>NC_138516.1:7220845-7885692 GCF_964252035.2 Podarcis erhardii | reverse complement strand
AAGCAACTTCAGCGAATTTTGGCAATTTGGTTAACTCACCTTGGAGGTAACTACCTTGCGATTTGGGGGAAGAGGCGGGTTTTGTAGTAATGCATATTGGGGGGTAGGGCGTTAACTACCTGCCGCTTTTTGGGGTATGCAGCAGAGGGAGACCTAGAGTATCTAAACTTGGGGGGAACATACTTAGGGGGGTAACTGCCGCAGGGTAGTTACCTCTGGTTTGTACCGACAGTGAGCCTTAAGGCAATTTTAGGCAAGGACAGGGATTCTCTGCTGCCCCCTCCAGCAAGGGAGGAAATAATTCAGGGGTAACTACTTTGTCTAGGGACAGAAAACCCTATACAATATGTACTTGAATATATCTGTCACACAGCAAATTCAGGCCTAGCAAGGGTTTTTCCCCACTCCTTGCCCCCCCCCCCGAATTGAGGGAGGAGCAACTCGGAGTAACTAACCCAAAGTAACTACCTCAGTTAGGGACAGGGGGATATTCAGCGTGGCCGAGGCGTCGTGGAGCAATCTGGGCTGGATCCCACTGTGGCAAGGTCTCTTGGGGGTGGGAGAGAGGTAGAAATCCGTGGGGGGGGGGGTTTAGTGACAGAGGGTCACTTTTCCTTCTGGACGGTCCTGTTGTGATTTGGGGAAAATCAAAAAACCCATGGAAGACATGGCAACCCCTGGGTAACTACCTCGGGGTTACAGGTGAGCCAGGGCTTTGTACCGATCGAACGGCGCAAGGAGATTTCCGGCGAGTCGAAATTTAGGGGGTTAAATTGGGTGGAAGATCTGGGGGGGGGGCAGCAAAAAAGGAAGGGTGGTTATTTGAGGGCAACTACCTTGGTGGCAGTAATCTGGGGTAACTACCTCTGGCGGGGAGGGGGTGAGCGGTGGAAAAGATGGAAATTTGACTCCCTAAGTGGTGGAGAATGTTTCGTACTGCCAGTTACCCCCCGTGGGTGATTTAAGGCAGGGAACGGGGGGGGGGGGGCAGAGCTGTCTGGGTGAGGTTAACTACCCTGGGGGGGGTAGCACTGAGAGGTAAGGATTTCCTCAGCCGTTTCATTTCTTATTACGGTTCCTCCAGGGATCTACTCTGGGGAATCTTTAGGGTGGGGGCTCAAAGGCAGTTCCCACCAGGGTGGGGGGGGCGTCCTTTTTCTAGGGAGCAGAGAAAGGCCAATTTGGAGGCAATGGGGACAGGATCAAAAATGCACCCCTCTCTTTAGTGATTTAAGGCTTCTGTTTTATTCAGGGGTGGGGAGACAAGAGTTGGCAGTTCAAAGCAGTGATTTTGGGGGGGGGGGGCCAGATCCAATGCGCGTCGACTTGAAAGCAACCCCCTCTCCCCTACCCTTGTGTAGGCAATTCTGTTTTAGGATTGCTCCCCTCCAAAGTTAATAATCAGCCAGTATAATGTGGCTGCTGCTTGTGGTCTGTAAGGCAGGGGGGTGTGGGTGTGGGAGAGCCTTTGGCCCACCTGGGGCCGCTGAACTACAACTCCCATCAGCGCCCAGTGATGTTGGGAGTTGTAGTTCGGCAATCTTGGAGGGGGGCAGAGGTTCCCTAGAGCCTAGACTAGATGAGGCTTGGAGTTCCCTCCCAACTTGATGGTTCTAGATTCTTAAACCGTCCAGTGGTTTGAGTGGAGGGGGACGTTGTTTAGGGTTCAAGGGCACTGCAAGGTGCCTTTCTATGGGTTGGGTTGGGGTGGTCAGGATCCTCACTGCCCAGTGACTTGGGATAACCTTGGAGGGTCGTTTCCCCCCTTCAAAGAGTGTGTGTGTGTGTGTGTGGAAATATTCGTGAGATGTTAAAGTTTGAAACCCTTAATCTGATGGAGTTCAGCTCCACAGAACAACCTTCTGTGCAGAACGTGGTATTTGCACTGAAAATGACTTTGCAAAATTCTTGATTTAACTCCAAAAAGCTCTGCTGGGGTGGGGGTGGGGGGCGTTGGCAGGTGTGGGGTCACCTCTTAAGCCTCTCTGTGGGAGACGGGCCTCTAGAGAAGTAAGGTAGGGGTCCTCTGGGGTATGGAGCCGCCAATCACCTTTCCAGAGGCAGAAAACTGGGGTAAGCCTGGGGTAACAGAGCCCGGGAGTTGTGTCTGTTTACCCCCCTTCCACCCCAAGGTAGCTGGTTCACTCTCTGAAACCATTAAAAGAGGAAAATCGACCTTTGCCCACCAACCCAATGTACGATTCCACCTCTGGGATTTGTGGAGGGTCAGTTTGAAGCGCTCCAGAGTTTGTGCAACTATTTAAAGGTAATTAGGTCCGGTCCGTGTCCGACTCTGGGGTTGCAGCGCTCATCTCGCTTTACTGGCCGAGGGAGCCAGCGTACAGCTTCCGGGTCATGTGGCCAGCAGGACTAAGCCGCTTCTGGCGAACCAGAGCAGCGCACGGAAACACCATTTACCTCCCCACCGGAGCGGTACCTATTGATCTACTTGCACTGGTGTGCTTTTGAACTGCTAGGTTGGCAGGAGCAGGGACTGAGCAACGGGAGCTCACCCTGTCGTAGGGATTCGAACCGCCGACCTTCTGATCAGCAAGTCCTAGGCTCTGTGGTTTAACCCACAGCGCCACCTGCTTCCCTATTTAGGGAGACCCAAAAATGGCAGGTTGGGGGAGGGCGGAGAGGGGAGGGGAAGCAGCTAGCCACGAGGTTTGGGGGGAGACGACGACTTGATGGTCTTAACCGCACCTTCGGTGTCCTTCAAAATGGGTGGGGTTTTTTTCCCTGCAATCGGTTGTAACGCTGGAAGGGGACCCCAAAAAGCGTTGTTTGCCAGCAGAGATTTGCCGAGAGCACACCGGCTGAAATTAGCTGGCTGCTATTTTCAACCGGTCTGCTCTGAGCAGGGCCTGATGTTGGAGACAGCTCCAGGAATCCGACCCAGATTTAATTTATTTATTCTATATCCACCTCCTCCCCACCCCCCGCTAAAGATCTTTTAATCTCCACAACGACTCTGCGAGGTAGATTAGGCTGAGAGAAATGGCGAGTGGCCCCCCCCCAAGGTCACTCAGCGAGCTTCGTGGCCGGGTGAAGGGGAGAGAGATTTGAACCCTGGTCTCCCAAGTCATTTCCAGTTACTCCACATATATTTTTTTTTATTTGGGGGGGGGCCTGTAAAACTGGACTACCCCTGCAGCGATTTTGGGGTGCTGACCCCACCCAAACAATCAACTTCAGATTTCGGGTCTTTGTAAGTGTATGTGTGCAGGGAAAAGATCTCTCACCCCTTTCTTAATAGTTTTGAAGTTTTACAATGGGGTGGGGGGCAATATCTAGTTTTGTGTGTGTCGGTTTTGCTTGTGATCTCCCCCCTCCCCTTTTTCACAGCAGCTTCAAGTGGAGGAACGCTCCTGTATCAATTATCTGTGTGTATTAATCCCTGCCAGATAGGTGGGCTATTATTAGTGTTGTTATTATTTATTCTTGTTATTTTGTTGGGTTGGGGGGGGGAGATATGTTAGGGCAGCTATGCAAGGAAAAAGCAACTTTCCTGAGTTCTGTCTGTTGTTATGGGAAATTGGGGTGCCCACCGGGCGATAACTTTGGGGGCAGACCCCCCCCCCGGGCCTCCTCTTCAACCAAAGGCTCTGGCGGGGAGGGGGGCACCTTCCCAAATGTGCCCCCCTCCCAAGGACCGGCTGGCTGGGGATAAGGATGGAGGAAAACCTTTGAAATCAAGCTCTGCATTCCATAACCGGCAAGGAGAGTAGAGTATGGAGAAATTTTGGGTCTGGGGGGTGGGGTTCTGTTTGAGGGAGAAGCTGGATTGACACTTGAGTAATGCCAAAGGAAGGAAATGACTCGGTGTGTGAATTTTTTTTTTGGGGGGGCGGCTTTACCGGGTCTGGGAGGGGTGGCCCCCACCATGAGTCGAATTAGCCAGCAGGAAAAAAAAATGTGCATTTCATTTTTTGTGTTTTTAAAGGCTTGAATTAGGAGAAAAGGTTATCTCTCTTTCTCTCCCCCCCCCATCTCCCCGGGACCTATGTGTCTTCCTTCTCCCACCCCCCCTCAGTTTTTGGTACCCTTCTGCGCCCCCACCGCTCCCCCAAATTTGAAAAGAACAGGATGCTGTTGCTAGAAGGGCACCTTGAGACGTTCGGAGGGAAGATGCTGGCTTAGATCATGTATTTGGGGGTGGCAGAAACAAGCTGCTATATTTTTTTCCCTTCCTGTATCTGCACCACAATAGATATGTGTCTGATAACTAATCTCACCCCCCCCACACACACACCTGGCCCTCCCCAGTTTTCTGGATCTCTGACAATCCCCACAATTTGGGAAACGCAACAGCCCCTTTATAGTATAAGCAGTTGCCTGGGGGACTGGGGGGGGGGGAGAGAATCCATCTTGAACAAGGATGTTCATTGTGTGTCCCCCCCCCTTGTATTTTTTTTCTGTGCGTGGTTCCCGCCCTCGAGGTTGTGTGTTGTTGTGGGGGGGAGGGCAAGCACAGGATCATAATATAACTCATCCTTTTGCAAAAAAAAACACGGTCAGGCGATGGATAGATTTGGGTGGTTGTGCTCTGTGTGTGTGTGTTTTTTTTTGGGGGGGGGTTGCATCTAGAGGCGTTGCAGGAATGCTGATATTCCCCCTCTCATCTCAAAACTGCCCCCCCTCTTTGCATGCTCTTAAACCACTAATCCCTGCCAAACTACATGTGTCCTTTTTTTTTTTTTTGGACAGGATTGCAAAAAGACATAGATTTATGACACCGATTTCCTCCTAATTTCTGTGCAAAATGCCTGGGCGCTGAACTCTCAATTTGCCGGCTTTTTCTGCGGTGTGTCGGCCCCCCCACCTTCCCTCTCTCCTCCCACCCTTCTCAGGTGTGTTTATAAACTGGATCTGGCGTGCCTTGAATTTTGGGAGGGAGACGATGGAGCGTTGCTGCTGGTGGCGATGCTTAATGCTCAGGAATGTATCTGGAAAATCAGTTTGGGAGGGGGCTTTTCCGAGACTCGGGGCAGCGCCGTGCAGTGGTTAGAGCAGGTTTCGGCTGGAGATTTTGGACTGGACCTGTGGAGGCTAGAGGCTGTGCTACACACAAGGGAGAGAGAGAGAGAGGCAGGGCCAAACTCTATTTCTCGATCGCATGATTCGCTAGGCAACTTTGGCCTGGCCTATCTTGCAGAGCTGTTGTGAGGATAAAAAGGACCTTGGTTCCCATGGCATTGTTTTCTTTCAAGGTAGGGTAGGGTACTGCTAGTGATTCTTTTAAAAGATCCCCATTGCTGCATCTGATTCCTGGAACCAGCGGCTCGTTCTCGAAAAACTGGGTTGCAAAGGCACTCTGCGCATGCACAAGGAACTTAGTGGCCAAAGTTTAGTTCGATTTCATAATAATAATAATAACTTATTATTTATACCCCGCCCATCTGGCTGGGCTTCCCCAGCCACTCTGGGCGGCTCCCAATAGAACACTAAAATACAATAACCCATTAAACATTAAATGCTTCCCTATACAGGGCTGCCTTCAGATGTCTTCTAAAAGTTTGGTAGTTGTTTTTCTCTTTGACATCTGGTGGGAGGGCGTTCCACAGGGCGGGCGCCACCACCGAGAAGGCCCTCTGCCTGGTTCCCTGTAGCTTTGCTTCTCGTAGCGAGGGAACCGTTTGAAATTGGAGCTCAGTGGAGGTGACCAGTCTCCCACCACCCAGGCCTCACCCTGTTTATCTTCCAAAAAGTGGGGGCACCCCCCCACCCCGAGACCTCTTGCTGATGCCAGCAAGAGATTGTTGGTACTGACCTTTAAAGCCCCAAATGGCCTCGGTCTAGTATACCTGAAGAAGCATCTCCACCCCCATCGTCCAGCCTGGACACTGAGGTCCAGCTCCGAGGGTCTTCTGGCAGTTCCCTCCCTGTGAGAAGTGAGGTTACAGGAAACCAGGCAGAGGGCCTTCTTGGTGGTGGCCCCTGCCCTGTGGAACGCCCTCCCACCAGATGTCAAAAAGAAAAACAACTACCAGACTTTTTGAAGACATCTGAAGGCAGCCCTGTTTAGGGAAGCTTTTAATGTTTAATAGGTTGTTGTATTTTAGTGTTTTGTTGGAAGCCGCCCAGAGTGGCTGGGGAAACCCAGCCAGGTGGGCGTGGTATAAATAATAAATTATTATTATTATTATTATTATTGAAACTGCGTGGCAGGTGCTGTATTGATGTCAGAAAGGGACTTTGCCCATGCAGAGAGCTTCCAGGTTTAAGCCTTAGTTCAGGGGCAGGGAAACCTCAGGTCTGCAAGCTGAATGTGGCCCTCCACACTTCGCCACCCAGCCCCTGAGAACTCTCCCAAAGTCACACCCCTCCTGGGTGCTGTTGCTTCACATCTCGCTTGCCTTGGCTTTTCCCTCGAGGGCCACCTCCTTTTCTGGGCAGTGACTCAGGGGCCGCATGCCAGTGGTGGGTGGGGCCAGGTGCCAAAACGACCTTTACCTGGGGAACATCTGAGTTCAAGGGCAACATCCCAGGCTGGCAGAAAGACTCAAGGGGTGTGTGAGGAAGACGTGGCCTAGGGGAGAGTCACAGGGGCCGGGTGAAGGTACAGAGGGCCGCATTCGAAACCATCCCCGAGTTTGCGACTCCCTGTTTCTGAAATCCATGTCTGTCAAAAGTTAGAAACTTTGGATCTGATCAGACGCTGAAATAAACATTGGGGAGGGGTTTTTTGTGTGTAAAGATTTTCTGTTTTGATTTTATAATGGATATAAAACAGGGAGAACAGCTATGCAGGCTTCCTCAACCCCAGCCCTCCAGATGTTTTGAGACTACAGTCCCCATCATTCCTGACCGCTGGTCCTGCTAGCTAGGGATCATGGGAGTTGTAGGCCAAAAACATCTGGAGGGCCGAGGTTGAGGAAGCCTGAGCTATAGCAACAGATGAAAATTAAAGTATTAGGAACAGCCTTGGGTCTTGTAATGGGCAACCTCCAATGTTATGGATTCACGGGTGTGTGTGTGTTACTTTATTAATCCTCCCCCAGCGCTCTGTTTTGGCAGGTGTTTTTGCAAACCACAGCTGGACGTTTCATGAGCAACCTTTCCCTTTTTGGGGGGGGGGTTAGATCGTTTTTATTAATTTTCCAATAAAAGACATCCAATTAACATATCAAATCATAATCACGAGCACCATTTCCAATAGGTCATGCCATTCTCCCTTGGGGGGTGGTGATTCTCCCAGTTTTGTAGCCCTACAGTGGTACCTCGGGTTAAGAACTTAATTCGTTCCGGAGGTCCGTTCTTAACCTGAAACTGTTCTTAACCTGAAGCACCACTTTAGCTAATGGGGCGTCCCGCTGCTGCTGCGCAATTTCTGTTCTCATCCTGAAGCAAAGTTCTTAACCCGAAGTACTATTTCTGGGTTAGCGGAGTCTGTAACCTGAAGCGTATGTAACCTGAAGCGTATGTAACCTGAGGTACCACTGTACTTTACAGGACTGTTGTGAGACTCTTCAAAATCGTGTCTGGATGACGCTGACAGAGGGTGGGAAAGTTCTGTACGGTTGCAAAGAATTACGATTATTACCCTGCAGACATGAAGCATTGATATTTGGCTCCCTGCCCAACGCTTTTTAAAATCTGATCAACGTAATAGAATCTGCTTTTAAGATGCAGATGGCTTAATTTTTTATTTTTTAATAAACACACCTGTCCCTCTGCAAATTGAAACGGACCAATGGGCTGGCCTCTTTCTTGTGCCGTCTCAGAAAGCACCATCGTTATTTGCGCTTCAACGGCGTGGAGGAGGGAAGCGAATGCCAGCCTCTGGCACTCGATAAAACGTATTATTTAAAAATACTGTCTGATTAGGAAGCAGCTCGGATAAGCGGTTGTAGCTTCTTAGAAGCCGCAAATCCAATTGAAAGCGGTGGGTGTTTTGTGTCTTATTGCAGATTGCTGCGTTGATTTTAAGGCAAGACCTAAAGAGGAAAGTCTGGGATGTGCATTTGATTTAAAACGGTGGCAATATAGGCAAAGATGGACGTAATTTCTTCAGAGCCTTAGAAGCTCTAAAGCAGAAGGCAAAGGAGTGTGGCTCCCGATAACTTTTTGATGTGGCCCTTCAGTCTCTCCCCCCCCCCATGCCAAACCCTCTTCTGAGCTGCACCTCTCACCAGTCCTGATTTGCAGCCCCCCCTGTGAGCAAAAGTCGCACGGTTTTTCAATCAATCAATCAATCAATCAATCAATGCTGATTACGGCAAACAGCCAGCGTACTCAAGTCAGAATTTTTGCATTTTGGACTTTTTTTAGTTTAGAGAAAAGGGGATTAAGCGGGAGGCATGCGCTGTGGGTTAAACCACAGAGCCTAGGACTTGCCGATCAGAAGGTCGGCGGTTCAAATCCCCGTGATGGGGTGAGCTCCCGTTGCTTGGTCCCTGCTCCTGCCAACCTAGCAGTTCGAAAGCACGTCAAAGTGCAAGTAGATAAATAGGTACCACTCCGGCAGGAAGGTAAACGGCGTTTCCGTGCGCTGCTCTGGTTCGCCAGAAGTGGCTTAGTCCTGCTGGCCACATGACCCGGAAGATGTACGCCGGCTCCCTCGGCCAATAAAGCGAGATGAGCGCCACAACCCCAGAGTCGTCCACGACTGGACCTAATGGTCAGGGGTTCCTTTACCTTTTAACTGTTCCTAAATGGGACGCGGGTGGCACTGTGGTCTAAACCACAGAGCCTATGGCTTGCCGATCAGAAGGTCGGCGGTTCGAATCCCCGCGACGACGGGATGAGCTCCCATTGCTCGGTCCCTGCTCTGCCAACCTAGCAGTTCGAAAGGACGTCAAGTGCAAGTAGATAAATAGGTACCACTCCGGCGGGAAGGTAAACGGCGTTTCCATACGCTGCTCTGGTTCGCCAGAAGCGGCTTAGTTCTGCTGGCCACATGACCCGGAAGCTGTACGCCGGCTCCCTCGGCCAATAAAGCGCGATGAGCACCTCAACCCCAGAGTCGGCCACAACTGGACCTAATGGTCAGGGGTCCCTTTACCTTTACCTATGATAAAAATGATCCATGGCCCCAGACAGAGGATAGAGAAAAGTTTCTCCCTTTCATGACACTAAAACTCTGGGACCTCCAACGAAGCTGAATGTTGTGAGACCCAGGAAGAATAAAAGAAAGCACTTATTCACCATGCGAACTATGGAACTCACTGCTGCAGGTGGTGACTTTGAAAGTGGATTAGGCAATTTCATAAGGCTTTTGATGGTTATACTTTGCCTCCACAAGCTGGTTGGGGGTTTCTCTTTGGGGTCCCTGTTTGGCCACTGTGAGAGCAGGCTGTTGGGTGGTCCCGATCCAGTTGGGCGGTCTTTAATATAAATAAAGAATATTCCTGTTATTTGATTGTCAAGTATAGTTCAGGATTTTCCAGGCTTGTCTTGAAAACGACGATTCTATTGCATACGTATAATAAAGGAGTGCCAAATCATATAAAAATTGTACGGAGGTTCTGGTCCTCTCCAAAATCTCAAATTATATGTAATTTTCTCCGTTTTCGCTATATTAGGCAAGCGTCCAGGTTTTGAACTGTTTCCCAATTCGTTGCAATTGCTTCTTTCGCTGCCAAGATAATATAGAAGGCCAAGACAATTTCTCTCCAACGTCAATTGAATGCTAGCATAGATAGTGAACCTTTACTATATTTTTGAACATAAATCTTACATCTATCCCATTTTTCCATAATTTTTTGTTTTGAATTGCCTCTCAGGCTATTTGTCAACTGCGCTGCCTGAGTTTCCTGGCTGATTCTTGTTTTTGTTTAGTCGTGTCCGTCTCTTTGTGACCCCCTGGACCAGAACACGCCAGGCACTCCTGTCTTCCACTGCCTCCCACGGATTGGTCAAACTCATATTCATAGCTTCGAGAATACTGTCCCACCATCTCGTCCTCCCTCGTCCCCTTCTCCTTGTGCCCTCCATCTTTCCCAACATCAGGGTCTTTTCCAGGGAGTCTTCTCTTCTCCTGAGGTGGCCAAAGTCTTGGAGCCTCAGCTTCAGGATCTGTCCTTCCAGGGAGCACTCAGGGCTGATTTCCTTCAGAATGGAGAGGTTGGATCTTCTTGCAGTCCATGGGACTCTCAAGAGTCTCCTCCAGCACCAGAATTCAAAAGCATCCATTCTTTGGCGATCAGCCTTCTTTATGGTCCAGCTCTCACTTCCATACATCACTACTGGGAAAACCATAGCTTTGACTATACGGACCTTTGTTGGCAAGGTGATGTCTCTGCTTTTTAAGATGCTGTCTAGGTTTGTCATTGTCATTGCTTTTCTACTTTTCTGACTCTAGTTTCCGTCAAAGCCACAGGGATGGAGGAGGCAGTGAGTCAGGCAGGAGCTCTGAAGATGATGATGCAGTGCTTAGTTAGTTGCATGCAAAGCTTTCCGGAGAAAATGCATGCAGGGGAGAAAGTGCAGGGAAACACCTGTGCAGTGCTGCGCCAACAGCTTCCACAGGTTCTCTCGGTCCTTGTTGCTCCAGTGCGGAAGCAACAGCTCCCTTATAGCTCCAAACACTATCTGGTACACAGGATGAGACCCTACCTGCCTGCGGACTGTCTCGCCAGAGTGGTGCATGCTCTGGTTATCTCCTGCTTGGACTACTGCAATGCGCTCTACGTGGGGCTACCGTTGAAGGTGACTCGGAAACTACAACTAATCCAGAATGCGGCAGCCAGACTGGTGACTGGGAGCGGCCGCCGAGACCTTATAACACCGGTCCTGAAAGACCTACGTTGGCTCCCAGGATATTTCCGAGTACAATTCAAAGTGTTGGTGCTGAACTTTCAAGACTTAAATGGACAGGGGGCGGGCAGGTGTAGAAGACTCCCTGGTCCTGAATGAGGTCACTGTGCCCCCGAAGGACCAGGTGCGCAGCCTGGGAGTCATTTTGGACTCACAGCTGTCCATGGAGGCGCAGGTCAATTCTGCGTCCAGGGCAGCTCCATCTGGTACGCAGGATGAGACCCTCCCTGCCCGCAGACTGTCTGGCCAGAGTGGTGTATGCTCTGGTTATCTCCCGCTTGGACTACAGCAATGTGCTCTACGTGGGGCTACCTTTGAAATTGACTCAGAAACTACAATTAATCCAGACTGCGGCTGCCAGACTGGGGACTCGGAGCAGCCACCGGGACCACATAACACCGGTCTTAAAAGACCTCCATTGGCTCCCAGTATGTTTCTGAGCACAATTCAAAGTGTTGGTGCTGACCTTTAAACCCCTAAACGGCCTTGGCCCAGTATCTCTGAAGGAGCGTCTCCACCTCCATCATCCAGCCTGGACACTGAGGTCCGGCTCCAAGGGCCTTCTGGCGGTTCCCTCCCTGTGAGAAGTGAAGCTACAGGGAACCAGGCAGAGGGCCTTCTCGGTGGTGGCGCCCGCCCTGTGAACACTCTCCCATCAGATGTCAAAGAGATAAACAACTACCTGACATTCAGAAGACATCTTAATAATAATAATATAATAATAATAATAATTTATTATTTATACCCCGCCACTCTGGGCGGCTTCCATAGAAACCAAAAATACAGTAAAATATCACACCTTAAAAACTTCCCTGAACAGGGCTGCCTTAAGATATCTTCTGAATGTCAGGTAGTTGTTTATCGCTTTGACATCTGCTGGAAGGGCGTTCCACAGGGAGGGCGCCACCACCAAGAAGGCCCTCTGCCTGGTTTCCTGTAGCTTTGCTTCTCGCAATGAGGGAACCGCCAGAAGGCCCTCGGTGTTGGACCTCAGCGGCCGGGCAGAATGATGGCAGCCTTAAGGCAGCCCTGTTCAGGGAAGTTTTTAATATGTAACGCCGTACTGTTTTTAACACTTGATTGGGAGCCGCCCAGAGTGGCTGGGGAAACTCAGCCAGATGGGTGGGGTATAAATAATTAATTATTATTACTATTATTATTATTAATCATTTCACGCTGCAACCATAGCTTCTATCCACCGCCCAACCCCCGTGCAATATGATCCACTTCCCTGATGTTGAAACGTTAGGAGGATTTATCGATTTAATGTTTTTTATGAATTTTGCATGGATTATTAGTTGAGGCCGTGTTGCGGTTGTCCTGCCATTCTTCTTCCCAAGGTGTTGAGCTGAGATGCTTCTGGAGCATCTCTCTGGGTATCTGGGGATTCGCTTAAAGGAAAGTGCACCATTAATTCAGACTTGCGAAAGTTAATGGGCATCCCTGGTTCCATTAATTTCAATGGGTAGAGCTTAGTTGGGGCCAATCCTGCCACTGGGTACTTTGTCATGCTGCATTAGCTTATGGGAACATAAGAGAACACACTGTCAACTGGATCACTTTGAGAAGTTTGTAGGAAAAAGCATCTCTCCCTACTTGCCTATTCAGAGAGATGTCTCCTCCCGGCAGTGTACAACATAGCTATTGTGGCACATAGCCATGGTGTCTTGAGAAAGCTGGCAGTAAATGGCACGATGTAAATGGAGTTAGCTCTTTATTAGCAAAAGCAGGATCCGGCCTAATGAGTGCAGCGATTCTTCTTCGGTAGGTCTTGCCCTCCACAAAGCAGTTGCTGAGACCATAGCTGTCAACTTTTTCCTTTTTTGCGAGGAATTCTATTCAGAATAAGGGTTTGTTGTTGTTGTTTAGTCGTTTAGTCATGTCCGACTCTTCGTGACCCCCTGGACCAGAGCACGCCAGGCACTCCTGTCTTCCACTGCCTCCCGCAGTTTGGTCAAACTCATGCTGGTAGCTTCGAGAACACTGTCCCACCCTGTAACGGGGTGAGCTCCCGTTGCTCGGTCTCTGCTCCTGCCAACCTAGCAGTTCGAAAGCACACCAGTGCAAGTAGATTAACAGGTACCACTCCAGCGGGAAGGTAAACGGCATTTCCGTGCGCTGCTCTGGTTCGCCAGAAGCGGCTTAATCATGCTGGCCACATGACCCGGAAGCTGTACGCCGGCTCCCTCAGCCAATAAAGCGAGATGAGCGCCGCAACCCCAGAGTCGGCCACGACTGGACCTAATGGTCAGGGGTCCCTTTACCTTTTAATCGATGAAAGTAACAGCAAACCACAATGCATAAAATGCCACAAAACACACAAAACCACGTAAAAGGGTCAAATTGCGAAACGAAGAAGCACAACTTATAAAACTTTAAAAATAAAGCAGAACTTTATTTTTTATAAATATATATCCCTGAACTGTTTTCCCTGCTGCTGCTGCTGTTCTCAAAGTCAGAGGTGGAAATGCCATTGCCTCATGAAAAACAGAAAATCTCTCCCTTCCAGTGTTGTGATTACTTACTTTCTGGAGTTTTGTTACTTAGCCTGCGCCTTTTTTGAACGGGGAATAATCGCTTGCCCTCTTATCAAACGGTTGGGTTTTCAACAGCGACAAAAAAATGTGGTGTGAGAGCATCTTGCCTCCTCCGCTCTTAATAGTGCCGCGATAACCTGATAAGGAGGTTCCCGGCATTATCCTTGTCAGAAACCAATAGGGGATTAAGTTTGGAAGCAGCCAGGGATATGACGGATGGGTCCAGGAGGGGAAAAATCATTCACCATAGTGAAGAAATTATATCAAGATCAGGGCCGGTTTTTGGTTTGATGAGGCCCTCAGCTACTGAATAATAATAATAATAATAATAATAATAATAATAATAATAATAATTTATTATTTATACCCCGCCCATCTGGCTGGGCTTCCCCAGCCACTCTGGGCGGCTTCCAAAAAAAATATTAAAATACTGTAATACATGAAACATTAAACGCTTCCCTAAACAGGGCTGCCTTCAGATGTCTTCTAAAAGTCTGGTAGTTGTTGTTCTCTTTGACATCTGGTGGGAGGGCATTCCACAGGGAGGGCGCCACCACCGAGAAGGCCCTCTGCCTGGTTCCCTGTAACTTGGCTTCTCGCAGTGAGGGAACCACCAAAAGGCCCTCGGTGCTGGACCTCAGTGTCCGGGCAGAACGATGGGGTTGGAGACGCTCCTTCAGATATACTGGACCGAGGCCATTTAGGGTTTTAAAGGTCAGCACCAACACTTTGAATTGTGCTCAGAAACGTACTGGGAGCCAATGGAGGTCTTTCAAGACCGGTGTCATGTGGTCCCGGTGGCCAGTCCCAGTCCCCAGTCTGGCTGCCGCATTCTGGATTAATTGCAGTTTCCGGGTCACCTTCAAAGGTAGCCCCACGTAGAGCGCATGGCAGTAGTCCAAGCAGGAGATAACCAGAGCATGCACCACTCTGGCCAGACAGTCTGCAGGCAGATAGGGTCTCAGCCTATGTACCAGATGGAGCTGGTAAACAGCTGCCCTGGACACAGATTTGACCTGCGCCTCCATGGACAGCTGTGAGTCCAAAATGACTCCCAGGCTGCACACCTGGTCCTTCAGGGGCACAGTTACCCCATTCAGGGCCAGGGAATCCTCCACACCTGCCCACCTCCTGCCCCCCCAAAACAGTACGGTAATGGGGCCCTTTATATGTCTAGCTGTCCTTTGCCAACAACAAATTGCCGCTGTTTTTGTGTGTTGAATATATGCTATATGGTAATTGATGGACCTGATAGGTATCTCAAGCCATTTGCACATCACAAAATATAAAATTTATCAAAGCCATTGTTGAACTGAAATACACTGGCTTCCATGGGGTTTAACTTCCTGAGAACCTTGGTTTAATTTTTTATTATTAAATCTTATTTCTAGTCATGATTGCAGCAGTGATTGCTCGCATCTTGAAAACCAGCGTTAGAGGTGGGTGGACTTTTCACCGAACTTCCTTTGTTCAGGAAGTGTAAACCTACAGTCTGTTGCCCTGTAACAAAGATGACTTTGTGTCCATTTTACAGAGGGTGATACTGAGGTTGAGAGAGTAATTGTGGGAGCCCAGATATAATGAGTTCCTGCTGGAAGGACTGAAACTCAGGTTTTCACATTCCAAGCACTGAAGTGAAACATTCAGGGGTTTAAAAACTCCCATCCCTGGACTTGGATAGGCAGGCTGCGGTGATGGTAAGGAACTCTGCACATACTCAGAGGTGGATTTGCATGTCGCTGAGTTACAACAGGGAAAACACCTTCCATCCAGTCTGTCTTTGTTTGTTGGTTGATTTTAGGACTAGAGTTTTTAACTGCAATCTAAAGCACTTCAATGTTTCTAAGAGCTGTGCAGAAATAGCCTCTGTTTTTTTTTATATCAGGCTAACATAAAGGACAATAAAATGAGGGGAAGTGCATAGTACACTGTCCATTCATTATGGCTGCGATTTAAAATACACTTGTTGTTGTTGTTTAGTCGTTTAGTCGTGTCCGCCTCTTCGTGACCCCCTGGACAAGAGCACGCCAGGCCCTCCTGTCTTCCACTGCCTCCCGCAGTTTGGTCAAACTCATGCTGGTAGCTTCCAGAACACTGTCCCACCATCTCGTCCTCTGTCGTCCCCTTCTCCTTGCGCCCTCCATCTTTCCCAACATCAGGGTCTTTTCCAGGGTCTTTTCTCATGAGGTGGCCAAAGTCTAGGAGCCTCAGCTTCAGGATCTGTCCTTCCAGTGAGCACTCAGGGCTGATTTCCTTCAGAATGGAGAGGTTTGATCTTCTTGCAGTTCATGGGACTCTCAAGAGTCTCCTCCAGCACCACAATTCAGAAGCATCAATACGCTTAGAAGTGTGTAAGTCCCGTTGAATTTAGTGGGACTTGACTTCTGAGTAAACGGGATTGCGCTATGCTTGCAATCGATCGCCAAATGGTGAAAAGCACCCTGAATTTTCTTGTGGGGGCATGGACTGTCCCTTCCCACAAAAAAATGGTTGAAAGCTGGGAACTAGTTTGGGACATTGCAAAGGAGCAGTTATCAGCTGAGCCCCAGCCATCAGAAATCCTTATTCCTCAGGGTGCTGTCCGCGGTGCTGAAGATGAACTTCAGATATAATGGTGCCTTGGTTCTCAAACGCCTTGGTACTCAAAACAAATTGGAACCCAAACACTGCAAACCTGGAAGTAAGTGTTCCGCTTTGCGAACTTTTTCCGGAAGCCGAACATGCTCCGTTTTGAGCGTCACGGTGACATCTGTCTGTTTGCGCTATTTATTTTGCGTTTTTGTTTTTTGCGGCTCTTTTTCGTTTTGCTTTTGTGACTGTGCGGAACCCAGTCCAGCTACTGATTGCTTGACTGTGTGACTGCAGTCCATTGTTTATTGCTTTCATTTTATGGATCCGTGGTCTCGTTAGATATAGCAAAATTCACGTTAAGTTGCTGTTTTAGGGGTTGTTTTTAAAAGTCTGGAACAAATTGATCCATTCTGCATTACTTTCTATGGGGAAGCGCGCCTTGGTTTTGGAACACTTTGGTTTTGGAATGGAATTCTAGAGCGGATTACGTTTGAGAACCAAGGGACCACTGTACATATACTTTTACTCAGTATCAGACTCCCTTTAGTATTTATTTATCCGTTATTTCGTTTACAAGGCTGCCCACTGAGCCCCAGGGCTAAGTGGGAGGATTCGAATCCGGCGCTACACAGTCCTAGTCCAACTGGTATGTAGGGGAAGAAGACCCCTCTGTAGCTGAGATGTTCCCATTTTCTGCGCATTGTGCACCAGCCCCTCCCACCTTTTTCCTTTGTGTGATTTGCAAATGAATGGAATGTGCTCTCTCTGTCTCGCACACCCCATTTGGGCTGTCTCTCCCGTTTGAACAGATTTCAAACAACTTTGGAGAGAGAAGTGTTCAGCTCTGAATCATTTATAAAGTGTGGAACATTAAGAGCATTTCAGGATCACTTTCTGGATTGTACCACAGTAACTCCAGAGCAGAGACCTTGGCATGGCGGAGGAAATTTTATTCATGACCCTGGACCCTGCGATACTTTAAAATGGATATCAATGTTGTTGAGCCACAAATCCCATCATCCCAGAGTCCATTTGGTGGAGTCTGATGAGAACTGATGTCAAACAACTTTTGGAGGGCAGTGTGATAAGCTAAAAACATGTTGTTGTTGAGTCGTTTAGTCGTGTCCGACTCTTTGTGACCCCTTGGATCAGATCATGCCAGGCCCTCCTGTCTTCCACTGCCTCCCGCAGTTTAGTCAAACTCATGCTGGTAGCTTTGAGAACACTGTCCAACCATCTCGTCCTCTGTCATCCCCTTCTCCTTGTGCCCTCCATCTTTCCCAACATCAGGGTCTTTTCCCGAGAGTCTTCTCTTCTCATGAGGTGGCCAAAGTCTTGGAGCCTCAGCTTCAGGATCTGTCCTTCCAGTGATCACTCAGGGCTGATTTCCTTCCGAATGGAGAGGTTTGATCTTCTTGCAGTCCATGGGACTCTCAAGAGTCTCCTCCAGCACCAGAATTCTAAAAACATAGCTCATGTCAAAATTCCACAAATCCTACATTGACTCCCAGTACATTTCCGAGCACAGTTCAAAATGTTGGTGCTGACCTTCATAGCCAAAAACGGCCCAGTATACCTGAAGGAGCGTCTCCACCCCCATCGTTCTGCCCGGACACTGAGGTCCAGCGCCGAGGGCCTTCTGGCGGTTCCCTCCCTGCGAGAAGCAAGGTGACAGGGAACCAGGCAGATGGCCTTCTTGGTGGTGGCACCCGCCCTGAAAACTGGATGGCCATAGAATCATGGACAGGGGCCATGAGAGTCATTAGTTCAAACCCCGGCAATGCAGGAATCATAAACATCCATCTTTTCACGTGGCAGCACTGCCACTTTCAAACTCCCTGCCCGTTCATGGCAGGCTGTACTCTTTTTGGTGCCTGCTAAAACTTTTTTTTTTAGGCAAGCTTACTCAAATATAATAATAATTCACAATAATTATTATTTATTACTTCTACCCTGCCCATCTGGCTGGGCTTCCCCAGCCACTCTTGGTGGCTCCCAACAGAATATTAAAAACATGATAAAACATCAATCGTTAAAAACTTCCCTAAACAGGGCTGCCTTCAGATGTCTTCTGAAAATCAGATAGTTGTCTGATGGGAGGGCGTTCCACAGGGCGGGTGCCATCACCGAAAAGGCCTTCTGCCTGGTTCCCTGTAACCTCGCTTCTCGCAGGGAGGGAACTGCCAGAAGGCCCTCGGAGCTGGACCTCAGTGTCCGGGCAGAATGATGGGGGTGGAGACGCTCCTTCAGGTCTACAGGGCCCTTTGAGGCTTTGAAGGTCAGCACCAACATTTTGAATTGTTCCCGTAAACATACTGGGAGCCAGTGTAGAATTTGTAGAATTTTGACTTGGGCTATGTTTTTAGCTTATCACACTGCCTTCCAGAAGTTATTTGACATCAGTTCTCATCAGCCTCCGCCAAATGGACTCTGGGATGATGGGATTTGTGGTCCAACAACAATTATATCCATTTAAAAGTATTTTCTAAAGATGCTAACATTTTCAGAGGGTTCTGAGCGGTGCACAGGACCACAAAACAGAGGGACGCGAGCGATGTTGTAAGAAGAAAAATGTTGGCGGTACGAGGCTTAGTTTGATGGGTCACAGAAAACCTGTGCAAATAATTGAAGCTGGGGTACCGCAGCGCACTGCTCCTGGGGCAACCCTTGGAAGCCTTGCGGGAATTTCACACTGCAGCTGTCATTTTGACCGGGGACTTTTTGCAGTGCGTCTAAGGTGAAGACCATGTACGGCCCTGTCACCCGCATCGTTAAAACGATTCCATATCCCACACGGTGATAACCACAGACAGCGTAAAAAGAAAAACTGAGAACGCTGCTTAGTAAACAAGGCTTAACGACTTATAAATAGCAATAGTGGCGAAAGCTTCCTGGAAGGGAGAATATGATCTGTGTGCTTTGAGACAGTGGAAGGGATGTGCGAGAGAGCTATAGCAGCTGGTATTTAAAAACGGGAAGGAATAAGAACAAGAATATTCCTGTTTTACCATATGTGGCGGAGTTGTGAAGTAATCAGAAATTATTGGGAAATGATTTATAATGAACTGAAGAAGATGTTCAAGATAACTTTTTTTGTTAAAAAGACAGAAGCTTTTCTGTTAGGTATTATAGGACAGGAATTGCCAAAAGAACAGAAGAAGCTGTTCATGTATGTACCAGCGAAAAAAGAATGGCAAGTTAAAGTTGTGGAATACGCAGAAATGGCAAAACTCACAGGAAGACTTAGAGACTTTAAAAAAGACATTGTAAAGAATTGGACTCCTTAGCAGGATTTGAGTAAACACTCACCACTAAGAAAACAAATATAAAGGTTAAGAAATTGCAATTTGGAAATTAATTAAGTGCAAGACATAATTGGAAAGAAAATATTGTATAAAAAATGACAAGAATATCGGAGCATTTAATTTAAAGATTAACAAAATAAGGGAAAATAAATTAGGCAGAAGTAGCAAATTTTTAAAGTGCCGAAAGGGGAAGTTGAGGGAAGTCATAGGCTGGGGGGATATTTGGATTTTTATTATTATTTTCCTATACCTCGGGTTATAGACGCTTCAGGTTACAGACTCCGCTAACCCAGAAATAGTAACTTGGGTTAAGAACTTTGCTTCAGGATGAGAACAGAAATCGCGCAGCGGCGGCAGCGGGAGGCCCCATTAGCTAAAGTGGTACCTCAGGTTAAGAACAGTTTCAAGTTAAGAACGGACCTCCAGAATGAATTACGTTCTTAACCTGAGGTACCACTGTATATGATTGATATGTGGAATATTAAACTGATTAGATAGATAGATAGATAGGTAGATGATAGATATAGTAAAGGGGACCCCTGACCATTAGGTCCAGTCGTGGACGACTCTGGGGTTGCGGCGCTCATCTCACTTTACTGGCCGAGGGAGCTGGCGTACAGCTTCCGGGTCATGTGGCCAGCAGGACTAAGCCGCTTCTGGCAAACCAGAGCAGCGCACGGAAACGCCGTTTACCTTCCCGCCGGAGCGGTACCTATTTATCTACTTGCACTTTGACGTGCTTTCGAACTGCTAGGTTGGCAGGAGCAGGGACCGAGCAACGGGAGCTCACCCCGTTGCGGGGATTCGAACCGCCGACCTTCCGATCGGCAAGCCCTAGGCTCTGTGGTTTAACCCACAGTGCCACACGGGGAAAATCCGGTAGTTCTCCTTCAAGGAATGATGAGATGCTTTTAATGGGCTCCCCCCACCAGCCTCTCAAACCAGCCTGCCGCTCAAACTCTCCGCTGGCAAATCTCTCTCTCCCTCTCTCTGTGCCCTATCCTCCATCCATCTCTGGCCCTCCTTTTTCTCTGCCGCCCCCCCCCCCCAATCTCTGCAGCTCTCTCCAAATAGCCACAAGGAAATTTTGCAGCAGATGAGAATCAGGGTCAGTTTACAAACTGGGGAGGTGGGGGAGAGGGAGGAAAGCTGGCCGGCCGGCCGGCTGCAGCCAGCTAGCGAAGGACAAAGCACAGCCATTACGGGTCACCCCTTAAAAGATGCCGCCTGCTATTTTTTGCCTCGCGCTGGTGCAATGGGACGCTGTCTTAAATAACAAAGCGTCCCTGTGGATTGGCCAGCCTGCCTTTTGTTGAGCGAGAGAGAGGTACTGTTGTAAACGAAAGTTGCCCTTTTCCCTTATGGGGTATCCAAGAGCCCATATAGAGTCCTTACGTAGGTTCCCTATTGGTAGGAGAAAATAACAGAGGCCAACCAGAGAATATTGAGAAGCAAAGCAGCTAGTAAGCTTGATCTTTATTGATCTGTTGCAACAGGGTGCTCCCCTCACCAGCAAGAGAGGAAGAGGACCCAGAACAATGCTGTGCAAGGGTTTATAAAGACTTTTGAAATTCCCACCCTGTAGATCAAGACCACCCCCAGAAACATCATACATACATCACAGAAGGGGTGTAACCTAAGACCACCCCTCAGATACATCACAGAAAAGGTGGTCTTAAAACAGAAATTTGAATATTGTTTTTCTCCTGTTGTTGTTTATCTCCTGTCTGGCAGGTTACTTGATTGGGGATCTTGGCCAGTCTTTTGTAGTGATAAATACTTAGTTCCTGGGCCAGGTCACAGGCTCACACCCTATTCATATCTTAAATGTGTCCTTAAGACAGGATTTGTGAAGGAAAAGACAATGGGGAGGTTTCCCAATTTGACCTTGCAGAGAAAACATTTGCTCAGTTTAGGAATCAAAATGGTTCCAGGTCGGTCTTCCTGTGCTGATCTATGTATGTGCTTGGTTGGTATGCTTATGAACATTACCATATATCTAAGACCATAAAATTCCTATCACAATATCGATGTCTGCGGGTGTAAGAAATGAAAACGGGAGGGGTGTTTGGAGAACCGAAAGAGGCCACAATCTCCATGGACGTCTGGTTCTGGGTGTAACCTCTCACTGCTGGCGTCGCCTCGGTTTTCCCCATCTGTTAAAAGGGCTTCAAGCCTGCTTGTAGTTAATGCAGGAAGCAGGGGCTGGGTCGCTTCTTAAAATTTCCATTTATCCTTTGCCCCTGAATTTGGGGGCAATTCTGTGGTCTCCGGTACTCAAGTTTGGATTTGTTGTAGGAGCATGTTGTTGTTGTTTAGTCGTTTAGTCGTGTCCGACTCTTCGTGACCCCCTGGACCAGAGCACGCCAGGCCCTCCTGTCTTCCACTGCCTCCCGCAGTTTGGTCAGACTCATGCTGGTAGCTTTGAGAACACTGTCCCACCATCTTGTCCTCTGTCGTCCCCTTCTCCTTGTGCCCTCCATCTTTCCCAACATCAGGGTCTTTTCCAGAGAGTCTTCTCTTCTCCTGAGGTGGCCAAAGTATTGGGCCTCAGCTTCAGGATCTGTCCTTCCAGTGAGCACTCAGGACTGATTTCCTTCTGAATGAAGAGGTTGGATCTTCTTGCAGCCCATGGGACTCTCAAGAGTCTCCTCCAGCAGCTGAATTCAAAAGCATCCATTCTTTGGCGATCAGCCTTCTTTATGGTCCAGCTCTCACTTCCATACATCACTACTGGGAAAACCAGAGCTTTTACTATACGGACCTTTGTTGGCAAGGTGATGTCTCTAGGAGCATGTTAGGTTCATGTTTTTGTACTTAGGTTTTGGGTTTTTTAATGCTTTGGTCTTCCGCTGTCAGTTGCTTTTGCTTACGAATCAATGAATGAATAGAGGAAATCAATTCTCGCAGTTTCCTAACAACTCGCAGCACCCTGAAAAAACTACAACTCCCATGACTTTCCCCCACCAGGGAAACTGCAGCTTTGGCTCTTTCTAGCCATGAAACTTTTCCATTCCAGCTGATTATTGGGAGAAATCTTAACACCTAAGAACCAGTGTCTTGAGTTTGTTTTTTTCCTCCTCCCTCCTCCCTCCTCTTTCCTTTCGTATCGTGTGTTTTAGGACCTTACATTACTCTGGGATGCTTAAGAAACAAAACACATAAATGCCCTTCACTTTGCTTCATAACACGTCTGGCCAGCTCGCCTCTGTTCTCTCTCTCTGGTGATTTTTTTTTTGGTTCTGGCTTTGCTGCAGTCGCTAGGGAGAGTTGAAGGGTACCCAGGAGCCAACACAGCATCCCTGAAGTCAAAATTGCGTGGCTGTGACGTCACAGGCAGTTGCCGTGGCAACCCTCGGCTCCCAAACGCTGTCATTGGATTAAGGTCAGGAGTCAAACATGGCTCCCTCTCTCCTTTTCCACCCAGTTTACTGTCTCCAAGTTGATGGGTCTAAAAACCCTGGAGAGGACTGTCTCCCCAATCGCTGCTTCTTAAGATTCTGCCCCGGCTTTCAAAAATAACTTGGGTTTCATCCAACTGACGTTCTGTCTGCACTGTGCATTTAAAGCAGTATTGCACCATTTTAAGCGATCGTGGTTTTCCCTACTCCCCAAAATACTGGAAACTGTAGTTTGATGTGGGCACTGCAAATCGTTCAGAGAACCCCTAATTCCCCTCCTTAGAGCTACGATTCTCTGTCATATATAATTTTTTTATTAGTTTTTAAACCTATCATTTTCAACAGTAATTAAACATACTTTTACATCTAACTCAATTTTTTTCGACTTTCATCAGTCCTGTCTGAAAATTTTCCAATCTAATCTCTTAGTATGCATTTCTTATTTTCCCTATTACCGTATTTTTTGCTCTATAAGACTCACTTTTTCCCTCCTAAAAAGTAAGGGGAAATGTGTGTGCGTCTTATGGAGCGAATGCAGGCTGCGCAGCTATCCCAGAAGCCAGAACAGCAAGAGGGATGGCTGCTTTCACTGCGCAGCGATCCCTCTTGCTGTTCTGGCTTCTGAGATTCAGAATATTTTTTTTCTTGTTTTCCTCCTCCAAAAACTAGGTGCGTCTTTTGGTCTGGTGTGTCTTATAGAGCGAAAAATACGGTACATTTCAAACTCATAACTAACACCTCTGTCTTTTTCTACTTTGCAATACTTTGTCTATTTCTCCTTACAAAACTTCTTGTAGTGCTACTAGCGTAATTTGTTGATTACAGTTGCTCTTCAGATATAGAGCTACGATTCTCAAATAACCCCTCTTCGTGGGGATCTTTGGGAAACATAGCTCTGTGAGGGAGATGGAGCCGGGTGTGTGTGTTTGTGCTTTTCTAACAATTCGCGGCGCCCTTAGAAAACTACAGATCCCGGGAAGCCCTTGCTGTTTAAAAGTGGTGCGATAAGAGCTTTATCCTGGAAGTGGGGGCCTAAGCGTGGAGTACAGAGTTAAATTCACTTCGCAGTATAACTCGGGGGAAATGTTGTTATGCAAGAGACTTGGCAGGGTTGTTGGTTCTGCAACAAGTTTCCCTGCAGTAGCTGCATTGCATTTTTCGGTAATAATAATAATAATAATTATTTATTATTTATACCCTGCCCATCGGGCTGGGCTTCCCCAGCCACTCTGGGCAGCTTCCAAAAAAAAATATTAAAATACTGTAATACATCAAACATTAAAAGCTTCCCTAAACAGGGCTGCCTTCAGATGTCTTCTAAAAGTCTGGTAATTGTTTGACACGGAGACCTTAAGGTCCATAAATAGCAACACCCTAGTGGTCCCAGGCCCTAAGGAAGTCAGATTAGCCTCAACCAGAGCCAGGGCCTTTTCAGCACTGGCCCCGGCCTGGTGGAACGCTCTGTCTCATGAGACCAGGGCCCTGCGGGATCTGATTTCTTTCCACTGTAAGAGTTGGGCCTTTGGCTTGGAATCAACTTGATTCCCTCCCCCTCTTCCTTTTTATCTTTCTCCTTCCGTGTTGGAACTCCTATTTGGGGACTTCCCTGGCTTTTTTCTGGCCCATGTAGGACCAGTCTGGATAGCTAGCCTTGACGTTTTCATCCCCAAAGATGTTTATGATTGAGTTTCCACTGAAATGAGGCTGCATTTTAATGTTTTAATCTTGTTTTTCAAGCTGTATTTCAATCAATTGTTTTTATATTTGCTGTTAGCTGTCCTGAGCAGCCCGGTCTTGGCTGGGGAGGGCGGGGTATAAATAAAATTTATTATTATTATTATTATTATTATTATTATTATTATTATTATTATTTGTTGTTGTTGTTGTTGTTGTTGTTGTTGTTGTTTAGTCGTTTAGTCATGTCCGACTCTTCGTGACCCCCTGGACCAGAGCACGCCAGGCCCTCCTCTCTTCTACTGCCTCCCGCAGTTTGGTCAAACTCATGCTGGTCTCTTCAAGAACACTGTCCCACCATCTCGTCCTCTGCCATCCCCTTCTCCTTGTGCCCTCCATCTTTCCCAACATCAGGGTCTTTTCCAGGGAGTCTTCTCTTCTCCGGAGGTGGCCAAAGTCTTGGAGCCTCAGCTTCAGGATCTGTCCTTCCAGTGAGCACTCAGGGCTGATTTCCTTCAGAATGGAGAGGTTTGATCTTCTTGCAGTCCATGGGACTCTCAATAGTCTCCTCCAGCACCAGAATTCAAAAGCACCCATTCTTCGGCAATCAGCCTTCTTGATAGTCCAGCTTTCACTTCCATACATCACTATAGCTTTTACTATACGGACCTTTGTTTGGCAAGGTGATGTCTCTACTTTTTAAGATTATTGTTATTATTATTATTATTATTGCTTTTGGCACTCTTGGCAGCTGGGTTAGTTTACCTTTAGGAGGTAGATATCCCCATCACTCTTGTCCCTGCCCCCCCCCCGATAGACACCCTTGTGAGAACCCCTCCCGGTATTCGAGTGTGTTTGTGGAAAGGCGTTGCAGCGTTTAATCTTGACTGACAATGCACAGCGATCTCCAAATTGCTGCATGCTGCCTCTTTCGACCTTGCAGGCTCTCCAAGAAGGTCGTTGACAGTTCGAGTTGCATGGCTGGTGGGGATCAGGGAGGAAGGGTGTGTGGATGGGCTTTGGGGGGGGCAGGAGCCAACCCCCCTCTCTTTCCCCCTGAAAAATGTGCATTATATTTTTTACGCTGTAGATCTTTTTACATATCTCCAGGGTTACATCATGGTCATCAGGAGTGTCCCGGGACGTGCGTGCCTCACAGAGTGCAAAGCCCTGGCACTGAAATTTGTGGGTGCCCAGCCTCTTCATGGGGAATTTTGTGGGTGCTCCAAGGGCACCTGCAATGACAATCAGGGTGTTCAAAGTTCAGATCTGTCTTCTTTCCAGAACTGAATGGGTAGCGCTTTAATCACTGCAATTTGCAAACTGTAAGAGTAAGGCATGTCGTTTTAAGAAAGTGAAACTTAGTTCTTGCGACTTTCTTCAGGGAGGTGTTTTAAAAACAGGGTTTTTTTGGGTGTGAGGGGTTCAAATCTGGTATTTTTGTGTGACTGGACAACGTTTAGTTTGGCTAGTACAGTGGTACCTCTAGTTACGAACTTAATTCATTCTGGAGGTCCACTCTTAACCTGAAACTGTTCTTAACCTGAAGACCACTTTAGCGAATGGGGCCGCCGCCGCCCAGTTTCTGTTCTTATCCTGAGGTAAAGTTCTTAACCCGAGGTACTGTTTCTGGGTTAGCGGAGTCTGTAACCTGAAGTGTTTGTAATCTGAGGTGTTTGTAACCCGAGGTACCACTGTATATGTTTGGCGAAGAAGCACATAAACTACTCTGGGAAAACCAAAGCGTTTTAATTTTACCTTCTGAAAATTTTACCTACCTGAAAATTTAACCATGCTAAATAATGATGATGATAAATAAGGTAAGGAAAAGGTAAAGGACCCCTGGATGGTTATGTCCAGTCAAAGGCGACTATGGGGTTGTGGCGCTCCTCTCGCTTTCAGGCCGAGGGAGCTGGCGTTTGTTCGCAGACAGCTTTCTGGGTCCTGCGGCCAGCAGGACTAAACAGCTTCTGGTGCAACGGGACACCGTGACGGAAACCAGAGCGCACGGAAACGCAATTTACCTGCCTGCCGCAGTGGTACCTATTTATCTACTTGTGCTGGTGTTCTTTTGAACTGCTAGGTTGGCAGGAACTGGGACGGAGCAATGGGAGCTCACTCTGTGGCGAGGATTCGAACCGCCAACCTTCTGATCGGCAAGCCCAAGAGGCTGAGGGGTTTAGACCACAGCACCACCAGTGTCCCAAGCGATGATAAATAACAACAATAATATTAATAGATATTATAACTGCAAGTACTTGGCAATCATTTTTTGTGACAATTTCTTTTTTCTTTCCCCCCTTTTTAAAAAAATAGTTTTTATTAAGAATTTCAACGTCATAAATTATCAAAAACATATCATCTTCATTCCCCCCCATTTCCCCCCTCCCCAATAAAAACCCTCCCTCCCACCCACCCCCATACTTCCTTCAGCTTCTCTTTCTGGCTTTTCAACACATATTATTCTCTGCATATTATAAAATTGTAAAAATCCTTAAATCGTCTATCTATTATGTTTAGCAATAATAAACTTGTGTATGTTTATTCAAAACCTGCCAAGGAGTCCAAACCATTTTGTTGTTTTTAAAAGTAATTTGTAAAAAGCATTTTTTGTAACGATTTCTATGCAATTTACAGTGGTACCTCGGGTTAAGTACTTAATTCGTTCCGGAGGTCCGTTCTTAACCTGAAACTGTTCTTAACCTGAAGCACCACTTTAGCTAATGGGGCCTCTTGCTGCAGCCACACGATTTCTGTTCTCATCCTGAAGCAAAGTTCTTAACCTGAAGCACTCTTTCTGGGTTAGCGGAGTGTGTAACCTGAAGCGCCTGTAACCTGAAGCGTATGTAACCCGAGGTACCACTGTACACACATTTTACTTACAAAGCAAAAACACCCACCCCCTGTCTCTGAACCTTCTTCCGCTGCTGATTCCCCAGCTGGTTTCTGCCATTGCATCCAATCAGTTTATGACACTCGCTGTTCGGCTGGTTCCTGTGTTCCTAAGACGTCTTTTCCCCTTCCCCCTCTAGGTTCTACTGGGACTTCACCATGCTTCTCTTCATGGTGGGGAACCTCATCATCATCCCCGTTGGTATTACCTTCTTCAAGGACGAGACCACGGCCCCCTGGATCGTGTTCAACGTAGTGTCGGACACCTTCTTCCTCATGGACCTGGTGATGAATTTCCGGACGGGGATCGTCATCGAGGACAACACGGAGATCATCCTGGACCCTGAGCGCATCAAGAAGAAGTACCTGAAGACGTGGTTCGTGGTGGACTTGGTCTCCTCCATCCCTGTGGATTATATTTTCCTCATCGTGGAGAAGGGCATCGACTCGGAGGTCTACAAGACCGCCCGGGCTCTGCGCATCGTCCGCTTCACTAAGATCCTCAGCCTTTTGCGGCTGCTTCGCCTTTCGAGGCTTATCCGTTACATTCACCAGTGGGAGGAGGTAGGATTGTTTATTCATTTGCAGCCTTCCTAAACCCACTGGTTTCCCCCAGATTTTGCTGGACTACAGCTCTCTTCAGCAGCAGCTGGCGAGGCCAGTGGTCAGGGATGATAGGAGTTGTGGTCCTGTAGTCTTTCAGCACCATGGAGAGCTCTGAGCTTGGGGTAGTTGTTTCCCTGAAGCGCAGAGAGCTTCCAAGTAGGTGGGGAGCTGTGTTGGTCCCGGGGGGGGGGGGTTTACCGAGAGGCGTGGGTCGAGGGTCTGGAGACTGTCCACCAAGGGCGAAGCGAGGTCCAAAGCAAGAAGCCGGGCATGGTTGGGAACTCTGGAGGAACAGGTCTGGGTGCTGGCAGGAACAGGTAACCAACGATGTTGCTCCCGCAACCTGGGCCTGGGCTGACTGGCCTTTATCTCCTCTGAGGCCAGGGGCGGTCCCGGCCCACAGGTGACCCGCCTCTCTTGGCCTTAAGGCGAGCACTCCTCCTGAGAGAACTTAGTTCCCTCCGCCTCTCTGCCCTGAGCCTCTGCAGCTCAGGAGAGGCTGGAGGGTTACCGGACCCAGAGGCAACCTCAGCTTCCCCTGACGGGGCTGAGAGTGGAGCACCTGCAGGCAGTGGGTCCTCAATCACCCCCGGAGCCAGAGTGGATTCATCTGGTGTCTGCTCCTGAGGACCTGGCACAGGTGCGGGCCCTTCAGATTCAAGCCCCTGCCCTGGCTCAGCCAGCCCTGGAGGCTGGGACTCCTGTGCAGGCTGGGATTCCTCCAGTTCAGCCTTTGAATCAGATTCCCAGGCCATCACAGGAGCTCAGGCAAGTCATGCAGTACCATGGAGAGCTCTGAAGTGGCCGTTCAGTGTTATAAAGGAATTTGAGGTTGTGTTTCAATACCATGGAGAGCTCCAAGAGCTCATTCAGCGCAGTGGAATTTCAGGTGGTTTTTCAGTACCATGGAGAGCACAAAGTTGCCATTCAGGACCACGGAGAGCTCCGCAGTTGTCTTTCAATGCTGTGGTTCCCCATTTGTGGAATCCTTTCCCCAGGAAGGCTCGCCTGGCGCCTTCATTAACATATCATTAACATTAGGCTCAAGGCATAAATGTTTCTCTATAACCAGGCCTTTGGCTGATTGACATCCTATGGCCTTTGAAACGTGTTTGTGGTAGGGAGTTGTTGGTCTGTTGTTGTTTTTTGTTCTGGAACCCAAAATTTGGATTGAGCCCAGAACAAACCAGGGGCTGGCTTTTGGGCTGAGGTTTTCTCCAGAGTTACAAATCCAGATGGGATCAAATTGGCCACCTGTCCTCTTCCTGTCCTCTCTTCCATGACCTAAGCTACCTTGAAGGGTGGGAGGCTATGACGATGGGGGAGAACCTTGAGATCCTTGGAGGAAAATGGAGATGTACATGAAAAACACAAAAAACATACATTTTTAATAGATAGTGGTTAAAGACATATGGTTGAATAAATGGAGACAGCCTGGCCTTCCCACTTTTCAGGAAGAAATGTCAGATGTGGAAGACTGACGGTCCTCAGAAGGATATCGCAGAGCTGGAGAGGGTTCAGAAATGGGCGATCCAAATTATCAGGAAATAACCCACACACCTCCCTCTGATGAGGAAGGGGTACAACATCTGGGATTTTTTAGTTTGGGAGGAAAGTCAGCAAGGGGGAATGTGATGGAGGTTTGGAAAATAAATGCATGCCATGCAGAAAGGATAGGGATGTGGGTGGCGCTGTGGGTTAAACCACAGAGCCTAGGACTTGCCGATCAGAAGGTCGGCGGTTCGAATCCCCACGACGACGTGAGCTCCCGTTGCTCGATCCCAGCTCCTGCCAACCTAGCAGTTCGAAAGCACGTCAAAGTGCAAGTAGATAAGTAGGTACCACTCCGATGGGAAGGTAAACGGCGTTTCCGTGCGCTGCTCTGGTTCGCCAGAAGCGGCTTAGTCCTGCTGGCCACATGACTCGGAAGCTGTACGCCGACTCCCTTGGCCAATAAAGCGAGATGAGCGCCGCAACCCCAGAGTCGTCTGCAACTGGACCTAATGGTCAGGGGTCCCTTTACCTTTACCTATGCAGAAAGGAAAGGGGGAGAGTTTTTTCTCCTCTCGCAGTTTAGGGAAGTTTTTATTTTTTTTTATAATAGATTTTTATTAAGATTTTAAAGGTTACAGAAAAAAAATAAAGTAAACAATCAAAGAAGAAAAAGAAAAACAGTGCATATAAGCAAAAAACAGAAAAAAGAAAAAAAAGATAAAAAACAAATCCAACCTTTAACTCACTTACTTACATTCACTTATTTCCTTGACTTCCTCACGCCTCCCATTTTTGTATTCTAATTCAATTAGATATTCCAGCAAATCCTTCAAGCTTTGTTTTTATCCTAATAATTTGTCTTAACATATTATAATTTTACATTCTCTCTTTCACCAATTCATTTTTACTTAATCCTTTATGTCTTTTCTGCTAAAACCACATAATTTTCTTTTCCCAACATCTTTCTAACAGTCCTTAATTTTGCAATATTTTTGAAGATAAACTTTAAATTTTTTCCAATCTTCTTCCACCGACTCTTCTCCTTGGTCTCGGATTCTGCCAGTTATCTCAGCCAGTTCCATGTATTCCATCACCTTCATCTGCCATTCTTCCCGGGTGGGTAGATCTTGTGTTTTCCAATACTTTGCAATGAGTATTCTTGCTGCTGTTGTGGCGTACATAAAAAAAGTTCTACCCAGGGAAGTTTTTAATGTTTGAATTTTTTTTTTTTTTAATATTCTGTTGGGAGCCGCCCAGAGTGGCTGGGGAGACCCAGCCAGATGGGCGGGGTAATTGTGTGTGTGTGTGTGTGTGTGTGTGTGTGTGTGTGTGTGTAAATAAATAAAATCATCATCACCACCACCACAACACTAGAACTTGGAGCCATCCAAGTATTGTTAGAAACTCAGATAATATAAACTAGGAGCCAAATGGCTCCTTAATTCAAGGTTGCAGCTGCCAAAACAGAATGCCTTGTCGCCATTTTGGGGCAAGACAGCTCTAAAGTCTTTTTTATTGATTGATTGATTGATTGATTGATTGATGGGCTGTGATTGATTCTCAGTGAAATATCTGGCTAGTTCAGGTGACAACCTTGAGGTGAGCTAAGAACTCTGAGAACTTTAAAGAAGGAAAGTCCCTTGATCCAGGGTCAAGTCCACATATTTACTGATCTGTCCCTACTTCTTTTTCTTAATGGTGACACGAACCATTCATAACTTAAGAATATTCTTCACCACCGTCTTCCGTTGTCTTCCGTGTACAGTGGATGTTGTGTGGGAATATGTTGTTGTTGTTCTTTAGTTGTTTAGTCATGTCTGACTCTTCGTGACCCCCTGGACCAGACCACGCCAGGCACTCCTGTCTTCCACTGCCTCCCGCAGTTTGGTCAAACTCACGTTGGTAGCTTTGAGATCACTGTCCCACCATCTCGTCCTCTGTCGTCCCCTTCTCCTTGTGCCCTCCATCTTTCCCAACATCAGGGTCTTTTCCAGGGAGTCTTCTCTTCTCCTGAGGTGGCCAAAGTCTTGGAGCCTCAGCTTCAGGATCTGTCCTTCCAGGGAGCACTCAGGGCTGATTTCCTTCCGAATGGAGAGGTTGGATCTTCTTGCAGTCCATGGGACTCTCAAGAGTCTCCTCCAGCACCAGAATTCAAAAGCATCCATTCTTCGGCGATCAGCCTTCTTTATGGTCCAGCTCTCACTTCCATTCATCACTACTGGGAAAACCAGAGCTTTTACTATACGGACCTTTGTTGGCAAGGTGATGTCTCTACTTTTTAAGATGCTGTCTAGGTTTGTCATTGCTTTCCTCCCAAGAAGCAGGCGTCTTTTAATTTCGTGGCTGCTGTCACCATCTGCATTGATCATGGAGCCCAAGAAAGTCAAATCTCTCACTGCCTCCATTTCTGTGTCGGAATATATTTGCCATGAAAGGCTTTTCTAATTTGTGGGATGGGAAGGGAAAAAAAAACTCAATCTCTTTCTGACCTGGAGGCAAATTTAGTCCTCTGTCCAAGGTGCTGAAGCCACTCTCCTAAGTGATTTCTGCAAGTCTATGATTTTCTCCCTCAATTTGACACTTCGTCGCTCATTAACAGGGAGAGATCCTCAGTTTTGCCACCTTAAACGATGACGAGCGACAAGGAGGAACAAGACATGGGCAGCTAAGTTTCTAACTGCGTCCCCTGAGCAAATTCTGCAATAGGAAACTGGGACCGGTATAAACAAGGAGAAAAATAAAGGGCTTCAGTTTGGCATATGCAGCTACTTACTTGAAAGTAAACGATGCTGAACAGAGTGTGATGTATTTGGAATCTTATAATTTTAGGGTTGGAAGGAATCTTGAGGGACACCTCCGCCCCTGCAAGGCAGGAATCTCGACTAAACTTCTTAGAGAACATGTTATTAGCAGCGTGAGTGTGGATAGCAGCCCAGGATACAGTCATAACTCGGGTTACAGAAGCTTCAGGTTACGGAACGCCAAAACATGGAAGTAACGGAACGGGTTACTTCCAGGTTACGGCAGTTGCGCATGCACAGAAGGACTAAATCGCTGGCCACATGTGGTCACATGCTGGCTGTACGCCGGCTCCCTCGGCCAATAAAGCGAGATGAGCGCTGCAACCCCAGAGTCATCCGCAACTGGACCTAATGGTCTGGGGTCCCTTTACCTTTACCTAAGAAGCAGGGGGGCACCTGGGTGTGCTGGAGATACTGGCACCAGTGACTCCAGTTAATCGAAACAAATAGTTTCAACAGGATTTTGAATAAACGTGCAATCAATTGCTACCCTTCTGAATTTCATTGCAATTTTTATCTTCCTTAGCGGGTCATGCAAACCACTATTCTGAATACAGTCATGCCTTGGAAGTCAAACTGAATTCGTTCCAGAAGTCCGCCTGACTTCGAAAACGTTCAGAAACCAAAGCGCGGCTTCCGAAAATTCTCTACTTTTCCGTGTATAAGACTATGCTTTTTTACTCTAAAATAAACCACGGAGCCTAGGGCTTGATGATCAGAAGGTTGGCGGTTCAAATCCCTGTGATTGATGGGGTGAGCTCCCGTTACTCAGCCCCTGCTCCTGCCAACCTAGCAGTCCGAAAGCACATCAAAGTGCAAGTACATAAATAGGTACCACTCTGGCGGGAAGGTAAACGGCATTTCCGTGCACTGCTCTGGTTCGCCAGAAGCGGCTTAGTCATGCTGGCCACATGACCTGAAAAAACTGCGGACAAACGCCGGCTCCCTCGGCCAGTAAAGCGAGATGAGCGCTGCAACCCCAGAGTCAGCCACGACTGGACCTAACGGTCAGCGGTACCTTTACCTATTTAATGTTCAAAATCTGGGCTCGTCTTATACATGGATAGTATAGTGGTACCTCAGGTTACAGACACTTCAGGTTACAGACTCCACCAACCCAAAAATAGTACCTCGGGTTAAGAATGTTGTTTCAGGATGAGAATAGAAATTGTGCGGCGGCAGCGGCAGCAACAGCAGGAGGCCCCATTAGCTAAAGTGGTACCTCAGGTTAAGAACAGTTTCAGGTTAAGAACAGACCTCCGGAACGAATTAAGTTCTTAACCCGAGGTACCACTGTATCTCCCCCCCCCCATTTTCTTAAATCGGAGCCCCCACAAATAGGAGGCGTCTTATACATGGGGGGCATCTTATAGACAGAAGATACGGTAGTTTGCAAACTGGAAGAGTCACTTCCGGGTTTCAATCGTTCAGGAGCGGATTTGTTCGGGAGACGAGGCATTTGAGATCCAAGGTAGATGCTTTTGGTTGGGTAGGGGGCATGGCGGATGGGTTTATGGATCCGGGGGGGGGGTGAGTTTATGGAGCCACTGGCCTGGAGTGGGACAAGGCACGACCCCCAAAGGTGGTTGCTGCCTCGTGTCAGTGATTTTGCCCTGTCCTTCTGTGTCTTCCGGAGAAACTGCAGCCATCTCCGTGTCGTAATTTTTGCCGGAAGGGGAGCATCTGTGCATCGGCTGCGAGTTTCCACATGCCAGCTCCCCCCCCCCTCGACGCAGGCCATGCGCCGCAGAGAGGCCCTTGTCTCTCCCCTGACCCCAGCTGTAATTACCCGCTAGATTGAATGTTGGAACAATTAATACGTCCTCGTCAAACGACGAGCCTTTTGTGATTGCGTTTCCTCCGCGCAGAGAGAGAGATAGAGCTATTTCCATGCTGCCTCGAGCCTGCGATCAAAGCGGCAGTAGCGGCGTTGGTGGTCCGCAGGGGAGGGTCCCCTCCGCTGCAAATGATTGCGGTCACCAGTTCGAATCCTGCCTTAACTACTTCCGGGAAGCAGGAGCTGTTTTATTAGGCTGCGTCTCTGACATCTGCAAAGCCCTAGGTTCATATCCTGGCACCTCTGCTTCATAAGAGTTGGAATACCAGAGGGCCTCCTCTCTCGCCCAACGTTCCTGCTCAATCGCTTAGCGATATTTCGAACCCGTCTTTTCCCAGACTGGGGACTCCTTCTGGCTGACCCCTCCTGGTTCCTTAAGCAGGTCAGCAGACAAGTTTATTCATTGATTTCCCACCTTCTCCAATGACAGCATAGCTGTCAACCGTCCCTTATTTGGCGGGAAACTTCCCTTATCCCAGTGCCGTGTCCCGCTGCTGTCCCTTATTGATGATGTTCCTTAAATTTCTCGGGTTTCAAAGGACGCAGCTCCTCTCCCTCCCTCCCTGCCGGCCAGGGAGGAGGGAGGCTCCAACTGTGTTGCTTGGCTCCCAATAAGGAGTCTAAGAACGACTGGGGGGTGGAGCTTGCATGCCTTGTGCCGATCAAATCAGCCGCCTTGCCTGGGGACTCGCCTTTGCTCAGCGCTTCCCAGCGGAGAGGTGACGGTGGTTTCCCTTGCTGCATCCCCTTTGCCGGGTTGCTGCGCTGGGGGAACCACCGCTTGAGGCTTCGCTTGGCTGCTGGCTGGGCTTTCTGCCTTTGGCTCGGAGGGGCTCAGAAGTCGAACATACCTGTGCTTGGAAAATCCCTTACTTTGGCTGCTGATCCCTTATTTTCAAATCTGTAAGTTGACAGCTATGGTCCATGGTTCAGCCACCTCCACACTTAATCCCTACAACGACCTTACAAGGCAGGCTAAGAGACATTGCCTGATTCCAAGGTCACCCTGTGACCTTCATGACCAGGGCCAAATTTAGGTTTGATGAGGCCCTAAGCTACTGAAGTTATATGTCCAGCTGTCCTTTGTCAACAACAAATTGCTGCTGTTTTTTGTGTCAAATATATGCTATATGGTCATTTATGGACCTAATAGGTGTCTCAAGCCATTTGCACAAAAAGGACTGGTTTGGGGTTTTGCGGGGGAAAGTACTTTAAAACATTTTTTTCAATTCATTATGCATTATTTCCCAATACATCTTCCAAATATTTGAAGTCAGCAATCCGGTCACCTCTCAGCCTTTTATATGTATTTAGCTTTCTGTTATTTTAACTTGCGTAAGCTGCTTTGAGCCCCGGTCGGGGGGGGGGGAGGGGGCAGGATATAAATATAACAATAACTTTAATAATTATTCCTTTTGCTCTTAGGAGTGCGGCATCGAGAGGCCCATTTTCTGTTTCAATTTTACAGTAAAATAAAGAACGAAACAGATAATCAGTGGACTGGCCATCTTGTTCTGTTTTGTAGGTGCAGGAGAGTCTTCGTAGTGGCTCTTAAGACCATTTTAGTCTGGCGAGCTTTTCAAAGAAACAGAACAAAACTTCAGAACTTTAACAGTAATTGCGCCCCCGTTTTCAATGTGATGATATATATATATATATATCATCATGTGATGATATATATATGATGATATATATATATATCACCCAGTTTAGTGTTATTTCTCTAGAACTGGCCTTTCATCTAGCATCTAGATCAAGGGAAGTAATAGTGCCACTGTATTCTGCTCTGGTCAGACCTCACCTGGAGTACTGTGTCCAGTTCTGGGCACCACAGTTCAAGAAGGACACTGACAAACTGGACCGTGTCCAGAGGAGGGCAACCAAAATGGTCCAAGGCCTGGAAACGATGCCTTATGAGGAACGGCTAAGGGAGCTGGGCATGTTTAGCCTGGAGAAGAGGAGGTTAAGGGGTGATATGATAGCCATGTTCAAATATATAAAAGGATGTCACATAGAGGAGGGAGAAAGGTTGTTTTCTGCTGCTCCAGAGAAGCGGAAACGGAGCAATGGTTCCAAACTACAAGAAAGAAGATTCCACCTAAACATTAGGAAGAACTTCCTGGCAGTAAGAGCTATTTGACAGTGGAATTTGCTGCCAAGGAGTGTGGTGGAGTCTCCTTCTTTGGAGGTCTTTAAGCAGAGGCTTGACAACCATATGTCAGGAGTGCTCTGATGGTGTTTCCTGCTTGGCAGGGCGTTGGACTCGATGGCCCTTGTGGTCTCTTCCAACTCTAGGATTCTATGATTCTATGATCTGTCTCGATTGAGATATTTGTCTTCCAAACTGGCTTACCACAGAAATGTGGGGTGTAGATCATAGAATTGTAGAATCTTAGAGTTGGAAGGAACCCAGTGGTCATCTAGTCCAACCCCCCGTGATGCAGGAATCTCGGCTAAAGTACCCATGACAGATGGCCACCCAACCTCCGCTTAAAATCCTCCAAGGAAGGAGAGTCCGCCATCTCTTGTGGGAGTCTGTTCCACTGCCGAACAGCTCTTACTGTCAGAAAGTTTTTCCGACTGTTTAGTCGGAATCTCCTTTCTTGTCACTTGAAGCCACGGGTTCGAGTCCTCCCCTCCAGAGCAGGATAAAATAAGCGTGCTCCCTCTTCCGTGTGACAGCCCTTCAGATATTTGAAGATGGCTCTCATATCTCCTCTTTCCCAGGATAAACATACCCAGCTCCTTCGACCGTTGCTCATCAGGCTCGGTTTCCAGACCTTTGATCATCTTGGTCTCCCTCCTCTGCACATTGCTCCAGCTTGTCAACATCCTTCTTAAATTGTGGCGCCCAGAACTGGACACAGGTGTGGTCTGAGCTGGGCAGAATAGAGCGGGACTATGGACTATAACTTCCCTTTTAGGGACACGGGTGGCGCTGTGGGTTAAACCACAGAGCCTAGGACTTGCCGATCGGAAGGTCGGCGGTTCAAATCCCCGCAATGACGGGGTGAGCTCCCGTTGCTCGGTCCCTGCTCCTGCCAACCTAGCAGTTCGAAAGCAAGTGCAAGTAGATCAATAGGTACCGCTCCAGCGGGAAGGTAAACGGCGTTTCCGTGCGCTGCTCTGGTTCGCCAGAAGCGGCTTAGTCCTGCTGGCCACATGACCCAGAAGCTGTACGCCGGCTCCCTCGGCCAATAAAGCGAGATGAGCACCGCAACCCCAGAGTTGGCCACGACTGGACCTAATGGTCAGGGGTCCCTTTGCCTTTACTTTATGACTCCCCTTGATCTGGACACTAGATTCCTGTTTGATGCAGCCTGGAATAGCATTAGCCTTTTTTGCTGCTGCATCACACTGTGGGCTCATGTTCAGCTTGTGGTCCACCAAGACCCCTAGATCCTTTTCACACGTACTGCTAGCAAGCCAGGTGTCCCCCACCCTGGTTCTTCCTGCCAAAGGCAGAACCTTACATTTGTCCCTGTTGAAATTCGTTTTCTGAGCCTGGGCCCAGTTCTCCAGTCCTGAAATAATATATGCGTTTTCCTTTCAGATCTTCCACATGACCTACGACCTGGCCAGCGCCGTCATGAGGATCATCAACCTCATTGGAATGATGCTTCTCCTGTGTCACTGGGATGGCTGCCTCCAGTTCCTGGTTCCCATGCTCCAAGATTTCCCCAGCGACTGCTGGGTCTCCATCAACGGGATGGTGGTGAGTCCGGTTGCCTCGACATCTTACCCCCTCTTGGCTCTTGCTATTGGGAGCCGGCCTCCATAATAATAATAATTTAATATTTATACCCCGCCCATCTAGCTGAGTTTCCCCAGCCACTCTGGGCGGCTTCCAATCAAAGTTAAAAACAATATTAAAAACCTTCCTCAACAGGGCTTCCTTCAGATGTCTTTTAAAAAGAAGATAGCTGCTTATTTCCTTCACATCTGAAGGGAGGGCGTTCCACAGGGTGGGCGCCACTACCAAGAAGGCCCTCTGCCTGGTTCCCTGTAACCTCACTTCTCGCAGTGAGGGAACCGCCAGAAGGCCCTCGGCGCTGGATCTCAGTGTCCGGGCTGAACGATGGGGGTGGAGACGCTCCTTCAGGGATACTGGGCCGTTTAGGGCTTTAAAGGTCAGCACCAAGACTTTGAATTGTGCTCGGAAACGTCCTGGGAGCCAATGCAGATCTCTCAGGACCGGTGTTATGTGGTCCCGGCGGCCACTCCCAGTCACCAGTCTAGCTGCTGCATTCTGGATTAATTGCAGTTTCCAGGTCACCTTCAAAGGTAGCCCCACGTAGAGCGCATGGCAGTAGTCCAAGCGGGAGATAACTAGAGCATGCACCACTCTGGCGAGACAGACTGTGGGCAGGGAGGGTCTCATCCTACGTACCAGATGGAGCTGGGAGACAGCCGTCCCGGACACAGAATTGACCTGCGCTTCCATGGACAGCTGTGAGTCCAAAATGACTCCCAGGCTGTGCACCTGGTCCTTCAGGGGCACAGTTACCCCATTCAGGACCAGGGAGTCCCCCACACCCGCCCGCCCCCTGTCCCCCAAAAACAGTCCATGAAGACTAGGAACAGCCTCGTCCCCCTAATTGCCTCCCCTCTCCTCATCACGGAAATGCAGGCCTTGGGGAAACATAGGCACTCTCCCCCCCCTTCCTTTCTCCCTCTCTCTCTAATAATTGCTTTTACACAGTGCTTTTTTTCCTTAAATAAAAATGTTTACGGGTTTTGACCTTTAAAGCCCTTTGTGGCTTAGGGCCCTTGTATTTACGGGACCGCCTCTCCTGGCATGCCCTGCAGAGGACCTTAAGGTCCATGAATAACCATAGTTTAGAGGTCCCGGGCCCTAAGGAAGTCAGACTATCCTCCACCAGGGCCAGAGCCTTTTCAGTGGTGGCTCCGACCTGGTGGAATGCTCTGTCCCATGAGACCAGGGCCCTGCAGGATTTAACCTCCTTCCACAGGGCCTGTAAGACAGAGCTATTCCGCCTGGCTTTCAATCTGAACTTAGCCTGATTTTTTATTCCCCTTCCTTCCCTCCCCTTCCCCTTTTTATGAAGGTTACCCGCTCTGGGGTCCCACAGCTAATTCTCCCCTGGTCTCCTCGCTGGCCCAAGTAGGACCAATTCAGCCAGCTAGCCCTGGGGATTGTCTAATGTCCATGCAGAAAGTAGGCACCCTATATATAGAAAGGAGCAAACCTGGGATATTTTAGGGAGCAGGCTAGCAGGCGGGGCCCATGACTTACATCATAGGAGCCTACACAACACAAAACACTGTTCCTCTATGTAGGTTTTATTTTATTTGTTTTTCGTCTTATATTTTGGAAATGTACATCCAGTTTTCTTTTCCTTTAAATTTTTTTGGGGCCCCCAAGAGAGTGGGGCCCTAAGCTATAGCTTGTTTAGCTTATACTGTGGTACCTCGGGTTACATACGCTTCAGGTTACACACGCTTCAGGTTACAGACTCCGCTAACCCAGAATAGTACCTCGGGTTAAGAACTTTGCTTCAGGATGAGAACAGAAATCATGCGGCGGCAGCAGGAGGCCCCATTAGCTAAAGTGGTGCTTCAGGTTAAGAACAGTTTCAAGTTAAGAACGGACCTCCGGAATGAATTAAGTACGTAACCAGAGGCCGCGTCAGTCCCTTCTCCCTCCTGGGGAAAAGCCCGCAAGAGCCGCACGAAGCTTGTGTGTGGCTCTTGGGGGCTTTTCCTGCCTGCCTCCCCCCTGCATTCGCTCCATAGGACGCACAGACTTTCCCCCTTAGTTTTTAAGACGGAAAAACTGCATCCTATGGTGCGAAAAATACGGTACATTCTCGGCCTTTTGGCTAAGATAAAGTGTAGCTTCCTCCTGTGACCTGCCTCTCTCTCTCTTCCAGAACGACTCCTGGAGCGAACTGTACTCTTTCGCCCTCTTCAAGTCGATGAGCCACATGCTGTGCATCGGTTACGGCCGCCAAGCGCCGGAGAGCATGACCGACATCTGGCTGACAATGCTGAGCATGATCGTGGGAGCCACATGTTACGCCATGTTCATTGGCCACGCCACGGCCCTCATCCAGTCCCTCGATTCCTCCCGGCGCCAGTATCAAGAGAAGGTATTTGTTGGGCAGGGAAAGCGAGGTTGCGCAAAGACGCGCGGTCCGTTGGGTTGCGTTTCCGTGGCTGAGACAGGGCAACCGGTGGCATGGATCCCGTTGTTCAACAACAACAACAACAACAACAACAATTTATTATTTATACCCCGCCCATCTGGCTGGGTTTCCTCAGCCATTCTGGGCAGCTTCCAACAAACCACTAAAATACAATAACCTATTCAACATTAAAAGCTTCCCTAAACAGGGCTGCCTTTGTTGTTGTTTAGTCGTTTAGTCATGTCCGCCTCTTCGTGACCCCCTGGACCAGAGCACGCCAGGCCCTCCTGTCTTCCACTGCCTCCCGCAGTTTGGTCAAACTCATGCTGGTAGCTTCGAGAACACTGTCCCACCATCTCGTCCTCTGTCGTCCCCTTCTCCTTTTGCCCTCCATCTTTCCCAACATCAGGGTCTTTTCCAAGGAGTCTTCTCTTCTCATGAGTTGGCCAAAGTCTTGGAGCCTCAGCTTCAGGATCTGTCCTTCCAGTGAGCACTCAGGGCTGATTTCCTTCAGAATGGAGAGGATTGATCTTCTTGCAGTCCATGGGACTCTCAAGAGTCTCCTCCAGCACCAGAATTCAAAAGCATCCATTCTTCGGTGATCAGCCTTCTTTATGGTCCAGCTCTCACTTCCATACATCACTGCTGGGAAAACCAGAGCTTTTACTATACGGACCTTTCTTGTCAAGGTGATGTCTCTACTTTTTAAGATGCTGTCTAGCTTTGTCATTGCTTTTCTAGGGCTGCCTTTAGATGCCTTCTAAAAGTTTGGTAGTTCTTTTTCTCTTTGACATCTGACAGGAGGGCGTTCCACAGGGCGGGCGCCACCACCGAGAAGGCCCTCTGCCTTGTTCCCTGTAACTTGGCTTCTCGCAGGGAGGGAACTGCCAGAAGGCCCTCGGAGCTGGACCTCAGTGTCCAGGCAGAACAATGGGGGTGGAGACACTCCTTCAGCGTCTTGTCCCAGCGTTTCCTTGTCCCAGGGAGAGCACGAGTGTGACAAACCTCATACGTTCCTGGTCTTTCACATTTATTCCTACGGCGTTAGACTGCACCTGAATGTGGAAGCTCCATCTAGCTGGAAAAAAGGGAAAGCAGAAACAGAGCCCTGCGGTCATTTCCATCACAACCTCTCCTTTCTCCAACTGCCCTGAGACACAGCAGATATGATTTTATTTAATCTATAGATATGTATGTCAATATATAGGGAGCAATAAGGTCTCCTATTTAATTCTTCCTTTAGAACCAAGAGTCTTTTAAGAACCAAGAGGACCTCAATCTTCTTTTCTTTTGATCAGATTTTTGTTGTTGAGATTTTTCCATAACAACAGTAAAATTGTAGCTGTGGTGGGGAGGGAGGGAAGAAGGAAAGAAAGGAACAATAGAAATAAAGGGAAGAAAGAGAGAGAAATAGAAAAATAAATGCAGCAATAGATGAAAAAAATATTTCCATCTGGTGTTTACGTGAAAGAACATAGGGTTACAGTACAATGGTACCTCAGGTTACATATGCTCCAGGTTACAGACGCTTCAGGTTACAGACTCCACTAACCCAGAAATAGTGCTTCAGGTTAAGAACTTTGCTTCAGGATGAGAACAGAAATCGTGCTCCGGCGGCATGGCAGCAGCAGGAGGCCCCATTAGCTAAAGTGGTGCTTCAGATTAAGAACAGTTTCAGGTTAAGTACGGACCTCCGGAATGAATTAAGTACTTAACCTGAGGTACCACTGTATTAAAAACCTCCGACCCATGCGAACATCCATCTTCTCTGCTTTCTGTTAAAGAATATTTATTTTCAATTGAGGAATCATTCCTTCCCTTTACCCATGAAAATCTTTAAAGGATAGAGGACAGCTCGGTTTTAGAGCCGACGGCTGGAGGCTGTTTTGACCAGCCCTCTTCCTGTCTCCTGAAGCAAAAGGCTCTTTTTTTGACAACCTCGTTGGGTCCTCAGAGGCACCCCCACCACCAAAAAAACCCCCGCTTCAACTGAGCGATCTCTGGATGCGACTGCTACCCGTATTCTGACAGCCACGGCCTCGTGGGGCTGGCGATTGGCGCAAGACGCAGAAAGCAAAGAGAGTTCTCTGTCGCCAACGCCTTGGCATTCCTGCCAGGCAGATCTGTAGGGCAAAACTCACCTTCTTAGGCTTTTTAGGTCAAGTGGTTTTTCAGGCCGTGGTGAAGATCTCTGGCTTTCTATCTTTCACAAGAGGAGGCGGCTTATTAAGGAGGTTGCCGTCTCAAAGAAAGGACTGTTTTGCCTGTTTTCTTTCCATCTATATGGGCTTTCCTGGCGTCCAGTGATGCTTTGCGGTCTACTAAATGTTCTGAAAATAGAAGGGAAGAAATGGAGGCAGTGAGAGATTTTACTTTCTTGGGCCCCATGATCACTGCAAATGGTGACAGCAGCCACAAAATTAAAAGACGCCTGCTTCTTGGGAGAAAAGCAATGACAGCAGCCACGAAATTAAAAGACGCCTGCTTCTTGGGAGAAAAGCAATGACAAACCTAGACAGCATCTTAAAAAGCAGAGACATCACCTTGCCAACAAAGGTCCGTATAGTCAAAGCTATGGTTTTCCCAGTAGTGATGTATGGAAGTGAGAGCTGGACCATAAAGAAGGCCGAAGAATGGATGCTTTTGAATTCTGGTGCTGGAGGAGACTCAAGAGTCCCATGGACTGCAAGAAGATCAAACCTCTCCATTCTGAAGGAAATCAGCCCTGAGTGCTCACTGGAAGGACAGATCCTGAAGCTGAGGCTCCAAGACTTTGACCACCTCATGAGAAGAGAAGACTCCCTGGAAAAGACCCTGATGTTGGGGAAGATGGAGGGCGCAAGGAGAAGGGGACGACAGAGGACGAGATGGCTGGACAGTGTTCTCAAAGCGGCCAGCATGAGTTTGACCAAACTGCGGGAGGCAGTGGAAGACAGGAGGGCCTGGCGTGCTCTGGTCCAGGGGGTCACGAAGAGGCGGACACGACTAAACGACTCAACAACAACAAAATGTTCTGCTCAGGGGCCCAAACGACCAGGTTTGATTCCCACCTTTTGGGACATGTTGCTTCGAGTGGTGTGTCAGCAAATGCCGCTATTTATACTGGCGATTCCTCCGCAGGCGGTAAAAGCTGTTTTTATGGGACTTAAGCTGAAAGTTTAATGGCCAGTCTCCCATTTCCTGAGGCAAATTTCAGGAGGAGGTGACTCGTGTTTGCAGACGGTCGGTGTTTTTTTCACCTGCGTGGTGGTTGTCCCATGTTCTAGTGGCAGGGAGTTCCCCAGGTGCTGTGGCAAGCCGCAGCAGCGGTTTTAGGCTGGAGGACCTGAGGTCCGATCGCTGTTCGATAACCTCCTCTGTCACAACAGCCGAAAGGACTCTCTTTGCAACTTGGGGGGTCGGCAGAAAGGGAGTGCCGTGTCCCATTCTTGTATTAGCAAAAGTTCTAGGATAGCCAGCTGGCCACAACATGTTATTCTTCCTTTTAAACTGAGGAATCCCAAGTCGTTAACTGCCAAATTAACGGAGGTGTCGATGCAGAAGGGGCTTGACTCAGTTCTGCAGGAAGAACGTCCCAGTTCCAGGCCTTAATACTAATACAGTGGTACCTTGGATCTCAAACTTAATCCGTTCCAGAATTCCGTTCCAAAACCGAAGCGTTCCCAAACCAAAGCGTGCTTTCCCATAGAAAGCAATGCAAAACAGATTAATCCGTTCCAGACTTTTCAAAACAACCCCTAAAACAGCAACTGAACATGAATTTTACTATCTAACGAGACCGTTGGCCCCTAAAATGAAAGCGACAACCAATGTGCTGTACTATAAAATAAATATTGTATTTGTATTGTAGATGATAAAAATTAAAATTAAGGAGCCTACACAACACTAAACACAGTTGCTGTATGTAGGTTTTATTTTATTTGTTTTTTATCTTATATTTTGGAAAGGTACATCCAGTTGTTTTCCTTTAAATTTTTTGGGGGGCCATCAAGAGAGTAGGGCCCTAAGCTATAGCTTGTTTAGTTTATACGTAAATCTGGCACTGGTTATTTCTCAAGAACCATGAGGTCTAGAGTCTTGCTTTAGGTCCATGGTTCAGCCTCCTTCTATGTCGTTTGGTTTAGCTTTCTCTTCCGTACTTAACGTAATTAAGGGTTCGAAATGCCTTCGCGCTCACCGCAATTTCTCTCTCTTCTCCCCACAGTACAAACAAGTCTTTATGTCTTTTTTTTTTTTTAAATATTATTAATGTTGCAATACATATATGAAATCTTTACATAATGATACATATACATTATATTCATGAATTCACACTTTCACATTTCATTATGCACCAACATTTATCCATTTCTTATTTCTTGCCCTCCACCCGTGCGTGACTTCCTTGTTATTATTTTGTAACTTTATTACGGAGATTGTATTTTTGCATCTTAATAATTAAGCATTCAATCTTATATATCTGCTTAGCTTCACTTAAGGGACGCGGGTGGCGCTGTGGGTTAAACCACAGAGCCTAGGACTTGCTGATCAGGTCGGCAGTTCGAATCCCCGCAACGGGGTGAGCTCCCGTTGCTCGGTCCCTGTTCTTGCCAACCTAACAGTTTGAAAGCAAGTCAAAGTGCAAGTAGATAAATAGGTACCGCTCTGGCGGGAAGGTAAATGGCGTTTCCGTGCGCTGCTCTGGTTCGCCAGAAGCGGCTTAGTCCTGCTGGCCACATGACCCGGAAGCTGAACGCCGGCTCCCTCGGCCAATAAAGCGAGATGAGCGCCGCAACCCCAGAGTCGGTCACGACTGGACCTAATGGTCAGGGTTCCCGTTACCTTTAGCTTAACTTAACTTTGTGAAATCAGTCCACACATATCAATAAATTAAGGGTTCAAAATGCCTTTGCTCTCACTGCAGTTTCTCTCTCTTCTCCCCGCAGTACAAGCAAGTGGAACAGTACATGTCTTTCCACAAGCTTCCTGCTGACTTCCGACAGAAAATCCACGATTACTACGAGCATCGCTACCAAGGCAAGATGTTCGATGAGGACAGCATCCTTGAGGAACTGAACGAGCCTCTGAGAGAGGTAAGAGTTGTCCTTGGACCCCGTGGAAAAAAGGCAGGTTAAGAGACTTGTCCTCTGTGCAGGGCCGGATTCAGGTTTGATGCGGCCCTCAGCTCCTGAAGGTAATGGGGTCCTTTCTATGTCCAGCTGCCCTTTGTCAACAACAAATTCTCGCTGTTTTTTGTGTGTTGAATATATGCTATATGGTCATTGATGGACCTAATAGGTAGCCCAAGCCGTTTGCACATCACAAAATATGTATTTCATCTTAGTAATTGCTGAACTGAAATACAATTAAGAAGAAGTATATTAACAGTGAAATGCAATTAAGAAGAACTATAGTGAAATAATTACTAAGCTTTAACTTAAAATGATTTTTTTTTATTCATAATGAACTTAATAATGCAAACACATTGACATTTGGTGATAAGAAAAGTTCCTTTAGAAACACAGTTGACAAAGACTCATAATCTAGTCTCTAGAAACTTGCTATAACATGAAGTTATAGTAGGTGTGAATATATGATGCAAACTACTCATAATTATAAATAGCAGAATGTAGGCACCCTATAAAAAGGGACGCAGGTGGCGCTGTGGGTTAAACCACAGAGCCTAGGACTTGCCGATCAGAAGGTCGGCGGTTCGAATCCCCGCAATGATGGGGTGAGCTCCCGCTGCTCAGTCCCTGCTCCTGCCAACCTAGCTACTGTTCCGGTGAGAAGGTAAATGGCGTTTCCATGCGCTACTCTGGTTCGCCAGAAGCGGCTTAGTCAAGCTGTATGCCGGCTCCCTCGGCCCATAAAGCGAGATGAGCACCGCAACCCCAGAGTCGGCCACGACTGGACCTAATGGTCAGGCGTCCCTTTACCATTACCTTTACTAATAATTATAAATAGCAGAATGTAGGCACCCTGTATATAGAAAGGAGCAAACCAGGGATATTTGAGGGAGCAGGCTTACATGACTTACATCACAGGAGCCAACACAACACAAAACACTGTTGCTTTATGTAGGTTTTATTTTATTCGTTTTTTATCTTATATTTTGGAAATGTACATCCAGTTTTAGCAGAATGTAGGCACCCTATAAAAAGGGAAGCGGGTGGCGCTGTGGGTTAAACCACAGAGCATAGGACTTGCTGAACAGAAGGTCGGTGGTTTGAATCCCCACGACGGGGTGAGCTCCCGTTGCTCGGTCCCTGCTCACCGTTCACCTGTTCCTTCTGCTGTCCTTCTCTCCAGGAGATTGTCAACTTCAACTGCCGCAAGTTGGTGGCCTCCATGCCTCTCTTCGCCAACGCTGACCCCAACTTCGTCACCGCCATGTTGACGAAGCTCAAGTTTGAGGTCTTCCAGCCGGGCGACTACATCATCCGGGAGGGCACCATTGGCAAGAAGATGTATTTCATCCAACACGGCGTGGTCAGTGTCCTCACCAAGGGCAACAAAGAGATGAAGCTCTCAGATGGCTCTTATTTCGGAGGTGAGGCTCTGATGAAGGATCCCACAGCTACTGTATTTTTCGCTCTGTAAGACGCCCCAGACCACAAGACGCACCTAGTTTTGGGAGGAGGAAAACAAGAACAAAAATGTTCTGAATCTCAGGAGCCAGAACAGCAAGAGGGATCGCTGCGCAGTGAAAGCAGCAATCCCTCTTGCTGTTCTGGCTTCTGGGATAGCTGTGCAGCCTGCATTCGCTCCATAACACACACACACATTTCCCCTTACTTTTTAGGAGGGAGAAAGTGAGTCTTATAGAGCAAAAAATATGGTAATTCTCCCCTGGTCTCTTCGCTGGCCCAAACAGGACTTATTTAGCCAGCTAGCCCCGGCGATCATCTAATGTTTACTGGATGGATTTCCCCCCTAAATTGATTTTTACTTCTGAATTTATTCAAAATTTATTTTTCGAAATAGGACTAATTCAGCCAGCTAGCCCTGGTGATCATCTAATGTTTATTGGATGGATTTCCCCCCTAAATTGATTTTTAAATCTGAATTTATTCGAAATTTATTCAAATTTATTTTTAATTCTGAATTTTTAATTCTGAATTTATTTTATACTGTATTTTATGTGTTTTTTTGTTACATCAATTAAGTGTTTTAAATTTGGTGTTAGCTGCCCTGAGCCCAGGAAGAGCGGGGTATAAATAAAAATTTATTTTTATTATTATTATTATTATTATTATTATTATTATTATTATTATTAATTACCTTCCAGGCAGGGTAGATAAAAATCAATGATTTTAAAAAAATAATAATTAAAAAATGGATCAAAAAATGTTAACTGTTTCCTCCTGCATCCTTTATAATATTCCAAATCCATTGTATCCAAAATTCACCATTACACTACGAGCGCCGTTCCACCCCTACTAGTGATTCTAACTGCTTACGATGGTTTTTAAGATGAATTATAAATTTTCCACATTTAATAATAATAATAATAGAATGTGGAAAACTTATAATTCATCTTTAAAATATTATTATTATATGTAATATAAACCTTTTGCCCTTTTACTAAAGATATAAATCTTTCCCCCTTTTATTAAAATATTATTATTATTATTAGTAGTAGTAGTAGTAGTATTACTTATACCCCACCCATCTGACTGGGCCTCCCCAGCCACTCTGGGTGGCTCCCAACAGAATATCTAAAACACGATAAAACATCAAACATTACAAACTTCCCTAAACAGGGCTGCTTTCAGATGCCTACTAAAAGTCAGATAATTTTGGTTTTCCCAATTTCTGATTCTTCTGGTCATTTTGGCATAAATCCATCGACTTAATCTGCCATTCTGCGATTCCTGGACCTTTTCCAATTTTACAGTAAGCTTTTTGAGGTGATACGGTGTCATAGCTGTCAACCGTCTCTTATTTGGCGGGAAAGTTCCTTGTCCCAGCGCCGTGTCCCGCTGCTGTCCCTTATTGATGGATGTCCCTTAAATTTCCCGGGTTTCAAAGGAAGCAGCTCCTCTCCCTCCCTCCCTCCCTGCCGGCCAGGGAGGAGGGAGGCTCCAGCTGTGTTGCTTGGCTGCGTTGCTCACCCAATAAGGAGTCTAAGAACGACGGGGGGGTGGAGCTTGCATGCCTTGTGCCGATCCAATCGGCCGCCTTGCCTGGGGACTCGCCTTTGCTCAGCGCTTCCCAGCGGAGAGGGGACGGTGGTTTTCCTTGCTGCGTCCCCTTTGCCGGGTTGCTGCGCTGTGGGAACCACCGCTTGAGGCTTCGCTTGGCTGCTGGCTGGGCTTTCTGCCTTTGGCTCAGAGGGGCTCAGAAGTTGAACATACCTGTGCGGAATCTCACTGAGTGCAAACTTCCGGTAAGATGGCGACGGAGATAGCAGCATAGTCAGGTACGCCTGCCTTCAATTAAGATTTTAAGTAGGTTTTTTTTAGCCTTCCTGGACTCTAATTTTATAGTTTTAATGATTTACTGGCTGCCTTATCACCTCACCACTGCCCCTGCTTTTCCTAGTCAACGTTTTATTGTTTTACTGGCTTGTTGCTGTGCTACTGACCAAGCTGTGCCAGGGAAATCCCTTATTTTGGCTGCTGATCCCTTATTTTCGAGGCTGCTGGTCCCTTATTTTCAAATCTGTAAGTTGACAGCTATGTACGGTGTGGTCGGGTTTTATTCACTTGGCAGGGGTTGCGACTGAAATCCGTGTTGCCTGTGTGCTGGGGAAAAAAACTTATTTCCTATCTTTCATTGCAGAAATCTGCTTGCTGACCAGAGGCCGGCGTACAGCCAGCGTCCGAGCAGACACGTACTGCCGCCTCTACTCCCTCTCGGTGGACAACTTCAACGAAGTCTTGGAGGAATATCCCATGATGAGACGAGCTTTCGAAACAGTCGCCATCGACCGCCTAGACCGCATAGGTATTTTGTGGGGTCCCCCACCCCCTGGGGGAAATTCTGCCCCATTCCTCGACTTCAGAAGGGGTAGAAGAGCCTTGGCAGACTACTAATAATTATAAATAGCAGAATGTAGGCACCCTGTATATAGAAAGGAGCAAACTGGTGATATTTTAGGTAGCAGACGGGGCCCATGACTTACCTCCTAGGAGCCTACACAACCATAGCTGTTCACTTTTCCCTTTTCTTGCGAGGAATCCTATTCGGAATAAGGGAATTTCCCTTTAAAAAAAGGGAAACGTTGACAGCTATGTACACAACACAAAACACTGTTGCTGGATGTAGGTTCTGTTTTATTTCTTTTTTATCTTATATTTTGGAAATGTACATCCAGAGGTTTTTTCCAAAGGGGCCCCTCTATTCTAGCATCCTGACCTTGATCAGAATCAGAATTATAGAGTCAGAAGGGACCCCGTGAGGCATCTAGTCCATCCCCCTGCAATACAGGAATCTTTCGCCCAACCTGGGGCTCGAACCCATAACCCTAAGATTAAGAGTCGTGTTCGGCGACTGAGCTCTCCCAGCTTCACAGAGACTGAGCTGAGGGAATATCGGAAGAGCCTTGGTAAATCAGGCCAGTGGCTGGACACCCTTGTCCGGCAGCCTGACCAACCAGATGAGGGAAAGTCTCCACGGAATTCGAACACAAGACTCTCCCCGCTTGCGGTTTCCGGCAGTACCACTTTCAGCGCCACTGAGTGATGATGATGATCTTCATCTTCTTTGGCAATCACTGGTAGCCGAGTTTGTCTTCCACAAACACAGTTTTAACAGTGAGTTCATAAATGACTGTGGAGGCCAATTCTGGACCCACACATCCTTCCACAGTGGGGACATTGGTTTCCAGGCAGGAGTTGATCCCGGTGAGGGTTTGCCAAGCGTGCCTTCCTCTTAGCACGTTTCTCCCTTGCGTCCTGAGTTCAAGTGTCTTCAAAGCCCACGACACCTTTGGGAAAGGCTGTTCCCCAGTTGGAGCACTCGCAGGCCAGTGTTTCCCAGTTGTCGGTGTTTATACTACATTTTTTAATATTTGCCTTGAAAGAGTCTTTGAACCTCTTTTGTTGACCTCCAGCATTATGCTTTCCATTCTTAAGTAAGGAATAGAGTAGTTTCTTTGGAAGACGATCATCAGGCATCCGAACGACATAAGGTGACGGGACCCCCGACCATTAGGTCCAGTTGCGACCGACTCTGGGGTTGCGGTGCTCATCTCGCTTTACTGGCCGAGGGAGCCGGCGTACAGCTTCCGGGTCATGTGGCCAGCAGGACTAAGCCGCTTCTGGCGAACCAGAGCAGCGCACAGAAACGCCGTTTACCTTCCCGCCGGAGCGGTACCTCTTTATCTACTTGCACTTTGACGTGCTTTCGAACTGCTAGGTTGGCAGGAGCAGGGACAGAGCAATGGGAGCTCACCCCGTCATTGCGGGGATTCGAACTGCTGACCTTCCGATCGGCAAGCCCTAGGCTCTGTGGTTTACCCCACAGTGCCACCCGCGTCCCTATTATCATGAGTATGATGCTACAATGTTGATCCTCTCTCCTTTTTCCCCTCTCCCCGCCAGGCAAGAAGAACTCCATCCTGCTGCACAAAGTCCAGCACGACCTCAACTCGGGTGTCTTCAACAACCAGGAGAACGAGATCATACAGGAGATCGTCCGCTACGACCGCGAGATGGTCCAACAGGCGGAACTCCATCATCACGCGGCCATGTTTGCCCCAGCGCCTCAGCCCCAGGTGACATCGGCCATCGCTACGCTCCAGCAGGCCGTGGCCATGAGTTTCTGCCCGCAGATGGCCAGCCCATTGGTGGGGCCCCTGGGACTGGGCTCCCCGCGCATGGTGCGCCGGCTGCAGTACCAAGGCCCCGTCCCAGGGCCCTTCACCATCTCGCCGGCGCTGCTGCAACAACACCAGCAGCTCAACCTGCAACAACAACAGCAGCAGCAACAGCAGCAACAACAACAACATGGCGCACCGCAGCAACAGCCACCACAACGCCCGCCGCCACAGCAGCCTCCCGCCCCTTTCTCCGCCGTGGCGCCCAGGCCGCCCATCCAAAGCCCCCTGGCCAGCCGGACGTTCCCCTACGGCGGCGCCAAAGGCCAGTCGGGTTCCCAGCTCTCGCTGACTCAGCAGAAGGCGCCCGGCTCGCCGCAGCGGCTAGCGGCGCACAAAAGCACGCAGGCACTCCCCACCAGCAGCCTGAGCCAGGAGACGCGCCCGCTGTCTGCCTCGCAGCCGTCGCTGCCGCACGGCATCTCTCAGACCATGGGCCAAAGCCCGCCGCCGTCCGCCGGCGAGTCCTCTTCCTCCATCGCTGCCGCGGCAGGGCAAGGCCAAGGGGCGTCCCCGGCCTCCTCTTCCTCCTCGCCGGCCCCCTCCGCCCAGAGCCCCGGAGGTACGCCCCGGGGGGCTGCGCCTCCGGCCCGTGGGGGCTTGCCCCACCCGGTGCCCGTGGGGTCCCCTACGCCACCGCCGGACTCGGGCGCCGCCCGCAAGGACTCTGCCCTTAGCACGCCCGACACGGACCCAGCAAAACCCAGGTTTCCGTCCAACTTGTGACCTTTGACCCGAGCAGCCGGCGGCACCGTGGCGGCCACGGGGTGAGGGCGGCACCCCCAACCCGGCTGGCGGCAGGGCGGCACTGCAATGCCCATCGCGGCGGCGCCTTTTCTCTCTTGCGGACCGCTCCGTTTGCTGCACAAAACTGGTGGCAAGGGGAAAGGGGGGCAGGCCAGATCTTTGCGGGGACGGGGGGGCGGGGGTCGTGCCCCTGTGCCCGCCGCAACGCTTGGTGCCCGCCGGGCAGCTTACGAAGCCTGCTTGCGGGGAAAGCGGGGCAGGAACCCCCATGGCTCGTACAGAAGTTGGGGAAAGTTTAGGGGGGAGCCTTGTTCCTCTCCCTGGAAAAGGGGGTGTTGGTATTTGAGTGTGTGTTGAGAGAGAGAGATTAAGAGAGCCAGCTGCCCCCCCCCTCCACCGTCACCCGTCGCTCCTGACCAAAGTTTGGCTCCCGGTGACCCCATCTCCTCTCCATCCCACCTCGCCCTGCTGTGACTGCACCACCGAAAGCCATATTACCGCGCAACTTTAACCCAATACGTGTAAGGTATATACATGCATAAATACATATATATCTCCAACAGTTAATATCAATTATAGATATCTATACGGTAAAAGACCACATGCGCAGAGCCTTATGCAACTGCTCCACGGAGAACCCCAGAAGGAAGGGGATTGGGGGGGGGGAGCAGTTAGGAAAAAGTGGTGTCGTTGGAGAGAGGGAATTTGGAGCGGCGGCGGCCCCACACTTTGCCAGCAGTCGAACCCTCCGCCTCCTGTGAAAACCTGGTTTTCCTGTCTTTGCATGCCTGCTAAAAGGCTTTATTTTTTTGCAGGGGGGACGTATTAAATACCAGGTGTGACATTTGGGGAAATGGCGAGTGGGTTCTCTGGAAGTCCCCAATCCGTGGAGAAGGATTTGCGTGTTTTTGCCTGTCTGCTATTCTGCCCCCCACCCAAACTTTCTGCTCTAGTGCCTTCTGTTGCAAGCCTGTCGTTAGCAGCTTACGGAACTCACTGCCACAAGGTTTCGGGCAAATTCAGGGAGGGCAGTTCTAGCGACAACCTTCCCCCCCTCCCTGTTTGTTTCCTCGCGTGTGTGTTGGCGGGCTGTGCGGGTTTCGCGGCCCTTTGGAGCGTCGCAAAAAAAATCATTGCTGAAGGCGGTATATCACTGGCTGCTTCCTACTGGTGTTGGGAGTCAGGATACTGGTCTTGATGGTCTGGTGATCTGTTCCAGCTGGGCTAATTTAGCTTCTTAGCGTTCCTTCCATGTGGCTTATTTTACTTTGCTTTCTTAAATGCAACAGTTAAAACAGAGCGTCCACATTCAGAGGCGGTCTACCTAACAGTGGTGATCAGTGGAAATGCAATTGCATGGGGTGTTTGTGTGAGGAGGGGGGGATTTGGTGGCCCTCTGTGGGTGCCCCCTCAGGGACCCCCAATTCCTGTCCCCCCCCAAACAGCCAGCGTAACCAATGGTTTAAAACAAATGTGTTTCACAGAACATATACAGTGGTACTTTGGTTCTCAAACCTAATCCGTTCCGGAGGTCCGTTCCAAAACCAAAGCGTTCCAAAACCAAGGCTCGTTTTCCCATAGAAAGCAATGCGAAGCGGATTAATCCATTCCAGACTTTTAAAAACAACCCCTAGAACGGCAATGTAACATGGATTTTACTATCGAATGAGACATGGATCCATAAAACGAAAGCAATAAGCAATGTACTGCTGTCACACAATCAATTAATCAGTAGCTGAACTGGGTTCCACGCAGTCACAAAAAAAGAGCCGCAAAAACAGAAACCCAAAATAAATAGCAAAAACAAACAGACCTCAGTGTAACACTCAAATCGGAAGCGTAACACTCAAAACGGAGCACGTTCGGCTTCCGGAAAAAGTTTGCAAACCGGAACACTTCCTTCCGGGTTTGCAGTGTTTGGGTTCCAAGTGGTTTGAGTACCAAGGCGTTTGAGAACCAAGGGACCGCTGTACACCTTTAGGTGCCAGGCGAAAACGTTCCTCTTCAACCGGGCCTTGGGGTGATTGACGCCCTATGCCCTTTAAAATCTGTTGTGGAAGAAAGGATTATTGCTTTCCTTCTTCTTGCTTTTTGTCATCTATTTTGCATTTTTCATATTGCAATTTTACATTGTCAACTGCCTTGAGAGCTATGGCTATCGGGCAGTATGCAAATTATAATAATAATAATAATAATAATAATAATAATAATAATAATGTTCCCCACCAGTCTCCTCCAAGATACCACATTGTACCAAATATTTGTCCTCCTTGGAGCATTGAAATAAATGCGACTCGCAATCCCATTCATCTCTTATATATATATTTATTAGTTTTTTAATATATCATTTTCAACTGTCATTCAACATAGGTCACACCTTATACAGTTTTTCTGGACATCCATCATCCCCTTCTGAAAATTCCCCAATTTTTTCACTTAATTTACATTTCTTAATTTCACTATTGCTTTTCATTATCTATTGACTCTCTCATCATAGCCTCCCTTACAATATTTCGTATATTCCTCCTTGCAAAACTTCTTGTGGTCCTGCTAGCGTAATCTGTTAATTACGGCTGCTTTTCAAATAGTTTGCATGTTTATTCCAGTCTTCTGAGAATCTCTGGTCCCTTTATCTCAATGGGTCTCCTCTGAGTAGGACTTCGTTGAAGGCAGCCCATCTATATCTTTTAAAAACTGGGCTTCTTTCTATAAGCAGAAGGCATGGCAGGGTTAGAAAATCTGCCAATATACCGTATTTTTCGCTCTATAAGAGGTACCAGACCACAAGACGCACCTAGTTTTTGGAGGAGGAAAACAAGAAAAAAAATATTCTGAATCTCAGAAGCCAGAACAGCAAGAGGGATCGCTGCGCAGCGAAAGCAGCAATCCCTCTTGCTGTTCTGCCTTCTGGGATAGCTGCGCAGCCTGCATTCGCCCTATAAGACGCACACACATTTCCCCTTACTTTCTAGGAGGGGAAAAGTGAGTCTTAGAGAGCAAAAAATACGGTATTCAGGGCCTCCTTGGCTGCTGGTGACTGGCTGCTCTGTGGGTGGAGAAATGAATTCTCCAGCGGAAATGAGTAGCCATCCTTAAGAGAGCGATGCTTGGAGTCTCTATTCCCATCCCCACAATGTTCCTCTTTTTTTTTTTAAAAAAAAGCAAAAATCAAGCTGTAAAGTATTTTCCTTCCTTTCTCCGAATGCAATATGGTCCTTTGAAATGCACCCACGAGCATCTGTGCTTCCTCCTTTAAAAAATGGCAATAAATCTATCGAGCAAAATGGGCCACAGATGGAAAGAAGAAAATCCCTGGGAGGGACCGGTAGGGAAACGACTGTGTTTCACTCCCTGGGAATCTCTTCGGCAGACTTCCGGGGGACGTTGCCAGTCCTTGTTTTACATAGATGGAGAACAAGAGGATTTGTGCAAAGATTTGCTGACCAGAAGGTCGGCGGTTCGAATCCCCACGGCGGGGTGAGCTCCCGTTGCTCGGTCCCTGCTCCTGCCCACCTAGCAGTTCGAAAGCACGTCAAAGTGCAAGTAGATAAATAGGTACCGCTCCGGCGGGAAGGTAAACGGCGTTTCCGTGCGCTGCTCTGGTTCACCAGTCCTGCTAGCCACAGGACCTGGAAGCTGTATGCCGGCTCCCTCAGCCAATAAAGTGAGATGAGCGCTGCAACCCCAGAGTCGGCCACGACTGGACCTAATGGTCAGGGGTCCCTTTACCTTTACCTTAATGGCTGGCAGTCCCTGCTCAGCATCTCTGGATCAGGGGCTGTTGAGCAGTAATAATAATATTAATAATAATTTATTGTTTACACCCCGCCCATCTGGCTGGGTTTCCCCAGCCACTCTGGGTGGCTCCCAACAGAATATTAAAAACACGATAAAACAGCAAACATTGAAAACTTCCCTAAACAGAGCTGCCTTCAGATGTCTTCTAAAAGTCAGAGAGTTGTTTATTTCCTTGACATCTGGTGGAAGGGCACCACCACCAAGAAGACCCTCTGCCTGGTTCCCTGCAACCTCACTTCTCGCAATGAGGGAACCGCCAGAAGGCCCTCAGAGCTGGACCTCAGCGTCCAGGCTGGACAATGGGGGTGGAGACGCTCCTTCAGGGATACTGAGCTGTTTAGGGCTTTTAAGATCAGCACCAACACTTTGAATTGTGCTCGGATACATACTGGGAGCCAGTGTAGGTCTTTCAGGACTGGTGTTATGTGGTCTCGGCGGCCACTCCCAGTCCCCAGTCTAGCTGCCGCATTCTGGATTAGTTGTAATATAATAATAATAATTGATTATTAGTACTCCGTCCATCTGGCTGGGTTTCCCCAGCCACTCTGGGCGGCTTCCAACAAAGATTAAAAATACGTTAAAATGTCACACATTAAAAGCTTCCCTAAACAGGGCTGCCTTCAGGTGTCTTCTAAAAGTCGGATAGTTGTTTATTTCTTTGACATCTGATGGGAGGGCGTTCCATAGGGAGGGTGCCACCACCGAGAAGGCCCTCTGCCTGGTTCCCTGTAACCTCGCTTCTCGCAGGGAGGGAACCGCCAGAAGGCCCTCAGAGCTGGACCTCAGTGTCCGGGCAGAACGATGGGGGTGGAGACGCTCCTTCAGGTTTACTGGGCCATTGAGGGCTTTCAAGGTCAGCACCAACACTTTGAATTGTGCTCGGAAACGTCCTGGGAGCCAATGTAGGTCTTTCAGATGGCCGATGTCTGGATGATTGGCAGCAGACTGGCAAGGGTTTTTGCTGAATGCCAATTTGCTTTATGGTTCCCCTTCCAACATTAAAAATAAAAATAACATCAGCACCCTTCGTCAGTAGTAATTTTGCACTTTTAAAGGGGTTCCCGCCCCCTGTTTACTATAATAGACTGCTTGCTATTAAACAGAAAGGAAAGGGTTTACAATTTAAAAAATCTCAAAACTCTGAAACATCTGTTAAAACAAGATTGACCCAAAGAATCATGGGAACTGTAGTCTTTTCTATGGGAGCTGAAAGCCTGGTTTAGGGACTCCTATATTCGTCTCGCAGAGCTACAATTTACTGAATTCCCTGGGAAGAGAAATTTATGGTGAAACCTTTCTATAGATTGTAGCTCTATGAAGGGAATAATGGATAGCCTAAGAACTCTCAGCATCCTTAAGAAACTACAGCTCCCAGAATCCTTTGGGGGGGGAAGCCATGGCAGTTTTAAAGTGGTGTAATACTGCTTTAAAATGTGCAGTGCAGACAGGTGTGCCCAAATTACAAGGAAGCTGGTGAAGAAGGCTGATGGAATCTGTTGCTCTTGAAATGTTGAGACTCCAGCAAGTGAAAATGCTACCTGGATTAAGGTAAATTCAGCAGTATAACACACAATAGAGAGATATAATTGGGTGGAGAGGGGAAACTGAATTCAATGATTTTTGTTTGTTTGTTTTGTTCTTAGAACATGCAGAAATTATGGGGAAATTTAAAGAACAGTGGAAGGGCAAGGAGGGAAGTCAATGAATGTACGACTGCAACGGTGGATATTTAATGATGGAAATATCAATTTGAATTTTTTAAATCAAAATCAGTTTTATATGAGCAATGGTCAGGGATGGAGGGAGTCCAGCAGCAGGCTGATTATATATATATATCAATCACCTGGAGGAATTTTACAGTGTTCCTCTTGAGCTTGCTACAAGAAGGAGCAGTTCTGCCCTGCTCCTTAATAATATTGGCCTCTGCACCTGTAGCCTCTTAAATTCAGGATTTCCACCTGGGTGCTCTGCTGGGGAAGGAACAGGTCAGTGAGAAGGTTTTTTTGCAATTAAATCTTAATAACTTCTTTTGCCAGCTTTGTGAAATGGGTTACGGTTTAAAGGCTGGCTTTTTAAACTGTTTTAATGCCGACAAATGAAACCAGCCAGCCCTTTTTCGAGAGGGTTGCATTTTTTCGGTGGGTTGCATTGCGGCTGAATTGTAACGGAAGCAATGCATTAGTTGTGTGTGCGTCTGCCTTTGTTTCGACGGGTCTTCTTGTGAGTAAGGCTAATGCAGCCCAGTGAATAGGGTTAAGCTGGATAGGACATCCCGATTTGTGGAAGGCTCAGTCAATAATACAATCCTTGATGGGTTTTTCGGTAACGTGCAATTTATGGAGCTGTGAAACACATTTTTATTCTCTCCCCCCCCCCCGGATTGTGATAGAAATTTGATTTATTCTTGTTGGGATTTGACCCTCCCCTTCCAATTGCTTTGTTTTCATTACATCAGGGCAGGATCAGTGGTGTAGCGTGGGTTGTCAGCACCCGGGGCAAGGCAAGTAATTTGTGCCCCCTAACCCGTGGATTTGCGCCCCCCTAACCCTAACCCCCAGATGTTGCACCCGGTGCGGCCGGCCCCCCTGCACCCCCCACGCTACGCCACTGGGCAGGATTAAGGTTTGATAAGGCCCTCAGCTACTGAAGGTAATGGGGCCCTTTATATGTCCAGTTGTCCTTTGTCAACAACAATTTGCTGCTGTTTTTTGTGTTGAATATATGCTATGTGGCGATTTATGGACCTCATAGGTATCTCAAGCCATTTGCACATGTGGCCATGCAACCAGTCCATGCAGAATGTAGGCACCCTATATATAAAGGTAAAGGTACCCCTGCCCGTACGGGCCAGTCGTGTCCGACTCTGGGGTTGCGCGCCCATCTCGCTTAAGAGGCCGGGGGCCAGCGCTGTCCGAAGACACTTCTGGGTCACGTGGCCAGCGTCACGAAGCTGCTCTGGCGAGCCAGCACCAGCACAGCACACAGAAACGCCGTTTACCTTCCCGCTATAAAGCGGTACCTATTTATCTACTTGCACCTGAGGGTGCTTTCGAACTGCTAGGTTGGCAGGCGCTGGGACCGAGCACACACACACACACACACACACACACACACATATATATATGAGCAAATCAGGGATATTTTTGGGGGGAAGGTGAGGCACATGACTTACATTCTAGGAGCCTACACAACACAAAACACTGTTGCTGTAGGTAAAGGTAAAGGGACCCCTGACCATTAGGTCCAGTCGTGGACGACTCTGGGGTTGCGGCGCTCATCTCGCTTTATTGGCCGAGGGAGCTGGCGTACAGCTTCCGGGTCATGTGGCCAGCAGGACTAAGCCGCTTCTGGCAAACCAGAGCAGCGCACGGAAACGCCGTTTACCTTCCTGCCGGAGCGGTACCTATTTATCTACTTGCACTTTGACGTGCTTTCGAACTGCTAGGTGGGCAGGAGCCGGGACTGAGCAACGGGAGTTCACCCCGTGGCAGGGATTTGAACCGCCGACCTTCCAGTCGGCAAGCTCTAGGCTCTGTGGTTTAGACCACAGCGTCACCCGCATCCCTATGCAGAATGTAGGCACCCTATATATAGAAAGGAGCAAAGCTGTGATATTTTAAGGAGCAGGCTAGCAGGCGGGGCCCATGACTTACATCCTAGGAGCCTACACAACACAAGACACTGTTGCTGGATGTAGGTTTTATTTTATTTGTTTTGTATCTTATATTTTGGAAATGTACATCCTGGGTTTTTTTTGTCCTTTAAATTTTTGGGGGGCCCCCAAGAGAGCGGGTCCCTAAGCCATAGCTTGCTTAGCTTATACGTAAATCCTGCACCACATTACAATATAGACATTCTTATGATGTCTAGGATCAGTTTTTCGTGAAGAGTGGGCTAAACAAGAGCTCAATCACTCAACCAACCAATCAGAGGGTTGCAAAAAGAAGCGGCGCATGCACGTGTTGGGAATTTGGGCATGAATTGAATCATAGAATCCTAGAGTTGGAAGAGACCACAAGGGCCATCGAGTCCAGCCCCCTGCCAAGCAGGAAACACCATCAGAGCACTCCTGACATATGGTTGTCAAGCCTCTGCTTAAAGACCTCCAAAGAAGGAGACTCCACCACACTCCTGGGCAGCAAATTCCACTGTCAAACAGCTCTTACTGTCAGGAAGTTCTTCCTAATGTTTAGGTGGAATCTTCTTTCTTGTAGTTTGGAACCATTGCTCCGTGTCCGCTTCTCTGGAGCAGCAGAAAACAACCTTTCTCCCTCCTCTAGGTGACATCCTTTTATATATTTGAACATGGCTATCATATCACCCCTTAACCTCCTCTTCTCCAGGCTAAACATGCCCAGCTCCCTTAGCCATTCCTCATAAGGCATCGTTTCCAGGCCTTTGACCATTTTGGTTGCCCTCCTCTGGACACGTTCCAGTTTGTCCGTGTCCTTCTTGAACTGTGGTGCCCAGAACTGGACACAGTACTTGTTTGAGCACTGCGTCAGATTTTGCATGGGGTTAGGCGGTCCAATCGCACCTTCTCCTATCCCTCCTCCTTGCCTGAAGTATGTGGGGAGGATAAGAGATCTGCAAAACAGACTCACAAGGCTGCCTGCCACCTTCCACAGCTAGCCAGGCCCTCTTCCTTACTCTCATGTCGTAACAAGCCAGCCTCGGGTTTTGTGCCTCTCCCTCTGCCAGCTTCTTGTGTGAGGAGGTTTTGTGTGCATGTCTGTACGTCAACCTGTCGTTTCGTCCCTTGTCTTCAGAATTGTGTGTTTGTGCGCATGTTTGAATTCCTGGTGGAGCCACAGCCGCGAGGAGGCAGTGTCGCTTAGTGCTTAGCAGGCATGTCCAGAGTCCGTTTCGGGGGCCTAATCCGGCCTGGCGGTTGATTTAATCCGGGGGCTCCGTGGCAGCATGTGACCTGGGGTAAAATCCTAAAATCTCCCCCCACAAAATTGTAAAAATAACAACTTCAATCCTAAAAAAAGGTCAGTAACTTGGGCCGGCCCTCACGCATGTTCACTTCATCAAGTCTGGCCCTCTGGAGAAAGTTTGGGCACCCCTGGCTTAGAACATCTGCATTTCATTCAGAATGTCCCAGGTTTGATCCCCAGCTGTGCTTTTTAAACATCTGGAGGGTACTAGGTTGGGGAAGTCTCGGTTCATCATCCTCATTTGACCTCCATCTAACAAGATGGCAGCTCAGCCCTATAGATTCTGGTACCCTCTGGGTTATTCTCTTCAGCCAACCTCAGTCTGGCCTGATCGTTCTGGCTCCTGAGAATTTCGCTGGGGGCTGCTGCCTGTCTCTTGAGGACTATAAACTTGATTTCAGCGAGAAGCAGTTCCCAGCGTCGTGAATCCTGGGTGCCAGAGATTTGTGGATTTGTGGCGATAGCGTTGAGCCATCAAACATTCTTTGGGCTGCGTCTGCGATCAATTTATAATTTTGAGAAGGGGAGAGAGTATGTTTCTAGGGATGTGTGGCTCAGAAGCCTTTGTGCACAAAATTTGGAACAATTCCCTTGTGCTGCATCTACACACAGCTATTACAAAAACGCTCGGGGGGGGGGGGACCCCGTTTTAAAGCTCACAATGGGAAATTTTGTAGAATTCTGATTTCAGCTCTACAGCGCCCTCTGGCGTCGCAGTGTTATAACGCATTTATAACGTTTTATTTTTACTAGCGTAGCTGGGTCCCGCGTTGGAAAGTTGCAAGGTAGCTGGAGCAATGGGGAGAAAGGGGGGTGATGTCTGGGTTTTGTGCTGAGGGGGGGGGGAATCCTGACCCCTTCCCACTGCTTTGGTTGCTAAGGATTTGACACGCCCTACATTGCCCAGCTGACGATGAGAACTAGAAAACTGAACCTTTGCAACAAAACCGCAATCTTTTGCAAGGAGATATAAGAAGGTGTGCCTTTGTGTGTGTAGTTTAAAGGCCTCTGGTCTGCTAAGATGATTTGCATTCTGGAAAATAAAAGTTTCATGCAAGATGACCGACTCCCCCTTTGGGCAAATAGAGGGCTTCCCCCCTCAGCTGTGTGATAATAATAATAATTTTATTTATACCCCGCCCCTCCCGGTTCAGAAAACCAGACTCAGGGCGGCTGACAACAAATTTAAAACACTTAATTGATGCAACAAAAAACAGCATAAAATACAGTATAAAACTTGAATAACAATAAATTCAGAATTCAAAAATCAATTTAGGGGGAGAAATCCATCCAATAAACATTAGATGATCCCCAGGGCTAGCTGGCTGAATTGGTCCTACTTGGGCCAGCGAGGAGACCAGGGGAGAATTAGCTGTGGGATCCCAGAGCGGGAAATCTTCATAAAAAGGGGAAGGGGAGGGAAGGAAGGGGAATAAAAGATCAGGCTAAGTTCAGATTGAAAGCCAAGTGGAATAGCTCTGTCTTACAGGCCCTGCGGAAGTGAATTTGTCCCCCTGGCATTATGTCATTAACTGTGAGTCACTTGCCCAGGATGAGAAGCGGGTGGAGACAAGGAAGGAACTGGTAATAGTATTTTTTTGCGGGGGGCGGGGTGAGTTGTGAAGTCCAAATTCCCTGTCCATATCGTCCATGTTTAGTTCCTGCTTTATTTTTTTTTATTTTACAACGTTTTTGCAAGCCATGGTTTCCCTGCTCTTTCCCAGGAAACGAGAGCTGGGATGTCAATGCTGAAATGGGGAGTCTGTCTGCATTACGGGGGGCGGGGGGGAAATGGGGCGATACAGTCTAGGGAGCTTTGATTTGGACTTTGTGGGTGCTTGTCAACGTAAAGATAAAAGGTAAAGGGACCCCTGAGCATTAGGTCCAGTCGTTGCCGACTCTGGGGTTGTGGTGCTCATCTCGCTTTATTGGCCGAGGGAGCCAGCATACAGCTTCCGGGTCATGTGGCCAGCAGGACTAAGCCGCTTCTAGCAAACCAGAGCAGTGCACGGAAACGCCGTATACCTTCCCGCCGGAGCGGTACCTATTTATCTACTTGCACTTTGACGTGCTTTCGAAATGCTAGGTTGGCAGGAGCAGGGACCGAGCAAAGGGAGCTCACCCCGTCATTGCGGGGATTCGAACCGCCGACCTTCTGATCGGCAAGTCCTAGGCTCTGTGGTTTAACCCACAGCGCCACCTGCATCCCTTCGCTTGTCAACATAGTCAATGCCAAATCGCAAAATAATAATAATAGGGACAACCCCCCCCCACAAAAAATAAAGTCCAAAACAAGGGTTCAGTGCAGTTGCATTCGTGACTGGCATGCTGGAGAAGGAATAATAAAATCAGGATGAGAAATAAGCTTTGAATCCCTTCCCCTCTCTCCCTGGGGCTATTTATAGGGACCTCATTTAGGGAGGGGAAATGACACCCCCCCTAGACCCTATGTCTTCCTTTCCCACACCCTCTGATGCTTCACAGGTGAAAAAGCTAATTTGTAACCTCTGCAAAACAACACAGGGCTGGGAGGGGAAAGGAGACAGTGCCTCTGAGAATGTACAGAGTGCTTTCCTACAGAGATTGATCCCCCCCTCCACCGCCTGGATTTATGGGTGGGAGTTTACAGGTCAGATATCTCATGGGCGTAGCCAGGGTTTATTTTAGTGGCGGGGGGGGGGGCGAGAAATGAGTTATTTGCGACGCAATTGGTCAGTTAAGTATTTTTATTTATTTATATGATTTTTTTGGGGGGGAGCAGCCCCTGGCTACGCCCATGGGTAATCTGGGTGCCCCAGGAATCTGCTGGCTTGACTGGGGGGATGAGGGGGAGTGTGGCCCAGTGGTCAGAGCAGAAAGTCCTTGGTTTGGTCCCTGGCACTTCCAGATTAAAATGATCAGTTGGGGAGACCTTCAGAGCTGCTGCGAGCCAGAGCAGGTTATCCTGGCTGCAAGGGGTATATTATTAAGCCTTCAGCAGTCTCTGCGCCCCGGGTTCGGGTTCTGTGCGAGCCGTGAGACATAATTGCCAATGAAGGAAATAAAAGTTAATGTGCACAGCAATTTCCGGCCAAAATGACACTGTGCCCCTTGTAAACATGCGTAGGAATGCTTTTTCCAGAAGGCTGCAATTGCCGATGCATTGTCTTGGGCGGGAACGGTGTGTTAATGTGGATCTACCTCCCGAAACTGCCCTGAGTGAAAAGCAGGATAAAGGTAAAGGGACCCCTGACCATTAGGTCCAGTTGTGGCCGACTCTGGGGTTGCGGCGCTCATCTTGCTTTATTGGCCGAGGGAGCCGGCGTGCAGCTTCTGGGTCATGTGGCCAGCAGGACTAAGCCACTTCTGGCGAACCAGAGCAGCGCACGGAAACGCCATTTACCTTCCCGCCGGAGCGGTACCTACTTATCTACTTGCACTTTGAGGTGCTTTAGAACTGCTAGGTTGGCAGGAGCTCGGACCGAGCAACGGGAGCTCACTCCGTCGCGGGGATTCGAACCGCCAACCTTCTGATTGGCAAGTCCTAGGCTCTGTGGTTTAACCCACAGTGCCACCCGTGTCCCGAAAAGCAGGATAGGACAGAGAAAATAGGGGATGGCGAAGAGGGTTAAGTCTGAGGCGGTGGACAGGGTCAAGCTCTCCCTCTCCCTTGCTGCTTCTCTGCTTCAAACTCTCGCTTTGAAATTAGAGCCGTACTGTAAATGTTGGCAGATAATACGCGCTTTCAGCTTGCCATCGTTGATTTTCAGAGACCTGGAAGGGGGAGAGTTGGGGGGGGGATCTAAAAGTCACCCTCAATATCGTCTCCGAAAGGCAGCGTGGCTTTGGAAAATGTGGGGAACCTGGAGCCCTTGGTTTTAGGCAAATAAGATTTTGCGAATCTATAGAATCAGCAAGACTTACAGCAGTGGGAAGAGGCCAAAAACTGAAAAATGGTTTTAGGAGATTTATCTGCACTGTTGTGCACGGCCCCTTACTTGCGCAGCAAACATGGGCGGGTCTCTGTCCTCAAGGAGGTTGCAATCGGAGGACAGTGGTCAAATGTTGTCCCGCAAGTCAGTGACAGTTGAGAATGAGGTTTCTCCCCCTTTTTCTAAAGGGGTGTGGATATAACGAACTTTCTTAAAATGCAATAGGAGTGTGTGTGTGTGTGTGTGTGTGTGTGTGTGTGTGTGTGTGTGTTTGTTTGCAAGGCCCTCAGTCCCCTCGCAAAGGTGGAAGGCCGCTTGAAACATCTGCGGCACTTCCTTGCGAGTAATCCATCTTTTTGATGGAATTTCTCCAAGGACCGGCCTTGGAACCTCATGGGGGGAGATCGCTTACGGCTCTCCGCTCCCCGCGAATCTCAGTTTCCGACCCTTGAAATCTTCGCTTTCCCACAAATACCTTTCCCGTCCCGTCCAAGGTCTCGGCGTCCGGCCTTTTAGACCATCTCCTCCGTGGAACCGCTTCTGAATCGCGAGGCGGTCCGGCTCGCCTAGCAAACCGTCCGCTCGTCTTCCACTTCCCGGCGAGCCGACGTCCTTTTTCGCGAGGGGAGAGCCTGCGCCTCTCTGCAACAGCGCCTCTCGCCAAAAACCACGCACCATTTGATGTTGAATGTACAACTGGTTTTTAACTGATCATGGCTTTGCTGACCAAATGTCCGATTGGCGGAGGCAAGTGGGGTATCTCTCGTTATTTTGCTAATTCAGAAGTGGCTGCTTTCTGTCCCGTGGACAAAAAAAAAAAGTCTTACCTGTTCATCCGAACCCATCCTGTGTAATAAAACATGGCAGAACCAAAGTCCTCCTTTTCCGTCCACCGGCGTTGTTCTTCTGTCCTCCACCTCTTCCAAATTCACTTTTATTGAATTTATGAAGTGTATGTGATGGTGGGGAGATGGGAGCAGGGTCTTCCTCTGGTGGGGGTGTGTGTGTGTGTGTCAAATTTCTGGACTGGGCAATCCAGATTTGGAAGAGAATTGGCTGCCTATACGATTCGGGTTTGCACCACTTTGCTTCTCCAGCGAAACAACGGTTTTATTCGATCACCGTATTTTTCGCTCTATAAGACGCACCAGACCACAAGACGCACCTAGTTTTTGGAGGAGGGAAACAAGAAAAAAAATAATTCTGAATCTCAGAAGCCAGAACAGCAAGAGGGATCGCTGGGCAGTGAAAGCAGCAATCCCTCTTGCTGTTCTGGCTTCTGGGATAGCTGCGCAGCCTGCATTCGCTCCATAAGATGCACACACATTTCCCCTTACTTTTTAGGAGGGGAAAAGTGAGTCTTATAGAGCAAAAAATACGGTATTTCTGGAATTTGAATGCCGCCTGTTCCCCCGAGGTGGGGGCTCTTCGACACTGAATTTTGTCCCCACAACAACCCTGTCAGGGCTGAGAGAGATGGTGGCAGCCCCCTCCCCCACAAAAAACCCAAAAAAAATCCCTTTCAGTGACTGAGTGGGGATTTGAACCCTGATTTCCCAGGCGCTGGTCCAGCACACTAGCCATTATATATGGGCTCTCATTTCATGGGGAGATCTGGGTGGTATATAAAAGACCCTCGCCCAGCCGCCCTATGACAACTGAGAAGCTTACCCAGCTTCTGAGAAAAAGGGCACTGTTGTAAACAAAAACCTGCCCTTTTCCCCTTAAGGGGTATCCAAGAGCCCATATAGAGTCCTTACGTAGGTTCCCTATTGGTAGGAGGAAATAACAGAGGCCAGCCAGAGAATATTGAGAAGCAAAGCAGCTAGTAAGCCTGATCTTTATTGATCTGTTGCAACAGGGTCCTCACTCCCCACACGCAGGAGGGAGGAGGAACCCCAAACAAAAGTGTGCCTGCCCTTATATAGACATTTTAAATTCCCTCCCTGGAGTCCAAGACCACCCCCAGATACACCATACCTACATCACAGAAAGGGCGGTCTACAGCAGAAATCTGAGTGCTTTGTTTACCTCTTGTCTGCCAGGTTACCTGTTAATGTTCACTTGACTGGATTGCCTGGCCAGTCTTTTGTAATGATAAATACTTAGTTCCTGGGCCAGGCCATAGGCTCACACCCTATTCATATCTTAAATGTGCCCTTAAGACAGGATTTGTGAAGGAAAGGACAATGGGGAGGCTTTTCCATTTTGACCTTGCAGAGAAAAGATTTGGTCAGTTTAGGAATCAAAATGGTTCCAGGTTGGCCTTCCTGTGCTGATCTATGTACGTGCTTGGTTGGTACACTTACGAACATTTAACATTTATCTAAGACCTCAAAATTTCTATCACGATATTCTGTCTACACCTTTTCCACCATGAGGCCTAGAAATTGCATGGCGATCTTTTAAACGACAGGGTTCTCAGGAATTCTGCATCTGGTAAATACTTCCTGCTAGCATAAAGGGAGCTTGCAGGATCAGACCAGCGGCCCGTCTCACAGCCGCCAACCAGATGCCTGTGAACCGCAAAATTTGAACACGAGACCGCTCCGCTCTTGCGGTGCTCAGCAGCTGGTTTTCGGAAGTGTTGCAAGAGCACAGCTATTCTGGCTAGTAGGCATCGATAGCCCTCTCCTCCTTGAATTTGCCCAATCCTTCTTTAAAGCCGTCCCAGCAGTCGCCGCCACCTGTGGCGGGTAGTTCCACAGTTTAAACTCCGCACCGTGCGAAGAATTCCTTTTATCTACTCCGAATCGCCCAACCTTTGGCTTGCTTGGGCGCCCACGAATTCTAGCCGTACGAGAGAGGGAGGAAAAACTTTTCCCTGATGCTGCCCTCGGTCCGAAAGGTAAGGCCGCCTGGAGTCAAATTTAGTTGAGTGTCCTGATTATTTCTTCTGGGGGAATTTTTTGGGGGGACAGGGGGCAGGCTGGTGTGGAGGACTCCCTGGTCCTGAATGGGGTAACTGTCCCCCTGAAGGACCAGGTGCGCAGCCTGGGAGTCATTTTGGACTCACCGCTGTCCATGGAGGTGCAGGTCAATTCTGTGTCCAGGGCAGCTGTCTACCAGCTCCATCTGGTATGCGGGATGAGACCCTATCTACCTGTGGACTGTCTTGACAGAGTGGTGCATGCTCTGGTTATCTCCCACTTGGACTACTGCCATGTGCTCTACGTGGGGCTACCTTTGAAGGTGACCCGGAAACTGCAATTAATCCAGAATGTGGCAGCTAGACTGGTGACTGGGAGTGGCCGCCGAGACCACATAACACCGGTCCTGAAAGACCTACATTGGCTCCCAGGACGTTTCCGAGCACAATTCAAAGTGTTGGTGCTGACCTTTAAAGCCCTAAACTGCCCAGTAGACCTGAAGGAGCGTCTCCACCCCGGACACCGGGTTCCAGCTCCGAGGGCCTTCTGGCGGTTCCCTCATTGCAAGAAGCAAGGCTACAGGGAACCAGGCAGAGGGCCTTCTTGGTGGTGGCGCCCGCCCTGTGGAACGCCCTCCCACCAGATGTCAAAGAGCTAAGCAACTACCTGACATTCAGAAGACATCTGAAGGCAGCCCTGTTCAGGGAAGTTTTTAATGTGTGACATTTTAGTGTATTTTTGGTTTCTGTGAAGCCGCCCAGAGTGGCTGGGGAAACCCAGCCAGATGGGCAGGATACAAATAATAAATTATTATTATTATTATTAGAGAAGGATGATTATTATTTTTATTTTTTTAAGGCAGCAGGAAAGTTACGGGATGGGAAAGGGATGAAGACAGCAGCTCCTCAAGTGTAGATCATTATCACAGGAACTGATTCTTCACAGACTTCCCGGCTAATTAATCACAGCATCTTTGGAAAGCGCCCCCCCCCCACAAACTCCCCTTCTTTCCCTCCTCAGTTTGCAAGCTGTTCTGTCTGGAGAGCATTACTCTCTGATCTGATCATTAACTTTCCAATCACCTTGTTGTAAACAAAACCTGCTCCCTTTCCTTATGGCATACACAAGAATGTCAAATTATAGATCCGTGTAGCCCAGAAATCTCTGCTTTGCAGGGCAGTCCTTTCCCCCTAAATTTCTGCATCGAGCCCGGGGTTGGAGTGGATGACCACTTAAGGGCCCAGCCCGTGCCGCGAGTCCACAATTCCCTGATTTCTAATGTAAGTTGCGGGTTTTTTGGGGGGGGGTTGGGAGTTACCCAACATCAGTTGGCGAACGGCAAGTCCCCTCTCTTTGTTCTAGGGTGCGATCAAAGATCGGTCCTCCATCTGAAATAAGTGACGTTTTCCGTCTATCTCCGAGATGGGGACATTCGGGCCCAAATGTGGCCCTCTGGAGTTCTCGATCCGGCCCTTGGTTTCTGCCCCAGAGGACCTTGACAGACACACAAGGCTGGAGTGTTTCTGCCTGGCTAAACCAGGTGATGGGTTTCAAACCCTTAGGGAGTTAAGGACTCTCTCAACCCCCCCCCCCCCAAGACAGGCTCCAGTGCATGGAAGGGACGAGACCAAAATTGGGTACGATGGTCAAGAAAGCCACTTTTGCACTTGCAGAGTGAAGGAAGATTCTGATCCTAAACTGCCGCTGCATTGCGAGGTATATTTGGGAGCAGGCTCAGGAGAGTAAGGTAAAGGTAAAGGACCCCTTGGATGGTTAAGTCCAGTCAAAGGCGACTGGGGTTGCGGCGCTCATCTCACTTTACAGGCCGAGGGAGCCGGCCGCAGACAGCTTTCTTGGTCATGTGGCCAGCATGACGAAACAGCTTCTGGTGCATGACAGAAACCAGAGTGCACGGAAATGCCGTTTACTTTCCCGCCGCAATGGTACCTATTTATCTACTTGCACTGGTGTGCTTTCAAACTGTGAGGTTGGCAGGAGCAGGGAGCTCACTCCATTGCACGGATTTGAACCGCTGACCTTCCAATTGGCAAGCCGAAGAGGCTTTAGACCACAGCCCCCCCCCCCCCCGCGTAAACCCCACACAAATCCAGAGTGTAGTCTCTTAAGACGGTTGGATAGCGCTTTGTACGCCTCCTTCTGGTGACCCCTGTACCCAAACTGGTGCCGAAACGTCTAGCTACACTCTCCTTTGGACCCCCATCTTTGAGGCCGAGAAGGGGGTTTTGTTGCTTGGGCAGCCCAGGACCCCCTGCCCAGACTTGAGATGACATTTCGGTGTAATGGTTTGACTTCACCCTTCGGTTGTCTCTCGAGACGGGTGGATGTCAACAATGAATATTCGTCCTTGAACTCCGAGGGCCCAGCTGGCTGGAGGAGAACGTGAATGGCAGGGTGTGCAGAAACAGGTCTACAGCGTTCTGGAAGTCCGTTCTTAAACCAAATCTCTTCTTAAACCAAGGCGTGCTTTCCCTAATGAGGCCTCCCGCCACGGGTGCCCTTCCACCATTCGGCTTCCATTTGTGGACCAAGGTAAAGCTTGAAAACCGGAACCGAACTATTCAGTTTTGCGGAGTTTCATAAACTGAATAGTTCGTAAACAAGGCTGTTCATAAACTGAGGTAAAGGGTAAAGGGAGGTAAAGGTAAAGGGACCCCTGACTGTTAGGTCCAGTCGCGGACGACTCTGGGGTTGCAGCGCTCATCTCACTTTACTGGCCGAGGGAGCCGGCGTACAGCTTCCGGGTCATGTGGCCAGCAGGACTAAGCCGCTTCTGGTGAACCAGAGCAGGGCACGGAAACGCCGTTTACCTTCCCGCTGCAGTGGTACCTATTTATCTACTTGCACTTTGACGTGCTTTTGAACTGCTAGGTGGGCAGGAGCAGGGACCGAGCAACGGGAGCTCACCCTGTCGTGGGGATTCGAACTGCCGACCTTCCAATCGGCAAGTCCTAGGCTCTGTGGTTTAACCCACAGCGCCACCCACGTCCCCAGGTACTTGATTGGATTTCCTGGGGAGCCTGGCCAGTCTTTTGTAATGATAAATACTTATTTCATGGGCCAGGTCACAGGCTCACACCCTATTCAAACACAGACATACCCTTAAGACAGGATTTGTGAGGAAAGGGACAATGGGGAGGTTTCCTGCTTTGACCTTGCAGAGAAAACATTTGTTCAGTTTGGGAGTCAAAATGGTTCCAGGTCAGTCTTCCTGTGCTGATCTATGTACGCGCTTGGTTGGTACACTTATGAACATTGCCATATATCTAAGACCATAAAATTCCTATCACAATTCTGAGAGCAGATCCCGGGAGCTAAGATTTGATTTTCTGTTTGGCCCCCCCCCCCCTTCCCGAGGAAGCTGGAATTGAGAGGTTGCCTGGTGGTGGTGATGGGGGAGCAGAGAAGAAATAAATAGGGGGGGGGGAGGATATTGCCTATAAATAGACGAGGCCTGTTGTTTCTTTGGGGATCGTTAGAAAAGTCGTGTAGGAGCAGAAGCTCACTAATTGCTGCTAACGAGCTGAGTCTCCTCCCTGCCTGGGGTCTGACACAGTGTCAGGCAGCCATTAAATTAAATAAACTGGGTTTCTTTGCTTTTTTTCAGGGCCGAGGGGGGAGGACGCAGGGCTCTCAAGAAGCGCTTTCTCTGGTTAATTGAGAAACACAGACGCTATTTTAATTATCAGTTGGGTTTTGACAGATGCAGAGCTGGAAGATGGCGGGGGACGCCGAAGTCGGCGTCACCTGCACGGGTTGGCAGCAGCTTTATTGAGGACGGTTCTCTGTTTCAGAGCTTGAGAACGTTTTTTTGGGCACGGGGGCCGCATTCATTTCTGGGCAACTTTCCAGGAGCCGCATTCTAGAAGTGGGCGGAGCCAGAGGCGGAAGTGGGAGGGGCAATGGACACAAATTTCCCGTACGTACGCTAGGCTGGTTTCTACACACAGTCCTCTTTTATCTCTGGAAGAAATTGTGATTGGAGTTCAAGGACACATTTCCCGTCCGGTGAAAGCGCTCAAGAGGAGGGTGCAAGGCAGGGCTGGTTAGGGGTGTGGCTTGTGGGAAGGGGTGTGGCTTGTGGGAAAGGGTGTGGCTCATAGCTGTCAATTTACAGATTTGAAAATAAGGGATCAGCAGCCAGAATAAGGGATTTTCTAAGCACAGGTATGTTTGCCTTCTGAGCCCCTCTGAGCCAAAGGCAGAGAGCCCAGCCAGCAGCCAAACGAAGCCTCAAGCGGTGGTTCCCACAGCGCAGCAACCCGGCAAAGGGGACGCAGCAAGGAAAACCACCGTCATCTCTCCGCTGGGAAGCGCTGAGCAAAGGCGAGTCCCCAGGCAAGGCGGCCGATTTGATCGGCACAAGGCATGCAAGCTCCACCCCCAGTCGTTCTCAGACTCCTTATTGGGTGAGCAACGCAGCTGAGCAACATAATTGGAGCCTCCCTCCTCCCTGGCCGGCAGGGAGGGAGGGAGGGAGAGGAGCTGCTTCCTTTGAAACCCGGGAAATTTAAGGGACATCATCAATAAGGGACAGCAGTGGGACACGGCGCTGGGATAAGGGACTTTCCCGCCAAATAAGGGACGGTTGACAGCTATGGTGTGGCTTCTGGGGGCCGGATAGAGAAGCTTGCTTGCCTTGACCGCCAGGTCAAAAAGCGAGTGCCCAGAAATGTGTGTGTGTGTGTGTGTGTGTTGGGGCTATAAAACTGGCTGTCGTCTGGCCTTTTGTATTCCGATAAAAGTTGGGCATTACGGGGGGTTGGACTAGATGACCCTTAGGGACCCCACCTCCGACTCCAGGAAAGCTGAAGGAGTGGGCAGCAGCGCCGTGCTTTGCTTACGGCGGCGAGAGAGGCTTCAAACCTCTTCCCTGTATTCTGTTGTAAACAAAAATTGCCCTTATGGGGTATCCAAGAGCTGATATAGAGTCCTTACGTAGGTTCCCTATTGGTAGGAGAAGATAACAGAGGCCAACCAGAGAATATTGAGAAGCAAAGCAGCTAGAAAGCCTGATCTTTATTGATCTGTTGCAACAGGGTGCTCCCCTCACCCGCAGGAGAGAGGAGGGACCCAGAAAAATGGCTTGCAAGGCTTTATAAAGACTTTAAAAATTGCCACCCTGTGGATCAAGACCAAGACGCGGGTGGTGCTGTGGGTTAAACCACAGAGCCTAGGACTTGCATATCAGATGGTTGGCAGTTCGAATCCCTGCGACGGGGTGAGCTCCCGTTGCTTGGTCCCTGCTCCTGCCAACCTAGCAGTTCAAAAGCACGCCAAAGTGCAAGTAGATAAATAGGTACTGCTCTGGCGGGAAGGTAAACGGCGTTTCCGTGCGCTGCTCTGGTTCGCCAGAAGCGGCTTAATAATGACCCGGAAGCTGTATGCCGGATCCCTCGGCCAGTAAAGCGAGATGAGCGCCGCAACCCCAGAGTCGGCCACGACTGGACCTAATGGTCAGGGGTCCCTTTACCTTTAGATCAAGACCACCCCCCAGATACATCACACCTACATCACAGAAGGGGTGTAACCTAAGACCAACCCCAGATACATCACACCTACATCACAAAAAAGGCGGTCTAAACAGAAAATTAAATGTTTTTCTCCTGTCGTTGTTTATTTCCTGTCTGTCAGGTTACTTGATTTGGGATCCTGGCCAGTCTTTTGTAATGATAAATACTTAGTTCCTGGGCCAGGTCACAGGCTCACAGCCTATTCAAACACAGACATACCCTTAAGACAGGATTTGTGAAGGAAAAGACAATGGGGAGGTTTCCCACTTTGACCTTGCAGAGAAAACATTTGCTCAGTTTAGGAATCAAAATGGTTGCAGGTCGGTCTTCCTGTGCTGATCTATGTATGTGCTTGGTTGGTACACTTATGAACATTGCCATATATCTAAGACCTCAGAATTCCTATCACAATGCGCAGCCATGCGCTCAGACGCCCACTCAGCCCAGGAATGAGTCAACAGCTGCTCATGTAGGCTCTGAGTCATGGCTGAGTGATGTCTCTGGCATCTGAGAGGGAGCAGCAAAGGCAAGCAGCTGGCAAGGCCTCTGGGCCCTCAGCTTCGGGGGTCTCCTCTGGCCGGCTCGATGGTGCACCCCTTCCCGTTTGCTTTGCTGCTCAGCTCCCAGGACCTGGCCCAGATCAGGGTTCAAATCCAACCTCGCCCATCCCCTCCAGTTGTCCGTGAAGCTCTCTTTGCTGACTTCTCTCGTCCCAACCAACCCCAGAGGGTTGTTTTGGGAATTACCGTATTTTTCGCTCTATAAGACGCACCAGACCACAAGACATACCTAGTTTTTGGAGGGGGAAAACAAGAAAAGAAATATTCTGAATCTCAGAAGCCAGAACAGCAAGAGGGATCGCTGCGCAGTGAAAGCAGCAATCCCTCTTGCTGTTCTGGCTTCTGGGATAGCTGCGCAGCCTGCATTCGCTCTATAAGATGCACACACATTCCCCCTTACTTTTAAGGAGGGGAAAAGTGAGTCTTATAGAGCAAAAAATACGGTATTTTTTTGGGGGGGGGGGTGTGCCATGCACCCGCCACCTTGCGCTCCCGTTGAGAAAAAGAGGCGATGAAATGAAACCCTTGGACCAAACAAAGCGACTGGCGAAGGGAGTTTGTGAAAAATTGCAAAATGTGAGGGTGGGATTCTCAGGCCAAATGTGGCCCTCTAGTTCTCCCTACCTGGCCCTCAGAATTCTCCCCCAGGCTGTTCTCCCTCTATGAGCGATTTATTTTTTTACTTTTGCTAGCTATCTTAATGCTTCTTGTTCCCCTGGTAGGGGGGAGAATGTAAAACTGTTTCCCTGCCCACCCCCCCACCCCGCATGTGGCTTCCATAAGGTTGAGCTGAAGAGATTGTGGCCCTCCAGCTGAAAATGGTTCCCTCCTCCGCCACTGTGTTTCCTTTTATGAAGACCCAATAAAAGAGTAAGTTTCAATAACACACACACATATACATGCATGAAGGAAAGGGCTGCAAGGGGTTAAAATGTGAGTTAGAAACAGGCTGCGGCAGGGAAAGGGCTCCCCCGTGTGGCATCTCTTGGAATAACTAGTTACTTTATTTTGACAAAATCTGCACGTTGCTTGATAAGTAAAAGGTACAGGGACCCCTGACCATTAGGTCCAGTCGTGGCCGACTCTGGGGTTGTGGCGCTCATCTCGCTTTACTGGCCGAGGGAGCCGGCGTACAGCTTCCGGGTCATGTGGCCAGCAAGACTAAGCCGCTTCTGGCGAACCAGAGCAGTGCACGGAAACGCCGTTTACCTTCCCGCCAGAGCAGTACCTATTTATCTACTTGCACTTTGGCGTGCTTTCGGACTGCTTGGTTGGCAGGAGCAGGGACCGAGCAACGGGAGCTCACCCCGTCATTGCGGGGATTCGAACCGCCGACCTTCTGATCAGCAAGTCCTAGGCTCTGTGGTTTAACCCACAGCGCCACCCAAATCCCTGCTTGATAAGTAACACCTCTTTATTTTCTGTGCCCCTTCAACCAGGTTAAGCAAGGGCACATCGCAGCCAGACATGATGGGCATTAGGGGGTGTGGCCTGAGGAGTTTCCTGAGGGCCTTGCAGAGAGGACTGGAGGGCCACTTTGTGAGCTGCAAACCAGAGGATTCGCCATTCCGGGGCTAGAATATTTGGGCTGTTTTCAGAAAACGGACCAAGAGAGGCCATAGCTGTATAAAACTCAAACCCCACCATGTTGATGGCTGCTGTTTCTTTGGCTGCCAGCCACCAGATAAGTTCTTGATTAACTGAGGCACAGGGTTTTTCTCCTGATTTTTTTTTAAACAGATATCAACTCTCAATAGGCTGTTTGAACGAGGATTTGCGTAGAAGAGAAGTTATTAGTTGCCCTCAGAATAGAACCAGCAACCTTGGGGACCAGGTGTGCAGCCTGGGCATCATTTTGGACTCACAGCTGTCCATGGAGGCGCAGGTCAATTCTGTGTCCAAGGCAACTCCATCTGGTACGCAGGATGAGACCCTCCCTGCCCGCAGACTGTCTCTCCAGAGTGGTGCATGCTCTTGTTATCTCTCGCTTGGACTACTGCAATGCGCTCTATGTGGTGCTACCTTTGAAGGTGACCCGGAAACTACAACTAATCCAGAATGCAGCAGCTAGACTGGTGACTGGGAGCGGCCGCCGAGACCATATAACACCGGTCTTGAAAGACGTCCCAGGACATTTTCAAGCACAATTCAGAGTGTTGGTGCAGAACTTTAAGGCCCTAAATGGCCCAGTATCCCTGAAGGAGCGTCTCCACCTCCATCGTTCAGCCCGGACACTGAGGTCCAGTGCTGAGGGCCTTCTGGTGGTTTCCTCCCTGTGAGAAGCGAAGTTACAGGGAACCAGGCAGAGGGCCTTCTCAGTGGTGGCGCCCGCCCTGTGGAACACCCTCCCACCAGATGTCAAAGAGAAAAATAACTACTAAACTTTTAGAAGACATCTGAAGGCAGCCCTGTTTAGGGAAGCTTTTAATGTTTAATAGGTTATTGTATCTTAGTGTTCTGTTGGAAGCCACCCAGAGTGGCTGGGCAGCCAGATGGGCGGGGTATAAATAATAAATTATTATTATTATTATATTATTATTCTGCACAGCTTGGGGCACGGCCCCAGATGCGGAGAAGAAGTCAATGAAAGTAGGAAAACACACGATTGTCTGCAAGAGGGTGCTTTGGGGTTTTGAGTGGTGGCGGTTTGGGAAAGAGCATGCTAAAATGAATATGGATGGATCCCAGCTCTCACGCCAACATTTGCAAATTGTCTCTTTTTTTAAGCTCCTCACCCCTTTTAATAGGGCAGCCACTGTTTCTCACTTTTGAATCTCCCCAAGCGCATTGATTGGCAGGGACGCGGGTGGCGCTGTGGGTAAAACCTCAGCGCCTAGGACTTGCCGATCGCATGGTCGGCGGTTCAAATCTCTGCGGCGGGGTGCGCTCCCGTCGTTTGGTCCCAGCGCCTGCCAACCTAGCAGTTCGAAAGCACCCCTGGGTGCAAGTAGATAAATAGGGACCGCTTACCAGCGGGAAGGTAAATGGCGTTCCGTGTGCTGTGCTGGCTCGCCATATGCAGCTTGTCACGCTGGCCACGTGACCCGGAAGTGTCTGCGGACAGCGCTGGCTCCTGTGAGATGAGCGCACAACCCTAGAGTCTGGCAAGACTGGCCCGAACGGGCTGGGGTACCTTTACCTTTAAGCGCATTGGCAGAATACAGCTTATTCATACTGGAGCAACTGAGACACACTGTCGTTTTACAGACCCAAACAGGGCAGCAAATGTGTATTGTCGCAAGTTTATATTTTAAAACCTACCAGTTGGAAAGCACGCCAGTGCAAGTAGATCAGGAGTAGGCAACCTCAGGCCCCGGGGACCAGATGTGGCCCAATCGCCTTCTCAATCCGGCCCACGAATCTGTGTTTTTACAGGAGTACAGTGGTGCCTCACAAGACGAAAAGAATCCGTTCCGCGATTCTCTTCGTCTAGCGGTTTTTTCGTCTTGCGAAGCAAGCCCATTGACGGCTTAGCGGATTAGCGCTATTAGCGGCTTTTAGGCTTAGCGGATCAGCTGATAAGTGGCTTACAAAAAAGGGGGGGGAGGGAAAAAACCCCCGCAAGAACTCGCAAGACATTTTCGTCTTGCGAAGCAAGCCCATAGGGAAATTCGTTTTGCGAAGCGCCTCCAAAACGGAAAACCCTTTCGTCTAGCGGGTTTTCCGTCTTGCGAGGTGTTCGTCTTGCGGGGCACCACTGTAGAATGTGTCCTTTGCTTTAAAATGCATCTCTGGGTTATTTGTGGGGCATAGGAATTCATTCATTTTTTTTTTCCTTTCCAAAATATAGTCTGGCCCACCACATGGTCTGAAGGATGGTGGGCTGGCCCATGGCTGAAAAAGGTTGCTCATCCCTGAAGTAGATAAATAGGTACCACTGCGGTGGGGAGGTAAATGGCGTTTCCGTGCACTCTGGTTTCCGTCGTGGTGTCCCGTTGCGCCAGAAGCGGTTTAGTTCTGCTGGCCACATGACCCAGAAAGCTGTCAGTGGACAAATGCTGGCTCCCTTGGCCTCAAAGTAAGATGAGAGCCGCAACCCCACACAGTGGTACCTCGGGTTAAGAACTTAATTTGTTCCTGAGGTCCGTTCTTAACCTGAAACTGTTCTTAACCTGAAGCACCACTTTAGCTAATGGGGCCTCCCACTGCCGCAGCACGATTTCTGTTCTTGTCCTGAAGCAAACTTCTTAACCCAATGGACTATTTTGGGTTAGCCGAGTCTGTAACCTGAAGCGTTTGTAACCCGAGGCACCACTGTAGTCGCCTTTGACTGGACTTAACTTTCCAGGGGTCCTTTGCCTTTATATTGAAAACGAAAGTGGTAATGGGGAAAGTGAAAGCATGCTGTGCCTGTCTTAGGATTCCAAATCCTGTGTGGTTTTTTTAAGGAAAGCAAGTTTCTAGTTTTCATTTCTGCTTAGTGTAAGGAGCAGGGAAATCTGTGTTATGCAAGACTTCTAGCTTGGAGTCTTGTATTTGCTTCCTCCCTAGCAGGAAGGGGCAGGGGAGCAAGTTATGCAGATCTACTGAAGAATTTTCTCCTTCAGATGCCTCCTTTACTCACAGAAGAAATTAGGTTAAGGTCTCAGGCTCCCTTCCCTCCAACCCTCAGTGACTGCACCTTAAGAAAGGGAAATCTCAGGTTTGCCCTGCCCCTTACTAGGATGTTTCTGTGCACTGGAAGAAAGGGATAGGTTATTGCCAATGAACATTTGCATGTGCCTATGTGCAGAAGGGAATGCACCCCTGCACAGGATATATGCTCCCCACAACCTGCCTTCACATATGGGCTGGAGCCGCCCAAATTCTAAATTAACAGGCGGCTTCAAAGCTTTCTACAAAAGCCATGATTTTATATACACAGAGGGCATGCAGAGTTCATCGGGGACAGAGCTGGATGTTGTCCTATCTGGGGAACCAGGAGAGCTCGTAAACATGCAGCTTGCATCATGCGTCTCGGAAGGGGAGATAAGGTTATTGTCAAAATCTTGTGCCAGAGGGAAGGCTTTAAAGGTCACGCGGCAATAGGTCTTTGCTCTGCTCCTGCAGGGAGTCGCAACTCTCTCTTGCTGTGCATCTTAAACGCAAACACCACCTCTGGTTTTGTGATCAGGGTAATAATGGGTCCTGCAGATGTTCCTGGTTATTGTTCTGAAGCTTTCTTTTGGGGGGAGATCCCCCCCCCAAAAAAACCCAGGACTAGAATTCTTTGCAAGGCCCACTTGCAGTCTGCCTCTGTGGAACGGCAGCCAAATCTCTTGATTTCTCAGCGCTAGAGATCTCCGCCTGTTTTGGCTGCTGCATTTGTGAGATAGTAAACAGTTCCTCTTACGACTGGCTGCCTTCCTCTCCTATACTTTCCTCTCGCACCCTACTCCTCTTCTGTGGGATTTTCCTTCTGAACGATTTAAGCCTCGCGTCCGATTCCAGGGTTCTAGTTCTCATTTTAAAAGCTCCGTCTCCCTGAAGCTCCTTTAGCGTCAGTCTCCCCGGCTGCTACCCCAAGGCGTGCTGACTTTTCATAGGTACAGCGGACACTAGGGTTGCGAACGTGATCCGTGCGGGACGCAGGTTCGCAACCCACATCTGTGCATGCGTGGGTTGCGATGCGGCGTTTCTGCGCATGCATGGCCACCGAAACCCGGAAGTAACCCGTTTCGGTACTTGGCGGTCCACAAACTGAAAAAACGAAACCTGAAGCATCTGTAATCTGAGATATGACTGTACAGTGGTGCCTCGCAAGACGAAATTAATCCGTTCCGCGATTCTCTTCGTCTAGCGGTTTTTTCGTCTTGCGAAGCAAGCCCATTGACAGCTTAGCGGATTAGCGCTATTAGCGGTCTAGCGGCTTTAAGCGATCAGCTGAGAAGCGGCTTATCAGCGGATCAGCTGTTAAGCGGCTTAGCAGCTTAGGAACAGGGCAAAAAAAGCGGGGGAAAAACCCGCGGGAACTCGCAAGATTTTTTCGTCTTGCGAAGCAACCCCATAGAGAAATTCGTTTAGCGAAGCGCCTCCAAAACGGAAAACCCTTTCGTCTAGCGGGTTTTCCGTCTTGCGAGGCGTTCGTCTTGCGGGGCACCACTGTACTTTCCTGTGCCCTAGCTAGGAACCTTCTGCTCCTCTCTACACGATTGTCCCCCTCCCTTTTCTCTCTCCCCCCCCCATCATCATCATCCACTCAGGATAAACCCTCACCTGGTGTGTCCTTTGGCGACAAATTCCATTCTAAGGTCAGGGAGGCAAGGTCCATGCTGCTTTTACCCCTTTCATCTATCTGCCTTGCATTCAGGCACAGTTCCTGGAATTTCACCACCCCCCACCCCAGAAAGGCTGGGAGAGTGGGACACCCCCCCCCCCGAAAATCAGAACAGGCAACAGAGCTAGACAGGCCAATGGGCAGCCTCAGCCTAGGTAAGGTTAACAGGGTTTTTTTTCAATGAACCCGGGGACATTTTTCAACTTCGGTGGATTTTGTATGGGAACTGATTTGTAAATCCGGGGACGCCTAGGGCAGCTTCCAATTTAAATTGGCTCCTTTCCCCCAGCACCATGAGGACTAGGCTCTTACCGTGTTTTTATGGGAAGGTGAGTCACAGAAATGCGCAAGTCCACAGAGGGGTGGCAGGGGGTGAAGAGATCAAAAAGGGGGGGGCGTGGGCGGGGAAAGTAAATCTGCTTTATTTGGAGGAATATCAGCTTGTTCTTAAAAGAGGTGAGCTGTTTCCAGCAAGTGGAAGAGGATGGGTGATAGGAGAGTGTGAATCTCTTCCCAAGACGCTGCAGGGTTGCAGACTTAGGTCGTGGCTGGGTGGGGGCTGCGGACCTTGCAAATAGCCCTCCCCTAAGTCCCTCAAGCAACAGCTTAAGAGGACAGAAAGGGAGAAACTTCCAAGCAGTGACATGCCCTCAGCTCCCACCCCAAGCTTTGACACAGAACACGAGAGATTGGTTTACCCCCATAAACTCCCCCCCCCTTTTTTAAAAAAAGAAGCAGTCATGGCACACAGTATTTGTTTCTGGTTTTTTTTTTTTTTTTTTTGTAGTGTTGAAACGGGTCACTGCAGAGAAAGCTACAAGGGCCCAAAAAGGGGGCCAAAAGAAAAAGGATGTGGTGTTTAGAGAAGCCACGGTGCTGGAAAAAAGCGAGGATCGTTGTGGCAGTGGTACCCATTGCTGGTGGCCGTGTGGGGCAGGGTAGGGAAGCTATAGGAGACCACGCGTGGTTTCAGCAGTTGCACGTTTCTTGGGAGGCTTCCCTATGGGTCTTAGAAAAGGCAGTGGGGCTCAAGCTGGCTATTTTCTGACCTAACAGAAGCAGCTGCGGTGGAAAAAGGAGACAAAACCTTTTGCCTTTTTGCATTCTCCGGCCAAACCAGCAGCTGGTCGTCTGGTGTCCTCCCCAAAGCTGAGGGTCATTTTAGGAAGGGGGAGAGAGATGCCCTGCTCTACTGTATCGTGAAGCGTGGCTTTGATCGGCTTCCCGTGTGGTTTGCTGCCAGGGAAATAAGTCTCCAACTTGGGGCTGCAGGGAAGGCAGACAGATCTCGGCTCACCCTTCAAATTTCCCTTCCCAAAAAACGCCTCCTGTCCTGTCCCCCGCAATGCCCGAGGCTCAAATTGTGAGGACTACATTAAAGAAATAAAAATTAAAAAGGGATGTGCTAATGTATAGGTAAAAAAAAAAACAACTGGGTTTTTTTCCTTAAAAAAAAAAAGAGAAGAGGAAGATTTTACTCTACGATTTTGTTTCTCTTAAAATGTGTAGTGAATTGATCTTTGCGAGGGGGCGCTATGATATTCTTGGTGCTATGGCATGGGACGATTGGAAGGAAACACCCTAAGCGCTCAGCTCAGCTGACATGTCACCTGCAAGAGAAAAAGAGAAAGAAGACGTAGAATTAGGGTAAGTTCATCACCGTATATGACTCTTCAGCATGCTACAGGCATAGCTTAATACTGTTTTAAGGAAATTTTCATTTACTGTATTTTTTGCTCCGTAAGATGCACCTAGTTTTTAGAGGAGGAAAGCAAGAAAAAAAAAATATTCCGCCCAGAGCATGTAAGGGCTCTCACTTTTTCTTGCTTTAAAGCAAGCAAAGCGAGAGCCGCTTACATGGCTTCTCTCCTGCTTTTGTGCAGCTCTCACTTTGCTTGCTTTACAGCGAGGCGGGAGCAGGGATGGGCAAGCAAAGTGAGAGCTGCACAAAGCGGAAAGAAGCCATGTAAGCGGCTCTCGCTTTGCTTGCTCCCGTCTGTCCCTCCTCCCGCTTCGCTGGGAAGCCAGCAAGAGTGAGAGCTGTGCAGCAGCTCTTGCTTTGCTGGCTTCACAGCAAGTGGCGGACAGGAGCCATGGCTCCGGCTGCGGAGGCATCCCTCAGCTTGCGACTGCAGCAGTAGCTGACGGATCCCTCTGCCGCCCAGTGCATTCGCTCCACAAGACGCACAGACATTTCCCCTTACTTTTTAGGAGAAAAAAAGGGCGTCTTATGGAGCGAAAAACCGGTATTTCATGAAATTTGTATGCCGCTTGATTGTAAAAACAAACTCAAACCTGGTGGTGGCAGCAGCGGCGGAGGAAGAACAAGCAGCCAGAAAGGGCTGCTTTTGGGCTGCTCGTTCCTCCTTCGCCGCCGCTGACAGGGGCAAAGGCGGCGGGACGAGAGGCCCTTTCTCACCACTGGTCCCTCCGCCACCACCTGCCTCTCCCAAGGGCAGAGATGGGCAGAGGCAGCGGTGGAGGGACGAGCGGCCCAAAAGGGCTCCTTTCTCGCCGCTTGTCCCTCTGCCTCTGACGCTTGCAAGAGGAGGCACAGGAGTCGCAATTGGGAGAAGCACAGCGCAGGGCAGAGCCTCTCCCAACTGCGGCTCCTGCTCTTGTGAGAGGAGGCAGCGGGACCAGCAGTGAGAAAGGACTCCTTTCAGGCCGCTCGTCCCGCCACGGCCACCTCACCTGAGTATAAGCCGACAGGGGCTTTTTCAGCATAAAAAATGTGCTGAAAGCCGGCTTATACTCAAGTACCGAATTTTTGCTCTATAGGACGCACTTTTCCCCCTCCAAAAATGAAGGGGAAATGCGTGTGCGTCCTATGGAGCGAATGCAGGGAGGAGGCAGGCAGGAAAAGACCCCCAAAGCCGCACACAAGCTCCGTGCGGCTCTTGCGGGCTTTTCCTCAGGAGGGAGAAGGGACTGACGCGGCCAGTCAGTCCCTTCTCGCTCCTCGTAGAAAAGCCCACAGGAGCCGCATGCTCCTTAAAGGGTGCGCACAGCTCCTGTGGGCTTTTGCAGGTGGTGGTGGTGGGGTTATTGCCATAGCCGCGCGCAGCCTCTCCCTGCCGGAGAGATTGCGCGGGGCTATGGCAGAAGCCAAGACAGCGAGTGGGATGCGTCCTGCTTGCTGTCTTGGCTTCTTTGCTCTTTGGGGCTGGGGGGAGACTTCCCCCCACCAGCCCCAAAGAGCAGGTCGAAAGGAACCCGAAGCCTCCGGAGCGCAGCGGGAACTCCCACAGCGCTCCAGAGGCTTCGGGTTGTCTTCACTGAAGCCTGGAGAGCGAGAGGGGTCTGTGCACACCGACCCCTCTCGCTCTCCAGGCTTCCAAGGTACCGTATTTTTCGCTCCATAGGGCGCACCTAGTTTTCAGAGGGGGAAATCAAGGAAAGAAATATGACACACCCCCCCAAGCTCTGCGAATTCACCCATCTCCCCCAAAAGCCCACAGGAGCCGCACACTCTTTAGGGAGCGCACGGCTACTGCGCGCTTTTCGACCAGGAGGGAGAAGGGATTGACATGGCCAGTCAGTCCCTTCTCCCACCTTGGGGAAAAGCCTCAAAGAGGTCGGGGAGCAGTGCAAAGGCGGCGAACCGCCTTCCCACTGCCCCCCGAGCTTCCGGGACAGGCGTTGTAGCCCCCGGAGGGCAGCGGGGTGCCTTCGCCCCGCTGCCCTGCGGAGGCTTTGCACATCCATCCCCAAGCTAGAACAGCGAGACGGAGCGCTCCGCCTCCCTGTTCTGGCTTTGGGCTTAGCCGTGCAGCCTGCATTCGCTCTATAGGCCGCACACACATTTCCCCTTAATTTTTGAAGGGGGAAAAGTGCGTCCTATAGAGCGAAAAATACGGTAGCTGCCTGAAGGCGACTGAACGCACCTTGTTTTAGAGGGGGAGAACAAGGGGGGGAAATTCTCCCCCTCTCTGCGCAGCACCTCCTGCCGCTTCACTGAAGGGGCGCTGGGCAGAGAGGAGAATTTTTTTTCTTCTTCTCCCCCTCTAAACAAGGTGCTTCCTGTGGTTGGGTGCGTCCTATAGAGCGAAAAAGACAGTATATACAGTAACTAAGAATGTCCTGCTCCTAGGTTATTACAGTCATACCTTGGATCTCAAACACCTTCATACTCAGATTTTTTGGAACCTGAACGTCCGACGGGTGTTCCAATTGGCTGCCGGAGCTTCCTGCAGCCAATCGGAAGCCATGCTTCAGTTTCCGAATGTTTTGGAAATCAAATGCACTTCTGGAACAAATTCTGTTCGACTTCCAAGGTATGGCTGTATAATACGTCCCCACCCTGCCAATAGAGCTCAACACACAAGTTTCCCCATCTGTGAATTGGGAATGACATCAAAGACAGAACTGAGGAGGGCCATCACTGACAATATATGAAGTGTTAGATCACCTTCCCTCTTGCTCCAAACAATTATTAATCCATGGAACTGATCAACCGCCTTTCTACCTTGGCCCTTCTCAGGGTGATGTATGGGGGCAGTAATCTTGCTCTGCCCCTTACAATACCCCTGGCCTGGTGTGCCAGGCCCAAGAACACCCTATGAGGTGTGTGAGCATGTGATGTCCAAGGGGAGATTCAAACTCAGTTCCCCCACACATAAACACTACGAAGAGCCATTTCCTAAGCCAGAACCAGAGAGAGCAAGCAAGCAGAGCTTTTATCTCTGGAAAAGGCTAGGTACCGTATTTTTTGCTCTATAAGACGCACTTTTCCCTTCCTAAAAAGTAAGGGGAAATGTGTGTGCGTCTTATAGAGCGAATGCAGGCTGCGCAACTATCCCAGAAGCCAGAACAGCAAGAGGGATTGCTGCTTTCACTGCGCAGCGATCCCTCTTGCTGTTCTGGCTTCTGAGATTCAGAATTTTTTTTTCTTGTTTTCCTCCTCCAAAAACTTGGTGCGTCTTGTGGTCTGGTGCGTCTTATAGAGTGAAAAATATGGTGCCTTTTTGGAAGTTCTTGCCCCCACCCTGCCACTTCCAGACACCCAGATTGCATCCCTACCTTGCCGTCTGCTTAATTTGCGTTCCTCTGGCGCACATTCTTGTCCTTATAATTTGTGGCATTGCTCTTCCTGGAGGGGAAAAGAACGGAGAAGAAACAGGACATGTGAGACCCAGAGGAAATCTCGGAACTTGGTGATGGGCCACAAAAAGGCGTCAAGGCAGGAAAATCCAAGTGCCCCCCTCCTACCCAACTTAATATAAGGCACCCACATTCTTTCCTGCAGGAACCCTCCCCCAATACTAGAACTTGGGGCTAACTTAGTTGGACAATTCAGACAAGGGGAGTGCAACTGCTGCAGAAGTGCAGAGTTGGAAAGGCCTTAAGGATCATCTCGTTCCATCCCCTGCAATGCGGGAATATGTGGCTGTCCCATATGGGGATCAAAGCTGCAATCTTGGCACCATGCTCTAAGCCAGGGGTCAGCAAACGTTTTCAGCAGGGGGCCGGTCCACTGACCCTCAGACCTTGTAGAGGGCCAGACTATATCTTGAAGGGAAGAAATGAACAAATTCCTATGCCCCACAAATAACCCAGAGATGCCTTTTAAATAAAAGGACACATTCTACTCAAGTAAAAACATACAGATTCCCGGACCGTCCATGGGCCGGATTTAGAAGGCAACTGGGCCAGATCCGGCCCCTAGTTTGCCTACCCATGCTCTAAGCAACTGAGCTAGGCAGAGGTTCCCATGGAAAGTGCAGGGCTCCAGCCTCTTAGGAAACAAATACTGTATGTGGGCTGGTGGGTCTGACTCCTATTTAGAGATCGCTGATTAAACCTGGCAGCAGCCCATGAAGGGATTGGCTCTTCTCTTCCCAAAATCTGCCCTAGACTGGCCATCCCAGCTATTGGCTTTCACGTCAAGCATACAGTTGACACTTCTGGCCTTGCTAGATGATCTTTGGAGAGAAACAGCTCCTTGTATCTCTCCCCCACTGCTTTTTCCAACACCACTAATCAGTTTAGAAATAAAAATGCAGAGCGAGAGAAGAACCAATAGAACTGTGTGCTTTGCCAGAAACTATGCAGCTCCTCCAAGAGGCAGCCCCTTTCAATACCATTTCCCACCAATGAGAGAGAGAAGAGGGTTTGGGCAGGAGGAAGGGGCACGTGTTTGTGCCTTGATACTCACAGTGGTGCAGACCCTCCATCGTCATCTTCAGGGAGATGGAAGCAAGACGGGAGGAAAGAGGAAAAAAAAAACAAGATTAGAAAGCCAGTTTTGGATGATTGGCGTATGCATTCCCAACTCGCCACCCCTGCCTGCCTAAAGACACCTACAGTTTCACACACTAATAAACAATCAGAATGGATTTCTGGAACCTAATGTCTTTTTTGTGCAGCCTGAGCAGTAGTAGTAGTACTAGTAGTAATTTATTTATACCTCACCCATCTGGCTTGGTTTCCCCAGCCACTCTGGGTAGCTCCCAACAGAATATTAAAAACACAATAAAAGATCTAACATTAAAAACTTTCCTAAACAGGACTGGCTTCAGATAGTTGTTTCTTTCCTTGACATCTGATGGGAGGGCGTTCCACAGGGCGAGCGCCACTACCGAGAAGGTGCAGGCAGCATTAAGAAAAAGAGGTCAGAATAGGCCAATATATATATGTGGACTGTTCCTGGATCAAGGGTCTTTCCTTCTAGGTTCTCAAAGCTCTTCACCTAGCTCAAGGTTGTCATCTGGACTAGCCAGATGTTTAACTGAGAATCAAAGCCTTTAGAGCCACCTTGCCCCAAAATGGCAACTAGGTATTTGGTTTTGCAACTGCACCCTTGGTGTAAGGAGCCCATTTAGTACATAGCTTATATATATCTGAGTTTCTAACACTGCTTGCACACCAACGTTCACCAAGTTGGTGCCCTCCTGATGTTTTGAACTACAACTCCCACCCACCCTCTGGCAGCGGGGTGTACCCCACAACTCGACAGCCTGGCCTGTGTGCTTCTGCACATGTGACGAAGGGTTCCCTGAAACTGTCCACATGCTCACAAGAGTGACACAGGATTCCACTGCTGATCTGCCACCCCCCACCCACCCTGCCCCTATCATCTCTGGGGGAGAGGGACTCAACACTGCAGTTCCCCTTTAACTAGCTTGTACCATCAAAACCGTGGACTCCGAAATTCTGTGTCCCCTTAGGACAAAAAACCCTCTCTCAAGTTCACCTCCATTTTACTGCTGATATAACAAGGGCTGGCCATTCTGAGCTTTGTAAGGTTTAGAGAGAAAGGGAGACCTGGGAAATCTAAAGTTCCCAGGCTCCTCAACTCTGCTGGTGTGGCAGACTGCCGACTCCACACCAGGGAAGCACATTCAAGCGAGCGAGCAAGCGAAGAGGCTGGTTTGAAATGTGAATGTCTCCACATTTCTGGACTGAATCACCACAAGAGCACAACGAAACAGCACTACGAGCTAGAGGAAAATGGCTGCCGGCGGCGTTGCAGGAGCACACACAGACCCTTTCAGGTGGACACCATGCTGCCATCTGCCACCATCTGATGGGTAGAGAAGCCCCCCATGCCTATCAGAGCCAAGACCTCTCCCTATTTTTCACAACAGGGGCAGGGACCCTGTCACCCTCCCAATATCACTAGACTCTCATTTTAGCACAGGGCTGCTAGATGTCTCTCTCTCTCACACACACACAGCAGGTAAGACCATCACAAACACATGGGGAAGAGGGGCGATGCTTGGAGCTTGCTCTTTCACTTACCACAAGCAGATAACATGCAGCCGAAGAAGAGGAAGGAAGAGTGCAAAGATAATGCCAGCAAGGACACACCACACCACAGAGATAAGGTTTTGGTTTTCTAAACACACAAACCTTCTTTACCCCACTGGGGGTTTGTACTGTCTTGCCCGCTCTATGACCAGACAGTTGGCCCTATGTCACCTTTTTGTTCTCAACAAAGCATTTTAGGAGCAAGAGATTCATTACATAAATCCATACTGTTTATAAAGTGTGGATGGGGAGCTTGTGGCCGCCCGCGTGCTGGCACTGCACTACAACTCCCATTGCCCTTTGCTACCGGCCATACTGGGACTGGTGAGAGATGGAGTCCAGTGGGCCTCCTCTGCGTGGCAGATATTTCAAAGTAGAGCTTTCAGGAGCCTAAACCCCTGAAGATGGTGACTGCATATTGGGGGGGGGGGGAGGTGCAAAACACAGAGGTAAGCTTAGAAAAACAGCCAAGTGTGTTCTTAGCCCTACACGGCAGAAGAAGTGTGTGTGTGTTGGGGTGTGTGTGTGTGGCATGCAGTTGAAAAGGGCATATCTGCATCGGAGAAAAAAGGCACAGCAGATCTGCAGAAACAAACACCCAATAATAGGATGCACAGAGCTGTTTTATAGGGACTACGGATACTTCTATAGCAGTGACAAAAAATAAAAATTAAAGGCTCCAGTCTGTTGTTTTGCACAGCTCTGGAGACCTCAGAGAGAGGGGAATTGGTGAAACCTCAAGTAGCAAAATTTCTGGTGGCTGTTAACGCTTCTTGTCCCCCATCCAGGACTCTTTTTCCTCCCTCACAGAACCACCCCTCCTCTAGGCAGCTCTTTCTGAACGGGGTGGGGAGAGTAAGACTGTGGCCCACTTTGGTCTGTTCTCCACCCCCCTGAATCTTTTCCAACCTGCACACTCACAACAAAGCCTGCCAATGCCTCCCCTACTGTTCTTGGACAGTAAGAGCAACAGCACTCACAGCCTGGACACTGGAATCGGAAGGGATGGTTTGGTAGGCCACAGGGAATCCGTTCCGCAAAAGGGGGACCGCTCCACGCCCATCTGCCATGCTGCTCAAGAAAAACTCTTATCTTTTTGGCATTTCCTTTCACACTGGTCAATCTGAAGGAAGGCTAACTCTGAAACAAGGGTGCATGAGTGAGGGTCAATGTGGAAAAGGGGCAAGAATGTTGGGCACGCCTTTAAGGGCTTATCCGGAGCGTGGGCAGCTTTCACGTTGCCAGACTATAGTGTTTTTAATTCAACCCAGGGACAGATGGTATAAGGCTTGGATTTTGGGGTTGTTGTTGTTTTTTTAAAAAAGGTCCTCTCTGGAAAAAGGCGGTGATCCTCTCTGGATCTTTCATTTGATAAAATCCACCTAACCATTCAGGGGTAGAGCCAGACCATAACGTTCAAGGAGGTCCTTATGCCTGCCCTAACCCAGTTCTTAAAAGTAAAGAAGCCCACTGAAGAGGAGCCATGTGTTTCCTGTCCCCCAAAGCAGGCTCACTGACCCCTCCCCAGGCAACTTACCGTCAGGGACCTGGTTGGGCTGCCTCCTCTTCTCGTAGATGAAGATGATAGTGACAAGGACCAGCACTTCAGCCACGATCCCCAGGAACGGCCACAGAGCTGCCAGGCGGCTGCGCACCCGTAGGCTAATCACGGCAGTCCCATCGCCCTTCTCGTTGGTGCCGTTGCACAAGTAGTCGCCCGGGTCCTTCTCGAGCTGCAGGGAGAGGATCCGCAGCTCTGTCTTGTTACCATCAGACTTGATGAAGAACCGGTCCTCGGAGCCGTTAACGATAGGCTGGGGGAGGAGCAGGAAAAGAAAAGGGTTCAAGCGTCGTCTGCTAGGGCAGTGCTTTGAATCAAGGGGCCGGCAATGCAAGTTTCTTCAAAATCCACAATCCAGGGTGAACTCAGCGCTGCACTGGGTCTCGTGGTGGCCATAAGCAACAAGGGGCTGCTAATAACCCAAAAGGAATGTTAGAAGGATGTTGGAATGAAGCTATGTGGTTTTAGCAGAAATGTTATAAAGGATTAAGTAAAAAAGGATTGGCAATTAGTGAAAGAGGAGAATGTAAAATTATAGTATATCAAGATAAATTTTTAGGATAAAAACAAAGATGGAAAGGATTTGCTGCAATATCTAACTGAACTAGAATACAAAAAAGGGAGGTGTGAGGAGGTCAAGGAAACAAGCAAATGAAAGATAAGTTATGGGAAGGTTTGATTTGTTTTTTAATTGTTTGTATTTTTCTGTATCTTTTTTGTTTGTTTTGTTTTTACTTATTGTGATGTATTGTCTTGTTTTTTGCTTAATTTGGTGTTTTTTCTTTTTTTAACCTTTAAAACTCGAATAAATATTATTTTTAAAAAAACAACGAAAAAAACCCCCTAAAAACCCAAAAGTTATGGAAGTGGAAGAGTTACATATGTCGGCTAACAGGCCCCTTACACCATAGTAAAAAGTCCTGACTGGGTCTGCCTCTAACAGATGTTTGCTGCAGCTGAAATGTCTAGCAATACCCAAGTCCAGAAGGGCAGATTTGCTGCCAGACTTCAACATTTTACCTTTGAAGATCAAGAGAGGACAGGTTTGCCAAAGTTCCCCTTCAAGGATTAAGTTCTACCTTCGCAACCACTTAAGCATGCGAAATGTGCATTGTTTGACTGCAGATTTTATCAAGGGGCTGGTTAGAGAATACCTGATCCCCTTAAGCAGCGGTTTCCCAAATCTTTAAGCATCTTTGAATACCTTCCTTGAGGGTTCTTAAATAAAGCTATTGTGGAACAGGCAGCATTATAATCGAAGGTTGTAGTGCCTCTTAGACCTGCTGTCATGGTTAGTTCCTTGTTCCCCTCTCTCTGATCATATGCCCTTTAAAAAAATTAAATACAGTATTTTCATCTCTGACATTTGGTTATTTAACAGAATTTTCTCAAGGGGTGCTAGCTGCAAATTCCTGTGCTTGGGGTGGTCTGGCTTTCAAATGTCAAAGGATCGTTTACTGGGTGCTTACAGCCTGCTGCCCAACTCCACAGAAGAGCTAGGTTATCCCATTCCATCCATGCCCATTAACAGATTTCCTAACCTCCTTCCTGTTGCCGGTATCTAACTTTTGCCATCAGGTATGTTTTTCGCTACATTTGGGAGGTTAAAGCTACCACTGGTCACTGGGACCTGGAGTTTGGCACATGCCAGCCCCCCAGAAAAACAAAATCAAAACAGCTGGCTGATTTGCAAGAAAGTAATTTTGTGTGATGATGATTGGGAGATCCCAAAGGACACATGGGCACAACATTCACTTAATTATCTTTATTTAATTACATTGATAGTCTGCTCTGCCCAAGTCCATATTTATTTTCGCAAGTGCTTCTTCCACATTTATTTTTATGCCTTGGTCAATTTGCCTAGCTATGGGGAAACCTAAGGATGGAAAGTTATCAATCTTTAAGGGCCAGTCTGTGTGGTGGCTGCCTACTAGTCCCTACTGTTTGGTCATTGCTTCCACTGGTCAATTTTATATCAGGTGGCTCAAATTGCCTAATGGACAATCATAATTTAGGGCTTGAGTTCTGCGGGTCTGTTTAAAAAGAGCAGGGTGGCATCTGCTAATAGAGCTACCTTGTATTCTCGTTTGGCCACTGCAATGCCCTTAATTTTAGTGGGTTGGTTAATGAAGCATGCTAGTGACTAGGTCAAAAAGCATGGCTGATATGGTGGCAGCTCCTGCCTCACTCCTGGCTTCAGTTGTATTAGTTCTGAGTACAGGCCACAATTTATTGCTTGGGTACACTTGAGGAAATGGGGTGGGGAAGATGGTTTATGCGTGGTGGGAGTCACAGAAAGCCCCACTGCGCACGATCAAAGGCTTCCTCGGCTTCAAAAGAAACCTGTGCAGACAGAGGCTGCCTTGCATTTGCCGTCGTGTTAATTAGAAAGCGGGGGTGGTCTGCTCCCTGTCGCTGCACAGAACTATTTTGCAAAGGGAGGAAAACAGAAGTAGTGGAGCGTGGGGAAATGTTTGCTTTGGCCAAGAGACTCACCTGGGACACATCTCCGACCACCCTGAACCAACTCCACTGGGTAACAGGAGGGTACGAGGAGCTCTTGCAGACCAGCATGCCTGTGTCCCCCTCGTTCCCATGCTCTGTCTTCTTGTAGGCATACACATGTGGCTTCACTGCAAATGAAGAAAAGGGGCGCAAGCAAGATGAGGGACAGCTGGCAATGAGGTACCCAAAGAGAACAGGTGAGCAGCAAGGGCCAAGGATAGCTGGCTGCTTATGAAAGCGAGTTAAAAATTAGCATTAGCGATGAGGGAGGGGATTTTCAGCAACCTGTCCTTCTCTCTCCCTGGCCCCTGACAAGCTATTGAGGTCACAAATGACGTGCATTGGTGAAAATGTAGGCAGATGGGCTAGTAAAACCGATGCAAGCTAACTTTCACAGGTGCATTTGTAAAACTGCCTCATCATACAGTGTGACTGCTGGTTCCTCTGATTCAGTGCTGCTTACATGGGCTGGCAGTGGCTTTGCCATGGATTCAGAAGGGGGGTGATGGCTGGGTTCCCCAGGCCACATATAGTATAATAATAATAATTTATTATTTATAACCCGCCCAACTGGCTGGGTTTCCCCAGCCACTCTAGGCGGCTTCCAACAAAGATTAAAAATACATTGAAACTCCAGTCATTAAATGCCATGGGCTGAACCTGGGATCTTCTCTGTGCAAAGTAGGCAATCTACCATTTTCCCCACTTTCCTCCTTCCACCCACTCTTTCTTTCCATGTGTGCTTCCAGATAGCCCCGTCAGCAGAGCATGACGCTCTTAATCTCAGGGTTGTGGGTTTGAGCCCCACGTCGGGTGAAAGATTCCTGCAGTGCAGGGGGCTGGACCAGATGAGCCTCGTGGTCCCTTCCCAACTACAATTCACCGAGCGATGATCTTTAAGACTGCAATCCTGAGGGCAAGAACCGCCTTTACTCTCCTGGTATGTCCCACAGAGGAACTTACGGTCTTCAAACAAAAACATCCTGAAGGTCCCAGGCCACAGAGAGGTTAGGCTGGCCTCAACTAGAGCCAGGGCTTTTTCGGCTGTGGCCCCAATCTGGTGGAACGCTCTGTCACAAGAGACTAGGGCCCTGCGGGACTTGACATCTTTCCGCAGGGCCTACAAGACAGAGCTGTTCCACCAGGCCTTTGGCCAGGGCACAGCCTGACTCCCTCCCTTTGGCAATCTTCACAGAACTTTAGCCTAATGGTTGCCATCAATTTGAGTTGAATTAATTTGATAATGAAATTTTAGAATGTTGTACTATTTTATTGTTCCAGTTACAGATAGGTAGCCGTGTTGGTCTGCCATAGTCAAAACAAAAAATTCCTTCCAGTAGCACCTTAAAGACCAACTAAGTTAGTTCTAGGTATGAGCTTTCGTGTGCATGCACACTTCTTCAGATAGTATCTGAAGTGGTATCTTCAGATAGTATTCTTCAGTGGTATCTGAAGAAGTGTGCATGCACACGAAAGCTCATACCTAGAACTAACTTAGTTGGTCTTTAAGGTGCTACTGGAAGGAATTTTTTATTTTATTTTTGTTAGCCGCCCTGAGCCCGGCTTCGGTTGGGGAGGGCGGGATATAAATACAATTTATTATTATTATTACTACCACTGACCTTTCCAAGTTGCTCTGGGAACAAGTGGGGTAGATCAGCTTCAGGCAAAAAGGGATTGCGTCCAACAAGCTCATGCTCAGAGCAGACCCACTGAAATGAAAGGGCCCGAGGAAGCTGCCTTACAGTGAATCACCCCACCAGTCTACCTAGATCAGTAATGTCTACAGATAGTGGTCCTCCAGGGTTTCAGGCAGATTCTCTCCCAGCCCTACTTGCAAATGCCCTTGGGAACTGAACACGGTACCTTTGGCATGCAAACCACTGAGCTAGTGTCCTTTCCCTAAGAGTAAAGGTAAAGGGACCCCTGACCATTAGGTCTAGTCGTGGCCGACTCTGGGGTTGCGGCGCTCATCTCGCTTTATTGGCCGAGGGAGCCGGCGTACAGCTTCCGGGTCATGTGGCCAGCAGGACTAAGCCACTTCTGGCGAACCAGAGCAGCGCACGGAAATGCCGTTTACCTTCCCGCCGGAGCGGTACCTATTTATCTACTTGCACTTTGAGGTGCTTTCGAACTGCTAGGTTGGCAGGAGCAGGGACAGAGCAATGGGAGCTCACCCCGTCGTCTCAGGGATTCAAACCTTCTGATTGGCAAGTCCTAGGCTCTGTGGTTTAACCCACAGCGCCACCCGCGTCCCTTCCCTAAGAGTAGCCGTGCCCATTAATCCCAGTGGGTCTACTCTGAGCAGAGGGGATGTTGGACACAACCCTCGGGCACCTCCATCAGTGCCCAAAGGACAAGGGCAAGCAGGTATGCTTGTTGACATGGACAGAAAGTTGAGAGGACCAGGAGCAGGTCAACCACCAGCAAAAATGCCCATGTAAAAGAAAAATCCTTTGGCCCACGTTTAGCAATGATACAACAGCAGCTGGAGAAGGCAGAAGCAGGATAAGTGTTTGGGTTCCCCCGCAGAGCTCACCTTTCACGTACACAGTAGCTTTGGAAAGGGGAACGGTTTCGAAGATGCAGTGGTACTCCCCTGAGGTGTCGTGGTCCACTTTTGGGATTCTGGAACGAATGAAACAAAGCACGTCAGCAGCAAGACGAGCAGAGCACACCCCAGTTATCGCTACATGAGAACACAACCACCCTTAATTTTTCTGGGCCAAGACTGGGGTGGGATGTGGGGCTCGTCTGTGACCCTCAAGCCATCTTCTGCTGTTTATGGAGTTTGCTACCACAAGATGTGGTCATGGCAGTCAGCTGAGATGTCTAAAAAGAATAAATAAAATGCCTACTAGCTGCTATTGGCTATGGCAGCTGAAAGGAACCTCCAGGTTTATTTGATTTATTTATTAATTAGATTTATATACTGCCCTCCATCAAAAGATCTCAGGGCAGTTCACAACATCAAAGCACATATAGTTTAAACAGAAACAGCAAAACTGTACCCCCCCCCACACCACATGTAAAAGACTGCATAATATCAATCAGCCAAAGGCCTGACTGAAGAGGAATGTTTTTGCTGGCGCCTAAAGATATATAAGGTAGTGCCAGACAGAGGTTATGGGGCAGTTTACCTCGGAATGCCAAGCTGCCAGAAGCAGCAGAGGGCTATTGACTTATTATGCCCCAATGGGGGGCTTCTCAAAGGCAGCCAGCAGCCCACAGTGGGAGAACAGGATGGTGAATTAGGTGAACCTAGAACCTAGCATTATTTAACTTCTGGAGAATGCTGAAGATGCATCTCTTCACTTTTCACTCCCCCCCCCCCACTTTTGTCACTTGGGGTGCTTATTTTCTTGGACTCACTTTAATTTTGCAATTTTAAGCTGTTTTAAACTGTTTTTAATTAATTTTGTGTTTTGAAGTTGCAACCAGCCTGGGACCATGCGGTGGAGGACAGGCAATAGACGACAACGACAATGACAACGGTGGTGTTTGCCCTTCATATTATTATTTTTTGTAGTGGCAAGTCACAACTGTAGATTTATATCCCACAATTTTCTCAGTGTGGTGTACATGGCTTCTTTTCTCCCTCATTTAATTCTCACAACTACCCTGCAAAGTAGGTTGGCAGTGAGAGGCAGTGAGACTTGCCACCAAGGTCAGCCAGTGAGCATTATGGATGGGGTGTGTGAATAGAACTCTGGTCTCTCAGGTCTTAGTCTGACACTCTAAACACTATAACACAATGCAAAACCATTTAGCAGCAGGCTGTAGGTGGCAAACAGCAATCTTGTCATCTTGCCCAAGTGAAAACCCTACGTCTGTGATCACCTCCCCAAGTGAAAAGGCTGGTCAAAGGGGGGGGGGGAAGGCCTAATATATTTACTCCTGAGTAATCTCCCAGAAGAGGCTACAAGAGGAACTGAGTGCAATCAGGGCAGGAGGCAAATTCCATTCAGAATCCTCCCCCCACCCATATTGAGATTCCCACACACAAATCAGGAGCTTTAAAAAAATCAGCGACACAGGAAGGGGAAATCACTTAGCGGGGTGGGAAGAAAATATTTATCCACCTTGAGCCCAGAGAGGCAATGGCATCCCAGTTAGGAAGCTTGTTCAGACCGGATTTCATGGATTAGCCAGACCTCACACACACACACCATATCAATTATTTTGGGGAGGGAGCGTTGCTGTGCTGTACAAAAGGGAGGCAGAACATTCCGGGGGTGGGTGGGGGAGAGCTGACGACAACACAGGGGGAAGGCATCCATTTTGTTAGATCTCTAGCAGGTCAGGAGCTCTTTCCTCTTCCCCCTGATTTCAACACATGCAGACAGAGAGCCCAGTCAGAGAATTGAGGGCATGAGAGAGGGTTGCTGGGGGCGGGGGAAAGATAAATACTTTTAATCCTCACTCAGCTCCCTGTTGCTATGGGGAGAGAGGCACGTCTGCTCGGCTGCTGCGTGGAAAAGGACGTGACTCCTCTCCCGCCAGATGGACTTCTGCCAGCGGGATGGGTGGGCAAGAGGGAGACTAATGGGGGTGGACAGTCCACACCGCCATTGCAGCCAGGGCTGGCATTTCAGTTCACAGGAACCCAGACGTCCAGGGCAATGAGGTTGTCATGGGGATGCTTCGAAGGCGGAAGGAAATGTGACATTGGAGCTACAAGTGAAGGTTCGTTTTCCGCGGGGATCCTCTCCCCGAGATTCAGAATGCAAGGGGTACAATCTCTCACACACTCTTGCACGGCAAATCAGTCCGCACAAAGAGCATTCGGCACTCTGCCCTTCAGCATGAGAGGAAAAACATATGAAGTGGTGTGTCGAAATGTAAGCACAGAATTTGACCGAATCATGCTGTTCACAGAATCACAGAACTGGAAGGAAGCACAAACGGTCGTCCCAACCACCTGCAAAGCAGGAATTTCAACTAAAGCATCCATGATGGATGGCCATCCAACCTCTGCTTAAAGACCCCAGAGGAAGGAGAGTCCACAACCTCCTGAGGGAGCCCATCCCACTGTCTCACAGCTCTTACTGTCAGATAGTTCTTCCTGCTCTTTAGTCTGAATCTCATTTCTTGTAAAGGGGGAGGCCGACAGAAGGGAATGCTACCTGCCGTGGGTCTCACAAAGAGGCTGAATAACTGAGGTCACTTTCTCCCGGTCTCTGTATCTTGTTTACCAGGAAAAGGCATTGTGTTGGGGTTGGGGTTTTTTTTAAGTTGGCGTCGTGCACAAAGGCTCCACAGGGGGCCCAGCAGAAGCATTCCTACACTCCCCCCAATGGGTTTATTCCTTTGTTATCAAACACCAGCAACGCACAGCCAGAGTGCAGAGTTGTAAACACAGGTTAGGAGCAGGACTTGAGAGGAACAGCATGTGCCGCCTTCTCCTCTAGAGCAGGAGTTTATGATCTTCTCAAATATGGGGTCTCGCCCTACTCTCCCTTCCCCAGCAGTCCTGGCCAAATACTGCTAAACCCCGTTACACTGCAATTAGAATTAGATAGAAGCCTTTTAAGGCTCAGGAAAAGGGGGCTGAATGTGCCCTAGAGCAGTGTTTCCCAACCTTGGGCCTCCAGCTGTTTTTGAACTACAACTCCCATCATCCCTGACTAGCAAGACCAGTGGCAAGGGATGATGGGAATTGTAGTCCAAAAACAGCTGGAGGCCCAAGGTTGGGAAACACTGCCCTAGAGAATCTCCCAAGGCTACACCCATCACCCAGCCTGATTCATAACCTCTTCAAGTGTTTCTGACTGGCCGGAAAAGTGTCCTTAACTCTTTGAGTAAGACTTTCCCTTGCCTGGATGGAGGACACAGAAAGGTGGTGTGCGTAGAAACTAGTGTACTGTACACAGATGTGCTACTCTGCCCACTTTTGACTCTCACCCACCTCACCACCGGCTCGTGGCCCTCAGGAGACAGCTCAGAACCTTGGGCTGAAAAAAAGGTTCCCTGCCCCTCCTTTAGGGGACCTAGGTAAAGGTAAAGGGACCCTGACCATTAGGTCCAGTCGTGGCCGACTGGGGTTGCGGCACTCATCTCGCTTTATTGGCCGAGGGAGCCGGCGTACAGCTTCCGGGTCATGTGGCCAGCAGGACTAAGCCACTTCTGGAGAACCAGAGCAGCGCACAGAAACGGCGTTTACCTTCCCGCCGGAGTGGTACCTATTGATCTACTTGCACTTTGACGTGCTTTCGGACTGCTAGGTGGGCAGGAGCTGGGACTGAGCAACGGGAGCTCACTCTGTCGCGGGGAATCGAACCGCGACCTTCTGATCGGCAAGTCCTAGGCTCTGTGGTTTAACCCACAGCGCCACCCGCGTCCCTTAGGGGACCCAAATGCTCTTCAGGACAAGTGCAATAATAAAGCAAGGCAAACAGGGAACCCGCAGTTCTGCTTGTTGACTTTGCCACAGGGTGTGTTTTACTGCTCTCAGGCAGAAAAGAACAACACCCAGCCTCTCTCACACGCTTTGCATTGCGCTTCAGAAGGGAAATAATTTGTTCTACCCCCCACTAGCTGAAGTTAGATAGGAAGAGGCTGGGACTGGAGGGATGTTCCAAGAGGCTCCATTGGACAGCATCAAAACAAGAAGCTGTTCCCTTCCAGAGCTCCAATGTTTGGCACTGATGAGGACAGAAGGGACTCCCCATGGCAAAGCCAAGGTCAAGCTGCAATCCTGTGCACTTACCAGAGAATATGCAATACTGAAAACAATGGGGCTTGCCTTCCAACTAAATTTATGGGCTGTTGCTCAAAAGCAGAGCACAGAAGGTGCTGGGTTCAAATCCTTACAGCATACCCAGGTGGGGCTGAGAGACAGACTGATCCTGGAGAGTTTTTGGCTGTCAGTACAGACAGTAATGGGCTAGGTGGACCAATGATCTGATTTGGCAGCTTCCGTATGAGCATGAGATGGTGTTGGAGGGAAAGAAAAACAAGGAGGTGACCCTAAAATTTTGGTTTGCCTCGAGGAGCATTATTGAGTCAGCTCTCCATTTATGTGTGTTCAGGACATGCATATCACCGCAAACCTGGAAGTGGCACTTAAAGGAGCAAAAATGGCCCCCAAAAGAGTATGAAAATGGCAAACTGGTGTGAAAACAGCATCTAGCAATCCCACAAGCCTTTGCAAGTGCAATCCAAGGAGCACTGCTGGTTTTTTCAAGGGTTTCCAGAGGGTCTCTGCAGGCTTTGTCAATGGTGTTCCCAATATATGCGATTTCACTTAAACGTGCAGTGCTTTGGAATGTAACCCCCGCATAAATGGGGAGTTGCCTGTATTGATTTGAGGGTTGGACTATGACCCCAAAGACCCAGTTTCGGATCCCCACTCAGTTATGAAGCTCACTGGGTGACTTTGGGCCAGTCAGTCTCTCAGCCTGCCCTACAGCGGATTCCTTCTGGCAGCATCAGTACATTCAAGCCCTTTCTTTTTTTAAAAAAAAGTTTGACGTTGACCTTGGGTCCTGCCTGCAGGCTTCCCATAATAGACATCTTGTTGGCTCCTGTGAGAACAGGGTGCTGGACTAGATGGGCCATTGGCCTGATTCAGCCAGGCTTTGCTTACGTTCATAACAGGCTTATCTGCTCTGTTCTGGATTTAGAAAGAATTGTTCACCCAGAGAGCTTGTAGGCATGGAAGAGAACGTGTTAAACAACGCCACCCCCACCCGGCAAAAATATATATTAAAAGATACCTACAGGTATGAGGTAAATTCTGGTGAAGTCTCATTCGTATCAAGCCTCGTTCCCCCCTTCTCCCAGTAGTGGCCTTTGACGGCGGTTGGCGGTTCGGTGATGTTGCAGGAAATGATCACGTTCGAGCCGGCAGTCACCTCGGGAGTGGCTGAGATTTTGGCCCCTGCGTTGTCGATATTTTGGGGGAAAGAATGAAGGCAAGAGAGAAAGTTAGGAAGACGTAGCCAAGGCGGGCTGCTTTCAGAAGAGAAAGGGGTGTGGGAGAGGACACCATTGCAGCGTGGAGTTCAGTCACCTGTAAGCAGAGGTAAAGTGGCCTACTTGTCACATAATGGCTTGTTTCTACGCCTGCCCTTCCCCAAACTGCCTTCCAGAGGCATTGGACTACAACTCCCAGTGTGCTGGCTGGAGCTTACATGGGAGTTGTAGTCCAAAGCATCTTGAGGGCAATGGCATGGGTAAGGGCCTAGCCTAGGCTTTGCCTAGCACCTAACCTTAAAGCCTCAAGTATGTGCTTGTTGGTCATATGACTGTGAAAACATGAAGTGAGCTGCAAATGGGTTCCAGCACAAGCCTCCAGAGAGCTTAGGAGGCAGATTCCTATGCTCACGGCTATTCCAGTCCAGTCCGATGCCAATGATTGCTACCAAGATTGAGAAGTAGTCAAGCAGGTTTACATGCCCATCTGGCCAGTTTGCATCATTTCTTCTGGGTACAAAGTTTGTGCGTTTATGGGGGGGCGTGTTAAAGAGGAATTAGGCATTCGGTACACACACTCCACCCACACCCAAACATCTTGGATTCTGTCAAGCGACTCTCATGAAGTGAAACTGCACCACCACGTGCTCTGCATGTGTAAAACAATTTACAAAATGGCCAGGTAGCAGCAGCAGTCTGCTGAGATTCTTGAAACTGGAGGTATGGCGAGGAGGCCGGCAACTTTGGTAGTAGCAGAACTGCCAGCTGCCATGCTCTGGGTGCCAGAGGGATATTCCTACTCAGTACCTTCTGAAGTGCAGTGAAATGCTGGCAAGGAAGGCAACTTGCAGCAACTGGTGTCTGCGCCCAAGGACCACTTGTTCTCAATGCCTGGGTCTCATGTGACAGTTTTTACATTTGCTCTTTTTTCTGGGGGAATTTGCTGCAGCCAGCGAGTAAACGGTCATGCCCTATACTGGCCTGAGAAGGAGCCATTTCATATGAAACCACCTGGAAACAGGGACCCAAACCTTTGAAGAGGTAACAGTTAAAACAGGCAGCTTTGCCCCCACCTAAAACGAATCCCTGGAGCACCCAGATAAGCATACTGTGGCCAAACAGAGTTTCAATTTCAAGGCAAATTTTGCAGACATTCCCCCACCCTCAATAACCAAACAGATACTTGACAAATCCCCCACCCAGCCCTTTCTCCTCAGAGACAGGGGACTCTACAGGGCTGAAAGACACTCCTGAGATTTGCCTCTCCGAAAAGAAGGATATTTCCATTTACCAAGAAACGTTATTATTATTTATTTTTCCAGCCATCAATACAGCAGTGGTTTTCAAAGTTTGACATTTAGAGTCTTGTTTCTTGCACTGAGCTCTGGACACCTGGCAGGGAATTCCCAGTCCACCGCAGAAGCAACTGGGGGGTTTGAAAAAGATAAATATGGACCTACCGATAAAACCTCTGGGGGACTTGCAGTAAATCGGCAAAGCGATTCCTGACTCCCAGTTGCAAATTGAATTCTTCCCTGCCCTAAACCATGCTGCTGATAGGAAGGAAACTCAAGGTAAAGACTGCTGCGTGGAAGGACTCTGAGCTCAGTTTGGTTCTGAATTTCGAAAACAAATCCCTGGACTCCAAAATTCTTACATTTAAATGCTGTATCCAACTCTGTCACACTCGGAGTGAACCCACTGAAATTAATGGCCCTAAGTCATGTATGTCCCTTAACTGGAGTTGGATACAACCCTAAACATATAGCCCCATGTTCTCTTGGTTGGTGAATCTTGGGAGTGCCAATAAAAATTAAAAGCAGATCCCACAAGCCTGGTGCCTGCATAGAGTTCATAAGTGGCCCTTGGCCAGCTCTGCTGGGTGGCACCGTAACCCCGTAAGAGTAGAGTGTGCACTTTAAACCCATTCCTGAGCATCACAGGGAATGAAAGCTTTAATATATGTCTTTATGGATCTTCTCATTAAGGAACCCCCAATAAGCTTCCAAGGAACACAGGAAGCTTCTTTCTACTGAGTCAGGTTCTCCATGGTTTCAGGCAGGGGGACATTCCCTACCTGGAGACGCTGCCACTGGGGAACGAACCTGGGATTTTTCCCTGCATGCAAAGCAGATGTACTGCCAAACGGAATTTGAAAACCACTGACCAGAGGGCAACGAGCAAGGGAGGACACTTCCTTTTGTAAAAGCATCCAAACTGAGGCACGTCAAATTCAATTTGCTTGCTCAGCGTTTCGGCCACAAAAGACAAGCCGTTTCTCTTGTCATTGGACAATCTGGACTTTCAGCTCAGCATAGAGTGGGGGGAAGGGGGAGGAGAGAAAGGGGGAGGAGGCAAATAAGCTAAAACTGGTTGCTCCACAGCACAAACAACTAGACTCGTTCCCCCACCCAGTGCTGCACAGAGACAGTGCTACGGCCATTTCAAAAACGGTTGCAATTACACCACAAGCAAAACAAGACCGTTTCAATCCAGCTCACGACAACCAGTAACCTCTAGCAAGGTTGGAAAGCATATCAAAAGCAGGGGTGGGGGGGAAGCAAGACTGTGTGTGTATACAGAAAGAGAGATACGCAGGATAACGAGATGAAAAGAGGTTGGTTCGCTGGAGGCCGCCAAAAGCAGAGCCACTTTCAATTTTGCATTTCGGAAAAGGAACACCAAGGAGGACAATGTTGGCATTCAGGGTCCAGAAGCCAGAGGGATCGGTCAGGACGGTGTGGTTCTGATGGGGAAGTTACAACCCTTTTTGAGTAGGGCCACTCGCCAGGAGTGAAGGGGAGGATGCGGGTGGAGGGGGGAGGTCTCTTGGATTTCTACACAGTTAGGGCGGGAAGGTGCAGCAGGGTTCTCGGGAAGCCATGGGACATGGGTGAAAGGGGTGGCGGGGGCGTGGCAAAGCTAAGAGACACGGCTGTGTCCAAGCAAATGCCACCGCCAAGGGGGATTGGGGCAACTGCCACTCACGCTCAATGACAATCACGTTCGCCTGGGAACGGATCCACTTGACTTTGGGGCTCTTCGACAAGTGGTTGCGGTCGGGGTCGTTGCTGGCCCGGCACTCGTAGGTGCCCGAGTCGTTGAGCGTGAGGTTGGTGACGTAGATGGCGCTGGTGGAGTGCTGCTTGTAGGTGGCGTTGATTTTGACCCGGTCCTGCCAGGCCCCGTCCCACAGCTGGACGGCTGTCTCGTTGGGCTCGGCCCCCTCGAACCACCACTGGATCTCGGGGATGGGGCTACCGACAGCCTCGCAGTGCAGCTCCACACTGTCCTCCGTCAGCTTCTTTTGAGACAGCGGCGACTTTATGAAGCCAGCTGGGAGGCGGGGTGGGGGGAGAGGCGTTAGTGCAAAGTATTATTAGTGCAAGAGAGAAAGACAGTGAAGAGAAAGAGATCAGCAGCCTTTAAAAATATATATTAAAGAAGAACCAGCATGGTAACTCACATCGGCACACTCACTCCACAAATGGCCACTTCTATTACATGTGCGGGTGGCGCTGTGGGTAAAGCCTCAGCGCCTAGGACTTGCCGATCGCATGGTCGGCGGTTCGAATCCCCGCGGCGGGGTGCGCTCCCGTCGTTCGGTCCCAGCGCCGGCCAACCTAGCAGTTCGAAAGCACCTCCGGGTGCAAGTAGATAAATAGGGACCGCTTACCAGCGGGAAGGTAAACGGCGTTCCGTGTGCTGCGCTGGCTCGCCAGATGCAGCTTGTCACGCTGGCCACGTGACCCGAAAGTGTCTGCGGACAGCGCTGGCTCCCGGCCTCTAGAGTGAGATGAGCGCACAACCCTAGAGTCTGGCAAGACTGGCCCGAACGGGCAGGGGTACCTTTACCTTTTGCATGTAGCTGAAAATAGTAAGAAGAAATTTTGTCCTCCCCTCAAAAGACAGGGGTGGGCGAGTGGCTCTTGCACTCTCTCCGTTAGTAAGTCCCATTCTTCTTTTTCAAGCTTTGCCTGCACAAAAACTTGGGGCCTACAAGGAACTGGTGGAAAACTAGACAGGAAGCACCACAAGACTGGTTTACACTTCTTGCTGTTTAACTTGCATCCCACCGAAACTACTGCGGCAAGTCCTGGGTATGTTGGGTCACTGTGTCCTTATCAGAAGGCTTGACAAGCTTCCGAGGCAATTACAGAGCCTTCAACAGAAAGGCCACATGCAGAACTTTGGACGTGCTCAGAGGAAGGTGAACAAGCCAACAGATGCTTTAGTTATGCAGCAACACAGCAATCAGAGGCTCTCAATCCATACCCATCCCAAACAAAAAATGCTGGAAAATGGACTGTTTTGTTATTTATTTGCTCTTTATATCCCACCTTTCCTCCAAGGAGCTCAAGGTACACGGCTTTCCCCCTCTCCATATTATTGTTGCAACACCCTGTAGGTTAGGCTGAAGGGCAGTGACTGGCCCCAGGTCACCCGGCAAGCTTAATGGCTGAGTGTAGATTTGAATGCCAACAGTGTTAGAAACTGAGATATGAAAGCTAGGAGCTAAATGGCACTTTAAACCTAGGTTGTGGGCGCAACAACGGAATGTCTAGGCACTTTTTTATAAGAAGAATACAAAGCTGAAAACGAATGAACTGCAGCTAAAATATCATCTTCATTTTTTTCCACACAAGTCTAGCCCTTCCCCTGCCCAACCCCCTAATATTCTTAAGAGGGTCTCTTCTCCGGTCTTCAGAGAGTAGCTGGAAGTGGGGAGGCAGAAAAAGGTTCTCCTTTCCTTCCACTCTGCAGTTTTAATCTGAAATCTTAGGCGCAGTAATGCCCCCAGAGCTCAGAAACTGCTTTCGCAAAATGCGCCTAGAACAAGGGAGTTTCAAACACTTGAATGCCAGTCCCTCAGGTCCAACTCCATCACCTTTAACCACTGCACCACATTAGCTATATAATCAAAGCACAGACAGCTTTATCTCAACCAAGACATTCTTGTCTTTCTCGTGTGATAGATGAAGGAGGGGAGTAATTCCTCTTCAGAACTAGCATGAAAGTTGGCACACTATTGTGAAAATCATGAGCCCTAGGCAATACGGCTGAGAATGGGAAAAGGTGGTATACTGCACCCAAAACGTACTGTGGAAGTCACAGGGCACAGGTTAGGGCCTTGGTAGATTCTTTGATAACCCCAACCCTGGGCTCTATCATCAGAAGATAAACTAAAAAGTACAGGGTTAAGTACGGAGATTTCCACAGGGCACCTAAACATGTGGATCATAAGCTTGTGAGCCTTTACTATAAACAGTAGCCAAAACTTGCCCAAGTTTTGCATTTAGCCAAGAAAGCTAGTATGTTCTACACTCATGGCGTTTAGTTGTCTTTGCAGATTTTATTTTTGGACTGATTTTCACGGAGCAAGGCAACTTACAGCAAAAGGGTTTACAGAGAAGCCCTTAGCTTAGAAATCTTCACTCCAGTCCTATGCTCGCCTAAACTCAGAATCACGCAAAGCACCCATGTAAGCAATGGCTCCCCAATTTTCTTCCATTTTGGGGGCAGTGGGATGAGCAGTTCAGGTGGGGATGCTCAGGCAGGTGTATTTTAATAATAATAATAATAATAATAATAATAATAATAATAATAATAATAATAGACAGTTGCTTAAGCCCTCACTTGCGAAAGACTTCCCACTTGCTTTTCAGTTCCGGTTACTGGTCTTCATTCCCTTCTGCAGAGAAGAGGGAAACAGGGGGACGAGTCATTAAGAAGGAAGCTAATGACGGGGGACATTTGAGGCACCGTGCACGTCAACTGCCACACAGTTTAGCAATTGTCGCAAGAGTGTTTGCCCTTGCAGCAAACCCAGATGATTCCTTCCAGGCATGCCAAGGGACAAAGACAAGCCTTGCTACGCAATTATCAGAAAGCAGAGCACCCCTCCGACAGGGAGCACGTCCTCACATGCCCCACGCTGAGGTGAACAAGCATGCCTTTGCCTCCTTCGCCAACGGTCAGTTGACCCAAATTGGGTAACTCTTGGCCCGCAGCCTGGCCATAGTGACTGGGTGCCATTGTGTGGGGTTCCGATTCCCGGTGCAGCAAGCCAGCTCCCTCTGCGCTACTAGCCAACCTGCCGTGCTGCGTCAGACCTCAGTGTGCTCGCTCACTCGGCTGCGCAATCGGATACAATATGCCCTCGCAAAATCTTAGCGTAAGCCAAAAATTAAAAACCGAGCAAAAAATAAAAGTTCAGGGAATCTTTTCTTTAACCAAGGCTGGATAAACCCTGCCCAAAGCAAATAGCATTAAGAGCCAGAACAATGCCGAGGCTACCCAGGGGAAGAGAGAGTGAACGGAACATTGAAGCATCAAGAGGGACTAGATTTAGAATGCATGTAGGGACATGCGAAGGGTGGCGCTGTGGGTTAAACCACAGAGCCTAGGACTTGCCGATCAGAAGGTCAGCGGTTTGAATCCCTGCGACGGGGTGAGCTCCCATTGCTCGGTCCCTGCTCCTACCAACCTAGCAGTTCGAAAGCACGTCAAAGTGCAAGTAGATAAATAGGTACCGCTCTGGTGGGAAGGTAGAAGGCGTTTCCGTGCGCTGCTCTGGTTCACCAGAAGCAGCTTAGTCCTGCTGGCCACATGACCCGGAAGCTGTACGCCGGCTCCCTCAGCCAATAAAGCGAGATGAGCGCCGCAACCCCAGAGTTGGCCACGACTGGACCTAATGGTCAGGGGTCCCATTACCATTAGGTAATGTAAATAGAGCCAGTGCCCATCTAGTTCAGCATCCTTGTTCTCACAGTGGCCTACGAGATGCCTGTGGCAACACCATAAGCAGGATCCGAACATAAAAGCACTCCTGCAGTTTCCAGCAACTCTAGTATAAACTCTAGTTACTTGTCAAGACAATATGCCTTTTAATTGTTTTAGCAACCAGACAGAGTATGCAAGCCTGTTCAGGATAACTGTTGCAAAACGGGAAACCTTATTCATGCATGCCTAGGGTTTTAAAGGTCTGCTTTCTTCAGAAACAAGACACTTTCGGGGCCAGAAGTCCTGCTTGCAGATCCATAGCATGCCTCTTTAGAGAAGGTAGGGAAACCTCAAGACAGAGGTCAAATGTGGGCCTCCAGGCTTCTCTGTTTGGCCCTGGGAACTTTCCTAGGTCTCACTGGTCCTCCTTGACACACTCCTTAACTGTTTTTGCCTAGCTTGAATGTGTCCTTCAACTTGGAGGACAGAGGGTGTGTGTATTGAAAACAGCCTGCTGTACCAAAGGTTTAAATCTGCACACCTCTGGCTTAACGTACCATGGGCATGCCCTATGTGACCTCAACCAAAGAATCTAAGGTTAAACTCTTCCCAGTACATCATATGCAAGAAAACTGAGTCATCACATCTAAGAGAACTTTAACTTGCTTTAGTCATGGGAACTGGTGGGTTGTATCACATCCTGTACAGTCAGGGCTGGCTATGTTGCCTGGTTTGCTACCCGGAAAAACCCATGTATGGGGTGAGGAACCTGTGGCCCTTGAGACATCACTCGACTCCAAGCCCCATCACCCCCAGCCACAATGGTCAGGAACAATGAGGGTTCAGCAAGATCTGGTTGGTCGCTGGCTCCCCACCCCATGTCCTGCCCTGCAAGCTTCCCAGAGATGTAGGCAGAGAAGCTCCTTTAGACAACAGGGATGGGGAAGTCCAGGTCTGAGGAGGAGAAATTGGTCCTCTAGGCCTCTCCTTGGGTATTTTTTGAATCCGTCTGCTTCTTACCTGCCTGGATGGAGGATAGAGATGTATGTCTATCCCTGTACCTCTCTGGCTTTCCCCCCACCCAGCTTGGGTGGGCAGACAAATGTGGCCACCAGCCTGGAAATGCCCCCCCCCCCGAGCTTACAAAACGCAGCGGTAAACAAATTATTGGGAAATTATACACACTCAAGAATCCACACATTTTTTAAAAATGTCCCTAAATCTGGCCTCCAAACTGGAACAAGCAAATGAAGCGCGGCAGGCAACCCTGCAGGGCTGAACTCAGTTCACTGGGCTCTGAGTCTTGTTCACCCATCAAAACACTTTTAAAAAAAGAAAAGGGGGGAAAAGGCGCTAACTGCTGGCTGAGGCACTAGGGAAGGAGTTTGTGCCAACAGCCAAGGAACTGCCATGCTCTGGGGGCAGAGGAGGAGAGAGATGGTCATGACAGGATTTTTTTCTGTTCCTTGCATAATACGATAACTCAGGAAGTTGTGCGGTGGTAAATTCAGGACAGGAACAATAAGAACCTACTTCACACAATACACAATTTATGGCTTTTACTGGTTTTGGCTCTGCGCTTTACAGAAAAGCGACTGACAAGAGTATATATTTTTTCAAATAAAGTGGGGTAGAAATTAAAGAAACAAATAGGTGACTTGGGGCAGCACATGCTTCCTTCAGTCAAAGGTATATACTCAAGAAAGTTTATGGGAGGGGCACTTTGTGAAGTACATTGGGCTGTATCCAACATTAGTCATGCTGAGTAGACCCACTGAAATTTAGAGGACGGCTTGAAATTAATGGATATACGTTAGCCATGCACTTTATTTTCAATGAGTCTGTTCTGAACAGAATTTTGCTAGATCCACCCCATTACAAACAATTCCAGCTAGGTTTTAAGCCTTAACTGGTGTTCAGCTTTCAAAACCGAAGAGACTTTGGTCACAGTAAAATCAAAGCACTATGTCACTCCAGGTTTATGAAGCTTATTTAAATTTATGGAGTTGGCTTTATTATTATAAACCACACCGGCAACAGCTCTGTGGCTGAAGGGCAGCGGAGAAATGTGTTTGATAAATAAAAGCAGTTAAAAGGTTAGAAGGGCCAGCCCACTTGCAAAGGTCGGGCTGGCTAGACAACCCAGCTGGTGTCTACTCCCAGTAAACCCCAGAATTCACATGGGAGGTGGGTTCTAAAATAGCGCACGCTGCTCTGGGCTACAAAACATATTAAAAACAAGGTACGGCAAAATGGATCACTAGCCAACAAGGAAAGGTGCAGAGAGATTAGGCATGTGGGCTGGCTAGCTGATGATGGACATACTGGCACATCCCAATAAGGACTGGCTTGCTTTGCCTTATGCAATTGGGACAAGTCACTTTTCCAGTGAGAAGGAGGGAAAGAGGGAGAATGACGGCCAGTCTCAACCACAATGAGTCTCATCCTGGGACCTTCTGCATGCAAACCAGATGTTCTACTGCTGATCTGCCACACTTTGAGCCTCTTTTTAACCTTAGTGGGAGCATTCACAGGTACCCTATCCTACGCAAGCTGAACCACACAATTTTCCTCACCAATAAAAAATGTGGCATCCTGCTCGAAGTTCCTACACAGGATTTACTGCTTGTCGGAGCAAGCTTGTTTGACTGTGGAGGTGCACAGCTTGCAGGCCAAGGGAATAGGGAAAACCTGCCAGGTTCTCAGGGAAGTAAGTCCTCGATGAGGATGGAGGAAACAGGCTGGATCAAGAGAGGGGCAGAACAATGTCCCAAGAGAGAGGAGGATACTGCCTAGCCTCCTGTCCCGCTCAGCTGTTTATGCCCAGCTCTTATATACCCTGCCCCAGGGAAAAACACATGATCTGCTCATTCGCTTCAAAGTAAAGTCACCTTCAACTAAAAACAGACACTCCCCACTCTGAGCTGAAGGGAGGAGCTGGAGAACCGCAGGGGATCTCTGGCACAACTGTAGCCATCCAGCCATTGGCTATGGCCAAGTGCCAGGTCCTTTCACAGATATAAAGCATGGGTTCTGACCCCTTTTCCCGTACCACTCCCCCCCCCCCCCGTTACAGCTTCTAGGCTTCTTTGGACAAAGCACAGCACATCCTAAGCCTCCATGCAATTTTCTGCACGCCTGGGACTGGATCTCATCTTTTAGGCTAGGGCTTGGGAAACTGTTTCCAGCATTAGGGGCCACATTCTCTTCTGGGCAATCTTCCAAGGGCCACATGCCAGTAGTGGGCAGTGCAAAAAGTGTGGAGCAGTGAGTGGCAATTTTCTCATTTGGACCATAGGCTGGTTTTTACACCCACACAATTCTGGAGATCAAGAGCCAATATCAGAGTTCAAGGGCATATTCTACTCAGGCAAATGCAGTCAAGGAGTGTGGGAAACAGGGCTGGTGAAGTCTGCAACCTAGGGAGAGTTCTGAGGGCCAGACAGGATTGCTTGGAGGGCTGCATTTGGCCCCCAGGCTCCCCATCTCTAATTTTAGGCCATGAGACATCCCGACTAAACTTCACTAATTGGCACTTTAGAACCGAAACAACATCAAAAACAGATTAAGTTGAAGAAACCTGGCATTTCTAAATATGCCCAACCTCATACAAAGAGATGGTTTGGGGAAGAATTCATTTTTTCAACAGGGCGGAGGCTTCATGTTGCAACTAACCCAAGGCTGCAAATCTAAAACGGCAGCTCTCCAACAAATGTAAGCAGCAATTTTTTAAAAAGCTATTGTTTTGCCACTCAAAACCTGCCCTCTGAACCAGCTGCTTGCCCTACAAGGAGACCATGCTAAGACAGCATGAAGATTCAGGGGCAAAAGGTACAGATCTGTCCAGATATTGGGATAATTGTGAAACAAGTGAAAAACTTGCACTTTCTGCAAGCAGTGCAAGATGGCATTTGGAAGTACAAACTCTCTGAAAGGGACCTAAATCCAAGGCATAGTATCCCATAGCTGCACTTTGAATGTGCCTAGATAGCAAGCAGTAGGACAGCTGGACCAGCTCAGATAAGCTCTTACCCAGATAAAACCCACACAAACCTACCCCAAGAGATGCATTTAAGAAACAACTAACTATAAACACCAACTCCCCCCTCCCTCCGATGTGCCCACACAATTGAATTCTGGAAGTCACCCCCACAAGTAGTGATGGTTACCAACTTGAAAAGGAGGATTACACAGATTCATGCAGTATAAGGCTATTAACAGCTACCGGCCACAATGGCTACATTCTCTCCTCCACTGTCTGAGGAAAGCCAGTTGCAGGAAATTGCAAGTGGGAAAAGCACTACTGCACTCAGGTCCAGTTTGCAGGCTTGCCAAAGTTGGCCACTGTGAGGGTAGGATTCTGGAATGGGTGTCCTTTGGCCTGATCCAGCAACCAGGCTCTTTTGATGTTCTTAGATGTATATGGCTGATACCTCTGTAAAGCAAATCTAGACAGGAGAAGAGAGGGCACTCCCTTGTTTCCCAGGCTGCTTTCACCTCCCACGGAGAATTCCTTGAGCTTCAAAGGGTGTTTCTAAGTTAAGATAGGACACAAGAGGCTGTCAAACGGATCTAATAACAAAAACTCTCTTGTGTGCTTTGCAGCTTAAAGCAGGACAAGGAACCCCCTGCAGCCCTTCAGAAGTTGTTGTGACTCCCAGCTCCCATTATTCCTGACTGGTTATGGTGGCAGGAGTGGGCTCTCACCAACTTGGACAGCTTTCAAAAAGGATTAGACAAATCCATGGAGGAGAAGGCTATCTGTCATGTTCTTCCACTGTCAAAGGCAGTAAGTGCCTCTGAATACCAGTTAGTGGGGATCACAGGCTAGCCATCCCTGGGTGAGGACCTGCTTCCAGATGCATTCAGTGATACTGGGGTGGATGAAACAATATAGCCCAACAGTTGCGGCATCTCTGAAGCATTTACAACAGCTTGGAAGCAAGCAAAGTGTACCCGGAATTACACAGATGAAGAGAGCCGCTAAAGGGTTTGGTGTTTCACAAGACGGTTGCTCTCAGCCTCCCATTTTGTAGTTCAAGCCTGCTAGAGGTTTTTCCCCCCACTAAAAGCCGGAAGGGTAACTATAAAGCTGCACCACATGATCGCTCTCAGAGCAGCTAAGCTAATGATCTGCTCAAAGATTGGTCTGATCAAACAATAATCTGCGGGCTTTTACACAAAGGTCAGCATCTGCAGCAAGAGTTATCCCACTAAATGATTATAGTCTCAATGTTTTTCAGCCGCCTTCATCAAACTGGTGCCCCCAAGATGTCTTAGCCTGCAACGTTGGCTGAGGCTGATATGGAAGGCACCAGGGTTTGGTGAAGGCGCCTGTAGAGTAAGATAGCAGTGCAATTCAAGGAACCCGTTTGTCTGGGCCTTGAGTGTGGGTAGACAAAATCATGCCTGGCTGAGGGGGAAAATCCAGCTTCAACTGCCCATTCGCAAAATGGGAAGAACAATTACCTCCCTTACAAGGTTGCTGCATGAATTATGTCCAAGTGCTCTGTAACCAAGCAGGGCTGCGGTTTCCACTGCTCTGAAAAATAAGCAAGGAATCCAGTCACCCATGCCCTAAGTTTGCAAGGTCTTCTGCAACCTCACCCCACTAAGACCATTCATTCTGGCCTATTTCATGCTGTGGGTTGTGTGAGTGCCCACCTTGTCTGGAATCCTGCTTCCCATAGAAACCACGTAGATACCTCTGGGGAGCCTGCCCTCAGGGCAAAAAAGGAAGACCGCCTCCAAATCCAGAGGATTGCTATAGCCACTGTGGCAAAGAGCCACTCATACAACCATGAATATGTCAAACACTTTTCAGAAGCTACTGAAACCAGAGGTCATCGTCCAGCCCATCACCCCTAATGTACAGTGTTCTAAACCCTTCCAAGCCTATGGAACGGGGCAGCAAAGATATTTAAATCCACACAAATGGCTGATCTGTTTACCACCCTGTTGTTGAAAGATGACTAGGTGAACTCCAGAGCCCAGAATGTCTTCACAGGCTTAGAAATGCCAGCCAGACTCCCAGGGATATTCTGGGAAACCACTTGCAACAAAAGCAGCATTACTAAGGGGGCCAGGAGAAGGAGACGTAAGAAGGCCGGCTTGCCAGCGTGAGGCAGGTTCTAAGCCTCTCACGGGAAAGGTCTTTAAGCGGAGAGCTAATTAAATACCAGGCTACATTTGCAAACACTTAATCTTGAGGAGCTTCATTGGGTATTAATGCTAAGCTTTAATAGGCCCTAATAAAAATTAACAAGCAACAGAATTAAGACCATACAAACAAAAGCCTATGGGGTGGTGGTCTGAATGCCAGCTGATGAACCCAAATCTGTGTTGTTGTTTTTTTAAAAAAATAAGTTTCAAGGATGGTACAGCCTGAGGACAGGATGGAGACACAGATCTAGACCACCACCCTTTCCCCCACTCCTGCAGAGCCTTGAAGTACAATGCCTTCTGTCCCCACCTGCTGTTGCTTTCAGGCCAAAAGAATCAACAACATTGCAGGAGGCTGCAGCGTATTTGTACTGCAGGACCCCCAGCCCCACACCGCCAACTGCTTCAAAGGAAGCTGGAAACAAATAAAGATGTCATGAAACACGAGAACGCGTTTTGTTCAGGGTAAAAAACAAATGGCAGTTTCTAATTCAAAAACCATGCCAGTTTAGATTTGACGTAGCAGCATTACGTAAAAGTCAGGAGCAGGGAACCTCGGGCCAGGGGCTGATCATGGCCCTCCAGACCTGTCTTCCTGGCCTTTGGAACTCCTCCAGCTCACACACACCCCATGGCTCTGCTTTGCAGCTGGCTGGATCCTGGAACTCTGATGCCTTTCACCTGCCCAGATGGAAGATAGAGGTGTGTTTGTGTAGAAACTAACCTAACCTTAACCTACTTCTGTCTCTGGTCCTGCCTGTTGCTGTGTTAACCACAAAGGTTGTCCAGAAGGAAAAGTGGCCCCAGGCTGGAAAAAGGTTTCTTGCTCCTGGACTAGGTGTTTAGATGAAGTGGTGGATGCATTTACAGTCCCAGAGACAAAAGCCAGGTGCAAACATTCTTTCACTCGAACATGTGGCCCTCCAGATATTCTTGAACTATACTCCCATAATTCCTGGTCACTGGCCATGTAGTCCAATGACTGAGCCAACCCTCCGCTAGAAGTTAAAACAATTTTTCTTCTTGTTTTAAAGACTGATGGTCAGTTTCCCCTTTACAACTGGTCAAGATGATGAAAACCTTCCTGTCTAGCACGTACGCTGTTAGTAATTTTTTTTATTTTACTATTTGGAAATAAGAAGAGGGAGAAATCCTGAACAAGCTGGGAGGAGGAAGAAAGAGGAACAGGCTCAACTGCGCGTTTGCATTAAAAATAGAAAACCTTAATTATAGAGCTTTAAAAGGGGTGTTTCCATCAATGAACAATCTCACAGCCCCAGAAAAGAAGGGCAGGGGTGAGAAACCAGTTAATCTTCAAAGCAGCAAAGAGTTTCACTAAAGAAAATGATACTGTTCTCAAACCTTCCTCCAGATTTATATTTTGGGAGGATGGGGAACCAAAAAAAAAATATTGTCAATGAACAAAGGGCATGATCCTGGGAATGGTCCTTTTCTCAATCCCAGTAGGATTAAGACTCCCACACACAGCTATGCTTGGGCATAACTCGACCCAACCTTAGAATATGGTAAGGGTTTTTGAGTCAATGTACCATATAGTCTCTTTCCTACCCTGCCCCAGCTTTTTCATCCCCCTCACAGCTGAAGCCCACAATAAAATCCAATCTCAGTCTTCAGGGCAATGCGGAGCGGCATGCCAAGGATCCCATTTGCCATCTCCATCCTCCTTAATATGGGAACAATTTCGTCCCATCCCTCCTTGTAAAGAGAAACTCGTCTTCCCACAACCCAGCAGGCATGTCCTGGTAACCCCCCACTGTAGATAGGACACCGAATACATGCAAGCTATTGAAAGAAAATGGGCCCTCACAAATCGAGTGCCTTACTCCTAGTGATGTGGGAGGAAGTATTTCATTCCAGCCATAAAGCATTCTCCTTCCTAATGGATTCCAACTGCAAATACAAAGGTGTTTCTTTTTAAACTTTGTTTACTGAATAAGAATCAAATGAACACAATGAATTAGATTGCTCTCTAGGGCCGGGGCTGCCACTGTGGCACCTGTGGGGCAGGCAGCCACAGGCTTCCCTACACCCTTTGCTTTAAAGTTGTTTTAATGGTGTATTTTACACTGCTGCCCCCACCCTGGGACCTTCTGATGAGCATTAAAACTAGTAATAATAATACAGCTAGCAGCCCCTGCTTTGGGGCACCAGAAAATTTCCCAGGAAGTTACTTGCTTCTACCTGTTCCCACGCTTACAAGCAGAGAAGTAGAGTGGGCGGACCAAAAAGTCACCTTCTATGGGCATCTTACTGCACTGCATGAAGACTGAGTTGGGGGAACACTTGGCAATTCCATACACACATACTCTGTATTCCTTCCAACAGAGAAGCCCACTCCCATCTCTCTTCTGCAAGGGGAAGGTCAGCCCCAATTAAGAAATGAATTGCATATTGTTCAGCCCTTGCTCATTACAGGGATGATAACGGAAGCTCCTGCAAGGATGCCTGGTTCTCTTGCAGATGTCCCTGTGTTTTCCCCCTCTCTGGGCAGAGGCTCCCAGAGTTAGCCATACTCAGGGCAGACCGACTGAAATTAATGGACCTACAGTGGTACCTCGCAAGACGAATGCCTCGCTAGACGAAAAACGCGCAAGACGAAAGGGTTTTTCGTTTTTTGAGTTGCTTTGCAAGACGAATTTCCCTATGGGCTTGCTTCGCAAGACGAAAACAGGGAATCCTGGGTATTACGAAAAAATCGCAAGACGAAGCAACTCGTGGAACGAATTAATTTCGTCTTGCGAGGCACCACTGTACCTAACTTAGTGATACATAAGGGACAGGGAATCAGAGCAGAAGTCTGAGATGGCTTTTCCTGCTAACAACGGACTGGTAGCTTTGGTTTTCTTTAAAAGATTTATCCTCTCCAAAGGCACCTGTAACAAGGGTTTAAAATTATGCACATTTTCTTCTTAAAGACAGGAGATCCAATTGCAAATGCTGAAGCCAGTTCACAGCTTTACCATAACTGAGTTAGTGGAGAGCGAGAGAGAGAGATAAAAGAGGGGCATCTGAACATGAATGGCATAGTTTAAAAACAACACATACATTCCTTCAGGCATACCTAGAATACAACTTTGTGCCACACTTATAGGGAACCTCAGGCCCAGGTGCTGAATGTGGCTCCAGGTGTCTCTTATCTGCTTGTTGGGATTCTCCACAGAACATGCCTCTAGGCCAGTGTTTCCCAACCTTTGGTCTCCAGCTGTTTTTGGACTACAATTCTCATCATCCCTGACCACTGGTCTTGCTAGCTAGGGATGATGGGAGTTGTAGTCAAAAAACAGCTGGAGACCAAAGGTTGGGAAACACTGCTATAGGCCATCAACTGCCCTGCTCAATGCCTCCTTTTCATAGGAAGGAGCATTTCACATCCCTGTTGCTTTTAGTAATAAATTGCATTTTTTATTACTGTAAAATCACTTGAAAAGCATGAAAGGACAGCCTTCCCCAACAACTTTCACGAACACTGGGCACGCTGGCAGAAGATGATTGCATATGTAGCCATCACCTAAGATTCGGATAGACCCATCTAGACATGGGTTTTGCCATTTCGGTGAGATCTAGGCCCAAGAAACTCTACCTGGGATGCAGCTGTGAAATTGCATTCTCAACAGCTAGTGGCTTCCAGAAGGAGAGAGCAAGCAAAGTTATACTCTGTTTCAGGTAAGTGAACAGCTGCATTTGCTATCATGGAAAAAGTAGTGGGGGGGGCACAGAAGACTAAGACAGAGCAACATCAGCTTTGCCACCTGTGCACTCTGTCCTCAGGTTGGCCTGCATCTCCCTCACCAAACAAGGATTACACACCCCTGTACACAAACACTGTACATCACCACTCTAATGAGTCTTTGCAATGTAAAAGGCTACCCTCCACCTCATAGTAACATGCCGTCAACTCGTTAAGAATATTGGGTTGTGGCCAATGAATCCATCCTGCCTGCGCAAAGACATAGTGAGACCCACACGGTCACCATGCGAACCCCGCCCAGCAGATCTTCGGGGGGAGGGCGGTATAGAAATGTTGTATTATTATTATTATTATTATTATTATTATTATTATTATTATTATTATTAATTATTTATTTATACATACATACATACATACATACATACCCCGCCCCTCTGGCTGAGTTTCCCCAGCCACTCCCCAGCCAATAATAATAATAATGATAATAATAATAATAAAAATAAACGTGCGCTTCCCACGTAACCCCCATGGGGTTTGCACCCCCCCTCCCCCTCATAGAGGCCTCCTAAGCGTTACTCGAGAGTAAGACCCCCTTGCCGTCGAAACTGATGGCACCCGCCGCCAGCGGGTCCACTCTGAGGAGGCCCGGATTCGGATTACCGCTACACACAGAGACAAACACACACACACGTGTGTGTGTGCTTCCCACGTGACCCCCATCGGGTCTGCACCCCCTTCCCCCTCACATAGGCCTAAGCGTTACTCGAGAGTAAGGCCCCGTCGCCACCGAGTGTGACGGCACCTGCCGCCAGCGGGTCTACTCTGAGGAGGGCTGGATTCGGATTATCGCTTCTCTCTCTCTCTCTCACACACACACACACACACATGTATGTGTTTCCCACGTTACCCCATGGGGTTTGCACCCCCTCCCCCTCATAGAGGCCTAAGCGTTACTCGAGAGTAAGACCCCGTTGCCGTCCAGATAGACTCTACTCTGAGGAGGGCCGGATTCGGATTACCGCTTCACACACACACACACACACACGTGTATGAGTTTCCCACGTGACCCCCATCGGGTTTGCACCCCCTCCCCCTCATAGAGGCCTCCTAGGCGTTACTCGAGAGTAAGAGCCCCTGTCGTCGTCGAGAGTGGTGGCCAGCAGGTCTACTCTAAGGAGGGCTGGCTTCGAATTGCAGCTTCTCACACACACACACACACACACACACACACAAACACGTGTATGTGTTTCTCACGTGACCCCATCGTGTTTGCACCCCCTTCCCCCTCACATAGGCCTAAGCGTTACTCGAGAGTAAGACGCCGTCGCCGTCGCTAGTGACTCTACTATAAGGAGGGCCGGATTCGGATTACCGCTTCACACACACACACACACACACACACACACACGTGTGCGTGTTTCCCACGTGACCCCCATCGGGTTTGCACCCCCTTCCCCCTCATAGAGGCCTCCTAGGCGTTACTCGAGAGTAAGAGCCCCCGTCGCCAAGAGTGGTGGCCAGCGGGTCTACTCTAAGGAGGGCTGGATTCGAATTGCAGCTACACACACACACACACACACTCACACACACTCTCACACACGTGTATGAGTTTCTCACGTTACCCCATCAGGTTTGCACCCCGCTCCCCCTCATAGAGGCCTAGGCGTTCCTCGAGAGTAAGACCCCGCCGCCGCCGAGTGACTCTACCCTTCCCCCGCTCCCCTCAGGCGACGCTCGAGGCCTTTTTCCCCCGACGCCGCTTCCTCACCTGCCCCGAAGGCGCCCCCGACGGCACACAGCAGCGCGCCCGACACCAGCACCGCAGCAACCCAGGCGCCCATGGCCGCTTCTCCTCTCTCGGCGGCGCCGCTGCTTCCCGCCCCGCTTTATGCCCTCGGTCTCCTCCTCAGCTCGCCTGAGGGGAGCGAGAGGCCGGCGGAAGGGGGCGGGAGAGAGCGCCGGCCGCAGCCAACCAAACGAAGCCCTCCGGGTCTGCGAGGCCGCCGATTGGGCGGAGGCAAGCGGGGAGGCCCAATGAGAGCCGCCGGGGTGGAGCCCAGAGCGGCGGTTGGAAGGCTCGAGGAGGGGGGAAGGTAGTCGTCGGTTGGCGTTGAAGGACGTGCGCGGCCAGCCAATGAGCGGCAAGGCGGGTCTCGAGGGAGAGGAATGGTTCGCAAAGAGGGACGGCAAAGGGGCGGGGCGGTTCGATGGACAGGTGCGGCAGCCAATAGATGGAAGGGGCCGCCTGTTTTGGTCGGGCACCGCCTCTCGCCTGAGGGGCGCCGGGGTTGTCACGTACGCAGAGCAAAGGGGCAGCAGCAGCAGCTTCGACCAATCGGGGCCCCACTCTCACGGGGTGCTGTCCAATGAGAACGCGAAGTCTCCAAACGGACACGTGTCCGGACCAATCGCAGTGCAAGTTGGCCCGTTGTCTCCGCTCCAGCGCCCGTACGTCTGACGTCACAGTCAACATCAACGGGTGCCGGGGAAGGACAATAGGCTGAAAGAGGCGGTGTTATTACAATTCGAAGCAGCTGTTTGGAAATGTGCTTTTTTTCACCGAAGGTTTTGAAACCGATTAAAAAAATAAAAGTGTGTCGCATTTCCAAATGCAAAATCCCGAGGGAATAAAGTGTGTGTGTGGGGGGGTTAAAAAAAAATGACCAGAGATCAGCCTGAAAAGGGCTTTAAAATTAGTTTGCACTTTTTATGGATTTGATGGTCCAATAAAGCCTCCATGTTTAGGGGCAGTCTACCTTTGCAAAAGCTCTGGTTTTCCCGGTAGTGATGTATGGAAGTGAGAGCTGGACCATAAAGAAGGCTGATCGCCGAAGAATGGATGCTTTTGAATTGTGGTGCTGGAGGAGACTCTTGAGAGTCCCATGGACTGCGAGAAGATCAAACCTCTCCATTCTTAAGGAAATCAGCCCTGAGTGCTCACTGGAAGGACAGATCCTGAAGCTGAGGCTCCAAGACTTTGGCCACCTCAGGAGAAGAGAAGACTCCCTGGAAAAGACCCTGATGTTGGGGAAGATGGAGGGCACAAGAAGAAGGGGACGACGGAGGACGAGATGGTGGGACAGTGTTCTCGAAGCGACCAGCATGAGTTTGACCAAACTGCGGGAGACAGTGGAAGACAGGAGGGCCTGGCGTGCTCTGGTCCAGGGGGTCACGAAGAGGTGGACATGACTAAACAACAACCTTTGCACACCAATGACAAAGGGACACAACCACTTCCTAAAGCAGATCCCCTCCCAACTGCCTGCCCACCCAGATGTTACTACTTGCCAGATGGGGGAGTTGTGTAGCCCAAACTATCTGGAGAACCAGTTTGGGGCAGAAAGCGGCTCCGGTGCTTTTCAAATGCTTTGATCACTTTCCAGAAATCTCAAATATAATAATTTATACCCCTCCCATCTGGCTGATTTTCCCCAGCCACTCTAGGTGGCTCAAAAAGCACCTTAGGTCCCATCTACACCATACAGTGGTACCTCAGGTTACAGACGCTTCAGGTTACAGACTCCGCTAACCCAGAAATAGTACCTCGGGTTAAGAACTTTGCTTCAGGATGAGAACAGAAATCGGGCAGCGGCGGCGCACCGGCAGCAGGAGGCCCCATTAGCTAAAGTGGTCTTCAGGTTAAGAACAGTTTCAGGTTAAGAACGGACCTTCAGAACGAATTAATTTCTTAACCCAAGGTACCACTGTATTGTTAAAAGCAGTATCACAGTCATGGCTCCCTCCCCGCTCCGCAAGCTAGGAACTGTATTTTGTTCAGTGTGGTGTGAATTGTTAGTCAATATTCCTCTCTCAGCTCGTCTGCGAATGATGCTTGTGAATCTACGCACATGGAGCCTGAACTGGTACTGGATGACCAGGAACAAAAACCTTGCGGGTGTAGCGCGTACCTCAGTGAAAATGTCGACCCAGTTTGCAGTAGCTGTGGAAAAAGGCAAATTCCACGCTAGGAAAGGAATCGGAAACAAAACAGTAGTTATCAAGAATGCCATCGTAAAAATCTTTGGTGCAACCGCATTTGGAATAGAGCGTGCGGTTCTGGCCTTGCCTAAATGTATTCGTTTTGAGGAACTGAAAATAAGAGTTACGGACGTCCGATGAAGCTGAATGCTGAAAGATTCAGGACAGGCAAACGGAAGGACTTCTTCATGCAATGCATATGTAAAACACTGCATTTTCCCTCCTCCTGTGTCAGGTATTGATAGCCACCAAATTAGGTGGCTGTAAAAGGATGCGGTGGCGCTGTGGGTTAAACCACAGAGCCTAGGACTTGCCGATCAGAAGGTCGGCGGTTTGAATCTCCACAATGACGGGGGAGCTCCCGTTGCTCGGTCCCTGCTCCTGCCAACCTAGCAGTTCGAAAGCACGTCAAAGTGCAAGTAGATAAATAGGTACCACTCTGGCGGGAAGGTAAACGGCGTCTCCGTGCGCTGCTCTGGTTCGCCAGAAGCGGCTTAGTCCTGCTGGCCACATGACGCGGAAGCTGTACGCCGGCTCCCTCGGCCAGTAAAGCGAGATGAGCGCCGCAACCCCAGAGTCGGTCACAACTGGACCTAATGGTCAGGAGTCCCTTTACCTGTAAAAGACACAAAACCCAGGCTGCACTGTGGCAACGCTGCCGTTCAACACCACGCTTCCTTTCAAAGTCCATTTTATTAAATAGTTTCAAAAAACTAGGAGAAAAAACAAACTAAAAAAGAAATCGCCCACACCTTGATGCTTAAAAAAAGAAGACCCCCCCGCCCCGCTTTCCCTGATTCCACAAAACCGTCATTTTCAAAATTTCATTTTGTGTTTTTGTTTTTTTTTTTTTTGCAGGAGGACTGCCACCCCGTTCCAGAACGTCCCTCTGTAGGTTTTCGAAACTGCACAGCCACCAAGCAAACTCCAAGAAAGGCTGGGGGGGGGGGGTGAACACACAGGTGGATGGGAAAACATCACGTGGGGGGGGGGGAGAGGGTGTCAAATGCTACAGGAAGCAGGCGGTGTGCTAGCGCCACCCAGTGGCACCAGGTGACACTGCAGGGCCAACCTAGGAGAGGAGACTTTTCGATCTGGACTTAACGTGGCCGATGAGACTGCAAAAATATTATCCCCCCCAACCCATGCAACTAGAGAGCCCTTACTAAGAATCCCCTCCCCACAAATTAACATGGCCTAATAAAATAAAATAAACAGGCCCTTCCTCCAAAACCCCACCCACCCTCAATGCTCCGCAAAGGACTTATTACAAGTTCCTCTCCCCCCTTTTTCTGCAGTCTTTCTTAACCGGGAGCAGAAGATGCCGCTGGATTAGGCCACGGCTTGGTGGGAACGAACGCACCATCCCCTCTCCTGTCCCTCCCAGCTTCTCCTTTTCTTAAAAAACAAACAAACCGACGACACGCACGCACACAAAAAAACCACGCACAGCATTTTAAGCCAAATTGTAGATTTGCCAACCCTCCCTGCACACAGGCAACCCACCCCACCCCACCCCCAGTTCCAGCAGAAGCAGTGTCTCCCTTTTGAGGTAGAGTTTTTTTTTCCTTTCTTTCTGTTTCGCGTCTCAGGGCCAGAGAGGGTTTTTTTTTTTGCTTTGTTTCCGAGTCTCAGCCGGGTGGCGTCCTGGGTTCAAGTAAAAGTGTCAAGATAGTTTATTGCTACTATCGGGAGCAGCAGCAGCAGGAGGCAGCGGTGGAGGGAAGGGGGCAGAGAGGGCGAGCGGAGGAAAAGAGGGGGCTGACGAGAGTGGCGGGGAGGGGGAGGTGTCCCTCGTCAAGACTCCTCATTGCCGGAATCGTCTTCGTCGCCGTAGCAGCTGTTGACCTCGTCGTCCATCTCGTCGTCTTCGTAATAGTCGTCGTAGAAGAGGTCCGAGCCCTCGTCCGGCGCGGGAGTCTTGGTTTTGACGCAGTACTCCGCCAGTGTCGTCGGGACCTTTACTTGGTCGCGCTCCGCATCCACCTTGGTTCCGAGGACTTGTTTCCTAGTTGGGCGATAAAAGAAATTCGTTTGCGACAGGGATTCGGACGGCAGAAGAGGGTTAAGGGGGGATCGGCTGCTGGGTCTGTGGGATGTATCATCACTGAAGCAGTCAAATGCAACGTTTCCTGTTGCCTAGAGTGGACGTGGGGGGCGCTGTGGGTTAAACCACAGAGCCTAGGACTTGCCGATCAGAAGGTTGGCCGTTCAAATCCCCGCAATGACGGGGTGAGCTCCCGTTGCTCAGTCCCTGCTTCTGCCAACCTAGCAGTTCAAAAGCACATCAAAGTGCAAGTAGATAAATAGGTACCGCTCCGGCGGGAAGGGAAACGGCATTTCCATGTGCTGCTCTGGTTCGCCAGAAGCGGCTCAGTCCTGCTGGCCACATGACCCGGAAGCTGTATGCCGGCTCCCTCGGCCAGTAAAGCGAGATGAGCGCCGCAACCCCAGAGTCGGCCATGACTGGACCTATCGGTCAGGGGTCCCTTTACCTTTACCTAGAGTGGACATACAGGGGAATGTTTCTCCAAAGAGGGAGGACTTCCTGCCATACGTGCTCTGGAGCCTCTTTCCCCTGCTGACCAGGCTGGAGCTTGCAGACCGGAATCATTCTGGGCGTTTCTCAGGAGGTTACTGAGAAAACTGGAGCTTGCCCTCACAAGGAGGGTGAACAGGATAATGAGGGGCCTACGATGCAGGTGGGGGACCTCACTCTGGCTCTTACAATATAGGAAGAACTGTGGCCTGTGTTAGAAACTGAGATATGAAAGCGAGGAGCTCAATAGCACCTTAAACCTAGGTTGTGGGTGCAACAACGGTATTTCTAATAATAATAGCAATAATAATGATAATGATAATAATAATAATAATTTTTATTTATACCCCGCCCTCCCCAGCCAAGGCCGGGCTCAGAGCGGCTTACAAGCAATAATAAAAACAAGTTGAATGATTACAACTTAAAAACAAAATTAAAATACAACATTAAAATAATGGAACATTAAAATATTAAAATGTAGCCTCATCGCAGGAGGAGAAGGAAAGGAAAAAAGAAAGAGAGGGAGGGAGGGAATCAAATTGGCTCCAAGCCAAAGGCCAGGCAGACCAACTCTGTCTTACAGGCCCTGCGGAAAGAAATCAGATCCTGCAGGGCCCTGGTCTCATGAGGCAGAGCGTTCCACCAAGCCGGAGCCAGAGTTGAAAAGGCCCTGGCTCTGGTTGAAGCTAATCTGACTTCCTTAGGGCCCGGGACCTCTAGGGTGTTACTATTTATGGACCTTGAGGCTCTCCGTGGGGCAGACCGGGAGAGGCGGTCCCGTAGGTACGAGGGTCCTAGTCCGTGAAGGGCTTTAAAGGTCAAAAGCAGCACCTTAAATTTTAAGGGGCTTTTCCCACCAACCTGATGATGTCCGTGTATTCCTGATCCTTGCCTTTGCTCTCCTTCCACTTCCTGTACATCACAGAAGCGTCGACGTTGGCCGGAGAGAATGTGTTGGGTTCGTTGAGCAGCGAGATCACGCTGAGGAGAATCGTCCTGCGGGTGGGGAGGGGAAGGAAAAGCAAATGACAAGGTGAGGGCGGAAGAGGCGGCAGGAACTCACTGGTGTCGCTGCTGCTGAAACGAGTTATAGGGAAGAAGGAGACCTTAATGGCAGATTGTGCCCATCTGATCAGCCGCTGTGATCAGCCACTGCTTTGGCCCGAGTCAACAGGGTCAGAAATTAGCCCAGCGCATTCTGCTACTAGTGTGATTCCAGTTGCGACGACGTGGAGATTTCTGGGAGCCAGGTTAGCACCCAGTTTAAAAATCTCTGCCTCAGACCACAGTTAATACAGCCGTAGCTTGGCTATCGTATGGGACGCGGGTGGCGCTGTGGGTTAAACCACAGAGCCTAGGACTTGCTGATCAGAAGGTTGCGGCGCTCATCTCGCTTTATTGGCCGAGGGAGCCGGCATACAGCTTCCGGGTCATGTGGCCAGCAGGACTAAGCCGCTTCTGGCAAACCAGAACAGCGCACGGAAATGCCGTTTATCTTCCTGCCGGAGCGGTACCTATTTATCTACTTGCACTTTGACGTGCTTTCAAACTGCTAGGTTGGCAGGAGCAGGGACCGAGCAACGGGAGCTCACCCCGTCATCGCGGGGATTAGAACCGCTGACCTTCTGATCGACAAGTCCTAGGCTCTGTGGTTTAACCCACAGCGCCACCTGCGTCCCTGCTAGGCAAGCTTAAATTCAGTCAATTCAATCAGTCCACCTGCAGATGTGACTGCTTCACTTTGCCCGTGATGGGAGGGCTGGGCAATCTTACGACGACAGACCAGGAACAGCGTAACTGCAGCTCAGGCCTCACCTCACGTTCTGCGTGGGATTCCATCTTTCCGAAGGCAGCTCTCCACTTTGCGGGTCATCCACTGGAGGGTGTAGAATGGAAATGCAAACGTCCCCGGTCTGAAAGATGGATATACCATTATTTTTTCCATGTACGAGACCACCCCTATGGTTTTGAACTCTGAATTAAGAAATTGATATTTTAAACATCGAAACTCTGAGCGTTTTTTTGAAGAAAGTTGGCCAAAGTTGTTTGCAGAGGTCGTCCAAAGTTAGGTATACAGTGGTACCTCTAGTTGCCGACTTAATCCATTTCAGGGTGCCGTTCGCACCCCGAAAAGTCCGCAACTAGAGTCCCTCTTCCGGGCACGGGCACGAAAATTGCTTCTGCGCATGCGGCAAACCCGGAAGTAAACACTTCTGGGCTTGCCGCATTCATAACCCGAAAGTCCGTAAGAAGAGCGGAATGCAACACGAGGTATGACCATAGATGTCAACTTACAGATTTGAAAATAAGGGGCCAGCAGCCTCAAAAATAAGGGATCAGCAGCCAAAATAAGGGATTTTCAAAGCACAGGTATGTTCAACTTCTGAGCCCCTCCGAGCCAAAGGCAGAAAGCCCAGCCAGCAGCCAAGCGAAGCCTCAAGCGGTGGTTCCCACAGCGCAGCAACCCGGCAAAGGGGATGCAGCAAGGGAAACCACCGTCACCTCTCCGCTGGGAAGCGCTGAGCAAAGGCGAGTCCCCAGGCAAGGCGGCCGATTGGATCGGCACAAGGCATGCAAGCTCCACCCCCCAGTCGTTCTTAGACTCCTTATTGGGTGAGCAACGCAGCCAAGCAACACAGTTGGGGCCTCCCTCCTCCCTGGCCGGCAGAGAGGGAGGGAGAGGAGCTGCTTCCTTTGGAACCCGGGAAATTTAAGGGACATCAATCAATAAGGGACAGCAGCAGGACATGGCGCTGGGATAAGGGACTTTCCCGCCAAATAAGGGACGGTTGACAGCTATGGGTATGACTGTATGACCCCCATTTTTTGACTGAAAAAAAGAGCAAATAAATAAATAAATAAATAAATCATGTGGAAAAATAGTCTGTGTTTTTGTGTGTGTCCGTTGGGGGGGGGGGCAGACAGAGCCTTTTGCCCACATTCCAGGGCATCCCAGCAAGGCACCCCCGCTCGACGCCCATGTCCCAGTGTGCCACCATACCTCGTATATGTTTGGATGCCACATTTTGGTCAGGAAACGGAAGGTGGGTGGTGAATAAGGGTAGTCAATAGGGAATCGGAGACGAGCCTGCGGAGAACAGAGAACGGGAGAGGTGTCAGCGGTTGGGGAAGCAGCAATGAACAAGTAGGTTAGAATTGCAACTGGCCTGCCCTGCACCCAACTGTACCAGTTGCCAATGGGTTTCTAGGCACAATTCAAAGTGCTGGCACACATTCTACTCATGTAAAAACACTAGGCAGGCCCCACAAATAACCCAGAGATGCATTTTAAATAAAAGGGCACATTCTACTCATGTAAAAACACCAGGCAGGCCCCACAAATAACCCAGAGATGCATTTTATATACCGTATTTTTTGTACATGAAGTTACCGATTTTTTTTTGCTCTATAAGACTCACTTTTTCCCTCCTAAAAAGTAAGGGGAAATGTGTGTGCGTCTTATGGAGCGAATGCAGGCTGCGCAGCTATCCCAGAAGTCAGAAAAGCAAGAGGGATTGCTGCTTTCACTGCGCAGCGATCCCCCTTGCTGTCCTGGCTTCTGAGATTCAGAATATTTTTTTTCTTGTTTCCCTCCTCCAAAAACTAGGTGCATCTTGTGGTCTGGTGCGTCTTATAGAGCGAAAAATACAGTGAAAGGACACTCTGATTAAAAGACGCTGATTCCCAGGCCGTCCGCAGGCCGGATTTAGAAGGCAAGTGGACTGGATCCGGCCCCTGGGCCTTAGTTTGCCTACGCGCTTGCAACTGGACCTGCCCCAGTAGCAAATTGCTAATTTTTAGATGCTGCAACCAAGTGCAAACGTATGTGAAATTCACCACACAGCCGTGCCAAAAGTTTCCAGGCACTTTCGAACGTTCCATGACATCACAGCAACTCAGCCAATGGCTGGGGAAGGCTCCTAGACATGTGGCACTTCCCAGACCCAAGACCCGTCCCTTCCTCTCATAGGCAGTCCCGTTTGTGTTGTGAGCAGAGCTGAGTCACACATGGCAACCAACTTCCTCCGAAGCCGCCCTGGCATTTGGAGGTTTCTTTTTTAAAAAAAATAATATTTATTAAAATTTTAAAGGTTACAAAAATAAAAAATAAAAATACGACATTAAACAAAATTAAAACAAAAATAAAACAACACATCACAATATGAAAAAACAGAAAAATAAAATCCATTAAACAGAAACAAAAACACAAAAAATACATCAAATCTTCTCATTACTTATCTTTCCTTGACCTCCTCACACCTCCCTGTTTTGTATTCTAGATCAAATATCCATTTCAGCAAATCCTTTCCCTCTTTTAAAATTTTAGTCCTGTAAATTATCTTAATATGATGTAACTTTACTTTTCCTCCTTTCACCAATTAACAGTCAGTTAGTCCCAAATCCTTTATATCATTCCTGCTAAAATCATATAATATTGTTCCAACATCCTTCTAACAGTTATTAATTTTACAATGTTTCTGTAAATAGTCTTTAAATTTCTTCCAATCTTCCTCCACCGACTCTTCTCTCTGGTCTCGGATTCTGCCAGTCATTTCCGCAAGTTCCATGTAGTCCATCACCTTCATCTGCCATTCTTCCCGGGTGGGTAGATCTTGTGTCTTCCAGTACTTTGCAATAAGTATTCTTGCTGCTGTTGTAGCATACATAAAGAAAGTTCTGTCCTTCTTTAGCAGGTTTGCCTTGGCCGGGATAGAGCATGAGACCTGCCCGGGCTCGTCGGGAGCTCTTTCCCTGCGCCAAACAAGAGCCACCTCCGGGCAACCAAGCTTTTGCTGATTTTCAGAAAGAGACAAGACAAAGCACATGTTGGGGCTTCCCCCTCTCATGCCATAAAAGCGCTGAGCTGCAGAATGTTGCCAGACACAAATAGGAGAAGTCAGAGGGTCTGGCTGGGACCGGGAGGCCGTATTTCAAATGCCCACTAGGCCACAAAGCTCTTGGGCCAAGCACGGCCTCTCAGCCCAGCCAACCTCACAGGGCTGTTGTGAGGCTAAAAATCGAGGCGAGCCATGCACAGCTCCTTGGAGCAGGGGAAGGCAAACTAAGGCCCAAGGGCCGGATCCGGCCCAATCGCCTTCTAAATCCGGCCCATGGATGGACCGGGAATCTGCATATTTTTACATGAGTAGAATGTGTCCTTTTATTTAAAAGGCACCTCTGGGTTATTTCTTCATAATAATAATAATAATAATAATAATAATAATAATAATTTATTTATACCCTGCCCATCTGGCTGGGCTTCCCCAGCCACTCTGGGCGGCTCCCAACAAAATATTAAAATACAATAGTCCATCAAACATTCAGAGCTTCCCTAAACAGGGCCTTCAGATGTCTTCTAAAAGTCTGGTAGTTGTTTTTCTCTTTTACATCTAACAGGAGGGCATTCCACAGGGCAGGCGCCACCACCGAGAAGGCCCTCCGAGAAGGCCTTAATTCGACCTCCGGAACCAATTAAGTTCTTAACCTGAGGTACCACTGTACATGAAAAAATATATTAAGTCCTTCCTTTGATCTGTCCTAAATTCCCCAGCATTCAGCATTCCACACTTTCTAGTGTTACGGCGAGGGAGAACTTTCTCTTCTGGCTTTCCCCAATGTCATGCATCACTTTAGAAACGTCGTTCTTGCTTTTCAAAAGTCCCAAATGCTGCAACCTTTCCCATAGGGAAGGTATGTTTCGTCATCAGACCTGGAGCATTCCCTCTGGGGGAAGGGAGGCCGATAGAACTGCCGCCGTCTGGAAAAACCGGTGCCTCTCCGAGGACAAAAGGTGTTATTCTGCTAACCTTCTCCTCTGTTTGATTTTTGTCTGCGTGGCTTTCCCCCGCATTGTTCTGCGCAGGGGGTCATGTGACACAGCAAGCGACCAATGGGATTCCACCTGAACTGCAAAGCTGAGTATCTATTATTTATCTCGTTCCAGCAATGGTGGAACTGCCTTCAAAGTACAGTGGTGCCCCGCAAGACGAATGCCTCGCAAGACGAAAAACCCGCTAGACAAAAGGGTTTTCCGTTTTTCGAGGCGCTTCGCAAGACGAATTTCCCTATGGGCTTGCTTCGCAAGACGGAAACGTCTTGCGATTTTTTTTCGCTCCCCCCCCCTTTTTCTAAGCCGCTAATAGCGCTAATAGGGTTGCTTCGCAAGACGAAAAAACCGCTAGACGAAGAGACTCGCGGAACGGATTATTTTCGTCTTGCGAGGCACCACTGTACAGATGGGTGAACCTGCCCATTTTTGTTTAAGTCAGCAATGACTAGGCAACACGATGACCATAAGGGTGAAGGTAAAGGGGACCCCTGACTATTAGGTCCAGTCGTGGCCGACTCTGGGGCTGCGGCGCTCATCTCGCTTTATTGGCCGAGGGAGCCGGCGTACAGCTTCTGGGTCATGTGGCCAGCAGGACTAAGCCGCTTCTGGCGAACCAGAGCAGCGCACGGAAACGCCGTTTACCTTCCCGCCAGAGTGGTACCTATTTATCTACTTGCACTTTGACGTGCTTTCGAACTGCTAGGTGGGCAGGAGCAGGGACTGAGCAACGGGAGCTCACCACGTCACGGGGATTCGAACCGCCGACCTTCTGATTGGCAAGTCCTAGGCTCTGTGGCTTAACCCACAGCGCCACCCGCGTCCCTATGTCGTAAGGTAGCTTGCCAATACCATGTAAATAACTTTGCTAGGAACTCTTAAACAATGGCATGCGAGGATTCCTGGAAGGAAACCATGCAAAAGTCCAACAGGCTTTCTTCTGAGCCACAGGCATAGGACTGAAACTCATGTTAGTGTTGCTTGATATTATCATCTACGCGACGAAACAAGAGACGTCATCCCCATATGCTGGTGTCATCCGGTGGCGAGCCCTAGGGCTTGGGTTTTAGGAGATCTGCCAAGATACAAGAACACCCAATCACCTGATCTCAGCCAACTCCCAATCTGACTCAGACAGGTTCGTCGGGTAAGAGGCAAAAAAGGCCAGATGGGCAGGAACCTCAAAGTTGCAAAACAGGCTCATAAACCGACCCAAAGCAGATTCCCGGGCCAAAACTGGCTCAGAGGAAGCAGCTCGTTTGTTTATTTCCTGTGGATCCCGATGACCTACTAAACGTACACCCAGGAAGAAGAAAAAACAAGCCTCTGCCCAATTTTCGGCAAGGGGTGAATTAAAGGTAAAGGTAAAGGGACCCCTGACCATTAGGTCCAGTCGTGGCCGACTCTGGGGTTGCGGCGCTCATCTCGCTTTACTGGCCGAGGGAGCCGGCATACAGCTTCCGGGTCATGTGGCCAGCAGGACTAAGCCGCTTCTGGCGAACCAGACCAGTGCACAGAAATGCCCTTTACTTTCCCACCGGGTCGGTACCTATTTATCTACTTGCACTTTGACGTGCTTTCAAACTGCTAGGTGGGCAGGAGCAGGGACCGAGCAACGGGAGCTCACCCCGTCGCGGGGATTCGAACCGCTGACCTTCTGATCGGCAAGTCCTAGGCCCACAGTGCCACCCGCGTCCCTAGGGGTGAATTACTCCAGACCTCATTGCCATGCTGGTGAAAATAAAATAGGAAGACGCAAAAGAATTGCCCAAGTCAGTTACTACTTGGGTGAAGCAGGGAGATGTATTTATATTTCCATTATTACTGGGAAGAACGGTTCCACAAGTCTGTAACTTTTGAGGGAAAGAGAAGATCAGGGGATTGGAGGAATTTATTTATTTATTTATTTATTTATTTATTTATTAGCTGTGTATACACCCTTCGTCATAAGGTCTCAGGGCAGTTTGCAGAATAAAATACAGGATAAAACAACAACACACACACCCTTCCCACAGACACATTTAATAGGCTGTAGAACACTGTTTCCCAAACCTGGGTCTCCAGTTGTTTTTGGACTACAACTCCCATCATCCCTAGCTAGCAAGGCCAGTGGTCAGGGATGATGGGAACTGTAGTCCACCAAAATACAGCTGGAGACGACAAGGAAATGGGGAAATAGTATTATTTGAATACTTGGAATGAGATAAACACTAAAACCCCTGGTGTTACTGACTGACTGAGAGAAGTCCAGCTTTTGCAGCAAATCAATGCGCTTTAAAAACATAATCTAGAATATGCTAAACAATCTGTCACAGGAAAAAAAAATGCCACAAACAAGAGAAAGAAGCTGAGTGTTTATTTGGCCTATACTGGGGTGCCCAAACTTTTTTCAACTTTTTTCAAAAAGGGCCAGATCTGATGTTGACCTTTTTTTTAGGATTGAAGTGGTTGAGCTTTTTTATTTTACAATTTTTCATTTTTCATCACCAACCTTTATTACAGTCCAGAGACCCAGCAAATCATCGTTACAAAGCAATACACAATTCAGACAGCCTACCTCCAGGTTAAACAAGCGTTTCGTTCAGAATATAGGGATCATTGGTTCTTGCAACCACCAATAAAAACTTGGCCACCGCTAATGTTCTAGCGTTTGTCCGGTCTGTCAACCCCCCCCCCCAACTGTATTACCTGGGTTATGAAGGCGCCCTAAAGACGTTAAAGCAAAGATTATGGGATAATGCACACAGTGACTTGTGATCTCGATCACACGCAGTCTTTAGTCCGCTGGCAGTAGGAGTACAATATGGGCATATCTTTAATTAACATCTTACATTAAAAACCTGACAGTACCATTTTATTTTTTATTTTTTGGGGGGTGGAATTTTACCCAATGAAATAAATTGTCATAGGGGCCGGACTTTGGACATGCCTCGCCTATACGTTCCTTTCTTTTATTTTATTTTCCTGCAGGTCCTTTAGGAGTTTTGCACTGAGCTACTTATGAGTAAACCTGTAAGCTACTACGTCTGCACGTGGGAGAAGCAATCCCGTTTGGTAGGGGTTTTCGAGTAAGTTTTTATGCGAAAGATGTTGATGGAGAAAATCAGGGTTTTAGAAATATGTGGCTTTGCGAATCGTTTTTAAAACGAGTTCTAAGCAGTGTTTATTAATTCTTGTCTTCTCTTTTTTTTTCCTGTAGAAAAGGCCCCTGAGTAAGGCCTTTATGGGATGAATCATGCTGGGACACTAACAAAAAGCAATGACTCTTCAGGAACTGTGAAACGGATCTCCTTTTTTGGCATTGCCATGGGGTATTTCCTGTTATATACCTATTATTTAGGTCACCTTGAGAAAACCAGGCTTCACAGCACATCCTTGAACACCCCAAGGACTGCTTATTATTAGAATTTGAAATACTCAGAATAGGAATTCACAGAAACATACTTGGCAGGGATCCATGCCCTAGATTGGCAGCCCCAAAGTTTGTTTACCTCTATACTGGCACACTTTATAGTTCCTACACTTAATATATTTCCCATCTGGATATTCACTTCACAGCGGGTGGCTATTTACAACACTGTTCATATTTAGACATTTCTATATTTACCTTTACTTTTTTATATTTACCTTTCCCGCCCTGACTTGACCACAGTGATCCATGCGTCAGTCACCTCCAGGCTTGACTACTATAATTCGCTCTATGCGGGGCTGCCCTTGAAGCTGTCCCAGAAACTCCAGCGGGTGCAGAATGCAGCAGCGAGGCTCCTCACGGGGTCTCTGCCATGGGAGCATATTCACCCAGTGCTTTCCCAGCTGCATTGCCTCCCGGTGGAGTACAGGGCCAGATTTAAGGTGCTGGTTTTGACTTTTAAAGCCCCTCATGGCCTAGGACCCTCGCACCTACGGGACCGCCTCTCCCGGTATGCCCCACAGAGAGCCTCAAGGTCCATAAATAGCAACAACCTAGAGGTCCCGGGCCCTAAGGAAGTTAGATTAGCTTCAACCAGAGCCAGGGCCTTTTTAGCACTGGCCCCGACTTGGTGGAATGCTCTGTCTCTTGAGACCAGGGCCCTGCGGGATCTGATCTCTTTCCGCAGGGCCTTTAAGACAGAGTTGTTCCACCTGGCCTTTGGCTCAGAATCAGTTTGATTCCCTCCCCCTCTTTCTTTTTCCTTTCTCTTCCTATGAAGAGATCGCTCCCTAATTGTTTTAATGTTGTATTTTAATCAACTTGTTTTTATTATTGGTTGTCAGCTGCCCTGAGCCCGGTCTTGGCTGGGGAGGGTGGGGGAAAAATAAATTATTATTATTATAAAAATAAAATTATTATAAAAATAAATTATATAAAAATAAATTATTATTATATATTATTCGGGAATGGATCTTTGAAAAAGACGCCTTTTTGGACTCCACCAAGATAAAAAACTCTGGGTTTTCCTACTGGTTCCCACGAGTAAAAGCAGTCAAAATCTGTGCCAACTACTTGGTGGAGATCACTGATCCCACCCTTCGGAGAGCTTTCACCATGGCATGGTTTCAAACATTGCCAACTGCTTATCTGACCGGTAGATACACAAAAACCCCAGCTGAACATCGTTTATGTCCTTGCTCTATGAAAATTAAAGAGGACCTTACACATTATTTCCTCTATTGCCCCATTTACTTGGGCTTTAGAGATGCATTGCTGCAAATTATACCCATCTCTATAACCAGTCCTGAAGATAGAGTAAAATTTTTGTTAGTTGATGCAAACCCACGCATTACCCATGTGGTAGCGGTCTTTGTGATGAAGGCCATGAAAGCCAGGGAAAGATTTATGAACGACAATGTAAAGACCCCTTCATCGTCTGTTTAACTCGCTGCTCGTTTTCCCTCCTTTTCTACTTTGTGGGAAGAAGGTTTTGTTGGCATAGTATGTAATGAATTTTAATATTTTTAACTATTGATTTTAGTGTTGATTTTTGTGCACAGGCATGGTCCTCACAATAAACGGATTTGATTTGATATATCAGGTGTGAAATCTCTTTTATGAATGGAATCGCCTAACCGTTTTTACATACAGTTTTAAAGAAAAAAATAAAAGGTTGGTGCTTTTACTGTGAAATCGCTTCGAGGTGGTTCGTGAGAAGTTGCTCGCAAACGGAACAAAATAAATAAAATAGAACCAATTCTGCTCCTTTGTTGTTTTTAATGGCGAGGGTTAATGTTTGTTTATTTTTAATGAATATTTTCATACACTGCCTGGAAGGCTCACAGGGTGGGAAAACAGCCTAGATGTTTTAATCATGTGCATAAAATAGATCTCCTATTTATGCAATCAAATCTGTACTTATGTGCTTCCTGTTTGGATATTTACGTGCCTATTCATTTATGGGGATAACCACCACTCCTGTTTAGCTATGTCTACACCTAGTTCAAGAGACATCACCTTGCCAACAAGGGTCCGTATAGTTCGAGCTCTGGTTTTCCTAGTAGTGATGTATGGAAGTGAGAGCTGGACCATCAAGAAGGCTGATCACCGAAGAATGGATACTTTTGAATTCTGATGCTGGAGGAGACCCTTGAGAGTCCCATGGACTGCAAGAAGATCAAACCTCTCCATTCGGAAGGAAATCAGCCCTGAGTGCTCACTGGAAGGACAGATCCTGAAGCTGAGGCTCCAAGACTTTGGCCACCTCATGAGAAGAGAAGACTCCCTGGAAAAGACCCTGATGTTGGGAAAGATGGAGGGCACAAGGAGAAGGGGACGACAGAGGATGAGATGGTTGGACAGTGTTCTCGAAGCTACCAGCATGAGTTTGACCAAACTGCGGGAGGCAGTGGAAGACAGGAGGGCCTGGCATGCTCTGGTCCAGGGGGTCACGAAGAGTCGGACACGACTAAACAACAACAATACCTAGTTCAGTGCCACAGGAAGAAGCATATATGTTAAGAAGCTAGAATTTTCCTGGCCAAAAATTGGAAATTACAAGAAGTACCAACAGTGGAAGAATGGCAGATGAAGATAATGGACTTTTGGGATCTAGCTGACCTGACCAGAAGAGTCCACGACCAGGAGAAGGAGGAGTATCAAGAGGAATGGAAGAAATTTAAAGGCTATGGAATTAAATATGTTAAGATAACTTAAATAGAAATACTTTGGAGTAACAGATTGGCCTAGGAATTAAATATGTGAAATCGTATAATACCAAGGATAGAAGTCAAAATGAAAAGAAAGAAGTTGATTGAACAAGTAAATTTTATATGAAAATAGTGCTGGAAAACTGCTACAATGAGTTATATGGAAACTCAGCCAGGGGGATTTGTGGAAGTCACCCAACAATGATAACAAAAATGGGATTATAATAGTTAAGATAATTTTTTAAAATATTGTAATGTTTTTTCTTTTTTCTTTGTCTGTTGTTACATTTGTTATAATATTGGAAAATCAATAAAAAAAATTTTTTTTGGGGGGGGGAAGTGTTGCTGACTTTCCCAGCCCTGCCCCAAATGGTGACTAGATATTTTGTTTTGGCGTCCAAAATCCAGGTCCTAGGAGCCATTTGGCTCCTAGTTTTTCTATACCAGTTTCTAACCCTGCTTAGACATTGAGTTCCATCCCCATGGTCTTCTGGCAGTTCCCAAACTGCGAGGTTGCAGGGAACCAGGTGGAGGGCCTTCTTGGTGGTGGCACCAGCCCTTACAGAATGCCCTTCCATCAGATGTCAAACAGATAAGCAACTATACAACATTTAGAAGACATCTGAAAGCAGCCCTGGATAGGGAAGTTTTTAATGTTTGATGTTTTATTATGTTTTTATATTGTGTTGAAGCTGCCCAGGGTGGCTGGGGCCACCCAGGCAGATGAGTCAAGGCGGGTGGGTAAATAATTATTACTACCTGCACTTTCCGGAAACAATTAAACACCTTTTTGTTCCAGCTGGGTGAAAAGGCCTCTGACTTAGGTGACCTTTTGTGTAGTTTTCAAACCTGTGGCTACTGGCTGTTGTTGTTTTTTGTTTACTGTTTTTAAAGCTATTTTTAGTTGTCTTTATGGCATGCCTGCGAATCGCCTTGATGCGCATGTAAAAGTGAATTTATAAATAACAGCAATAAAATACGCTTGCAGTGCAATCTCATGCATATTGACTCGGAAATAAGACTTATAAAGCATTTCCTTTTAGTGTACAAACATTAGAATTATTTGCATATATTTATAAGGTTGTAGCCGAGGGCGTGGGAATCATATGCAGAGTCGACCCAGTAAAATGATGCTAACCCTGAATTAAGTTCATCATGACTTAACCTGATAACAGTGAGTATCCACCAAGGTGGCTTCAGCCAGATACAGGCTCACTGAAATTAATCGAGCTAAATTAGCCATGCTCGTTAATTTCAATAGCTTTGACTAATGTTGGATACAACCCCCAGTTAGTATTACATGGAGAGTCACACTCTCGAGTCAGTTCATCACGCACGGCTAACTCGAGACCATTCATTTCAGCAGGTCTACTCTTGAGAATGACCTGGCCATATTAAGTTTAATGGTTCTACTCAACAGTATGGCTATACCCTTAAAATTGCCGTCCTATTAAGTCCTACCCCAAGCAGACCCAATTAACATCGGCCAATTATTTTCAAATGGTCTCTTCCAAGTGTAGTCTAGTTGGATAAAACCCTAAGTTTAGAATTTATTTGGAGCTTCACTTGTAAATTTTAATATGGAAAGGTTTCAACACCTGATTTATTTACTTTTCAAGTTGAGAGAGAAGGGAAGCGAGAGAAGAATATGACTCAAGATTGTAAAAAAATTTGCATGGCATTGAGGAAATAGACAGATATTTTTTTTCCTCCTCCTAATGCTAGAACTCCAATGAAACTGAAGAGTTGGAAGATTCAGGAGAGACAAGAAGTAATAATAATAATAATAATAATAATAATAATAATAATAATAATAATTGTGTACCCCGCCCATGTGGTTGGGCCTCCCCAGCCACTCTGGGTGGCTTCCAACAAAGATTAAAAATACATTAAAATGTCACACATTAAAAACTTCCCCGAACAGGGCAACAGATATAGTTGCCCACATTTTGGCTCAAAAGGATAGTATAAAATTATTAACAGCAGCAATGAAAAGCTCATCAGTCCTGAATACAGTCATGTTCAGATCTTATCTGCAATATTCAGATCTTGAAAAATCTGTACACTTACATCAAGCCAAACCTTTAATGTGAAAATGTAAACTCAGGAGGGTATAAATTTTATCTTTCTTCACTTTTAAAAAGTCCATCCTAGGTTTTTGGCAGTAGGCAAGGAGGGGGGAAAACATTTTAGAACTCCTACTTACTTATAAAGGTAAAGGGACCCCTGACCATTAGGTCCAGTTGTGGCCGACTCTGGGGTTGCGGCGCTCATCTCGCTTTATTGGCCGAGGGAGCCGGCGTACAGCTTCCGGGTCATGCGGCCAGCAGGACTAAGCCACTTCTGGCGAACCAGAGCAGTGCACGGAAACGCCGTTTACCTTCCCGCTGGAGTGGTACCTATTTATCTACTTGCATTTTGAGGTGCTTTCGAACTGCTAGGTGGGCAGGAGCAGGGATTGAGCAACGGGAGCTCACCCCGTCATTGCGGGGATTCGAACTGCCGACCTTCTGATCGGCAAGCCCTAGGCTCTGTGGTTTAACCCACAGCGCCACCCACTTATAAGTAGGACTTATTCACCCACCAGATAGTAAACCCACGGAACGTGCTCCTGCGGAAGACAGCGGTGGTCACAGGCTTGGAGGGTTTTAAAAGACGACTGGACAAATTCATAGAGGAATTACAATGCATCATGGCTATGCTCTTCTTCTGCAGTTGAGGCAGTATGGTTCTGAACACCATGTGTTGGGAACTGCAAGTGTTGCTGTTGTGTTTGTGGTCTTCCCAAAATGGGCACCTGGTTGCTCATTGTAAAAACAGGATGCTTAAATTAGATGGGACATTAGCTCTGCTAAGTCACGCCATTCTTCTGTTGCTCATAATTCTGATTTCAATGGCTCTCTGCTCTGAACATGACTAATACTGGACACTACTCTTAGGTTAGAGATAATTTTAAGACCACTGCTTTCAAAAGGCTTAGTATAATGTAGGTTGGATCCAGCCTTAAGCTATTTACTGCCTTCTTTTTAAATGGAGGAGGGGAGAGAAAGGAAAAGAAGTTTATTCTCCTGTTACAAGGATGGAAATGATTCCCTCTTGCCCCTGTTTCAAGGCAAAGGGTTGTATCTGTCCAGGTCCTACTTCAGAGTAGAGCCAAATCAGTCACGGGAATGGGGGTGGATCCTGAAAACACAGCGTAAAGAGGGGTGTCATGTGTCCAGAAACTTGTCTAAACTCCAGCAACGTCCATTAATCACAATGGCTTCACTCTGGGTACATATTGTCTTACTCCAAAGCAGGCCCACTGAAGTCAATGGACCCAAGTCACCCTTGTTCTTTAATTTCAACGGGTCTACTCTGGAGCAGAACTAACACTGTTCTTCCTACACCAAAGGAGACCCATTGAAGGTAAAAGGACGTGGTTGGCTTGGGGCCAATGGACTTCAGCTAGTCTGCTGTGACGGAGAAGTCGTCTTCTCCGTCACAGCAGACTAGCTGAAGTCCATTGGCCCCAAGCCAACCACGTCCTTTTACCTTCAATGGGTCTCCTCTGGTGTAGGACGAACACTGGCTAAAACCCGCCCCACTTTAGGGCAGACCCAGTTGGGGACACTGGCCTCGAGTTAGCCACAGCCGCAATGGGAACATTAAGGCAAAACTTAATACTCCAGAGTAGCCCACCAAGCCATGCCCATTCATTACTCTGGAGTAGGGTTACAAATCATCCTGCTCCAGAGTGGAACCACTGAAATTAAGGGACACATGCCAGCCATATCCTTTTACTTTCGGTGGGTCTCCTTTGGAGTAAAACTCGCCCTGCTTTGGAGTAGACACACTTGGAAGCCAAAGGACCTGAATGAGTCACATCCTTCTACTTTAAAGTGGCTTTCCTCTAGAGTAGGACTAACACCCTGCTTCACAGTAGACCCTATTGGATGCCAAAGGACCCAAACCAGCCACATCCTTCTACTTGCAATGAGTCTCCTCTGGATCAGGACTAATACTCGCCCTGCTTTAGAGTAGACCCAAATCCGCCACATCCTTTTCCTTTCAGTGGGTCTCCTCTGGAGTAAAACTTACCCTGCTTCAGAATAGACCCTCTTGGCGGCCAAAGGACCCAACCCAGCCACTTCCTTCTACTTTCAGTGGGTCTCCTCTGGAGTAAAACTCTCCCTGCCTCAAAGCAGACCCTCTTGGAGGCCAAAGGACCCGACCCAGCCACTTCCTTCTACTTTCAGCGAGTCTCCTCTGGATCAAGACTAACACTCGCCCTGCTTTAGAGTAGACCCAAATCCACTGCATCCTTTTCCTTTAGGTGGGTCTCCTCTGGTGTAGGACTAACCCGCCCTGCTTCAGAGTAGACTCACTTCGAAGCCAAAGGACCCAACCCAGCCACATCCTTCTACTTTCAGTGGGTCTCCTCTGGAGTAAAACTCACCCTGCTTCAGAATAGACCCTCTTGGAGGCCAAAGGACCCAACCCAGCCACTTCCTTCTACTTTCAGTGGGTCTCCTCTGGAGTAAAACTCACCCTGCCTCAAAGTAGACCCTCTTGGAGGCCAAAGGACCCAAATCAGCCACTTCCTTCTACTTTCAGTGGGTCTCCTCTGGAGTAAAACTCACCCTGCCTCAAAGTAGACCCTCTTGGAGGCCAAAGGACCCAAACCAGCCACTTCCTTCTACTTTCAGTGGGTCTCCTCTGGAGTAAAACTCACCCTGCTTCAGAATAGACCCTCTTGGAGGCCAAAGGACCCAAACCAGCCACTTCCTTCTACTTTCAGTGGGTCTCCTTTGGAGTAAAACTCTCCCTGCCTCAAAGCAGACCCTCTTGGAGGCCAAAGGACCCGACCCAGCCACTTCCTTCTACTTTCAGTGGGTCTCCTTTGGAGTAAAACTCGCCCTGCCTCAAAGGAGGCCAAAGGACCCAACCCAGCCACATCCTTCTACTTTCAGTGGGTCTCCTCTGGAGTAAAACTCACCCTGCTTCAGAATAGACCCTCTTGGAGGCCAAAGGACCCAACCCAGCCACTTCCTTCTACTTTCAGTGGGTCTCCTCTGGAGTAAAACTCACCCTGCCTCAAAGTAGACCCTCTTGGAGGCCAAAGGACCCGACCCAGCCACTTCCTTCTACTTTCAGTGGGTCTCCTCTGGAGTAAAACTCACCCTGCTTCAGAATAGACCCTCTTGGAGGCCAAAGGACCCAACCCAGCCACTTCCTTCTACTTTCAGTGGGTCTCCTCTGGAGTAAAACTCACCCTGCTTCAGAATAGACCCTCGTGGAGGCCAAAGGACCCAAATCAGCCACTTCCTTCTACTTGCAGTGGGTCTCCTTTGGAGTAAAACTCGCCCTGCCTCAAAGGAGGCCAAAGGACCCAACCCAGCCACATCCTTCTACTTTCAGTGGGTCTCCTCTGGAGTAAAACTCTCCCTGCCTCAAAGCAGACCCTCTTGGAGGCCAAAGGACCCAACCCAGCCACTTCCTTCTACTTTCAGTGGGTCTCCTCTGGAGTAAAACTCACCCTGCTTCAGAAGAGACCCTCTTGGAGGCCAAAGGACCCAACCCAGCCACTTCCTTCTACTTTCAGTGGGTCTCCTCTGGAGTAAAACTCACCCTGCCTCAAAGCAGACCCTCTTGGAGGCCAAAGGACCCGACCCAGCCACTTCCTTCTACTTTAAAACGGGTCTCCTCGGGAGTAGGGCCCAACCCCCGTGTGTGTTTCCGACCCCCGACCCCCAGCCACCCCCCCTCGCCGTCTCACCTTGAAGTAGCCCCCCTCGTAGTGGGTGTTGGGGGGCCCGAAGATGGCCACCTCCCAGTTGTAGAGGTCCCCCTCGTCCACCAGGCTGACGCGGAAACCCTCCACGGGCTCCTCCTGGAGCCCCTTCAGCTCCAGCAGCAGCGCCTTCTGCGAGCTGGGCACGGACGGCCGCGCCATGGTCGTTGGGGCGGGTAGGCCTCGGGTGAAGCCGGGGGCTCGCGTGAGCGGCGAGGCCGGGGGAGAGGAGGAGCGTGGCGGGGAGGGGAGGGGGGGAAAGGGCGGCGGGCGGAGGGAGGCGGCGCGCGCGGAGGGAGAAGGCCGCTGCGGACCCGAAAGAGCGCCGCGGAGGGGCTCGAGCCACTGGAACGGCGTCAGCGACGACAACAACAGAGAGCGCGCGCGCGGGGCCGCTTGGGAGGCGTAGTTCCACCCCTGGCGGCGGCGGCGGCGACACGCCCTCGTCTCCGCCCATCACGCGCGGCTACCAATGAGTGGCGTCTCTGGAGGGGGGAAGAGGGCGGGACCGGAGGGTGAGGACTGCATTTCCCAGGAGGCTTTGCGAGGACCGCCTTCCGCATGTATTGAACAAACAAATAAGGAGGGAAGTGTCTTGTGAATTTCTCTCCTATCTATCTGTGTGTTTAATTACCTACATATTTTCAATGGCTGTTTTAAATCTGTTTTGTTTTTTACGGGCGCTTTTTGTAAACTGCTCTTGAGGGGTTTTTTTTGCCTTTTTGGAATCAAGAGGTATATAAATTGCATGAAATGGAATTATTATTATTATTTTATCATCATCATCATTTCTTTTTCTAATCCGTCTCTTCCCCAGACTAGGCTTCAAAGGCAGCTTACAGAAATTATGAAATCCCAGATAAACTACAGTCTTTTTTGCAATCAAGCAGTATATCAATAGCATGAAATGAATTATTATTGTTATTTCGTCTAATCCACCTCTTCCCCAGACTGGGGCTCAAAGGTGGCTTACAAAAATAAGAAAGTCCAGCTAACTACAGAAAGCTTGTATATATAAAAGATACAACTACAGAAAGCTTGTGTGTGTGCTTTTTAGTATTATCTTTTTATTCTCATTTTAACGATTTCTATGGTGTTTTAACACTGTTAGTGTTTAATTAAAAAGTAATTAGATATATATATTCAACAATTTTCCCCTTCATGGATCACTGCCTTGCCGAACGTGCCTGGAGGAGGAACCGGCAAGCCACTCCAATATCCCTGCCAAGAAAACTCCATGGACAAAGACAACAGGCATAACAAACCGATCCATTCTTAAGGAAATCAGCCCTGAGTGCTCACTGGAAGGACAGATCGTGAAGCTGAGGCTCCAAGACTTTGGCCACCTCATGAGAAGAGAAGACTCCCTGGAAAAGACCCTGATGTTGGGAAAGATGGAGGGCACAAGGAGAAGGGGACGGCAGAGGACGAGATGGTGGGACAGTGTCCTCGAAGGGACCAGCATGAGTTTGACCAAACTGTGGGAGGCAGTAGAAGACAGGAGTGCCTGGTGTGCTCTGGTCCATGGGGTCACGAAGAGTCGGACACGACTAAACGACTAAACAACAATTCAACAATTTTAATTACTATTTAATTAAACCCCTTCATGGATCACTGCCTTGTCGTGGCGAAGGGGCTTGAATAGCTCAGAGAAGCTATGAGCTATGCCGTGCAGGGCCACCTAAGACGGACAGGTCATAGCTAAGAGTTCAGACTAAATGTGATCCACCTGGAGAAGGAACTGGCAAACCACTCCAGTATTTTGCCAAGAAAACTCCATGGACATAAAAAAAGGAGAAGCTTTGAGTAGAAAGCGAGAGTTTCCAAGGCATGCTCTGGTTCATGGGGGTCACAGAGAGTCGAACACGACTAAGATGACTAAACAACAACAACATTTAAACAGTAACAGTATTAAAACACCATGGAAACCTGTTAAAATGAAGATAATAAAAAGAGCACAGCCTTGGGGCTCACTACAGTGAATGCACAGCTTCTAGGAGTTTATGGGTTGCGCAGCTGAGCACAAGGTTGTGGGGAATGAGCAGCAGAAAATTTCTCCAAAGATTTCAGTGATCTTACCAGGATAAAAGGCATCTGGCTTTCCTTAAAGGTACAGCAAGACAAACGCCTCGCAAGACGGAAAACCCGCTAGACGAAAGGGTTTTCCGTTCCGTGAGGCTCTTCGCAAAACAAATTTCCCTATGGGCTTGCTTCGCAAGACGAAAATGTCTTGCGAGTTCCTGCGGGTTCCCCCCCTTTTTTTCCTCCTTTTCCTAAGCTGCTAAGCCGCTTATCAGCTGATCCGCTAAAAGCCGCTAAACCGCTAATAGCACTAATCCGCTAAGCTGTCGTTGGGCTTGCTTCGCAAGACGAAAAAACCGCTATACGAAGAGCCTCACGGAACGGATTAATTTCGTCTTGCGAGGCACCACTGCATTTTTGTCTATACCAGAGCTTTCCAAACCATGTGTCAGGACATGTTAGTGTGTCTGCTGCAGTGTGTAGTAGGTGTGTCACGCAAACGCTCCTCCCGAGGCTGGAAAGTCGTTGGTTTAACCTCTGGAAGTTCCTGCAGCCAATGGGAAGTTGCGCATGCCTCCTCCGCACCAAAAGGAGCGCCGGAAATAGAGTTTGCGCATGCGTGCCTGCGCACTCTGGCCCACTGCGGCGTCTGCAGAACTGTGAACTGGGCAACCCCCGCTCTACAATTACCTTTGCTTGTCCCAGCTATGCAAAAGTCAAGAGGTTTCTGTAGAGGCACAAAGACATTCCCTTATCAGGCAAGCGAGTGACATTCTCTCAGTTCAAAGATACAGTGGTACCTCGGGTTACATACGCTTCAGGTTACATATGCTTCAGGTTACAGACTCCGCTAACCCAGAAATAGTGCTTCAGGTTAAGAACTTTGCTTCAGGATAAGAACAGAAATCGTGCTCCGGCGACGCGGCAGCAGCAGGAGGCCCCATTAGCTAAATGGTGCTTCAGGTTAAGAACAGTTTCAGGTTAAGAACGGACCTCCGGAACAAATTACCGTATTTTTCGCCCCATAGGGTGCACCGGCCCATAGGGCGCACCTAGTTTTTTTTGGGGGGGGGAAATAAAGAAAAAATAATTTATTTCCCCCCCAGGCACGGGGCTGGGGTGGGGGAAGCCCGAGCTTCCCCCGACCCCAGCCCCCAGAACAGGCAGCTCCCCGCAAGCCGTGGGAGCCCGGCGTGGCTTCGCGCCGGGCTCCCGAGGGTTGCGGAGAGCTGCCTGAAGCCTGGGGCGCGCTCCGCTGTGCTCCCCAGGTTTCAGGCTGCAGGCTGCTGTCCGCAAGCCTTGGGAGCCCGGCGGGTACTCCCGCGGGCTCCCAAGGCTTGCGGATAGCTTCCTGAAGCCTGGAGAGCAAGATGGGTCGGTGCGCACCAGGCTTCAGCAAAAGCCTCTCTCCAGGCTTCAGCAAAAGCCTGCATTCGCCCCATAGGACGCACACACATTTCCCCTTCATTTTTGGACGGTAAGTACTTAACCCGAGGTACCACTGTACATCCGAGTCAGGCAAAGAGTGTGTGGAGATGTAGCCTGGAAACAGGCCTGAGCATCAGACAGGTGCAGAAAAGAGTGCAGGGAAGGTGCCTCCTTGACATCAATATGCAGGTAGTTCCAAAGTGCATTTGTAAAAAAAAAGGAGCATGACAGCACCTACACTTTGAAATTCCCTGCCTGTTGATCTCAGGCACCTTCACTGCATTATTTCCGGCGTGGGTTAAAAACACTTTTGTTAAGACAATCCCGTCCATATTTCTAGAATGTGTTCTAACCTGCTTTTAGTTTATTCCCAATTTTTTGAATGTTTTAAATTGCGGTTTTCTAAGCTGTTTCTTTTTTTCCCTTTTGGCTGAAAATTGTATTGTTTAATTCCTTTCAAAAACCGCTTTTGAGTTTTTTGTGGTTTATTTTAAACAACCAAGCGATGTACAGAAATTACCTCTTGTTACACTTGCTTCAGGTTAAATCTTTTCAGGTTGCGTTCCGCGGCAACCTGGAAGTACCGGAAAGGGTTACTTCCGGGTTTCGCTGCTAATGCATGCAGAGACGCTCAAAATGACGTCATGCGCCTGTGCAGAAGCGGCGAATCATGACCCGCGCAAGCGCAGATTGTATTCTGCTCATATTGCGAACGGGGCTCCGGAACGGATCCCGTTCGCAACCAGAGGTACCACTGTATTATGTTCTGAAATACAGTGGTACCTCGGGTTACATACGCTTCAGGTTACAGACTCCGCTAACCCAGAAATAGTACCTTGGGTTAAGAACTTTGCTTCAGGATGAGAACAGAAATTGTGCTCGGGCAGCGCGGCAGCAGCAGGAGGCCCCATTAGCTAAAGTGGTGCTTCAGGTTAAGAACAGTTTCAGGTTAAGCACAGACCTCCGGAACGAATTAAGTACTTAACCCGAGGTACCACTGTAATTAATAAAACTAAAAAGTCTAAGCTCGGGACACAGCTGACCTTACAACACAGTTCAGCATTGGGAGCAAAAATGCACAGTAAAAAAGCACCGGTCTTGTGTGCAGATTTCCAAAATCTGACTGGGAAAGGTGGGCAGACAGGACCACTTTCTGGGCACACCCAGAAAAGGTGTGGACTGGCGCAATGACTTGTGTGGTGTAATAAAAGAAGAAAGAAAGAAATTGGAGACAATTTGCAATATAAATAACCCAATTTAAATATCACCATCATCATTCAAACCTATCCAGTGTTTGACATGAGATTTACTCAAGAAAGAGCAGCAGTTTCGGACATCAGTCATGCAGCTCTACTGAACCTCAGAAAGCGAAGTCGGTAAATTGTTGCTCCGTTTCAATCTCTCTCCATCGCCGACCCAAAACAAGAAGTAGGCATTGTCTCTGCATCCTAGATGAACAGCCAGGTTGGTGATCAGGGAACCAGACAAAGCACACACACACAAACCCGACTTCAGAGCTCATTCGACGGGTTTCACTCTCGCCACGAAGATGGACGAGGCTCTCTGGAGAAACTCCTCTTTCTTCATGGCCATGCTGGGTTTCCGCTCAGCCAGAGCTTTGTCCATGGCTGAAGCCAAGCAATCCGGCCCAAGCTTGGACCCGGCCTCCAGGAAGCGGATGGGGGCCGCGACCTCGGCGGGGCAAAGGGCATCTTCCAGGGTCCCAAGGACCGCCGCACAGACTCGTTTGTCCGCTGCCCCCGAGCCACCGCCCAGTGCGTTGAAAAGCAAGTCTGCCTTGGCCAGGAATTCGAGGAGGACCAGGCAGGTGAGGACCCCGTAGCGGAAGATGTCAAAGGGCACTGCCTCGTGGTCGCGGCAGGAGACCTTACTCAGCAGGGGCAGAGCGATGTCTTCTGGGGTCCCCTTGTCTTGGCACATCAGTCTTAGCAGCTCGCTGTAGAGCTTCCCGCTGACTCCGGGCTTCTTGCGTCTGCCGGCGGCGGACAAGGAATCGTAAGCCACACTGACGTTGTTGTTAAAGGCCATCCTACGGGAAGGAACATAAAACAGATCACTGGTAAAGCAGACAATTTACCGTATTTTTCGCTCCATAAGTCTCACTTTTTTCTTCCTAAAAAATAAGAAATGTCTGTGTGTCTTATGGGGCGAATGTGTGGTCCCTGAAGCAGATCGTGCTTTTTGTTTTGAAAGCGGGAAGTGGTTGTTGAAACAAAGCTGCTAATCAGCAAATGATTGGGGAGGGAGATAAGGGATGCTAGAGATAAAAGAGGCTGCCTGGGAGGGGGGAGATAAAGACAGCAAACTTGCAAAGGGGGGAAACAGGAAGACTAAAGCAATAAGGAGAGAAATTAGAAGAAAAGGAGGAGCAAAAAACTGTTCCAGCTAAGGAAAAGACACTAAGGCAAACAAGAGGGAAGGGAGTGTTGAAAGAAAGCAGCTGATTGGTAAGGGATCGGGAGAGAGCTAAGGGATGCTAGCGATAAAGGAGGCTGCCTGGGAGGGGGGAGGTAAAAGCCCATGGATCCTCAGGATTTTTGCATTGGGTCACCCCAAATTCACCATCAGATCACATAGCATGTCCATGGCTACAGCCTGCACCAAAAAAAACATACATCCACTGTTTCGTGACGCAAAAATGTGGTTACAAAGCACGGATCCACATGGATCCTCAGATGTTTGCACTTGGCTACCCCAAACTCACCGTGAAATCACATGTCTGTGGCCACAGCATGAACCACAAAAATCATAAATCCACTGTTTCGTTCAGAATATTTCTTTTTCTTGTTTTCCTCCTCTAAAAACTAGGTGTGTCTTATGGTCAGGTGCGTCTTATGGAGCAAAAAAATACGGTAACTAGACAGAGCCCTATGTTATATCGAGCAACAGAATAATCTGCCTACGATAAGGACATTTTGTCCACGGTATGATTATTTCCCACCTAGTCATTTTGACACAGTCACCCCGTTTGCAGAATTTAACAATTCCACAATACACGCTTTCACTTTTGCGAGATTGAATATACTGCCTTCGGCTGTACTTGAGGGCCGATTTCAAAAAATTCCAGTGCAAAAACGGTTATGTCCTGTGGAGAGAGCTGCATTGACTCAGTGGCTCATGTGCTTCAAGGTAGGTAAGGCTGAGAGACGGCGGCTGGCCCAAGGAAAGGGATTTTATTAACCCCTGTTTCCCTGTCTAGGCTAACCGCTAGGCTGCGCTGTTTCAAAGCAAAAGGGCGAAGCAGCCCAGTTACCGTCATACGACCACGGAAAGCCGTGCAGCAGCTAAAAGCGACCCGGGTGCCATCCTGGGTTCGAATCCTTGCTCCGCCACAAAGCTCACCTGGCAGGTAAAATACAGAGAGCGAGCAGCCGCAAAACACAGCCTCCTTGTGGTCCATGGAGGAAATAACAGATTTTATTTTTTTTAAAAAAATAAATGCAATGAAAAGGAAGTATCAACAAATAAAAAAACGAATGCACCCCCCTCTACTGAACCCAATATATAAAAAGCACTGCATGGAACGAGAATGATGTCAGCCTATAAAAAAAACTTGGCTTTTAAAACATAATTCGTTTTTAGAGCGTTCTCCCTTCGTAATTCGCTTCTCCTCTGAAAAATGGGGCGGAGGGGGGGGGGAGTCGATAGCAGAATGTCAGATGAAGATGACCTAAGGAGGAGTATCAGGAAGAGTGGATTAAATTTAATGATTACTTAGTTAAATATGTTAAGTTAAATTAACTGAAAACAGCTTGCCGACACTTAATTGGCTTAGGATTTTATTTATGTTAAGCGTCGAATTAATATGTTTAATTTCATAATGTGAAGATCTAAGGATGTTAATGTTTAAGTTAAATTTTACAAGAACTGTGATTTGGAAAAGCGTTAAAAGGATGTGCAATGAAATTCAACCAAGGGGAAGCGAGGAAGTCACCTAACAATGTTAATAAGTGTAATTTTCAATGAGGCTATGATTTATGTTTGTTTGTCTTATGGGTTTGTTTATAGTGTTGTGAAAACCAATTGGAAAAAAAAATGAAAAAAAAATTAAAGCGTTCACTCTTCCTAATAATAATAATAATAATAATAATAATAATAATAAATAATACATTTTTATTTATATCCCGGAAGCTGGGCTCAGGGCGGCTAACAACGGTGAAAAAACGGTAAGGGGGAAAGACTTCATGTCCCAGGAGGCCCCGCGCGCCAAAGCACAGCGAAAGAGCCCCGAATCTTGCCGCGGTGCATTCTGGGCGCTGTAGTTTTTCCCGCCCCGGCCTTCCTTCCCACCTGCCGCACCTGTGGGAGTGGTGAGCCAGGCTCAGGTACCACAAGGCCCGTCCGAGGCGCCCCCTGAGTAGCCCCCGGGGCTCCCCGCCGCCGTCGGCCGCCGACAAGGCATCTGCAGCCTCCGCCTCCTCAGGGCCGCCCTGCGCCAGCCTCTCGAAGTAGCCGGCCAGGAAGCCGACGGGCTCCTCAGGCCGCGCCTCCAGCACCTTCAGCAGGGCCTCGCGGACCATGTCGCTCACGCCGGCCTGCAGGAGGAACTCCGCCTCGCTCTCCGACGGGGCGCCGTTCGAGGGAAGGGACGGCCGGACCGGGTCGCTCCCGGCTGCCGCCGCCGCCGCCGAGCGCCGCTTCTCGCTGGCCGCCATTTTGTCTGAGGGCGCCGCTTAGCGACGGCCGCCATCTTGGGTGAGGGCCGCGCGTCGGCCATTTTGGGTAAGGGCCGCGCCTCGCGCTCTTGCGACGGGCAACCAATCAAAAGCCAGCGATCGAAGAGGAGACGCTGAGGCGGCCGCCGTTCTTGTTTTTAACCCAGCTTCCACCATGAAGAGGGAAATGGCTAGAGCGCCGCCCTCCATCATTACCGGAAGTATAGGCCGCGCTCTACCGTAAAGTTGCAAAGGCACAAGGCAGCGCTGCCTTGCGGCAACATATCGATGATAGATATCCAGTATTATTATTTTTAAAAATCATAGTTATTCGAGTGTGTGTGTGTGTGTTTCCCCCCCTTGGCCTGTCTATCCCTTCCTGCTCTATGGCAGTCCATTTCCGTCGAAACTGCAGGATAGAGGAAGTGTCGCGAGAGTTGGAGCAGCAGCCAATCAGAGCGCTGCGCCAACTCGCGGGGAGAATAAGGCGTGCTGTTTGGGCGGGGCTGAGGCGAAGGCAGCCATCTTTAGTATGGGCAGCGTGACTTTACCCTTACTATGCCAGAAAAGGCAGGTTTTGTTGCCGCCTCTCTTAGTGTAATGGCTGAGCTGTGATTTGGGGAGTTTTATCTGCTTCCGTGGGCAGTTTGACCCCCAGCCCCCTCTTGCTGGAGCTCAGTAAGTGGCGGGGTTTGCATAAAGTGAGATTGCATGGGGTTTTTTTGGGGGGGGGCTAATAGCATTGCAAAGCTATTAAGGGCAATAATAATAATAATAATAATAATAATAATAATAATAATAATAATAATAATAATATATTTATACCTCGCCCTCCCCAGCCAATAATAAAAACAAGTTGATTAAAATACAATTTAAAGCTATTAAGGGCTTTGCAATGCTCACTGCTTGATATTTGTTTATTTATCAATAAGGGTGCGGGTTGCTAATCAGCCTGTGTGGTGGTGGTGTTGTTTTTAGCCCGCCCCCCAGAATTTATTTAAATTTTCAGCCTGGTTGCAAAACCAGCATGCAGGAGGGCGTGGGGGCAGAGAAACCAGGACCACCTCTGTCTCTTGGGTGCACGTGCCTGTGTTTATTTATATGTTTCCTTCTGGTTCCTTCCCCCCACCCCCAATCAAAACGGACAGAGAAATAAAGAATCAAAACTGCAAAGCTTGGGTCTGGAGGATTAAATCAAGAAGTGGCACTAAAAGTAGAACGCCTGGGGTACACACAGACACAGAAAAACACACTCCATTTGGAAGCCTGTACCAAACATGAAAGCTTATACCTAAAACTACTCAGTTGGTCTCTAATTTTATAATTATAATTATAAAATTATTTTGCAAGGATTCTTTGAAATACTTAGATCATATAACTTTTTTGAATACTTGATTCTTTTAAGGGAGTTTTAAGGTCTTTTTAACTATCTTTTTAAAGAATAGTTTTAATTTATTTTGACTACCAGGGGTCAGCAAACTTTTTCAGCAGGTGGCCGGTCCACCTTCCCTCAGACCTTGTGGGGGGCCGGACTATATTGGAGAGGAAGGAACAAATTCCTATGCCCCACAAATAAGCCAGAGATGCATTTTAAATAAAAGGACACATTCTACTCATGTAAAAACACGCTGATTCCTGGACCACCAGGGGGTTGCATTTAGAAGGCGATTGGGCCGGATCCGGCCCCCGGGCCTTAGTTTGCTTATCATAACAGCAGACCAACACAGCTACCTACTTGAATCTAGTATAATTTCCCAGTAATCTTTCTTTTCCTTTTCCAGTAAATCAGTGTATGCCTTTTATGAACTGAATACACTGGTACCTCGCGTTAAGTACTTAATTCGTTCTGGGGGTCTGTTCTTAACCTGAAACTGTTTTTAACCTGAAGCACCACTTTAGCTAATGGGGCCTCCAGCTGCCGCCGCACGATTTCTGTTCTCATCCTGAAGCAAAGTTCTTAATCCGAGGTACTATTTCTGGGTTAGCGGAGTCTGTAACCTGAAGCGTATGTATCCCGAGGTACCACTGTAGTATCATTTCCCAGTAATCTTTCTTTTCCTTTTCCGATAAATCAGTGTATGCCTTTTATGAAATGAATACAGTGGTACCTCGCAAGACGAATGCCTCGGAAGACGAAAAACTCGCAAAACGAAAGGGTTTTTCGTTTTTTGAGTTGCTTCGCAGGACGGATTTCCCTATGGGCTTGCTTCGCAAGACGAAAACGTCTTGCAAGTTTGTTTCCTTTTTCTTAAAGCCCTGCATTCACTTCGAGGAGCAACTCACAGCACGCGGTGTGGTAGCCTTTTTTGAGGTTTTTGAAGACTTTGGTGCTTTTTGAAGCTTTTCCAAAGTCCGTGCTTCGCAAGACGAAAAAGTCGCAAGACGAAAAAACTCGCGGAACGAATTAATTTCGTCTTGCGAGGCACCACTGTAAATAAATCTACCCCAGCCTCCTCTGCTCCATCTTTGCCAGGTGCCTGGAACCCATGGATGCCGGACGCACCCCTCCTAAAACCCGCCCCCGGAAGAAGAGGGAGAAGGTGACGGTCCGGTCGGGCAAGCTGAGGTGCCCCCAGGTCCCCTCCGCTCCCGCCGGCGTGGACGTCTTCCGCTGCGCCGTCTGCGAGAAGGACATCAAGTACCTGACGAACTTCCGCGAGCATCAGCGGATCCACACGGGCGAGCGACCCTACCAATGCAAGCGCTGCGCCAAGACCTTCACCCGATGTGCTGACCTCATCAAACACCGTTTGGTGCACTCGGCCAAGCGGCCCTTCCGCTGCCGGACCTGCGGGAAGCGCTTCAAGCTGCGGGCCGACCTGGACAAGCACGGCAAGGTGCACTCGAACGAGGCTCCCTTCCCCTGTCACCTGTGCCCGAAGCGCTTCAAGCGCACCTCTTGCCTGGTGAAGCACTTGCGCATCCATACGCAGGAGAAGCCCTTCGCCTGTGCGCACTGCGCCCGGCGCTTCAAGTGGGAGGCCTCGGTCAAGGAGCACGAGCGGGTGCACACCGGCGAGAGGCCTCACCGCTGCGGTGAGTGCGCCAAAGCCTTCACGCACCGCTCCACCTTCCTGCAGCATCGCCGCACCCACCAGGCCCAGCCGGCCTTCAGCTGCGAGCAATGCTCCAAGGCCTTCAACCACAAGTCCAACCTCTTAAAGCACATGAGGAACGTGCACACTGTTAACGGAGAAATCTGAGGGATCCCTTGGGGAAAAAAACAAGGAATACCAGAGCAAAACGGCAGCTAGACTGGTGACTGGGAGCTGCCGCCGAGACCATATAACACCGGTCGTGAGAGACCTACATTGGCTCCCAGTACTTTTCTGAGCACAATTCAAAGTGTTGGTGCTGACCTTTAAAGCCCTAAATGGCCCAGTAGACCTGAAGGAGCGTCTCCATCCCGATCGTTCAGCCTGGACACTGAGGTCCATCTCCGAGGGCCTTCTGGCGGTTCCCTCATTGCGAGAAGCGAGGTTACAGGGAACCAGGCAGAGGACCTTCTCGGTGGTGGCGCCCTCCCTGTGGAACGCCCTCCCACCAGATGTGAAGGAAATAAGCAGCTATCTTCTCTTTAAAAGACATCTGAAGGCAGCCCTGTTTAGGGAAGTTTTTAATATTTAATGCTGTATTGTTTTTAACACTTGATTGGAAGCAACCCAGAGTGGCTGGGGAAACTCAGCCAGATGGGCTGGGTATAAATAATAAATTATTATTATTATTATTATAAAACAGCAGCCAGTAGGCTTGGTCTTTATTGAAGACTGTCGTGACAGGACTCCCACCTGCCACAAGGTGGAACAAGATGGAAGCCCCAAACAAAAGAGAACCCAAACTTTTATTAACTGCTCATCCCCATGTTAAATTAAAGATAAAGGGACCCCTGACCGTTAGGTCCAGTCGTGGCTGACTCTGGGGTTGCGGCGCTCATCTCGCTTTATTGGCCAAGGGAGCCGGCGTACAGCTTCCGGGTCATGTGGCCAGCATGACTAAGCCGCCTCTGGCAAACCAGAGCAGCGCACGGAAACGCTGTTTACCTTCCCGCCAGAGCGGTACCTATTTATCTACTTGCACTTTGATGTGCTTTCGAACTGCTAGGTGGGCAGGAGCAGGGACCGAGCAACGGGAGCGGGATTTGAACCGCCAGCCTTCTGATCGGCACTGGGGTCTAAACCACCCGCGTCCCAAGAGAAGTCATAGAACCACTCTATTCTGCCTTGGTCAGACCACACCTGGAATATTTTGTCCCATTCTGGATGCCACGATTTAAAAAGGATGTTGACAAGTTGGAAGGTGTGCAGAAGAGGGCGACCGATATGATTGAGGGTCTGGAAAGTAGTCTTGATTAGGAACGGTTGAGGGGACTGGGCATGTTTAGCCTGGGGAAAGGGAGACAGGTGATAGGATAGTCACAAGACAGGTGGAGAAAGCTTCCTTTTTGCTGCTCCAGAGGGCAAGAACCAAACCAATGGCTTCAAACTATAAGGAGAGATTCCGTCTAAACACCAGGATGAACTTTCTGATGGCAAGAGCTGTAAAATTCATATTAAATTGCTGTTCTAGGGGTTGTTTTTAAAAGCCTGGAACCAATTAATCCATTTTGCATTACTTTCTATGGGAGAGCGCGCCTCGGTTGTGGAACGCTTTGGTTTTGGAACAGACTTCCAGAACGGATTATGTTTGAGAACCAAGGTACCACTGTAGATTCAAACTCTTTTTAAAAATGTAGCAACCTGTTTATTTTGTAATGTCGGGACTAGAATGGGGATTGCAAACGAATATTCTGATTAAAAACCTATTGAATGTAGCCTAGCTGCTGCCGCCTTTTCCTTGTGGAACCTACCAAGTGTTGGCTGGGCCATTCTGGTGTTACAGAACATTCACAAACATTCCAACTTCGCCGAATGAAGACGCTCCTCCCTTGCCTCGTTTTGAGGACTCAAAACTGCTGCCAGGATTAGAAGGGTCAAGCCGATGGCAAGATGAGAAAGTTGCCTTCTTTCAGGTCCACCTCGCTTGCCCGTTTAGCCAGCACTGATTGGCAGTGCCTGGTCTTTCAAATCCAACACCTGCCCCTTCCACCTCCTCCCTGATCCTATTAACTGGAGGGACCAAGGATTGGAGCTGGAGCCTTCTGGATGCAAAGCAGGTGTTCTGCCACTGAGCGCAGCCCCCCTCCCCTGAGAAATAGGGGTCCAGTATACCTGAAGGACCATCTCCATCCCCATCGTTCTACCCGGACACTGAGGTCCAGCTCCGAGGGCCTCCTGGTGGTTCCCTCCCTGCGAGAAGCCAAGTTACAGGGAACCAGACAGAGGGCTTTCTCGGTGGTGGCGCCCGCCCTGTGGAACGCCCTCCCACCAGATGTCAAAGAGAAAAACAACTACCAAACTTTTAGAAGACATCTAAAGGCAGCTCTGTTTAGGGAAATTTTTAATGTTTAATAGGTTATTTTAGTGTTTTGTTGGAAGCTACCCAGATTGGCTGGGGAAACCCAGCCAGATGGGCGGGGTATAAATAATAAATTATTATTATTATTATTATTATTATTATTATTATTATTATTATTATTACAGGGTTCAGCAAACTTTTTCAGCAGGGGGCCTTTCCACTGTTTCTCAGACCTTATGGGGGGCCAGACCATATTTTGAAAAACATATTATTTAAACAGAGTATCTGAAGAAGTGTGCATGCACACGAAAGCTCATACCTAGAACTAACTCAGTTGGTCTTTAAGGTGCTACTGGAAGGAATTTTTTTATTTTGTTTTGACCATGGCAGACCAACACGGCTACCTATCTGTATTTAAACAGAGATGCAGTTTAAATAAAAACACACATTCTACTAATATATAAACACCAAACAGGCCCCACAAATAACCCAGAGATGCATTTTAAATAAAAGGAGACATTCTACTCATGTAAAAACACACTGACTCCCAGACCGTCCACGGGCCGGATTTAGAAGGCGATTGGGCCGGATCCGGCCCCCGGGCCTTAGTTTGCCTACCCATGAAACAGAACAGCCTTTCTCAACCTGTGGGTCCCCAGATGTTGTTGAACTACAACTCCCATCACCCCCTGCTAGCAAGGCCAGAGCTCAGGGATGATGGGAGTTGTAGTCCAACAACATCTGGGGACCCACAGATTGAGAAGCGCTGAAATAGAAGAAGCTGTCCTCTAAGCAGTTGAGGAATCCCGTCTTCCCACGATAGATGGGGCTGCTTTAGGTTTAAGGCTCGTTCAGATCACACAATGCAGACATGATGTGGAAAAGAACCCCGTTTAATTACAGCAGTGGTAATCTGTACAGAAAACAACAATTGTATGTACAATAGATAGGGCTTATATACAAAGCAATCTATTTAGGGATTTGGCTGCCATTGACAAAGGCAGTTCTGGATGAACTCACTTGACGGGAGCAATGATTTGCCTGGCGCCCACCCTGTCCACAGGCGATGTCCCCTTCCTCTGCTGTTTTAAGCCCAGAGAGACTTCCCCTGACTGTGGAGGTTCCATCACTAGCAAATTGACACATCTGCCCTCCATAAAAAAGACCAGAAGAGCCTTGAGGGATAACTCAGTCAGTAGAGAAGGAAACTCTTAATCACAGGGTTGTGGATTCGAGTCCCGCATTGAGCAAAAGATTCCCGTGTCACAGGTGTCCCAATTCTACGATTCTGTGATGCTTGGCTGCCTAAGGCTGTAGTCATCGCTGCAATTAAAAAAAGGTAAAGGGACCCCTGACCATTAGGTCCAGTCGTGGCCGACTCTGGGGTTGTGGCGCTCATCTCGCTTTATTGGCCGAGGGAACCGGAGTACAGCTTCCGGGTCATGTGGCCAGCAGGACTAAGTCGCTTCTGGCGAGCCAGAGCAGCGCACGGAAACGCCGTTTATCTTCCCGCCGGAGCGGTACCTATTTATCTACTTGCACTTTGACGTGTTTTCGAACTGCTAGGTTGGCAGGAGCAGGGACCGAGCAACGGGAGCTCACCCCGTCATTGCGGGGATTCGAACCGCCGACCTTCTGATTGGCAAGTCCTAGGCTCTGTGGTTTAACCCACAGCGTCCCTGAGAATTAAAAGTCCACAAAGAAATACCTGATTTGATTTGTGCTTGGGGGTCTGTTGGCCAGCCAGCATACCCAGTTATTGACGTCTCGAGTCTAAGAGTTGGGAAAGAGGGAGAAATGGAGGAGATGTTGGGCCCACACCTCTAGGGATAGTTTCTATCCAGTCTCTTCTGCAGTGTTCAAAACTCTGGATCATCTGTTCACCTCCTGCCCTCCGCTCTGACCCTAAAAAAGGCCAACTCAAAACGCACTGAATTTCGAGTGCGGTCAGAAGCAACCTGTGCTTAGGGTTGCGGCCTCAAAAAATGTCAAGGAGGGACCGGCGTTTGACTGGACAGCTAGACTCAGATGACCTCCTAAACCTCTTAGGATTCCAGCGTATGGTTTCAGTCTTGGCAGATGTTGTTCCTGTCGATTGGTGCATAGCTGTCAAGCGTCCCTTATTTGGCGGGAAAGTCCCTTATCCCAGCGCCGTGTCCCGCTGCTGTCCCTTACTGATGATGTCCCTTAAATTTCCCAGGTTTCAAAGGAAGCGGCTCCTCTCCCTCCTTCCCTCCCTGCCGGCCAGGGAGGAGGGAGACTCCAACTGTGTTGCTTGGCTGCGTTGCTCACCCAATAAGGAGTCTGAGAACAACTGGGGGGTGGAGCTTGCATGCCTTGTGCCGATCAAATTGGCTGCGTTGCCTGGGGACTCGCCTTTGCTCAGCGCTTCCCAACGGAGGGGGGACGGTGGTTTTCCTTGCTGCATCCCCTTTGCCGGGTTGCTGCGCTGTGGGAACCACCGCTTGAGGCTTCGCTTGGCTGCTGGCTGGGCTTTCTGCCTTTGGCTCGGAGGGGCTCAGAAGTTGAACGTACCTGTGCTTTGAAAATCCCTTATTTTCGAGGCTGCTGGTCCCTTATTTTCAAATGTGTAAGTTGACAGCTATGGATTGGTGGGTGGGGAGAGTAGACCGCCCTCCGCTGGGGTAGTAGGGTGCCTCTGCTGGACTTTCCTCTTCTCTGTGACCCCAGGAAGCGTGGAAAGAAGCCTCTCGAGTCGTCCTGTGGGTCCTCTAGTAGCAGCAGCTGGCGGGAGAGGCGCCCCAGGAAAATTCAGGGGGGAAACACGGTAACTGCTGCAGAGAGAACAGCGCCGGAACAGGCGGGTGTCGGTAGAGCCACCGGATCCTAGCCGCGCCGCCGCCACAAGCGACGGGCCACGTAACCAGTGATGACAACCCCTAGGAGCGAGCCGGTGCTTCCGATGGCGACGGCGGTTTCTGTGCTGAACATACCTGGAGAGAGACACAGAAAGGGAGACAGCGTGAGCGGTACAATTCCGCGGTTCCCGAAACCGCAAGAAGCCTGGCGCAATCTAAGGGGGAACCTGGTGCTGAGGCAATAACTCCCCCCAACACCCCCCTCCACTTTAGAAATACAGTGGTACCTCGGGTTAAGTACTTAATTCGTTCCGGAGGTCCGTTCTTAACCTGAAACTGTTCTTAACCTGAAGCACCACTTTAGCTAATGGGGCCTCCCGCTGCTGCTGTGCTGCCAGAGCACAATTTCTGTTCTTATCGTGAAGCAAAGATGGAGGGCACAAGGAGAAGGGGACGACAGAGGACGAGATGGTGGGACAGTGTTCTCGAAGAGACCAACATGAGTTTGACCAAACTGCAGGAGGCAGTGGAAGACAGGAGTGCCTGGTGTGCTCTGGTCCAGGGGGTCACAAAGAGGCAGACATGACTAAATGACTGAACAACAACAACAACACAGAGACCCTAGGGATTCAAAAGGCCAAGAGGGGAGGACCCCCTAGGCGACGATGGGCGGTTGTCCCGCGACGGACAGCAGGGCTTTTGTGGGGGCCAGAATGAAACGACATAGAAAACCTGAAGAGGCCTGCCTCCAGATTTGAGACACTGCTGAAGAAGGGAAAAGGAGCCCCTGTCTACTCACCGTTAGGCACGATTGAGATGGTCAAACTGGCTATCCGGGGCTGGCTGGCTATCGCGACACACCGGTAGACCCCTTGATGCTCCAGGGAGACACTCTCCACAACCAGGGTGGACCGGCCCTCGCCTTCTTCCTGGCGGTACCGGGACTTAGCCACGGGCGTCTCCACCCACCGGACCTGGACGTCTTCGCTGCAGTCGGCCGCAAGGCACGTGATCCGCAGGGTACCCCCTGTGCTGCCTTGGGTGGGAACAGGGGTGATGACAGGGCGGCAGGGGTCTCTAGAGGGGTCCGTGGTGGTGGAGGAGCTGCGTGGTTTTTCGGTAGCAAGCGTGGCGAGGCTGCTGGCCGTGGCGGAGACGGGCGCGGTGGTAGGTGGTTCATCTGTCAAGCGAGGGGGTTGCGAAGTTGCTGGCGTCTCCGTTGACGTCAAGACAAGGACCTGCACGGTGTTGGCCCCGGTCCCAGAATTCTGAGAGCTCATCTGCACCGCCGCAACAGGATTCCTCGTTGGAGAAGGGCTACTCGTTTCCAGAAGGGGTTCTGGGGTGGGAGATGTGGTCAATATTGTGGTCAGAGGTTCGGTGGAGAGAAGGGGAAGGCCCTGGGTGGTCGCCGGCGGCTCGGTGACGGCCGACTCCTGAGTATTCACGCGGCTCGTTCTTTCCGTCACGAGAGCAAAGGTGGCCTCCTCTGTAGCGCTGGGCACCTGTGTGGCTGCGAACCAAAAGTTTTTGCATCTTTTTTAAAAAAGGCATTCACAAGATTTTCACTGGCAGATTAACCAACTAGAGTTTAGTTGATTAATCTGAGCCAGTTCTTTTTTATCAACAAGGGCTGAGCGTTGATGCTGTATTTTTAATGTCAACGCCAGCCTTTCCCAACACAGTGCCCTCCAATGCTTTGAGCCACGGCTCTCGCCAGCCCTGACCAAAGGTGAGGGTTAATGGGATTCGTAGTCCAAAACATCTATTGTAGTCCATCAACTAGGAGGGCTTTAATAATAATAATAAAAAAAATTTTGTACCCTGCCCATCTGGCCGGGCCTCCCCAGCCACTCTGGGCGGCTCCCACCAGAACATTAAAAACACAAACATCAAACATTAAAAACTTCCCTAAACAGGGCTGCCTTCAGATATCTTCTGAAAGTCAGATAGTTGTTTCTTTCCTCAACATCTGATGGAAGGGCGTTCCACGGGGCGGGTGCCACCACCGAGAAGGCCCTCTGCCTGGTTCCCTGTAACCTCACTTCTCGCAGGGAGGGAACCGCCAGAAGGCCCTCGGAGCTGGATCTCAGTGTCCGGGCAGAATGATGGGGGTGGAGACGCTCCTTCAGGTATACTGGGCCTTTGAGGCCGTTTAGGGCTTTCAAGGTCAGCACCAACACTTTGAGTTGTGCCCGGAAACATACTGAGAGCCAATGGAGGTCTTTCAGGACCAGTATTATGTGGTCTCGGTGGCTGCTCCAAGTCACCAGTCTAGCTGCCGCAGTCTGGATTAGTTGCAGTTTCCGGGTCACCTTCAAAGGTAGCCCCACGTAGAGCGCATTGCAGCAATCCAAGCGGAAGATAACCAGAGCATGCACCACTCTGGCGAGACAGTCTGCGGGCAGGGAGGGTCTCATCCTGAGTACCAGATGGAGCTGCCCTGGACACAGAATTGACCTGCACCTCCATGGACAGCTGTGAGTCCAAAATGACTCCCAGGCTGCGCACCTGGTCCTTCAGGGGCACAGTTAACCCATTCAGGACCAGGGAGTCCCCCACACCCGCCCGCCCCCTGTCCCCTCAAAACAGTACTTCTGTCTTGTTAGGATTCAACCTCAATCTGATGGGACAAATTCAGGGAGGATAAAGCAATCAGGGACGCGGGTGGTGCTGTGGGTTAAACCACAGAGCCTAGGACTTGCCGATCAGAAGGTCGGCGGTTCGAATCCCCGCAATGACGGGGTGAGCTCCTGTTGCTCGGTCCCTGCTCCTGCCAACCTAGCAGTTCGAAAGCACGTCAAAGTGCAAGTAGATAAATAGGTACCGCTCTGGCGGGGAAGTAAACGGCATTTCCGGGCGCTGCTCTGGTTCGCCAGAAGCAGCTTAGTCCTGCTGGCCACATGACCCGGAAGCTGTACGCCGGCTCCCTCAGCCAGTAAAGCGAGATGAGCGCTGCAACCCCAGAGTGGTCCACGAGTGGACCTAATGGTCAGGGGTCCCTTTACCTTTGCCTTAAAGCAATCAGGGGCTTAGTAGGCGTGAAGGCAGGGAGGGGAGCATTGCTCTTAGGTTTGGGTCTCCTCCATGTGGGTTTCACACACGGTCAAAGCTTACTTTGGGGATTCACCACGGCCACCCTGGATTGGCGGAAGGTGTCCGTCTCGACCTCCAGAGTAGCTTCGCACTTGTAGGTTGCTCCCTCTGCGGCCGCCGGGACCTCAAGGATGGAGCGATAAAACATCAGCTGCTGCTCAAAATCCACCATGTCGTCTTCCATCTTCGTAGCCTCCAGCCTCTCCTCTCCCCGGAACCAGGTCAGCGTCAGGGAGCCCGGAGGGTACACCTTGCTCAAGGAGCAGATGAGATGAGCTGGCTGCCCAGTCCTCATAATCTTTGGCTCAGAGACCAGTTGCAAGGCATCGGGGAAAGCTGGAAAACAGCCCGTGGGTGTTAATAATAATAATAATAATAATAATAATAATAATAATAGTAATAGTAATAATAATAATAATAAACTAAATTTAATGATTACTTAGTTAAATATGTCAAGCTAAATCAATTGGAAATAGCTTGCAGGTACTTAATTGGTTTAGGATTTTATATAAGTTAAGTGATGAATTAAAATGTTTAATTTCAAAATTGAAAGATCTAAGGATGTTAAGGTTCAAGTTAAATTTTGTAAGGACCGTTAAAAGGATTTGCATTGAAATTCAACCAAGGGGAAGCGAGGAAGTCACTTAATAATGTTTGTAAGTGTAATTGTTAATAAGGTTATGATTTATGTTTGTTTCATGTGTTTGTTTATAATTTTGTGAAAATCAATATTTTTTAAAATAATAATAATAATAATTTATTTATACCCCACCCATCTGGCTGGGTTCCCCAGGTTTACAGGCAGAATTGGAAACCAGGAAGACGACCTCTTTAATAAAGAATGGGGAAAGTTTATAATTTAGTTGAAAAGCTATTTTAAAGAGTTACATACATTGGTAGGATTGACAGAAAACTTGTAGTAAAAATTTGAACTACGGATGGACAAATGATTTATAAAAAGAGAGTTATGAAAGGGATGCAGAGGGGGAAATCGCTGCATTAAGATGCTGCACTGGTTGGAGGGGATGCTAAGCAGCACGTCGGGGCTTCCGTCGTCCTGGTGCAAGGAGTTCCATCGGCCCTTCCTTGCCCGAGAAAGAGGGAGGGAGGGAGGGAGAGAGGGAGAGAGAGAGAGAGAGACTGACTGACTGACTGACTGACTGACTGACTGACTCACTCACTCACTCTCTCACTCACTCACTCTCGCCCATGCCGCACGCGAGCCCGGCACGAGGCGGTTGCGGCACCGCGGCAGCCGCTGAAGTGCCACCCTTCTGCGTCCCTCCCCATCCCCTTCTCTTCCTCCTCCCTCAGGCCGCCTCCTCAGCCACCGCCTCCGGCCTCCCCTGGCAGCGTGGTGGAAGTCTCGCAAGAGAGGGGCTGCCTGCCTGCCCGCCGCCACCCGTCTCCTCACGACGCGCCCCGAGGCGGAAAAGGTAGAGACGGAGACACGGCAACTCGCACGCGCTCTCTCTCTCGCGGCGGAGGACCCCGAGCCGCTGCTTCCCTCCCGAGCCGGGTGAGAATGAAACCCGGGAAATTTAAGGGACATGATCAATAAGGGAAAGCAGCGGGACACGGCGCTGGGATAAGGGAGTTTCCCGCCAAATAAGGGACGGTTGGCAGCTATGGTTCAGATTCTGATTGACACCTATCAGCCTAATGTCAAAGGACGGGACGCAGATGTCCAGATTCCTGGACCAGCTGCCTTAAACCCTTCTGAGTGAGCCCAGTTTGCACCTCAATTTGCAGCACCTTCTGCATGCAAAGCAGGTGTCCTTGACACCACCTGAGGCCCCTTCTGCAGGCAGCTGCGACCTCAGGGGTGGAGCGGGCGCTTGGCATGCAGAAGGTTGCCCCGGCCGCCCCCTTCGCCTCCACCTCTGCACTTACAGTACACCTGCAGATCCACCTTCTTCTGTCCGGAGGTCCCCCTGCACTGCCCTGTGCAGAACTTGGCTCCTTCCATGCTGACGGTGGCTTTGGCGATGGTCAGGATGCTGTGAGTCTTGTTGGAGAAGACTTCGCCCTGCTCAATGTCCAGGCCTTCCCACTGGACCTTGCCACCGGGGCAGTCCGTGGAGCAAGTCAGCTGGATGGAGCCTCCCAGTTCCACCAGTGCCTTCGGAGGGTGGACGGTCAGGACGGAACTGGGAAGACCTGCATGGCACAGAGGGGGAAGAGAGGTCAGTGCTGAGGGTGGCATGGACGGGGTCCCCTGTGGTTGGACTCCAGCCCCCACCGTCCTCTGACCATTGGTCCTGCTGGCTGCTGCTGCCACAAGCTCTCTAGGTAAAGGAAAAGGGACCCCTGACCATTAGGTCCAGTTGTGGCCGACTCTGGGGTTGCAGCACTCATCTCGCTTTATTGGCCGAGGGAGCCGGCGTACAGCTTCTGGGTCATGTGGCCAGCAGGACTAAGCCGCTTCTGGCGAACCAGAGCAGCGCACGGAAACGCCGTTTACCTTCCCGCTGGAGCGGTACCTATTTATCTACTTGCACTGGTGTGCTTTCGAACTGCTAGGTGGGCAGGAACAGAGACCGAGCAACGGGAGCTCACCCCGTCACTGGGATTCGAACTGCCGACCTTCTGATCGGCAAGTCCTACGCTCTGTGGTTTAACCCACAGCGCTAGGCAGCCCGATTAAGAAAGGCTGTCTTCTTGCCACCCCTTCCCTCTGGCAAAAGGAAAGGGCCACGGGGTTGTAGTCCTGCTCAGAGTAAGCCCATTGGAGTTGATGGATGGGACTAAGTTGCCTTTGGGAACCATCCTGAGATCTTACGATGAAGGGCGGTGTAATATTATTATTATTATTATTATTATTATTATTATTATTATGTTTCAAAGGATCTAACTCAATAATGATAATAATATGGTGCAGATGTACTATTATTATTTCTTTTGTTTCAAAAGATCTAACTCTGTTATTATTATTATTATTACTACTTATACCCTGCCTATCTGACCGGGCCTCTCCAGCCACTCTGGGCGGCTCCCAACAGAATATTAAAAGCACAATAAAACTTCAAACATTCAAAGCTTCCCTAAGCAGGGCTGCCTTCAGATGTCTTCTAAAAGTCAGATCGTTTTTTATTTCCTTGACATTTCATGGGAGGGCGTTCCACAGGGCAGGCGCCACCACCAAGAAGGCCCTCTGCTTGGTTCCCTGTAACCTCGCTTCTCGCAGGGAGGGAACCGCCAGAAGGCCCTCAGAGCTGGACCTCAGCGTCCGGGTAGAACGATGCTCCTTCAGGTATACAGGACTGAGGCCGTTTAGGGCTTTCAAGGTCAGCACCAACACTTTGAATTGTGCTTGGAAACGTCCACTCTGGGCGGCTTCCAACAAAACACTAAAATACAACAACCTATTAAACATTAAAAGCTTCCCTAAACAGGGCTGCCTTCAGATGTCTTCAAAAAGTTTGGTAAGTTGTTTTTCTTTTTGACATCTGGTGGGAGGGCGTTCCACAGGGCAGGCGCCACCACCAAGAAGGCACTCTGCTTGGTTCCCTGTAACCTCACTTCTCGCAGGGAGGGAACAGCCAGAAGGCCCTCAGAGCTGGACCTCAGTATATGGTCTGAGGGACAGTGTGCCGGCCCACGGCTGAAAAAGGTTGCTGACCCCTGCTCTAAAAGTTAAAATGTCATTTGTTTTCTTTTGTTTTTAAATGCAGTATTCCAGCACTTATTTAAACAGCTAAGAAAGAGCAATGGGGGAATAAGACCTTAAAATCAACAGCAATATGAAACTTTTAAAAAAATATTTTTATTTTAAAAAGCCAGCTTTTTAATTAGATTTAAAAGGCGCTGCAAGGGCAATTTCGAAGCCGAAGGGGTGACATGTTAACATCTTGTGGTGGGGTGTTCCGTAGACATGGAGCCAACAAATGCACTCAAGGTGGCTCGCAGATAAGGATAAAATGAAACTTTGAAGGCTCAGTGCCATAATGGGCTACTTTTAAAATGAGGCTGCATTTGAAATTGCATTTTAACCTGTATTTTAAATCGGTCCCCTCCCCACCCACCTATTATGTTTTTACTGCAATTTTACTGGTGTTAGCTGCCCTGAGCCCGGCTCTGGCCGGGGAGGGCGGGGTATAAATATTGTTGTTGTTGTTGTTGTTGTTGTTGTTGTTGTTGTTGTTGTTATATTATTATTATTATTATTATTATTATTATTATTATTATTATTATTATTATTATCATAGCCCACACATCTAGTGGCAATCGGTTCTGTAAGACGCCCCAAGATTTTTGTATTTCTTCCCCCCGCCCAAAGCGAATTTCGCATCCTTTCAGCGATTTTTCGCCTTTTCGACTTGTCCTTTCACTGCCACTACAACACCCCTGGGCAGCCTTGTTCCATTAAAAGGCCCTGGAGCCGCCTTGCTTGGGTGAGATATGGAGGAAAGCAGCCAACGAAATCTGTTTAGTAGTGCAAGAAATCTTCTTTTTTAAAAAAATAATAATGGGGGAAAACAAAACAAACAATGCACATTTTCCTTTTGCAAATGGCATTTTGTCGAGATGGAAAACATTGCAATTTTTTCTGGTTGGGACGGTCTTGGGAAAATTTCCTTTTTATTATTGTAATAATAAATTACAGTAACGCCAGATGCGTGGGGTATTATAAGGGGAAGGTTGTGAAAGGCAGAGGGAATATCATTTATTTATTTTTCTCTCTTTTTAAAACATTACATTTCCCCCCCTTCAAATAATATTTATTATTTTCAGTAGATAAACATAGTAAAAAAAAAAAGATTAACAGTAATAAAAACAAAGAAAAAGAGAAAAAAGATACATCCAGCATATTACCACTTAATTAATTAAAATTAATCCATCTTCATAACCATAGTATTTGACTTCCTCAAATCTCTTCCATCTGAATTTCTTAGTAATTACCATATTTTTTGCTCTATAAGACTCCCTTTTCCCCTCCTAAAAAGTAAGGGGAAATGTGTGTGCGTCTTATGGAGCGAATGCAGGCTGCGCAGCTATCCCAGAAGCCAGAACAGCAAGAGGGATTGCTGCTTTCACTGCGCAGCGATCCCTCTTGCTGTTCTGGCTTCTGAGACTCAGAATATTTTTTTTTCTTGTTTTCCTCCTCCAAAAACTAGGTGCGTCTTGTGGTCTGGTGCGTCTTATGGAGCGAAAAATATGGTATATGTAGCAGTTTCCAATATCAGTGTTTCAAAAGACCATGTCACAGTCCTAATCATATGACATAACTTTCCTTATCGTACATTTTCTTATTTGTAAATTCAATTCCAGTTTAATCCTGGGTAAAAATTGCATTTTGGGAGGGGGGGGGGATGATTTGACTTACCCCAGCCAAGCCTGAAGAATACGAACAGCAGTCCCAAGTTGATGGTTGCCATGCTCTTTGCAATTGAGTTATATCTCTACCTACAGTTACACGGACTTATTCCAGCAGCAGAAGCAGCCTGTCTCTTTCCAAATTAATTAATGTAGTTCCTTCCTTCCTCACGGCACTCTCGCTCTGGTGCAGTTTCCAAGTCTGCCTGCAATTCAATGACACCAGCACCTCTTAAATCCAAGGTGGGTGTCTCCGCCCACCCCTGTGTCGAGGGGGGGGGGCGTTAAAAAACAATATCCACCCACCCCTCACAGCCTGCCTCTTCCCATAATCCGAGTGATGTTAGAATCCTGGATTTAGCCATTTTTCCAGAAATACTTTCCCTCCCCCTTTTAATCAAAGAATGAATTAACTCTTCAACTTTGCTTATCAGCGGACGAATCCCGTTCTGTTTATTGGAGGTGTTCCAGTAAACTGCGAAAAAAGCCGTTTCCCACATCAAAGCCGTTCAGGGGACTCCCACTGCGACCCTGAACGAAGGAGCCTTCCTGCTGGATCTCTGCATGATATGTGGTCACTGAGAAACCAGCCTGGCTAATGGTGCTGCGTCGCTCAGATTCAGAAGTTCGGAACGCTAATTTTCTCCCAAGCCGAACGCACAGCAGGATTACCCTCCCTTAAAATAAAATAAAGAGTTTGTTTGTCGTGTCTCTGTCAGAGTCCACGATCTGGGCTAGCTCCAGAGCAGCGATTTGTGCAAGGCAGCCCCCTCTGTTGTTATTGTTGTTATTGTTGATGTTGTTTAGTCGTTTAGTTGTGTCCGCCTCTTTGTGACCCCCTGGACCAGAGCACGCCAGGCACTCCTGTCTTCCACTGCCTCCCCCAGTTTGGTCAAACTCATGCTGGTAGCTTCGAGAACACTGTCCCACCATCTCGTCCTCTGTCGTCCCCTTCTCCTTGTGCCCTCCATCTTTCCCAACATCAGGGTCTTTTCCAGGGAGTCTTCTTTTCTCATGAGGTGGCCAAAGTCTTGGAGCCTCAGCTTCACGAACTGTCCTTCCAGTGAGCACTCAGGGCTGATTTCCTTCAGAATGGAGAGGTTTGATCTTCTTGCAGTCCATGGAACTCTCAAGAGTCTCCTCCAGCACCAGAATTCAAAAGCATCCATTCTTCGGCCATCAGCCTTCTTTATGGTCCAGCTCTCCCTTCCATACATCACTACTGGGAAAACCAGAGCTTGAACTATACGGACCTTTGTCAGCAAGGTGATGTCTCTGCTTTTTAAGATGCTGTCCAGGTTTGTCATTGCTGTTGGATTGCTTGCTGTACCTCAAAGGCTGAAGTAGGTGAACTTAATAAGTTAGTTCTGTCCTTTGATAATGTAGGCAGTTGTTAATTTTTACGGAGAGCTATACAAAGTAGGCCCTGGGGAAAAACTGGAAAAGTGATAGAATACCTGGAGAAAAATAAACTGCCTTAAAGGATTTTCCTAAGCGGCTTTTCCCTGTTCTGTGCCAAACAAAGTTCGTACCACCTTGCTCCAGAATGCCCAAGAATGCAGCTCTTAGAGCTTTCCAAAGTAAAGCAAAAACAACCAGCAAAAAAAAGTAAAGCACAAAAATTCTACGTGCTCTGAAAAGCAGGCAGAAGGATCTGTAGTGAGCGTGGAGCCAATCAAAGGTTGTTGAAGTCTTCCCAGACCCCACACTTCTGATGTGCTTTTCTAGCTAGTGCACAAGATACCTGCCCCCCCCCCAGCCAACCCCGGATGCTGGTCCTGGAAGCCGGGGCAACCCAATAAGATGTATAAAGAGCAAGATTATCATTATGGAATGGGGCGTGCCTATTTTCCTCTGAGAAATGTTGGAGGCTACAAACATCAGAAACAATCAAAACGACGATAATGCCGCCATGGGGCTGGCGGTAATCGTTTTGAGCGTGGAAGACTCCTTTTTCCCCTTTTGCAATACTTGCACCCCTCCTGGTCCTGTTCCTCATTCCACCCCCAACACAACACTTCTTGTTGTTGAGTCGTTTTGTCGTGTCCGCCTCTTTGTGACCCCCTGGACCAGAGCACGCCAGGCACTCCTGTCTTCCACTGCCTCCCACAGTTTGGTCAAACTCATGCTGGTAGCTTCGAGAACATTGTCCCACCATCTCGTCCTCCGTCGTCCCCTTCTCCTTGCGCCCTCCATCTTTCCCAACATCAGGGTCTTTTCCAGGGAGTCTTCTCTTCTCCTGAGGTGGCCAAAGTCTTGGAGCCTCAGCTTCAGGATCTGTCCTTCCAGTGAGCACTCAGGGCTGATTTCCTTCCGAATGGAGAGGTTTGATCTTCTTGCAGTCCATGGGACTCTCAAGAGTCTCCTCCAGCACCAGAATTCAAAAGCATCCATTCTTTGGCGATCAGCCTTCTTTATGGTGCAGCTCTCACTTCCATACATCACTACTGGGACAACCATAGCTTTAACTATATGGACCTTTGTCGGCAAGGTAATGTATCTGGTGTACCTTAACAGGAGTGGGGGGGGGGGGAGATGTGTCCGATAAAATTGGCATGGGGAAGGGGGAAAGTTTCACAGATGCAGAAATCCTTTGGCCTTACACTACCCTCTGGCCTTTGGTGGAACGGACACTTGCGTGGTAGGAAAACCCGCCTCAATGTCACATATTGAAATCGTGTTTCCAACGAAATTCGTAAGCTTCCTTCTCGTTTCCACTGAAAAACCGTGGAATCAGAGGAGGACTTGCCAGTTTCTAATCTCTGTGTTTTCACTCCAAAAGATTTGTCAGATTTATGAAAAGGTCAGCTCGTAGACAAACAGAAACCCGGCCAGCTATGTTTGATGCTGGCCTCACCCTTTTCCTTCCAAGGTTTGCTGTTTCAAAGGAGTCCAAGGTGGTGGGGACTGTGAAGGAAACTGGGGCAGCCCCTTGGAGGAGCAGCCTTGCTGCCTCTGCAGACCAATGTCCAAAAAATTACACCCATAGAAACAACAACAATTTATTACGGTATCTTTCGCTCCATAAGACACTGACCATAAGACGCACCTAGTTTATAGAGGAGGAAAACAGGGGAAAAAAATATTCGGAACGAAACAGTGGATGTATGATTTTAGCCAAATGCAAAAATCCTGAGGATCCATGTGGATCTGTGCTTTGTAACCACGTTTTTGCGCCATTGCGGCCCCACGCAACAGTGGGTGCGTGGGTTTTTGGGTGCAGGCTGTAGCCATGGACATGCTATGTGATTTGATGGTGAATTTGGGGTGACCCAATGCAAAATTCCTGAGGATCCTCCTCCCAGGCAGCCTCCTTTATCTCTAGCGTCCCTTATCTCCCTCCAGATCGCTTGCCGATCAGCTGCTTTCTTTCAACACTCCCTTCCCTCTTGTTTGCCTTAGTGTCTTTTCCTTAGCTGGAGCAGTTTTTTGCTGCTCCTTTTCTTCTAATTTCTCTCCTCATTGCTTTAGTATTCCTGTCTCCTCTCCTTGCAAGTTCGCTGTCTTTACCTCCCCACTCCCAGGCAGCCTCCTTTATCGCATCCCTTATGTCCCTCCCGATTGCTTGCCAATCAGCGGCTTTGTTTCAACACCCACTTCCCTCTTTCAAAAAACAAAAACAAAAACAAAAAAGCATGATCTGCTTTTTGCCCCTGGGCAATTCGGCCCCAGGGACTACGTATTCGCTCCATAAGACGCACAGACATTTCCCCTTACTTTTCAGGAGGGAGGAAAAAAGTGCGTCTTATGGATCGAAAAATACGGTACAGTGGTGCCTCGCAAGACAAAATTAATCCGTTCCGTGAGGCTCTTCGTATAGCGGTTTTTTTGTCTTGCGAAGCAAGCCCATTGACAGCTTAGCGGATTAGCGCTATTAGCGGTTTAGCGGCTTTTAGCGGATCAGCTGATAAGCGGCTTATCAGCGGAACAGCTGATAAGCGGCTTAGGGCTTAGGAAAAGGGGAAAAAAAGGGGAAAAACCCCGCAGGAACTCGCAAGACATTTTCGTCTTGCAAAGCAAGCCCATAGGGAAATTCGTTTTGCGAAGCGCCTCCAAAACGGGAAACCCTTTCGTCTAGCGGGTTTTCCGTCTTGCGAGGCGTTCGTCTTGCGGGGCACCACTGTATTTATACCCCGCCGATCTGGCTGGGTTTCCCCAGCCACTCTGGGCGGCTTCCAACAAAAGATTAAAAATTCTATTGGTCGTTTCATTCTTCTAAACCACTTTGAGGTTTTCTTTCTTGCCATCAAGCAGTGTGCATATTACAAAAATAAGTAAATAGATAATAAAGCATGCAATGTTAGTCCTACTCAGAGTTCGTTGTTGGCACCTGTCTGTCTCGAGAGGGCCTTCTCGGTTGTGGCTCCTCCCAGGCGACAATAAACAACTTTCTAGAAGACATCTGAAGGCAGCCCTGTTTAAGGAAGTTTGTAATGTTTGATGTTTTACTGTGTTTTTAATGTTCTGTTGGGAGCCGCCCAGAGTGGTTGGGGAGACCTGGCCAAATGGGCGGGATATACGTAATAAATTATTATTATTACTGCTACTACTACTACTACTACTACAGGGATGTGGGTGGCGCTGTGGGTTAACCCACAGAGCCTAGGACTTGCCGATCAGAAGGTCGGCGGTTCGAATCCCCGCAATGACGGGGTGAGCTCCCATTGCTCAGTCCCTGCTCCTGCCAACCTAGCAGTTCGAAAGCACGTCAAAGAGAGGTTGGGTTCCAGGTGGAAAAATCGAAACTAGAGACGGAATTGCTAGAACCAAAAACTAAGATACTTTCGAGAATGTATAACTTGCTGCTTAAATGGAATACACAGGATGAGACAGTTAAATCTGCCATGATAAAATGGGCACAGGATATTGGGCATAACATCATGTTTGAGGACTGGGAAAGGTTATGGAACACCGGAACGAAATTCACGGCATGCAATGCCTTGAAGGAAAACATTATGAAAATGGTATACCGGTGGTACATGACCCCAGTCAAGCTTGCTAAGATATATCACCTGTCTGACAATAAATGCTGGAAATGTAAGGAGGCGGAAGGGACATTCTTTCACCTCTGGTGGACTTGTCCAAAAGTGAAGGCCTTCTGGGAGGTGATTTACAATGAGTTAAAAAAGGTATTTAGGTATACCTTTCCCAAGAAACCAGAGGCCTTTCTTCTGGGCATTGTGGACCAGAAAGTGTTAAAGAAGGATAGAAATCTCTTTATGTACGCTACCACAGCAGCAAGAATTTTTATCGCAAAGTATTGGAAGACACAAGATTTACCCACGCTGGAGGAATGGCAGACGCAGTTGATGGACTATATAGAACTGGCTGAAATGACTGGCAGAATCCGAGACTTGGGAGAAGAAACAATGGAAGAGGACTGGAAAAAATTTAAGGACTATTTGCAAAAACATTATAAGCTGTATGAATGTTAAGAAAATGCACGATTTAGGAAACTCTAGCTTCAGCAACTTGATTAGGTGAAATGAAAACTAAGGTATAAGAAATAAGAGGTGGAATTATGAAATAACTTTATTATGTTTAATTTAAATACATAAGAATTGGGACATAACATTGTGAATCTAGAAACATGATAAACCGAAAGATACAGTAAGTTATGAAATAAGGTAACAAATTGCTGATGTTTGTATTACAAAGAATGCAGGGTTTGGAGGATGTGGGGAAGTCCAGTTGGTTTGTTAAAAAATATTAAGGAAAGTTGGACTCTTTATACTTTTTCCTTTTTTTTTTGTTTTCTTTCTTTTTTCTTTATTCTGTATATCTTTGACTATAAGAAAAGAAACTTAATAAAAATATTATATAAAAAAAAGAAAGCACGTCAAAGAGCCAGTAGATAAATAGGTACCACTCCGGCGGGAAGGTAAACGGCATTTCCATGCGCTGCTCTGGTTCGCCAGAAGCGGCTTAGTCCTGCTGGCCACATGACCCGGAAGCTGTACGCCGGCTCCCTCGGCCAAGAAAGCGAGATGAGCGCTGCAATCCCAGAGTCGGCCACGACTGGACCTTACGGTCAGGGGTCCCTTTACCTTTACCTTACTACTACTACTATTAAAATAATGTGCAAAATTGCTTCATATTAGGGGAGTAAGTTGCTGTAGTAGTAATAATAATAATAATAATAATAATAATAATAATAATAATAAGCAGGACAATGTAAAATTGGGTGCAAAAGCAAGGCAGGACAGGCAGACCAGCTTTCGCACAACATTTCCTTTTTTAAAAAGTTGCCAATGGGTGTGGAGCGAACTGGGAAACAGAACATAAAAAACTGCCCCTGCGACTTTCTGCATGCAAAAGAGATGCTTTAGCGCTTAGTGAAGAAAGCCTAAGTGTTTGCGAAAGACGAGAAATTGGGAAATGGCATAAGAAGATCGGAGGAGGTAAGGTCAACGGCCCTCATTAATGCAGTTTTATTTCCGCAAGATACCTTCCCTTGGCTGCAGGGACACTGCCTCTTGTTTATGGGAAAGTTGGTCTTCCTGGGAAATAAGTTCCTTCCCGCCATTGGCTTGGCTGCAGCCAGCCTTGGAACTACTTCTAAGTAGAAATTTCCTCCCCAAAGAAATAAAATAAAATAAAACTTTCGCCAAGGACGAGGGAAGCTGTGACTCTGCAGAGGCTGCACCCCAACTCTCCACAGTTCCCCCAGTATGGTCAATGCTTTTAGGCAAGGATGGCCAGCAATTTCTGGAGGGCCTAAAGTTCAGCATCTTTGGGGAAAGAACTCCCTGGTCCTGAATGGGGTACCTGTGCCCCTGAAGGACCAGGTGTGCAGCCTGGGAGTCATTTTGGACTCACAGCTGTCCATGGAGGCGCAGGTCAATTCTGTGTCCAGGGCAGCTCCATCTGGTATGCAGGCTGAGACCCTCCCTGCCTGTGGACTTTCTCCCCAGAGTGGTGCATGCTCTAGTTATCTCCCGCTTGGACTACTGCAATGCGCTCTACGTGGGGCTACCTTTGAAGGTGACCTGGAAACTACAACTAATCCAGAATGCGGCAGCTAGACTGGGGACTGGGAGTGGCCGCCGGGACCACATAACGCCGGTCCTAAAAGATCTCCATTGGCTCCCAGTACGTTTCCGAGCACAATTCAAAATGTTGGTGCTAACCTTGAAAGCTCTAAACGGCCTTGGTCCTGTATCCCTGAAGGAGCGTCTCCACCCTTATCATTCAGCCCGGACACTGAGATCCAGCACCGAGGGCCTTCTGGCGGTTCCCTCCCTGCAAGGTTACAGGAAACCAGGCAGAGGGCCTTCTCGGTAGTGGCGCCCTCCCTGTGGAACGCCCTCCCTTCAGATGTGAAGGAAATAAGTAGTTATCTTCTCTTTAAAAGACATCTGAAGGCAGCCCTGTTCAGGGAAGTTTTTAATATTTAATGCTGTATTGTTTTTAACACTTGACTGGAAGCCGCCCAGAGTGGCTGGGGAAACTCAGCCAGATGGGCGGGGTATAAATAATAAAAAATTATTATTATTATATAAAGAACGTGGTTTCAAAAAGGTGCAGAATGAATGAATCTTTATTTGTGTCAGCCATCGGCCATAGCAGCAAAGCAACAACACAATATACAAAGAACAGAAATGAAAAGTCAGTTCTATAAAACACACTTTAGGGTCCTGAATCAACAGTCGAATAGCGGACCTTATTTTGATTGCCCCAGCTAAAAACCTTGCCACCTTTGCTGTCACCTGCTCATCTTGATCTGCCAAAAGAATGGACACTGTGGCAGTGGTTGGGTGACCCGGGATGGACAATAAAAGAGGGGTGATGATCTCATTCCTTAAGTCTTTATAAAGAGGGCAAGCCAGAATGGCATGCGCCACCGATTTGGGACTGCCATCTCCAAAGGGACAGAAGCATTTTTCGTGTGGGATCTGTTGGAATCGTCTCTCAAGTCCAGCCGAGGGCAAGACATTCAATCTTGAATATTGATATTGATATTGTATAAAAATGTGTTGTATGAACTATACAAAACTATACTAAATTAAGGTTATAACACTTAATTTAAATTTAACATTCAACTTAAAGGGATGTGGGTGGCGCAGTGGGTTAAACCACAGAGCCTAGGGCTTGCTGATCAGAAGGTCAGCGGTTCGAATTCCTGCAATGACGGGGTGAGCTCCCGTTGTTCTGTACCAGCTCCTGCCAACCTAGCAGTTCAAAAGCACGTCAAAGTGCAAGTAGATAAATAGGTACTGCTCCGGCGGGAAGGTAAACGGTGTTTTCATGCGCTGCTTGAAGCGGCTTAGTCCTGCTGGCCACATGACCCGGAAGCTGTACGCCGGCTCCCTCAGCCAATAAAGCGAGATGAGCACCGCAACCCCAGAGTCGTCCACGACTGGACCTAATGGTCAGGGGTCCCTTTACCTTTACCTGTAACACTTATTTTCATATTAACTTCATATTAATAAAGTTATTTATAATTATTAGTAGTTTACATTATATGTTTACACCTCTTCTTATTTCATGTTACAAAAAGTTTCTAGAGACTAGAGTATCAGTCTTTGTCAATTGTGTTTCTAAAGGAACTTTTGCTATTGCCAAATGCCAATGTGTTTGTGTTATTAAGTTTGTTAAGAATAAAAAAAATCATTCTAAGCTAGAGCTTAATCATTATTTCCCTATTAATATACTTCTACTTAATTGCACTTCACTATTAATATCCTTCTTCTTAATTGCATTTCAGCTCAACAATTACTTTGATAAAGTGCATGTTTTGTTATGTGTAAATGGCTTTAGATACCCATTGTTGTTGTTGTTGTTTAGTTGTTTAGTCATGTCCGACTCTTGGTGACCCCCTGGACCAGAGCACGCCAGGCCCTCCTGTCTTCCACTGCCTCCCCCAGTTTGGTCAAACTCATGATGGTCTCTTTGAGAACACTATCCAACCATCTCATCCTCTGTCGTCCCCTTCTCCTTGTGCCCTCCATCTTTCCCAACATCAGGGTCTTTTCCAGGGAGTCTTCTCTTCTCATGAGGTGGCCAAAGTCTTGGAGCCTCAGCTTCAGGATCTGTCCTTCCAGTGAGCACTCAGGGCTGATTTCCTTCTGAATGGAGAGGTTTGATCTTCTTGCAGTCCGTGGGACTCTCAAGAGTCTCCTCCAGACCAGAATTCAAAAGCATCCATTCTTCGGCGATCAGCCTTCTTTATGGTCCATAAATTACCATGTAGCATATATTCAACACACAAAAAAGCTAGCAACAATTTGTGGTTGACAAAGGACAGCTGGACATATAAAGGGCCCCATTACCTTCAGTAGCTGAGGGCCTCATCAAACCTAAATCCAGCCCTGGCAATGACCAATGAGATCCACATGGAGGCGCATGGATTTAGGCAAGTTTAGAGCACAATGGGAACACTCAAGGCTTTCTGGTATTCCCCGGTTTCCCCATTCTTGGAGGCTGCACTTCTGACCCCTTGATTTGAGTGTGCTTTCCTCTCACCTTTGACTCTTGGAGGGAAATTAATCTCCGCTTCCAGGGCAGAGAGAATCCAAGCCACGGAACGACAACAATGAAAATCCGTTCTGCGGCGCTTAGGAAATGCAGTAGCAAGCACTCCACAAAAATCCCCAGCATTGTCTAAGCTTCTAGCGGACATATTTTCGGGTGGGGTGACCCCACTCCGGCGCAAAGAGCGTCCCCCTCTCTCTCTCCTTCGGACGGCCACCCATCGCCAGCAAACCACCCAAACCTTTGGCCTTGATTTTCTGCACAAAGGCAGGTCCGAAAATTTGCTGATTCCGGAAAGCCCTCTTGGGTGTTTAGCTAAGGCTGCTTGTTTTCCTGTCGTCTTATCCGTCGGGTCATCAGCTAATCAGTTTTTAACTGGTTTAGGAAGCGGGTTTTTAAACAGGGGCGTTCGTTTTCTTTTTTTAGAGGTTTGCCATCATGGAACGAGGAGCTTAGGAACTGACAAAGAGGTATTCAAGAAGACACAAGCCCTTGAGTCTCACTGAGACCAAGATTCTAGATCTCATGGTTCTGCACAAAGGGCAGGTTTAACTAGGAACTCCATTGTACTCAATGAATTTAGGTCAGCTACAGACTAGGGAGGGACACGGGTGGCGCTGTGGGTTAAACCACAGAGCCTAGGACTTGCCGATCAGAAGGTCGGCGGTTCGAATCCCTGCGATGGGGTGAGCTCCCGTTGCTCGGACCCAGCTCCTGCCAACCCAGCAATTCGAAAGCACACCAGTGCAAGTAGAAAAATAGGTGCCACTCCAGCAGGAAGGTAAACGGCATTTCCGTGTGCTGCTCCAGTTCGCCAGAAGCGGCTTAGTCCTGCTGGCCACATGACCCGGAAGCTGTACGCCGGCTCCCTCGGCCAGTAAAGCGAGATGAGCGCCGCAACCCCAGAGTCGGCCACGACTGGACCCTTTACCTTTTACAGACTAGGGAACTGGGCCAGCATTAACACAGTGAATTTCCACAGGGACAAACGTACGGTTCGGCATACTCTCCAACATTTACCCAGTGTTTGAATCCCATTCCGTAATGATAATTTTACTATTTATACCCCACACATCTTACTGTGGGCAGCTTGCAACATATATAAAAACACAACAGAACATTAAAAAAAATAACTTCCCTATACAGGATTGCCTTCAGACAGCTCAGGGGTCGGATAACTCCATACCCTCCAACATTTCTCCAATGAAAATAAGGACCCCTAAGGAAAAATGGGACATTCCAGGATCAGATCATAACCTGGGACAGCTTCTCTAAATCAGGGATGTCTCTGAAAATAGGGACATTTGGAGGGTCTGGCTTCTCCACTTAGGCAGGAAGAACCAGATGCACAAATTTAGGATGGGCAACACCTGGCTTGACAGCAGAACATGTGAAAAGGATCCTGGGGACTTAGTAGAACACAAGCTGAACACGAGCCCACCGGGTGATGCAGCAGCAAAAAAGGCTAATGCTATTCTACGCTGCATAAGCATAAGTCTAGTGTCCAGAACAAGGGGAGGAATAGTACTGTTCTATTCTGCCTGGGTCAGACCACACCTGGAGTACAGTGATACCTCGGGTTACAGACGCTTCAGGTTACGGATGCTTCAGGTTACAGACTCCACTGACCCAGAAACAGTACCTTTGCTTCAGGATGAGAACAGAAATCGTGCTCTGTCAGTGTAGCGGCAGCAGGAGGCCCCATTAGCTAAAGTGGTGCTTCAGGTTAAGAACAGTTTCAGGTTAGGAATGGACCTCCAGAACGAATTAAGTTCTTAACCCGAGGTACCACTGTATCATTGGGATGTGGGTGGCACTGTGGGTTAAACCACAGAGCCTAGGGCTTGCCGATCAGAAGGTCGGCGGTTCGAATCCCCGCGATGGGGTGAGCTCCCGTTGCTCGGTCCCTGCTCCTGCCAACCTAGCAGTTCGAAAGCACGTCAAAGTGCAAGTAGATAAATAGGTACCGCTCCGGCGGGAAGGTAAACGGCGTTTCCGTGCGCTGCTCTGGTTCGCCATAAGCGGCTTAGTCCTGCTGGCCACATGACCTGGAAGCTGTACGCCGGCTCCCTCGGCCAATAAAGCGAGATGAGCGCCGCAACCCCAGAGTCGGCCACGACTGGACCTAATGGTCAGGGGTCCCTTTGCCTTTACCTTTACCACTGTACTGTGTCCAGTTCTGGGCAGCAGAATTTAAGAAGGATGTTGACAAGCTGGAAGGTATGCAGAGGAGGGTAACTGAGATGATTGAGGGTCTGGAAACAAAAGCCTTATGAGGAGTATTTGAAGGAGCTGTGTGTGTTTAGACTAGAAAAATGGAGAATGAGAGGAGATGTGAGAGTCATCTTCAGATATCTTAAGGGCTATCACATGGAAGAGGGAGCATTCTTGCTTTCTCCTACTCTGGAGGGTAGGACTCGAACCCATGGCTTCAAGTTGCAAGCAAGGAGATTCCGACTCAACAAGAGGCTCAGTGTTTGAAATATACTCAGAGTCGAGAGTGGATTTCATGCTCTTTATTCAGCTCATAGTGGTGAGGAGGGAATGAAAGTTTCCCCAAATTATCTGCTTTATATACATTATTTACACAATGAGCTGCACGTGATTGGCTAATTCCGGAATTCTCCTGTCGGCCAATCAGGTTGTGGATTCACATCCACCTGGAGCTGGATTGGGTGGCTCCTGCAGACCAATCATACTGCTGCATTGTTCTAGGACCAATCAGACTGCTGCATTCTGAATCCTATTGTTCTAGGACCAATCAGACTGCTGCATTCTGAATCCTATTGTTCTAGGACCAATCAGACTGCTGCATTTTGGATCCTATTGTTCTAGGACCAATCAGACTGCTGCATTCTGGACCCTATTGTTCTAGGACCAATCAGACTGCTGCATTTTGGACCCTATTGTTCTAGGACCAATCAGACTGCTGCATTCTGGACCCTATTGTTCTAGGACCAATCAGACTGCTGCATTTTGGATCCTATTGTTCTAGGACCAATCAGACTGCTGCATTCTGGACCCTATTCAACTCAGTACATAACAGTGTTTGAAACCACAGCGCCACCCGCACCCCTCCTGTACCCTCCTCACATCAACTGCTGAGCATTGTTGGCCACTGCAAAAACAGGATGCTGGCCTGGCCTTTGGTCTTGCCCTTCAAATTCCCCCTTGCCAACTGCGGACCTCAGGAAAGAGAGAAAGAGCCAAGCAGGGTTGGCAGCGGCGGAGGAGGATAAAGGACACTTGACGTTCCAGACTGACATCTGTCACCCTCAAGGTTGAGAAGAAAGGGAACTGGTGACCTCAGCGTTTTTCTCCCAAAGCGCCGAAAAGTCCAGAAATAAGAGCCTGGCTGCGCAGGAAAGGAAAGGCATCCATTTCCCAAGAAGGGGACCGCAGTCCCACTTGAGGGAAACAATGGGTTTGGAGGACAGGGTGAAGGGCAAATCATTCCAAGGCTGGAAAATCTGCAGATATGCCAAGGACTGTGGAGGGGACCCAGCGCCGGGATTTGTGGAGACAACAGGAAATGTATGCCTGCGCTTTCCTATGGTTGTCAAACTTGGAGTTTTGAACTCTGTGGTGCAGCAAAGCATGCATTTTTTAAAAGAATCAGCAGCACCTCATATCCTTCAATGTAAACATCCCTCTAGTGCTGAAGGACAGGTTGTGGCGAGGGGGTTGAGAAGATGACCTCTTGACCGCCTCAGGGAAGCGCTGATCTTTACGTCGTAAGGTAAAGGTAAAGGGACCCCTGGTCCAGTCGTGGCCGACTCTGGGGTTGTGGTGCTCATCTCGCTTTATTGGCTGAGGGAGCCGGCGTACAGCTTCCGGGTCATGTGGCTAGCAGGACGAAGCCGCTTCTGGCGAACCAGAGCAGCTCACGGAAACGCCGTTTACCTTCCTGCTGGAGTGGTACCTATTGATCTACTTGCACTTTGATGTGCTTTCGAACTGCTAGGTGGGCAGGAGCAGGGACCGAGCAACGGGAGCTCACCCCGTCACGGGGATTCGAACCGCCAACCTTCTGATCAGCAAGTCCTAGGCTCTGTGGTTTAACCCACAGCGCTACCCATGCCCCTTTATGTACCATCGCCATCGATCCCCGGCATTGAATGTGTTGGCCTAGTGTGGGGCTCCGAGGTGAGCTTGGCTGTCTGGCTGGTGTACTGGCCACCCAGCGCACCAGCAGCCACCCTGTCAGGCCTGCTGGAGGCGGTGGCCGGCTGGGCCTTGGAGTTCCCTAACCTATTGGTATTGGGGGACTTCAACATCCATGCTGATGCCACTCCCTCCTCGCAGGCTCTGGACCTGGTGTCTTCCATGGCGACACTAGGGCTCTCCCAGTTTGTTTCGGGCCCCACACATCAAGCAGGCCACACGCTGGATCTGATCTTTGGCATCGGTATAGATGTGATCATGTTTCCTTCGATGAAGGTGCCATGGTCTGATCACTATGCCCTGAAAGCCAGGATTGACGTTCCACCCCCACCCTGCTTGGGTGGCGAGCCAATTTGGGCTCGCCCGCAAAGGCTGATGGACCCTGTGTGCTGGACCCGGGGGAAAGGTACCGTGAGCGTAGTCTGAGTCCACACGAGGAGGGGCGAGGTCCGAGGCGGAGAGCCGGGCGGGGAACAGGAACGCTGGAACAGGAGGCCGAGCAGGGAACAGGAACACCGGAAGGTCAGGAACAGGAGGCCGAGCAGGGAACAGGAGCACCGGATGGTCAGGAACAGGAGGCCAAGCAGGGATCAGGAACACAGGAAGGTCCAAAGCCAACAACGACGTTGCTCCCGCAACCTGGGACCGGGCTGCCTGACCTTTATCTTCTTCTAAGGCCGGGGGCGGTCCCGGCCCCCAGAAGCCCCGCCTCTCTTGGCCTTAAGGCGAGCACTCCTCCTGGGAGACACCAGTTCCCTTCGCCTCTCTGCCCTAAGCCTCTGCAGATCAGGAGAGGCCGAAGGGTTACTGGGCCCCGGGGGAGGCTCACCTGTAGCCACTGAGTCTTCCAGCACCTCTGGGGCCTGAATGATTTCACCTGGTGCCTGCTCTTGAGTTTCCTCAGCAACTATGCCTTGCCCCAGTTCAGCCGGCCCTGAAGGCGGGGACTCCTGCGCCGGCTGGGATTCCTCCGGATCACTCTCAGACTCGGAATCCCAGGCCATCACACCATCCCCCCTCCCAGGCCCCCCCCTCACTTGAGGGCCCGGACCCGGCTTGCTGGGGTACGCTGCATGAAACTCCCGGATGCAGGCAGGTGCGTGGACGTTGACCGCTGGTTCCCAGGAACGGTCCTCTGGCCCATACCCCTTCCAGTCAATGAGATACTGCAGCCGTCCCCTGCGGTATCGGGAGTCCAGAATGCGTTCCACCTCGTACTCAGGCTCTCCCTGCACCAAGACTGGCTGCGGTCGGGGACGGTCCGGGTGGAACTCGTCGGGTGGGGCCACCGGACTCAGAAGGGACCTGTGGAATACCGGGTGAACCTTCAGGTTTGCTGGCAACCGGAGACGGAATGCCACAGGCGAGACCTGGTCCACGATAGGAAACGGGCCGGTGAACCGGGCGTCCAGCTTCCGCGAAGGTCGAGAAGGGTGGAGGTGGCGAGTGGAAAGCCATACCAAGTCACCGATGTGAAGTTCCGGCCCCACCTGGCGGTGGCGGTCGGCCTGGACCTTGTACACCTCCTTGGCCTGGTGCAGCTGCTCCATCAACAGCTGTTGCTGGGACTGGAGCTCCTGAAGCCACTCTGTCACCGCAGGGACCGTAGATGCCGGCAGCACATCCGGAAACAACCGTGGATGAAGGCCATAACTGGCTTGGAACGGGGTCTGCTGGGTGGACGCATTCACCGCGTTGTTATAAGCGAACTCCGCCAATGCTAGGTGGTCGACCCAGTCGTCCTGCTGGTAGCTGCAGTAACACCGGAGGTACTGTTCCAGTACCGCGTTCGCCCGTTCCGTCTGGCCATCAGTCTGTGGGTGGTAAGCAGATGAGAGACAGACCTCTGTTCCGAGGGCCTGGTGCAAAGCACGCCAAAACCGGGACGTGAACTGAACGCCACGGTCGGATACTACACGCTCAGGTAGGCCATGCAGGCGGAAGACATGCTGAAGGTACAGCTGCGCGGTTTCCTTAGCTGAGGGTATGGATGGGCAGGGGGCACAGTGCACCATCTTCGTGAAGTGGTCGGAGAAAACTAGAAGGCAGGTGCAGCCACGAGACGGGGGTAACTCCACTACAAAGTCTAGAGAAACTGTGTGCCAAGGACGTGGTGGAACCGGCAACGGCTGAAGGAGGCCGGGGGGTCGCCCGGTAGGCCCCTTGGCCCGCCTGCAGACGTCACAACCAGCGACGTAGCGAGCCACGTCAGCCTTCAAATGGGGCCACCAAAACTCACGGCTTACCAGATGGGTGGTCCGATACCGCCCAAAGTGCCCCGCCGCTGGAGCGTCATGGGTCATCCGGAGAACCTCAGCCCGCAGCGGCCCTGGTGGGATGTACAGGCGCCCGTAGTGCAGCAGAAGACCCTGATGCGAGACCAGCCCTGGATACTGAGGGCATGATCCTTCGGCCAGTTCCCAGAGTCGTTCCTGGGCCCAAGCGTCGACCCGCTGCTGTTCCCGCACCCGAGCCTGCAGTGGCTCGACCTCCTGGGTGGCCAGGAACGCAGCTGGTGGTAGGATCGTGGTGGGTGCTGCTTGCTGAACCGTGTCTGCGTTGTCTTCAGGTTTCCGGGACAGGGCATCCGCCTTCTGGTTTTGGGAGCTAGGGATGTAGCGGATCCGGAACTGGAACCGGGAAAAGAACAACGCCCACCGGATCTGCCTTTGGTTCAGCTTACGGGTGGTCTGGAGGTATTCCAGGTTCCGGTGGTCGGTTCTCACCTCCACCGGGTGTCTTGCTCCTTCAAGATGGTGGCGCCAAACCTCAAAGGCCACCTTGATGGCCAGCAGTTCCCGCTCCCACACGGTATAGTTACGCTCCGCTGGAAGGAGCTGGCGGGAATAGAAGGCGCAGGGTAAGAGTGGCGCTTCCGGTCCGTGCTGCTGAGACAAGACGGCACCGAGAGCCGTACTGGAGGCGTCAGTCTCTACCACAAAGGGTCGAGAAGGATCCGGATGTTGCAAGATTGGCGCTCTCTGGAAACAGGCCTTCAACCCTTGAAATGCCTCCTCCGCCTCCTTGTCCCAGGAAAACGGCGTCTTGGGGCGCAGAAGCCGGGTCAACGGGGTGGTGCGGTGAGCATAATCCGCAATGAAGGTCCGGTAATAGTTGGCGAACCCCAGGAAACGCTGTAGGTCCTTGCGGTTCCGAGGTGCCGCCCATTCTCGAACCGCTGCCACCTTCCCAGGATCCATTTGCACCCCACCTGGTGAGAGTCGATGACCCAGGAAGTCCACTGACTGCTGATGGAACTCGCACTTGCTGAGCTTTGCATACAGACGATGCTCGCGCAAGCGCTGCAGCACGGTCCGGACATGGCCCTCGTGGCACGCCGGGTCACGGGAGTAAACCAGAATGTCATCCAAGTACACCACCACGTACTTGTCTAGCAAGTCCTGGAACACGTGGTTGATGTACCGTTGGAACACAGCAGGCGCGTTGCACAAACCAAAGGGCATAACCAGGTATTCAAACTGTCCGTACCGGGTCCCGAATGCTGTCTTCCACTCATCCCCGGCGCGGATCCGAATCAAATTGTAGGCTCCCCGGAGGTCTAGCTTGGTGAACACCTGCGCCCCTTGCACCCGCTCCAGTAACTCCGAAATGAGGGGCAAGGGGTACCGGTCCGGGATGGTAATTTTGTTCAGGGCCCGGTAATCATGGCAAAGGCGGAGCTCCCCACATTTCTTTTTAACAAAGAGCACTGGCGCAGCAGTGGGCGAGGTAGAGGGTCTAATGAACCCACGCTCCAGGTTCTTGCGCAAGAAGTCCTGCAAAGCCTCGCGCTCTGGCTCTGTTAACGAGTATAAGCGACTCACCGGTAGAGGCGCTCCGGGCTGGAGGTCTATGCCGCAGTCAAAGGACCGATGCGGCCTCCAAATGATTGCAAAACCCCGTATAGTCTGCCAGCAAGGGGGAGTCTTGCCTGAGTAGCGGCAACGCCCACTTGGCCGCCTGGTCCTTTAACAAACTAATCAAAAAGTGCACCTTGGTGCGGTCGTCAGGAAAGTTCCGGGCTCGCCCCTGAATATACAGCTTGGCCTGGGCCAGGAACATGGGAAAGCTGGCCGGGGCTCCATCAAATTTCTCAGGCAAAGCCACTGGGTACTTGCCAGGAGCCGGGGCGTCGGCCCCAGGAGCCGGTAGGGCTTCCAAGCGTTGCTGAAGTGCTACAACCGCGTCACTGAGCTGCTGCACGGTGTGAGTCAAGGTCTGGTTCCTCTGGGCCAAATCCACCAGTGCAGCCGCCTGGTCAGCCATGGCCTCTGGCTCTTCCCGAACGCACCCCTACGAAGGGGGAGTGCGGGTGTCGGCGGGAGCAAACTGTGCTGGACCCGGGGGAAAGGTACCGTGAGCGTAGTCTGAGTCCACACGAGGAGGGGCGAGGTCCGAGGCGGAGAGCCGGGCGGGGAACAGGAACGCTGGAACAGGAGGCCGAGCAGGGAACAGGAACACCGGAAGGTCAGGAACAGGAGGCCGAGCAGGGAACAGGAGCACCGGATGGTCAGGAACAGGAGGCCAAGCAGGGATCAGGAACACAGGAAGGTCCAAAGCCAACAACGACGTTGCTCCCGCAACCTGGGACCGGGCTGCCTGACCTTTATCTTCTTCTAAGGCCGGGGGCGGTCCCGGCCCCCAGAAGCCCCGCCTCTCTTGGCCTTAAGGCGAGCACTCCTCCTGGGAGACACCAGTTCCCTTCGCCTCTCTGCCCTAAGCCTCTGCAGATCAGGAGAGGCCGAAGGGTTACTGGGCCCCGGGGGAGGCTCACCTGTAGCCACTGAGTCTTCCAGCACCTCTGGGGCCTGAATGATTTCACCTGGTGCCTGCTCTTGAGTTTCCTCAGCAACTATGCCTTGCCCCAGTTCAGCCGGCCCTGAAGGCGGGGACTCCTGCGCCGGCTGGGATTCCTCCGGATCACTCTCAGACTCGGAATCCCAGGCCATCACACCCTGATAGATTCCGTCAAGCCTTGCGGGACCTTTCTCCCCCTGGCGACTCATTGACTGAGCTTGTTGAGGCCTGGAATACCCAGCTCCTGGCAGCCATCAATGAGATCGCACCTAAGCGCCCTCTGCGACCCCGCAGAAACCGGGCTCCCTGGTTTACCGAGGAGCTCCGGAAAATGAAGCGGGACCTCAGACGGCTAGAGCGAGTATGGCGGGGTGCCCGTGACGGAGCCTCAAGAACATCTTATAGGGTTTTTATGAAAACCTATGAGATGGCAGTGAAGGCCGCTAAGAAGTCTTACTTCTCGGCCTCCATTGCATCCGCTAGCTCTCGCCCGGCGCAATTATTTAGTATAATTCGGTCTTTAACGTCCCTCGAAGGACAGCCAAATTTAAATAACAATTTGACACACAGCTGTGAGGCATTTGCGAGCTTTTTTGCGGAGAAGGTCTTGTTGCTCCGCCATGACCTCCCTGCCAATTTGGATACAATAAAGGAACTGGAGGCCCCTCGACTGCCCTCGGGTTCAGTATTGGACCACTTTGACCGGATATCCCCAGCCGATGTGGACAGACTCCTCCGAGCTGGAAAGCCCACCACATGTCCTCTCGACCCGTGCCCGTCCTGGCTGATTAGAGCGTGTCCAGACGAGGTGCGGGCCCCCCTGGGGGATATCATCAATCTGTCCCTTGGCACCGGGACATTCCCAGGGGAACTGAAGGAGGCAGTGGTGCGCCCGCTCTTAAAGAAAACATCATTAGATCCCTTAGATCTATCCAATTACCGCCCGGTTTCGAATCTTCCATTCCTGGGTAAGGTGATTGAGAGAGCGGTTGCTGAACAGCTTGGTAGGTTTCTGGATGAAACATCGGCTCTGGATCCATTCCAGTCCGGCTTCCGCGCTGGTCATGGGACTGAGACGGCTCTGGTCGCCCTAACAGATGATCTCCGCAGGCAGCTGGATCGAGGCGGGTCGGGGCTGCTGATTCTTCTAGACCTGTCAGCAGCCTTCGACATGGTCGATCACGAACTCCTGGACCACCGCCTTGCCGACGTGGGGATCCAGGGCACAGTCCTTCAATGGCTGCGCTCGTTTCTCTCCGGTCGGGGACAGAGGGTGGCGCTTGGGGGGGAATTGTCATCCCGCCACTCCTTGGTGTGTGGTGTGCCCCAGGGTGCAATACTCTCCCCAATGCTTTTTAACATCTTTATGCGCCCCCTCGCCCAGCTTGTCCGGAGTTTTGGGCTGGGCTGCCATCAGTATGCTGATGACACCCAACTCTATCTGTTGATGGACGGCCACCCGGACTCTGCCCCAGACACACTGATCAGATGCTTGGAGGCTGTGGCTGGATGGTTACGTGGGAGCCGGCTGAAGTTAAATCCTTCGAAGACAGAGGTCCTCTGGCTGGGACGGGACGACAGGGGGCTGAGGGGGCAACTCCCATCTCTTGCGGGGGTGCAATTAGTGCCAGCACCGTCCGTTAAGAGTTTGGGTGTAATCTTCGATACCTCCCTCTCCATGGAGGCGCAGATTGCAGCTATAACAAAGGCGGCATTCTTTCATCTCCGCCAAGCTAAGCAGTTGGCTCCTTACCTCTCACGCCCTGACCTAGCCACTGTGATCCACGCGACGGTCACCTCCAGACTGGATTATTGTAACTCGCTCTACGTGGGGCTGCCCTTGAGACTGACCCAGAAACTCCAGCGGGTGCAAAATGCTGCAGCGAGACTCCTTACGGGGTCTTCGCTTAGAGATCACATTCATCCGGTGCTATACCAGCTGCACTGGCTCCCGGTGGAGTACAGGATCAGGTTTAAGGTGCTGGTTTTAACCTTCAAAGCCCTATACGGCCTAGGGCCCTCGTACCTACGGGACCGCCTCTCCTGGTATGCCCCACAGAGGAACTTACGATCTTCAAATAAAAACATCTTGAAGGTCCCAAGCCACAGAGAGGTTAGGCTGGCCTCAACTAGAGCCAGGGCTTTTTCGGCTGCGGCTCCAACCTGGTGGAACGCTCTCTCACAAGAGACAAGGGCCCTGCAGGACTTGACATCTTTCCGCAGGGCCTGCAAGACAGAGCTGTTCCACCTGGCCTTTGGTCAGGGCGCAGCCTGACTCCCTCCTCTGGCAATCTTTACAAAACTTTAGTTTATGGTTGCCATCAATTTTGATTTTAATTCATTTTAATCCATTTTTATAATGTTTTATAATGTTGTACTGTTTTAGTGTTGTTAGCCGCCCTGAGCCCGGCTTCGGCTGGGGAGGGCGGGATATAAATAAAATTTATTATTATTATTATTATTAGTAAAGGATGAGGCAAAAGACGACCAGAGTTCAGGGACAGAGCCAAAGGACCCTGGTTCCATCCCCAGGTTCTCAAATCACAGAATCTTAGAGATGGAAGGGACACCCAGGGCTCATCTAGTCCAACCCGCTGCAATGCAGGAATCTCGGCTAAAGCATCCCTGACCATCCAACCTCTGTTGAGAAACCTCCAAGGAAGGAGAGTCCATCACCTCTCGTGGGAGTCTGTTCTCACTGTCAGAAAGTCTTTCCGAACGTCGAGTTCCTTGCAACTTATTCGGCTTAACCTAAAACTGTTCTTAACCTGAAGCGCCACTTTCGCTAATGGGGCCTCCTGCTGCTGCCGCGCCGCCGGAGCACGATTTCTGTTCTCATCCTGAAGCAAAGTGCTTAACCCGAGGTACTATTTCTGGGTTAGTGGAGTCTGTAACCTGAAGCGTATGTTAACCTGAAGTGTATGTAACCCGAGGTACCAATGTACATTGATCAGTGAATTCTTACATTTGGTATCGTGCAGCAGAGGCCCTTGGAATAGATAGGAAGAAAGTGCGATGAAGTGTTTTGTGGGGACAAATCGCAAAGGCCACAAAAGCGATGGTGCTGATTTCGGTAGTGGGCTGCATGTGCGTGATATCTGCTGGAGGGGCGACCCCCCCAACCTATACACAAATTCCTGCAACAGTGTGCACAAAACTGAGCTGGAGAGCAGCGGCGTAGCGTGGGTTGTCAGCACCCGGGGCAAGGCAAATAATTTGCGCCCCTAACCCCTAACCTGCCGCCGCTGCCAGCTTCTTCTTGCTGCTGCCTGGGCTGGGGTATTTACGGTAAGGTAGCCACGGCGGCGGCGGCGGGTCCCTGTCAGGTGATCTGAGGCGAGCTGCCGCTGGCGCTGCCGCCCAAACGACGCCGCTTGCCCGGAGGAGGAGGAGGGCAGAGAGGCGAGGAAAATGCAACGTGCCCAGCAGCTGCAGCAGCAGCGGCAGGGCTGTGAGGAGGGGCTGCCTGGCGCGCGGGGACCGCGGCGAGCGCTGAGAGCCGCTGCCTGCCGGACGCCTTCAGCCCAGACGCGCGCACAGCTCGTCGGTTCAGCGAGACATGGGGCTCTGCTACAGCCTGCGCCTGAGGCTCTTCGGCGACTCCGGAGGCGGCGAGCGCGCCTCCCCAGATGTTGCGCCCGGTGCGGCCGGCCCCCCTGCATCCCCCACGCTACGCCACTGTTGGAGAGGCCGCATGAGAACATAAGCTGACCCCATATAGTCTAACATCCTGTTCTCACAGTGGGCAACAGGATGGGAAGCCTGAAAGCAGGATTCAAGCATAAGAGCCTTGTTCCCTCCTGTGATTTTCCCCTCTTTACACACAAGTAGTGCCAGATTTACGTATAAGCTACACAAGCTGTAGCTTAGGGCCCCGCTCTCTTGGGGGACCCACCAAAAAATTTAAAGGGAAAACACCTGGATGTACATTTCCAAAATATAAGATTAAAAAAAAAACAAAATAAAACTGAAATAAATAATTTAAGGTCTTATGCATATAGTAAAGGTTCATAAATGTACCAAGTAATCACGTACATAGAAATATAGGCCACATGTCTGAAGCTGCACAGGAGAGCAGCCATGGAGCCATTTTGATTCCTAAACTGAGCAAATGTTTTCTCTGCAAGGTCAAACTGGAAAAGCCTCCCCATTGCCTTTTCCTTCACAAATCCTGTCTTAAGGGTATGTCTGTGTTTGAATAGGATGTGAGCCTGTGACCTGGCTCAGGAACTAAGTACTTATCATTACCAAAGAGTGGCCAGGCTCCCCAGGCAATCCAATCAAGTAAACATTAACAGGTAACTTGCCAGACAAGGGACGCAGGTGGTGCTGTGGGTTAAACCACAGAGCCTGGGGCTTGCCGATCAGAAGGTCGGCGGTTCAAATCCCCGCAATGACGGGGTGAGCTCCCGATGCTCAGTCCCTGCTCCTGCCAACCTAGCAGTTTGAAAGCACGTCAAAGTGCAAGTAGATAAATAGGTACCGCTCTGGCGGGAAAGTAAACGGCATATCTGTGCGCTGCTCTGGTTCGCCAGAAGCGGCTTAGTCCTGTTGGCCACATGACCCGGAAGCGGTACGCCGGCTCCCTCGGCCAGTAAAGCGAGATGAGCGCCGCAACCCCAGAGTCGGCCACAAGTGGACCTAATGGTCAGGGGTCCCTTTACCTTTACCTAACTTGCCAAACAGTAGGTAAACAACCCACTCAGATTTCTGCCTCAGCCTGCTCTTCCTGTGATGTAGGTATGATGTTTCTGGGGGTGGTCTTTGACTCCAAGGTGGGCAATTGAAAGGGTGGACACACCTTCATTCTGGGTCCTCCTCCTTCTCTTGTGTGTGAAGAGAGCACCCTGTTGCAACAGTTTAATAAAAATCAGGCTTACTAGCTGCTTTGCTTCTCAATATTCTCTGGTTGGCCTCTGTTTTTTTCCTCCGACCGATGGAGAACCTACAAAGGACGCTATGAGGGCTCTTGTTGTCCCCCATAAGGGAATAAGGACAGATTTTCGTTTATTACAAAACCTACATACAGCAGCAGGGTTTTGTGTTGTGTCTGCTCCTCTGATGTAAGTCATGGGCCCCGCCTGCTAGCCTGCTCCCTAAAATATCCCTGGTTTGCTCCTTTCTATATATAGGGTGCCTCCATTCTGCATGGACTGGTTGCACGGCAACATGGGCAAATGGCTTGAGATACCTATTAGGTCCATAAATGACCATATAGCATATATTCAACACAAAATAACAGCGACCATTTGTTGTTGACAAAGGACAGCTGGACATAGAAAGGACCCCATTACCTTCAGGAGCTGAGGGCCTCATCAAACCTAAACCCAGCCTTGCACACAGCTAACCTTTCCCTGAACTTGTCCATTTGGCCAATGCAAATTCTCCCATGAAAGGCCATCCCCGCTAATGATCAGGAAGGATTAAAAAATAAATTCAATAGGAGGACATCATCATCATCACATTGCACACATTTTCTTGGCTACTCAAAAAAAAGGAAAAACCCCTGTAATTCCTATTTGGTTGTCACCCACTGGTGAGAAGCCTTCTGAGAGACTGCCAGGAAACAAGGGAGAAAAGTTTATTACCCCTGCCGCCAGAGAAATCAGATCCTACAAAATCCCCACAGAGAAGGAAATGGCATGGATACTTTGAGCGCAATCCCTCTCTAATGGGAGCGGAAGCCTTGTTGATACAGACAGCGCTTGCTAAGGGCGGGAAGACGAGGTTGCGAGAAGCAGGAATGGCACAGGGCCACATGGAATGCATTCCTGGATAATGAAACTTGCTTTTTCGGGCTTCTTGTCCAAGAGCAGAACTTTCGTTTCATCCAGTTATCATTAAGGTCGACAGCGTTCGTTAATGCAGTTTGATTTCCTTACCCCGGCTGCAGGAAAAGCGTCTTTTGTTGATGGGGAATGTGGGTTTTCCTGGGAAATGGAAATGTTCCCAGCATTGGCTTCGCCACGGCCAACTTTGGAACTACTGCTTTTTCTTCTTTTTTTGTAAATTTGTTTATTTGGTTTTTCAGATCAAGATTTTACAGCTGTGGGTTAAACCACAGAGCCTAGGGCTTGCTGATCAGAAGGTCGGCGGTTCGAATCCCCGCGATGACGGGGTGAGCTCCCGTTGCTCGGTCCCTGCTCCGACTGGACCTAATGGTCAGGGATCACTTTACCTTTTATCAAACATAAATCATAAAGACAGGATTCCATGGAATCTTCTGGACTCCCATCCTCTCCTTTGTGGGTCCTATTATTATGGTAATCCTTTCCTCCTGCATCTTTTATGATAATCCAAACCCTTTAGCCAGTGTGGTGTAGTGGTTAAGAGCGGTAGTCTCGTAATCTGGGGAACCGGGTTCGCGTCTCCGCTCCCCCACATGCAGCTGCTGGGGGACCTTGGGCCAGTCACACTTCTCTGAAGTCTCTCAGCCCCACTCACCTCACAGAGTGTTTGTTGTGGGGGAGGAAGGGAAAGGAGAATGTTAGCCGCTTTGAGACTCCTTCGGGTAGTGATAAAGCGGGATATCAAATCCAAACTCTTCTTCCATTATGTCCAGAATTCAGCCTTAAACTACAAGTGATATTCCAATCCTACCGGCGATTTTAACTCTTTACACCTAAAAAAACTGGAAGCCTTCCTGCTAGGAAATATGTAACCTCACTTCTCCCAGGGAGGGAACCGCCAGAAGGCACTTGGAGCTGGACCTCAGTGTCCGGGCTGGACGATGGGAGTGGAGACGCTCCTTCAGGTATACTGGGCCGAAGCTGTTTAGGGCTTTCAAGGTCAGCACCAACACTGTGAATTGTGCTCGGAAACATCCTGGGAGCCAGTGTATGTGTTAAGTTGTGGGTGAACATATCAGACAACACAGCGATTCTTCAAACAGCTCTTGTTTATTCACAGGCCAGAACAGAACAGGACTGAACTGAACGGTTCAGCCAGCCTGCTTATACAGAGCTGCAGTACCACGCGGGTGGCACTGTGGGATAAATCGCAGAGCCTAGGGCTTGCCGATCAGAAGGTCGGCAGTTCGAATCCCCGTGACGGGGTGAGCTCCCGTTGCTCGGTCCCTGCTCCTGCCAACCTAGCAGTTCGAAAGCACATCAAAGTGCAATTAGATAAATAGGTACTGCTCAGGCGGGAAGGTAAACGGCGTTTCCGTGCGCTGCTCTGGTTCGCCAGAAGTGACTTAGTCATGCTTGCCACATGACCCGGAAGCTGTACGCCGGCTCCCTCGGCCAGTAAAGCGAGAAGAGCGTCGCAACCCCAGAGTCGGTCACGACTGGACCTAATGGTCAGGGGTCCCTTTATCTTTCTTACCACGCAACTGTAACAACTTTCTGTAACTATCCAACCACTGAACGTCACTTTCAGTCCCTTATTTGCATATGTGGACCTGAGTGAAAACTATCTACGGTATCCCCCTGCTGGCCCAGGGTGAGAAATTCAGCATATAAATACATAAATATATACATACCTTCACCAGTATTGCAATCTCTTCCTACAAATTCCGAGGTGTATGTAACGTTGCTTCTACTCAGAGTAGGCCTGTTGAAATTAATGGGCTCAAGTTAGCGATCTCTGTTCTTTTCAATAAGTCTACTCTTGATAGGGCTAAGAGCAGAGACAATCCATTGTGTGAGGTTCTGGTCAACGTATCTGAAGGAAGGAAGGAAGGAAGGAAGGAAGGAAGGAAGGAAGGAAGGAAGTTTACTAATCACAAAGTCTATCATGCCATCTAAAGTTTTTCATAAAACTGTCTCTGCATGTGTCTCCCTCTCTCTTCCTCTCACTATGGTTCATTAAAATCCAGCTTTCAGCCAACTAACATTTTCAACTGATTCATCAAATCTATATTTATCGGGTCTGCGGTGATTAAAAAAGGTTATTACCTTCCGAAAGGTTCTGTCAAGTTTCTGAGTGGCTATGCCCAAACTGTCCTCTGGGCGGCACTGGTGTACAAATTCCAAAAACAATGAATGCTAAAAAGTTTTAACACGACTTGGGAATTAAACCCCCCCCACAAAAAAACATTTTGGTTGCATTAATATAATTTGCTTTTGCTTGCCAAATTACATTTGTGTAAAACTGCAAAATAGAAATCATTAAAAATGATGGCTAAGTACACACAGTTGTTGTTGTTGTTAAGCCACAATGAAATGTCTAGCCAACTTTTTTTTTTTGCTGCGACATTTATTACTGTTTTTGTTATTGTTGTTGCTGCTGCTATTATTCAATACATTTCTATATCGCTTTATATTTTAAAGGGAAAAAATCTCAAGGCGGTTTACAAGACATGAAAACCTCAAATAAAACAATCTGGAACTAAACAAAGTTTCAAGGAAAATATATCAGAGTGACATTTTGCTTTAAATGCCTACTATAAATGCCTACCTCATTTATACATATAAAAAGGTAAAGGACCCCTGGACGGTTAAATGCAGTCAAAGACGACTATGGGGTTGTGGCGCTCATCTTGCTTTCAGGCTGAGGGAGCTGGCGTTTGTCCACAGACAGCTTTCCGGGTCATGTGGCCGGCAGGACCAAACCGCTTCTGGCGCAATGGGACACCATGACAGAAACCAGAGCACATGGAAACACTGTTTACCTTCCTGCCGGAGTGGTACCTATTTATCTACTTGCGCTGGCGTGCTTTCGAACTGCTAGGTTGGCAGGAGCAGGGACCGAGCAACGGGAGCTCACCCCGTCGTCATGGGGATTCGAACCACTGACCTCCTGGTCAGCAAGCCCAAGAGGCTCAGTGGTTTAGACCACAGCGCCACTGTCAGGAGTGCATGCAGGAGCCAGGCCCTGTGACCAGTAGGGCTTCGCAGGACTGGGGCCTTCCTAAGTTTGTTCTGGAGAGGCAAGGTGCGGCCGCACAGGTGAGGTCGATTGGTAACTCACAGCACCTGGTGGCAAGAGCCGGGAAGGGATATAAGGTCAGCATTTCCCTTCGGCTCTTTGCCACAGCAACACGTTTCCTGCCTTGCTGTGTTTGGCTCCTTCCTTCCTGATCCTCGGACCTCGGCTTCTTGACTCCTTGCTCCTCAACCCTCGGACCCCTGACTTTGTGACTCCCTGCTCCTCGACCCTCGGACCCTTGACTTCGTGACTCCCTGCTCCTTGACCCTCAGACCTCGACTTTGTGACTCCTTGCTTCTCGACCCTCGGACCCTTGACTTCGTGACTCCTTGCTCCTTGACCCTCGGACCCCTGACTTTGTGACTCCCTGCTCCTCGACCCTCGGACCCTTGACTTCGTGACTCCCTGCTCCTCGACCCTCAGACCTCGACTTTGTGACTCCTTGCTTCTCGACCCTCGGACCCCTGGCTTCTTGACTCTCATTCCTGCTCCCACCCCGCCATCTTGCCCCCGGTCCCGACGTCCTCAACCGGGACTTCGATTGCCCGTAGACCGGACTGTGACAGCCACCCTGAGTCCCTAACTTCATTTATAGAGCTGGACTCCAGGAAGGCAGGGTGGTGTAGTGGTTAAAGTGTTGGACTAGGACCTGGGAGATCAGAGTTCGAATCCCCACTCCATCACAAAGCTCTCGGGGCTGACTTTGGAGTCAGTCGCAGCCTCTTCTCTTTCCTCGCAGGGTCGTTGTAGGAGGAGGAGGTTGAGCCATGTTGTATTTGGAGGGTGGCGGTGTTACTGAGGTTATGTGGGCAGCAGGGAGATTCCTGGAGACAGCCAGCATTCCACCTGCTATGCCAGTCCCAGCGATGAGTCTGACCTCAAAATTACCGCCCAACTCCAGCTTAATAGCAAGGGAAGATCCGCTGCCTATATTCCGCTTTAATGAGTAAACAAGGTGAGAAAACACAGAGTGGCTTCAAGTTGACTTCAGTAGAAGCAGCGACAATGGGAGTCGGCTGCCGAATCTGCCATGTCGGGCCCGCAGGACAAAGAATGCCAGAGGAGAAGGAACGTCGCCCGCCTGTCAAGCCTCAAGACTTCCAATTAGCTAAATTGGCAGCAGCAGTGCCCAAGTCGAGAGAAGAAAGGAGGGGAGCACACCACTAGAGCAAGGTGTTTTAAAACTTTTAATGAATGCCCCCGGGGGTGAAGTTTCCGAGGGCTCCGTGCGAGGTTTTCTTTCAGTAGATTGGCGTCAACGCTGACGAAGCTGCTAATTGGAAGATGCTCGGTAGGTTTGGCGGGGGTGGGGAAGGAGGGCTGACCGGGCTTCTCCAAGTCGGTGCCCCCACCTCCATATCCTGCTGGACCTCTAACTCCTCATCAGCCATACCCAGCTTGGCCAAAAACCGACTCTGGGCCCAGGCTACCAGAAAGATCATTATTCTCCCTGCCTGGGGGAAACACCGTTCTCAGTCCCACCACCCTCACAAGCGCATTGGGTAGGGACACAAGAGAGGGCCTTTTTGGTGTTGGATCCTCCCAGATGTCGTGTAGCCTTATTAGACTTTACTGATTGGTGGGGTCTGCGTTGCTCCTGGACGGGAGGAAGGAAGTCAAATGACACCGAGGGTTGGTTCAGAGAAAGAGTTCTTTATTTCTGCTCTCCGGCGCAGCAGAAAGGTACTTGCGTGGTGAGTCCACAGCAAGTCCAAAGAAATGAGAAATTTCATGCAGTATATATATCCTCCAGGCACCCTCTCCCCCCTTCCCCAGGAATCCAAGCATGTCAGCTTATACACGTAAGTTGACATCCATGACCATAAACAGATATCCCTGTCCCGGGACTCTTGACCATAAAAGGGTGTTCCTGTTCCTATACTCTTATCTTGGGGCAGGAGGTCACCAACTCTAAGAGGACTCCTGGTGCCGTTCCCGGGTCTCTTGTCAGACCTGAGAAGGTCTGTGCGTCTCTGTGGTCAGGATGTAAGAGAAGACCCAGACGTGCCATCCCTGCTCCACGGAACTGGCAAGGCCATCTATTGCCGTCACGGACTGATAAAGGAGAGGGCTTTGAGAACTTGTTTATACAGCTGGCTTTCTGTTTATACATTGACCCAAGAGCCCAAGTTAATGCATTTTAGAAATGCTCCCTTGGAGGAGGAAAAATGGCGATTTTGGGTCCCGTTTCAGACTGACTGCACAGAAACCCATTCCTTCAGTCGGAATTCCCTCCCTAGAGAAACCCGGCTGGCTCCTGCCTTGCCATATACCCGCTGCAGGCAGAGATCATTTTATTCCAACAGGCCCTGGAAAAGACCCTGATGTTGGGAAAGATGGAGGGCACAAGGAGAAGGGGACGACAGAGGATGAGATGGTTGGATAGTGTTCTTGAAGCTACCAGTGTGAGTTTGACCAAACTGCGGGAGGCAGTGGAAGACAGGAGTGCCTGGCATGCTCTGGTCCAGGGGGTCACCAAGAGTCGGACACGACTAAACGACTAAACAACAACAAGGTCTGGGCCAAATGAGATCCTAAAACAGGCAGAGATCAAGACACACAGCTGCCCGTTTGCAAGAGAAACAGTCACCTTATAAGGACGGCGTAATGAGCTTCCTAACGGAATGCATGCGAAGCACTTAAAAAAGTTCTATATCGGTGCCAAGTATTAGTGGTCCTAATTAGCATTAATAGCAGTAATTAGAATTAAATTAGAGCTGGGGCGGCATCACGCCGGCAGTTGGTGAGCTGAAACAGGAGCAGATCTCTTCAGAAGGAAATCATTAGGCATAAGAAGGGAGGCGGAAATGTCAAAATAAATAAATGAAGTAATGGCGTAAGAGACCACACCACAGATCGGTTAGCATCCGATTTGATAAAGAGGAAAATCTCCGCCTCTACCCCAGTATCAATACTATTAGGGCGTTCAAGGTAAAGGGACCCCTGACAATTAAGTCCAGTCATGTCCAACTCTGGGGTTGCGGCGCTCATCTCGCTCTATAGGCCAAGGGAACCGGCGTACAGCTTCCGGGTCACAGACCCTCACAGTCCCGTAGGTACAAGGGTCCTAGGCCGTATAGGGCTTTAAAGGTTAAAACCAGCACCTTAAACCTGATCCTGTACTCCACCGGGAGCCAGTGCAGCTGTTATAGCACCGGGTGAATGTGATCTTGCAGCGAAGACCCCATAAGGAGTCTCGCTGTGGCATTCTGCACCCGCTGGAGTTTCTGGGTCAGTCTCAAGGGTAGCCCCATGTAGAGCGAGTTACAATAATCCAGTCTGGAGGTGACCGTCGCGTGGATCACAGTGGCTAGGTCAGGGCGAGAGAGGCCAAGTCTTCTGAATCCCAGTTGCTGGAAACTGCAGAAGGCGAGAGCTGCGTTCGAATCCAGCTTTGGGTCCCCCCCCCCCAGGCACTGTGAGAAGAGAATGCCAGACTTGGTGGCCCGTTGGCTTGATCCAGCAGGGAGCTTTTTTGATGCTCTCTTTGTTTACCTGCCGCTCACCCGGCAGAAATATTTCGCGAGCGCAATGTCTAGAAACATGGAGCAACACAGCTCCCCGAGGGCATTTCAGCTGTCTGCGCCAGCGTTCCTTTTGTGCCACCATATCACTCTCTTCGGAAAGATCGGGAAGATACATTTACAGAGACAATCTCTCTCCGGCCACCTGCTGCGTATCCCCTTTCAGAGCATCCTTTTATCGACAGATCGCCGGCAACCCGAATGACATCTCGCCGTCCCTGACAGCGAGACGTGAGCAGGCGCAAAGTCACTTCTCTTCTTCCTCGCCGCGGGCCGGTCCACCTGGAGAGAGAGAGAGAGAAACTATTCTCTACTCGTGCAAACGCCTAAACATTTGAGTCTTACTGGCAAGAAAGGTGTGTGTGTGTTTTTCCTGGGTTGGGAGGACAGAGACAAGAAAGCATTATTGACCCCCGACGAACACCATATTTGCTGATCCAAGATGGAAGACTCCGGACTGAAAAAGATGCCAGCGATTGCTGCTCGCGAGACGGGTATGGAGGACCATTGCTTACTTTGTTTATACTGAACATAAAGGTAAAGGTAAAAGGACCCCTGAACATTAGGTCCAGTCGTGGCCGACTCTGGGGTTGCGGCGCTCATCTCGCTTTATTGGCCGAGGGAGCCGGCGTACAGCTTCCGGGGCATGTGGCTAGCAGGACTAAGCCGCTTCTGGCGAACCAGAGCAGCACATGGAAACGCCGTTTACCTTCCCGCCAGAGTGGTACCTATTTATCTACTTGCACTTTGACATGCTTTCGAACTGCTAGGTTGGCAGGAGCAGGAACCGAGCAATGGGAGTTCACCCCGTCGCGGGGATTCGAACCGCCGACCTTCTGATCGGCAAGTCCTAGGCTCTGTGGTTTAACCCACAGCGCCACCCGCGTCCCTTATACTGAGCATGGCAACGCACTAAACCCCTAAGCAGAGCAGTCTTTCAAATTGGTGTTAGTGGTGTGTCGCGCCAGGGCGCCGGCCTCTCAGGGGTGCCCTAGCGAGTAGGGGAGCTGCGCGGTTTCGCCAGCAGCCTCCCCTTTCCCTGCACTCCCGCCAGCTGTGCCACGCCAACTATATGGCTGGCGGGAGGTGTGCAGCTCCCTTCCCAAGCCTTTGCGGGAGGAGAGCGATCTCCGCAGAGGCTTAGGATGAAAGCTGCATGGCTGTAAAGAGCCCTACGCATATTATGGGCAGCTGGTCCAGCATTTCAGAAGTTTTAAAGTTTGCTTCTGGAATGGCAGACTAAAGATGAAGCGGTTAAATCTGTAATGATACACTGGGTAATAATAATAATAATAATAATAATAATAATAATGTTTTCTTATACCCCTCCCATCTGGCCAGGCCTCCCCAGCCAATCTGGGCAGCTCCCAACAGAATATTAAAAACACGATAAAACATCAAACATTAAAAACTTCCCTAAACATGGCTGCTTTCTGATGTCTTCTAAAAGTCAGATAGTTGTTTATTTCCTTGACATCTGGTAGGAGGGCGTTCCAATAGGGAGGGTGCCACTACCGAGAAGGCCCGGTAGGGATTTGGGCTAGAGATCTGGGGCACAGTATTCGATTTTCAGATTGGGAAAGGTCATGGAAAACTGACTTGAAATTCTCAGCATGTTGTACGCTGAAAGAAAACTGTATGAAAATGATGTACTGGTGGTATTTGACCCCTAGTAAGTTAGCAAAAATGTACAAGGACAAATACCTGCTGGGAATGGAAAGAAAAAGAAGGTACCTTTTATCATTTCTGAGGTAATAAAAGCATTCTGGGAGATGATATACAGTCGTGCCCTGTTTTGTGACTGGGATCCGTTCTGGAGCCCCGGCCGCCATGGACGTTCGCCAGAATGGACACTAGACAAGGAGGATGTTCGCAGAGGTATTACTGTATAATGGAATGGGTGGAAAATGTTTAAAATAACCTTTATGGAAAAAAACCAGAAGCTTTTTTATTAGGAGTTGTAGGTAAAGGTAAAGGTAAGGGGACCCCTGACCATTAGGTCCAGTCACGAACAACTCTGGTGTTGCGGCGCTCATCTCGCTTTACTGGCCGAGGGAGCCGGCGTACAGCTTCCGGGTCATGTGGCCAGCAGGACTAAGCCTCTTCTGGCGAACCAGAGCAGCGCATGGAAATGCCGTTTACCTTCCCGCCAGAGTGGTACCTATTTATCTACTTGCACTTTGAGGTGCTTTCGAACTGCTAGGTTGGCAGGAGCAGGGACCGAGCAACAGGAGCTCACCCCGTCACAGGGATTTGAACCACCGACCTTCTGATCAGCAAGTCCTAGGCTCTGTGGTTTAACCCACAGCGCCACCCGCGTCCCTAACCAGAGGTACCACTGTATATAAAAAAACAGAAGCTTTTTTATTGGGAGTTGTAGGTACTGATATCCCAAAGGACCATAAAAGACTTTTTATGTATGCGATGACAGCTGCACGGATCTTATGAGCCCAAAGTTTCTACCAAACATAGCTCTAGGAACTGCCGAGTTCAGCAGAACCTGAAAGGAGCTTGTCAATAGGATGATCAACAGCGCGAAATGTGCCTCTAAAAGCTTCTGGGGTCCACGTGGGGTGACTGGAGAGACCCCTGCTGCAGGAATTGAATGTGTGCCTTTTCCGGGTTTTTGGCGAGAGCGCCGGCCAAAGCTAGAGCTGTCTGCAATAATAGGCTGCTCTGGATTCTCTGTTGTAATTTGTGAGGCAGAGGAATTACGGGCAGGAGGGACGCGAAGGTGTTTCGCTGACGTTCTCCGAGGGCAGGAGAAAGTCTCTAGAAAGCCTCTCAGGGAGTTAGCAGTGGCAGGAACACAACTGAAGAACATTCTCCCTTTCCAAAGACCTTTGTTGGCAGGTTAAAGCCATGGTTTTCCCAGTAGTGATGTATGGAAGTGAGAGCTGGACCATAAAAAAGGCTGATCACCGAACAATGGATGCTTTTGAATTCTGGTGCTGGAGGAGACTCTTGAGAGTCCCATGGACTGCAAGAAGATCAAACCTCTCCATTCTGAAGGAAATCAGCCCTGAGTGCTCACTGGAAGGACAGATCCTGAAGCTGAGGCTCCAAGACTTTGGCCACCTCATGAGAAAAGAAGACTCCCTGGAAAAGACCCTGATGTTGGAAAAGATGGAGGGCACAAGGAGAAGGGGGCGACAGAGGACGAGATGGTGGGACAGTGTTCTCGAAGCTACCAGCATGAGTTTGACCAAACTGCGGGAGGCAGTGGAAGACAGGAGTGCCTGGCACAACTAAACGGACACGACTAAATGACTAAACGACTAAACAAAGACCTATTCCAAAGACGCGGGTGGCACTGTGGTCTAAACCACTGAGCCTCTTGGGCTTGCCGACTTGAAGGTCGGCAGTTCCATATCCCCGCGATGGGGTGAGCTCCCGTTGCTCCATCCCAGCTCCTGCCAACCTAGTAATTCAAAAGCACACCGGTGCAAGTAGATAAATAGGTACCACTACGGCGGGAAGGTAAACGGTGTCACCATGCAGTCTGGTTTCTGTCACGGTGTCCTGTTGCACCAGAAGCAGTTTAGTCCTGCTGGCCACATTCTTAGTCACTGAAACCTGTTTCTAAAATGTTTCCCCCCCCCCTTCATATACCATGCCAGGCCCTGGACCGGGATGTTACACCTTGCCTCCGACAGTTGGGTTTGTCAACCACGACTACACTCGATTCACCAGTCCAGCTTACTCCTTCCACCAGAGGTTGAAAAACAGACGTGAGTAGTTGAACCGCCGAGTGGTTACCTGTAAGGTAAAAGAGCAATTCTTCAGGAGGAAATTGTGGCTTCTATATGGGCTGTTGTTGCTTGAGTTGGTGGGTGGCAGTTGTTTACAGTGATTAGCTTTTGAATTGATGCTTTTGAATTATGATGCTGGAGGAGACTCTTGAGAGTCCCATGGACTGCAAGAAGATCAAACCTCTCCATTCTGAAGGAAATCAGCCCTGAGTGCTCACTGGAAGGACAGATCCTGAAGCTGAGGCTCCAAGACTTTGGCCACCTCATGAGAAGAGAAGACTCCCTGGAAAAGACCCTGATGCTGGGAAAGATAGAGGGCACAAGGAGAAGGGGACGACAGAGGATGAGATGGTGGGACAGTGTTCTTGAAGCTACCAGCATGAGTTTGACCAAACTGCGGGAGGCAGTGGAAGACAGGAGGGCCTGGCGTGCTCTGGTCCAGGGGGTCACGAAGAGGCGGACATGACTAAACGACTAAACAGCAACAGTGATTAGCAGCCATTTGTGAGGTGCTTTCTGGGTCAGAGAAGGACCCAGAAAGCTTCTTCGTGGCCTAGGTTCAATCTCCTCAGGGAGCAGGTGACTGGAAAGGCCCTTTTCAGTCAATGACTCTTATATTCAGGTTGGCTAATACAGTGCAGATGACACAACCTTGATGGCAGAAAGTGAGGAGGAATTAAAGAACCTTTTAATGAGGGTGAAAGAGGAGAGCGCAAAATATGGTCTGAAGCGCAACATCAAAAGAACTAAGATCATGGCCACTGGTCCCATCACCTCCTGGCAAATAGAAGGGGAAGAAATGGAGGCAGTGAGAGATTTGACTTTCATGGGCTCCATGATCACTGCAGATGGTGACAGCAGCCACGAAATTAAAAGACGCCTGCTTCTTGGGAGAAAAGCGATGACAAACCTAGACAGCATCTTCAAAAGCAGAGACATCACCTTGCCGACAAACGTCCATATAGTAAAAGCTATGGTTTTCCTAGTAGTGATGTATGGAAGTGAGAGCTGGACCGTAAAGAAGGCTGACCGCCGAAGAATGGATGCTTTTGAATTCTGGTGCTGGAGGAGACTCTTGAGAGTCCCATGGACTGCAAGAAGATCAAACCTCTCCATTCTGAAGGAAATCAGCCCTGAGTGCTCACTGGAAGGACAGATCCTGAAGCTGAGGCTCCAAGACTTTGGCCACCTCAGGAGAAGAGAAGACTCCCTGGAAAAGACCCTGATGTTGGGAAAGATGGAGGGCACAAGGAGAAGGGGACGACAGAGGACGAGATGGTGGGACAGTGTTCTCGAAGATACCAGCGTGAGTTTGACCAAACTGCGGGAGGCAGTGGAAGACAGGAGTGCCTGGCGTGCTCTGGTCCAGGGGGTCATGAAGATGGAGGGCACAAGGAGAAGGGGACGACGGAGGACGAGATGGTGGGACAGTGTTCTCGAGGCAGCAGTGCTACCAGCCATGCAACGGGCTGGGAAATTTCCAAAATGCTTCTGAATATTTCTTCCAGGAAGTTTAAACGACTGTCCAGATGTGGACAGATGTGCTGGAATGTGTGTGCATCGCACCCAAAGTCAGAACAGGAGAGTGCTTGCGGCGCAGCGGGATGAAGCGACGAAGCACAGGCCAAACTTTCCTAAAATCGCAGAAGGCGCGGTTAAAATTAGCACATGAAGAGGAATAAAAGGATGTACATGTTCTCAAAGTTAACGGAGCTTATAAAACAAATGAACATGACTGAAATGGAGACGAGATAAACAATTGACAGGTGGCATGAATAGCTGTCAGGATTCAAGTCTCCATGACAATTTTCAGAGATGGGGCCCACAAACGTCTCTCTGCACCTGGAAGCCCTTACCGAAAACAGTATCCAACTTTAGTACTGCTCAGAGTAGTCCCATTGAGATTAAAGGACCTGCGTGCATTTTTGTCAGTGAGTAATCTCTGACCGGGGTCGGATTTAGGTTTGATGAGGCCCTCAGCTACTGAAGGTCATGGGGCCCTTTCTCTGTCCAGCTGTTCTTTGACAACAACAAATTGTTGCTGTTTTTTGCATTGAATATATGCTGTATGGCAGCGGTCAGCAACCTAAGGCCCAAGAAGAGTTTGGATTTGATATCCTGCCTTTCACTCCCTTTAAGGAGTCTCAAAGCGGCTAACATTCTCCTTTCCCTTCCTCCCCCACAACAAACACTCTGTTTGAGGTGAGTGGGGCTGAGAGACTTCAGAGAAGTGTGACTGGCCCAAGGTCACCCAGCAGCTGCAGGTGGAGGAGCGGGGAATCGAACCCGGTTCCCCAGATTATGAATCTACCGCTCTTAACCACTACACCACACTGGCTCTGGTGTAGCTGGAAAAGGTCGTTTGACCAGGCCACGAGCCACCCCCCGAACTGAGCTGCCTGTTTGTGCGCGGCACTAAATCGGCACAGCGCAGCGTGGGGACTTGAAAATCATGTCTGTGTCTGCGCATGCGCAGGTGCTGAAAATCGCAGACGCGCACACGATCTAGCCCATGGAGGGATCTCTGCAGGATCGATCCAGCCCAGGCAAGATAAACTTTGCTGACCCCTGCTATATGGCAATGCAACCAGTCCATGCAGAATGTAGGCACCCTATATATGGAAAGGAGCAAAGCAGTGATATTTTAGGGAGCAGGCGGGGCCCTTGACTTCCATCTTGGAGCTGCTGTATGTAGGTTTTGTAATAAACGAAAACCTGTCCTTATTCCCTTATGAGAGCCCTCATAGAGTCCTTTGTAGGTTCTCCATCGGTCGGAGGAAAAAACAGAGGCCAACCAGAGAATATTGAGGTATGCTGTCCCTCTCCAGGTGTACCCATTGTTTTGTCTCGTCTTCTAGTATATCCGCTGTTGTTGTTTTTCCTCCTCTCCAGTAGACCTGAAGGATTCAAGTCCTGGGCCGTGTTACTTTGTGCACCCTGAGCTCACACGCTTTGGCCGGGCGAAGGGACCTTCCTATTCCATGCTGGCAAGAGCGAGACCCCCAGGTAAGTGGGCAGGCGGGCTTTGGGAACACCCATGAAAAGGAGAGCATGCAAGATAAGGGGAGGTTGGGTACCGACTAGATTGCTGCGAGATGCTTAGGCTGGGGCTGCCCTTGGAGATGGCATAAAGGTTGCAGCTGGTTCAAAACGCAGCGGCTAGACTATGAGCTTTACCAGGCTGCCGGTTTGTTTCTGGGCCCAATTCTGGTGCTCATCTGGGCCCAATTCTGGTGATCAGCAATTCCTCCACGCTCAGAGGCTTAGGCTGGTGCTGGCCTTGCAGGAGAGGGTCTCGAAGTGGGAGATCTCCCTTCAAAGTGCTTCTGGTATCTTCATCGTACTGCTTTCAGCAAACTGCTGACGACAGACCTTTTTACCCTGGCTTTTGACACTTGAGATGTATATTTGGTGACAGAGAGGGGCCGCCAAGACCACATAATGCCGGTCCTGAAAGGCCTCAATTGGCTCCCAGGACATTTCCGAGTACAATTCAAAGTACTGGTGCTGACCTTGAAAGCCCCAAACGGTTTTCACCCCCATCGTTCAGCCCAGACACTGAGGAGCTTCTGGCGGTTCCCTCCCTGCGAGAAGTGAGGTTACAGGGAACCAGGCAGAGGGCCTTCTTGGTGGTGGCTCCCACCCTGTGGAACACCCTCCCATCAGATGTCAAGGAAATAAACAACTATTTTACTTTTAGAACCCCATAGTCACCTTTGACTTAACCGTCCAGGGGTCCTTTGCCTTTTTTTTTACTTAGTAATAATTCGACTCCTGGGACGCGGGTGGCGCTGTGGGTTAAACCACAGAGCCTAGGGCTTGCCGATCAGAAGGTCGGCGGTTCGAATCCCCGCGATGGACGGGGTGAGCTCCATTTGCTCAGTCCCTGCTCCTGCCAACCTAGCAGTTCGAATGCACGTCAATGTGCAAGTAGATAAATAGGTACCACTCCAGCAGGAAGGTAAATGGCGTTTCTGTGCGCTGCTCTGGTTCGCCAGAAGCGGCTTCGTCCTGCTGGCCACATGACCCGGAAGCTGTACACCGGCTCCCTCGGCCAGTAAAGCGAGATGAGCGCCGCAACCCCAGAGTCGGTCACGACTGGACCTAATGGTCAGGGGTCCCTTTACCTTAATTCGAGCCCTACATTGGGCATAAGATTCCTGCATTGCTGGGGGTTGGGCTGTATGACCCACGCGACCCCTTCCAACTCCTCAATTCCACAACTCAGCTCTGTGCGAAGCTACTTCCTGTTCTCCGACCACTACACCATGCTGCCTCTGTGCCCAAGCTGTGTTCAATGGTGTGTATTTTCCCTCCAGGTCTGCCCCAGACCCCTGGGCCGGGGACGTACAGCCCCGAGAGGGCCCCTCCTCCGTCGCAGCAGAGACCGCCTTCCTTTTCCATCGGGGCCCGCACCAAAAGCCGCCTGGTGGACCCCGTCCCAGCCCCCAACAGCTACACCCTCCCCTCGCTGCTTGGCCCGCGGGTGCCTAGCAAGCCCTCGAGTCCATCCTTCACCATCCGTGGCTGGAACGCCAAGGGGAGCTACGCCGAAGACCTCTCCCAGACCCCCGGCCCGGGGCGTTACAACACCACGGACCCCAGCGTCTATCTCTGTCGGCCCCCGTCTTTCTCCATGTTGGGGAGGTTGAAGAAGCCCACACAGGTCTCCCACACCCTGGGCCCCGGGGCCCACAGCCCGGAGAAGGTCAAGGTTCATAGGGCGAGAGCTCCTTCCTATTCCCTTGGGGTCCGCCACTCAGAATTCCTCATGCCCCTCATCACAGATGTTCCAGAATGGTAGAATCAGGGACTGGCTGGGCACAGAAGCCAGTGCCTCACCCGTCGCACATCTAGGAAATGCGGATGATACCCAGCTCTACCTCTCTTCCAAATCAGAACCAGTGAAGGCGGTGAAGGTCCTGTGTGAGTGTCTGGAGGCTGTTGGAGGATGGATGGTGGCTAACAGATTGAGGTTGAATCCTGACAAGACAGAAGTACTGTTTTTGGAGGACAGGGGGCGGGCTGGAGGATTCCCTGGTCCTGAATGGGGACACTGTGCCCCTGAAGGACCAGGCCTGGTGGTTAGTTTGGACTCACAGCTGTCCATGGAGGCACAGGTTAATTCTGTGTCCAAGGCAGCTGTTTACCAGCTCCATCTGGTACGCAGGATGAGACCCTTCCTGCCCGTGGACTGTCTTTCCAGAGTGGTGCATGCTCTGGGTTATCTCCCGCTTGGACTACTGCAATGCACTCTACGTGGGGCTACCTTTGAAGGTGACCCGGAAACTGCAATTAATCCAGAATGCGGCAGACAGACTGGTGACTGGGAGCGGCCTCCGAGACCACATAACACAGGTCTTGAAAGACCTACATTGACTCCCAGGACGTTTCCGAGCACAATTCAAAGTGTTGGTGCTGACCTTTAAAGCCCTAAACGGCCTCGGTCCAGTATATCCGAAGGAGCGTCTCCACCCCATCATTCTACCCGGACACTGAGGTCCAGCACCGAGGACCTTCTGGCGGTTCCCTCACTGCGAGAAGCCAAGTTATAGGGAAGCAGGCAGAGGGCCTTCTCGGTAGTGGCGCCCGCCCTGTGGAACGCCCTCCCACCAGATGTCAAAGAGAAAAAGAACTACCAAACTTTTAGAAGACATCTGAAGGCAGCCCTGTTTAGGGAAGCTTTTAATGTTTGATGTATTACAGTATTTTAATATTTTTTTGGAAGCCGCCCAGAGTGGCTGGGGAAACCCAGCCAGATGGGTGGGGTATAAATAATAAATTATTATTATTATTATTATTATTATTATTATTATTATTATTATTATGAGAGACACAGACTGATTCAAAGCTGCAATGATATACTGGGCAAAGGATTTGAGAATGAATGGGCGAATGAATCTTTATTTGTGTAAGCCATCGGCCATTGCAATAAAACAACAATGCGATATACAAAGAATGGAAATAAAAAGTCAATTGTATAAAATACATTTTAGGGTTTTGAGTCAATAGTCAAATAGTGGATCTTATTCTGATTGCCCCAGCTAAAAACCTTGCGGCCTTTGCTGTCACCTGCTCCTCTTGATCTGCCAAGAGAAAGGACACTGGGGCAGTGGTTGGGTGACATGGAATGGACAATAAAAGAGAGGTGATAATCTCATTCCTGTTGTCTTTGTCCATGGAGTTTTCTTGGCAGGGATACTGGAGTGGCATGCTGGTTTCTGCTCCAGGTGGATCATGTTTGGTCAAAACTCTCCACTACGACCTGTCCATCTTGGGTGGCCCTGCGCGGCATAGCTCATAGCTTCTCTGAGTTATTCAAGCCCCTTCGCCACGGCAAGGCAGTGATCCATGAAGGGGATGAAAGATGGAGGGCACAAGGAGAAGGGGATGACAGAGAACGAGGTGGTTGGACAGTGTTCTCGAAGCTACCAGCATGAGTTTGACCAAACTGCGGGAGGCAGTGGAAGACAGGAGTGCCTGGCGTGCTCTGGTCCAGGGGGTCATGAAGAAGTGGACACGACTAAACGACTAAACGACAACACAATCTTATTCCTCGTCTTTATAAAGAGGGCAAGCCAAAATCCTAGCTGCTGTTGTAGCATACCTAAATAGATTTTTCTGAGACCTAGCTACTTCCTCCTGTGCCATTCCCAAAATAAGTGTCTCTGGTTGTTTGGGTGTGTGTGTGTGTCTTTTAAACATGTTTTTCATCTTGTTATATATCATCTCCCAATTTTCTAACTATTTTGCATGTCCACCACATGTGGAAAAAAGTTCCTTCTGTTTCCAACACAATGACACAGTCCGTACCAGAGAAGAATGGCAGATTAAACTAATGGACTATGCAAAGATGGCAAAACTGACCGGAAGAATCAGGAATCAGGAAGACCAACATTTCAATAAGGAAATGGGGGAAAATATACAATTTACATATATATATGGGTGACGCGGGTGACGCTGTGGGTTAAACCACAGAGCCTAGGGCTTGCCGATGAGAAGGTTGGCGGTTCGAATCCCTGCGATGATGGGGTGAGCTCCCGTTGCTTGGTTCCTGCTCCTGCCAACCTAGCAGTTCGAAAGCAGGTCAAAGTGCAAGTAGATAAATAGGTACCGCTCCGGCGGGAAGGTAAACAGCATTTCCTTGCGCTGCTCTGGTTCGCCAGAAGCGGCTTAGTCCTGCTGGCCACATGACCCGGAAGCTGTACGCTGGCTCCCTCGGCCAATAAAGCGAGATGAGCGCTGCAACCCCAGAGCGGTCCACGACTGGACCTAATGGTCAGGGTTCCCTTTACCTTTACCTATATATATAAAATCATTGCAAGCGATTAAAATTATTAGTAGTATTGGAATGATGCTTGTAGTTAAACATTGGGCTGTGGTTTTATTGGAGATTTAATAGAATTGGATTAAGATGCAGAAGAAGATGCAGAAGGAAAAGTTAACATAAGGGTAAAAGAAAGGGAAAGGGAAAGGACCCCTGGACGGTTAAGTCCAGTCAAAGGCAACTAGGGGGTTGCGGCGCTCATCTCGCTTTCAGGCCGAGGGAGCCGGCGTTTGTCCGCAGACAGCTTTCCGGGTCATGTGGCCAGCAGGACTAAACCGCTTCTGACGCAACGAGACACCGTGACGGAAACCAGAGCACATGGAAATGCTGTTTACCTTCCTGCCGCATTGGTACCTATTTATCTGCTTGCGCTGGCGTGCTTTCGAACTGCTAGGGTGGCAGGAGCAGGTACCGAGCAACGGGAGCTCACCCCGTCATCGCGGGGATTCGAACCGCCGACCTTCTGATCGGCAAAGCCCTAGGCTCTGTGGTTTAACCCACAGCGCCACCCGTGTCCCTTAAGATAAGGACCTACAAATGGGAGGAGGGATGTCCAAGGGAACTTACAGGGTTTGTTTTATTTATTTGTTTGATGTATGTCTGTAAATCTGAAAATTTAAATGATTTGGTGTTGTTTTTTAAGAGCAAAATGGCACAAAACCTCTGGCAGAGGAGTAATTAATTCATCACTTGCTTTCTTCCTCCCTCCCTGTGACCTGCCGAGGAGAACAGCTCTCACCTGTTTTTTTTTGGCCTGTGACTGCGCTGCAAACTCAGAATAGTACGGCATCTCTCTCTCTCTCTCTCTCTCTCTCTCTCTCTCTCTCGCTCTCTCGCTCTCTCGCTCTCTTGCTCTCGCTCTCTCCGCCAGAAGATAATCTGAGCCTCCGAGACGACAGGCCAGCTTTCTTCAAGCACCAGAGCATGTCCACCTTCTGACTGTGATTCTCTTTAATGAACTGTCCTTGATCCACTCTGAAGATAGCAGGGGCTTAGGGAGCCAAAGATTTGGCTGCTTGCAGAATTACGATGCCTATCCTGCTGGCAAAGCAAGGGGCAAGCAGGCCTGGTCTCCGAAACCAGAGGCTTACGGCGGATTCGCAGCAGCCTTTTTTTGCTGGGGGGTCAGGGGGACGCTCACGGGGGGGGGGGGGAGTCCTAGCAAGGCAGGCAGACGCACACCCTGTTTTCCAGACATATCAATTCCACGATGTTGTGCTGCCGAACGCCGTTTGCCTTTTAGTTGTGTGTCAACGAAACCACTGACTGTCTCGCCAGAGTGGTGCATGCTCTGGTTATCTACTGCTTGGACTACTGCAATGCGCTCTACGTGGGGCTACCTTTGAAGGTGACCCGGAAACTGCAACTAATCCAGAATGTGGCAGCTAGACTGGTGACTGGGGGCGGCCGCCGAGACCATATAACACCGGTCTTGAAAGACCTACATTGGCTCCTAGTATGTTTCCGAGCACAATTCAAAGTGTTGGTGCTGACCTTTGAAGCCCTAAACGGCCCAGTATCCCTGAAGGAGCGTCTCCACCCCCATCGTTCTGCCTGGACACTGAGGTCCAGCTCCGAGGGCCTTCTGGCGGTTTCCTCCCTGCAAGAAGTGAGGTTACAGGGAACCAGGCAGAGGGCCTTCTCTGTGGTGGTAGAACGCCCTCCCTTTAGATGTGAAGGAAATAAGCAGCTATCCTATCTTTAAAAGACATCTGAAGGCAGCCCTGTTCAGGGAAGTTTTTAATATTTAACGCTGTATTGTTTTTAATACTTGATTGGGAGCCGCCCAGAGTGGCTGGGGAAACTCAGCCAGATGGGCGGAGTATAAATAATAAATTATTATTATTATGCGTTTGCAAAGCTAAGCAGGGTCAGGTATGGATTCAGATTGGATGGGGGACGAAGTGTTGACATTCCTGCATTGCAGGTGGTTGAGCTGGATGACCTTTTGGGTCCCTTTCACCTTTACAATTCTATGGTTCTTAAATTTAGTCCATTGTGTGTTTGTTATTATTTTTTAAAAGCATTCTCCTGACTCAGAAAACCCAAGGGAGGCCAGTTGACTTCAAAGCTGGATGAAACCGAAGTCAAATAAATTTAAGACCAACCCCTGATTTTTGCACCTTCCTCCCCTTTTCTAAGCAATCAGAAGTTTATTTTATCTTTATCTACAAAGGAACCACCATTTTTCAAGGCAACTCCCATCACAAGCCTGACAAATCAGCAACTCTACAATCAAATATAGTGAATGTCTTTATCTGATGGCAACATTTACCGTATTTTTTGCTCTATGAGACTCCCTTTTTCCCTCCTAAAAAGTAAGGGGAAATGTGTGTGCGTCTTATGGAGCGAATGCAGGCTGCGCAGCTATCCCAGAAACCAGAACAGCAAGAGGGATCGCTGCTTTCACTGCGCAGCAATCCCTCTTGCTGTTCTGGCTTCTGAGATTCAGAATATTTTTTTTCTTGTTTTCCTCCTCCAAAAACTAGGTGCGTCTTGTGGTCTGGTGCGTCTTATAGAGCGAAAAATACGGTATTCTCTTGTTTTTCCTCTTTCATTGCAGTTGTGGTCCACAACATCGAGAAGACACCAGGTCATTGAGGCGGCAAACTCTGTGCAAGGGCCCAGGTTGAGCTGTGTCATTTTGAGAGGGGGGCAGAGACGAATCCTGGTGACAGCTCTCCCGGAGGCCAGGAAGAATTAGTCCGCTTTGCCCCCAAATGGCAACAGGATAACCTGCCATTTGGCCTCCTCATGCTTAAAAAGAGGCAGTGCCATGCAGTGGTTAGAGCGTCAGAGACCAGGGTTTGAACATCACGGTGCTCGCTGGGTCTCGATCATTTCCCTGAATACAGCCGTACCCTGCTTCTCAAACGCTTTGTGACCCGGATGTTTTGGCTCCCAAAACGCCGCAAAATCGGAAGTGAGTGTTCTGGCTTGCGAACTTTTTTTCGGAAGCCGAACATCCGACACGGCTGCTTCCTGCGGCCAATCAGAAGCCACGATTTGGTTTCCGAACATTTTCAGAAGCCGAATGGACTTCCAGAACACATTCTGTTCAAGAACCAAGGTACGGCTGTAACATCTTTTAGATAACCAAGCAGAAATATGGTTACAGTGGTACGTTGGGTTACATACGCTTCAGGTTACAGATGCTTCAGGTTACAGACTCCGCTAACGCAGAAGTAGTACCTCGGGTTAAGAACTTTGCTTCAGGATGAGAACAGGAATTGTGCTCTGGCGGCGCGGCAGCAGCGGGAGGCCCCATTAGCTAAAGTGGTGCTTCAGGTTAAGAACAGTTTCAGGTTAAGAATGGACCTCCAGAACGAATTAAGTACTTAACCTGAGGTACCACTGTATATGAAACCCTTAAGGTAAAACAAAAAAACCAACACACCTGAATCTTTAAAGTTTCCATAATGAAAAATAATACTATAATAAATTTTATTTATATCCCGCCCTCCCCAGCCGAAGCCGGGCTCCGGGCGGCTAACAACAATAAAATTCTAAAATCTAAAATTCTAAAAAGGTGGGGAATGACCTCTTCTTTTCTTGGGGATGGGGAACGGCTGCAGGAAAAACGAGTTTATTTTTCTGCCAATTTGTCTGGGCAGCTGGAGAGAACAGCAGCAGCAGCCTCCAATTCTGCAGCGGTTGTGTGTGTGTGCAAAGAAATAAATAAATGGTAGCCAGGGAGAATTACGTCATGGTGTGTTCTCTGATCTTCCCAAGCGTTTGGTAGGAGAGGGATGTCTGCTGGAGGCCTGTGTTGGCAGAGGGGGGCGGCATGCGGCAGGGGCGGCGTTCGCCCGGCCGCGCTGCACAGAGCGACCGGGAGCACTCTAAAACCACTTAGCCAGACGAGCCAGGGATGCTAGCAGTGCCGAAGTATGACCGTTTTTGGAACGACGCCCTGACTCCGTCGGAGAAACCAGCCATGAGCGGCAAGGTCGCCTCGGCCGCTGGCCCGCTGCCGCCCCCCTCGGCCGCCCCTGCGGACCCCCCCTGCCCCCCGCCACTGGGCGAAGAGCAGGAGGCCGTTACCACCTTCTGCATGCTGATTCCCAAAATGCCCCAGTGGAAATTTTCCAGCCCTTCGGGGTTTCTCAGCCGGAGCCCCTCCGGCAGCAGCAAGGAGATTTCGGCCGCGGGGAGAGAAGTCCGGGGCACCCCGCAGCCCCCCTCGTCGGGCCTGGCTGCCGTCCTCAGCGCCTGCGAGCCCATCTGCGCCACGCCCTGCAGCCTGCAGGTGATGAGCCGGCTGAGGGGGGGCCCTGTCGGCGGTGGGAGGAAGGCCCCACGGGCCGAGGGGGGCCGGCCGGCCGGGGAAGAGTGGAGTCGCAAAGGGAGCTTTATCAGCAAACCGGTCCAGGGCTGGCTGCACCCGGATGAGAGAATCCTGGGCCCGGGGGTCTCCTACATCGTTCGGGTGAGTGGCCGTCGGGTCCCTGCTTCTTTCGCAAGGGGGGGTCGTTTTGGGGGACAACGTCTGGGGGCAGTTTTTTGGGGGGGACTTTTTGCAGGTTAGGCTGTGTCATTTTGGGAGGGGAGCAGAGGCGAATCCAGGTGACAGCCCTCTCCAGGGGCCAGGAAGAGTTAGTCCGCTTTGCCCCCAAATGGCAACAGGATAACCTGCAATCTGGCCTCCTCGTGGTTAAAAAGAGGCAGTGCCGTGCAGTGGTTAGAGTGTCAGAGATCAGGGTTTGAACGTCACGGCGCCCACTGGGTCTCGATCATTTCCCCAAATACAGCCGTACCTTGCTTCTCAAACGCCTTGTGACCCGGACGTTTTGGCTCCCAAAACGCCGCAAACCCAGAAGCAAGCGTTCTGGTTCGCGAACTTTTTCCGGAACCCGAACATCCAACATCGTTCGGGTGAGTGGCTGTCGGCCTCGTGTTTCCTTTGCAAGGGGGGTCATTTTGGGGACAGCGTCTGGGGGCAGTTGGGGGGGGGGAGGACTTTTCGCAACAGGCACCAAACCTCACGAGCCCATCCATGGCCCGAAATCTGGAAGCGCCGGGAGTGCTAATTCATGCGATTTGGCACAGTGGGCTGCCAACCAGAAGGTTGGTGGATCAAGCTCACCCAGGGAGCATTTCAGGGGGTTGGACTAGATGACCGCCGGGTCCCTCCCAGCTCAACAACTCTATGATTCTAGGGGGCATGGTGAAAAAAGAAGCAGACCTCAGGGGAAGCCCTGCCGATCAGATACCCGGTCTGACATACTGGTTGCAGTTGCTCTGTGGAGTGGAGTTCACTCTGCACGTGCTCAGAGGCCATCCCCGATCCTGCTCTGATGGGTCTTTTGTGTGCTGTGGAGCATTTTGAGAGCGCCCCGGCATGGTTTCAGTCGGGGTAAGGCTTTCAGAACGAATCGAGTGCGAGCCTCGGGACCTCTTGCTCATAAGCTAGCGGACGGCGATCACTAGTTTGACTTTTTTTTTGCCCTAACAGCAAATGTATGGGACGTGGGTGGTGCTGGGGTTAAACCACAGAGCCTAGGACTTGCTGATCAGAAGGTTGGCGGTTCGAATCCCCGCAATGACGGGGTGAGCTCCCGTTGCTCGGTCCCTGCTCCTGCCAACCTAGCAGTTCGAAAGCACGCCAAAGTGCAAGTAGATAAATAGGTACCGCTCTGGTGGGAAGGTAGAAGGCGTTTCCATGCGCTGCTCTGGTTCACCAGAAGCAGCTTAGTCCTGCTGGCCACATGACCCGGAAGCTGTACGCCGGCTCCCTCGGCCAATAAAGCGAGATGAGTGCCGCAACCCCAGAGTCGGCCACAACTGGACTTAATGATCAGGGGTTCCTTTACCTTTGCCTTAACAGCAAATGTACCCATTGCACAGACCGGAATGACGTACCAGGGAATTGGGACAGACAAACTCTCTCGCGCTTAGTCTCCGTTTTGAATTAATCGGGCCAGAAGTGGATGGGGGTTGAGGTTTGTGTGTTGGTGGAGGGGAGACAAAAAGACAGAGTAGGTTTTGCGCTTTATATTTTAGCCCCCTCCACTCAGCGTGGGATTGGAGGGTGTAAAGAGGATCTGATCTGGGGTGTCCTCCTAGCGACTTACATGTAACAGCAGCCTGGAATCAAAGTGGCCTGTTTGTTGATGCCCTCAAAGGCTGGAGTTCAAAAAAGAGTCGCCTCCCCATTTCGGCAGCACTAGTGATATGGGGCTGTCCTTTAAATATATAAACATAAGAATAAACATAGGCGTTAAATGATAACCAGGGCTGGTGTGGCACCTTGCGAGACGCGAGTTCGAATCCCCGCTCAGCGATGGAGCTGATTGGGTGAGCTGCAGCCTCGCAGCCTGACCTACCTTACAGGGTTGTGAGTGGATGGGAGAATTATTATTATTATTATTATTATTATTATTATTATTTTGCCATGAACTCCGTGGAAGGATAGATAAATGCTGTAGATAATTATCACAATGCTGATCTTCAGGAAACAGGACGCAGAAACCTGGCACTTGGAGTTATACTTTTGAACAAATATTTCTTTCTAGAGAGGTAGAGAGCACTTTCTTAAGTCAGTTAGAAAATGGGCACGACTTCCTTGAAGCTCCCCCTCTTTTTTTTAACCGAGCGTTTCAGCCAGGAAAGAAAACCTCCGAAAGCTGCTTGCAGATATCAGGGAAAGGGCAATCTCTGCCCTACAGCGTAAAACTGGAAAGACACGTCACAAAAGGAAAAGAGGGAGGAGGAGGGAGGAGGAGGAACCCTTTTGTTAACCCCTTGTTCTTAATTCGTTTAAGGGGCCATTTATTTTGACAGGCAAATTGCAGCAGCAAAGCCTTTTTTTGTGGGGAGGGGAGGGAATCTTCCCTGCCTGAAAAATGATTATAAATCAGTCCTTGTTAAGCTGGGTTTCTTGAGAAACATCTATTGTTCTGAACCTCCGCTGGCTGAGAAGTCAGAAACGAATGGCATATGGAAATAAATGAGGGCAGAACAGTTCTGAGGGTCACAGGCCGGCTGTTGGTGTAAATGGGATGTGATCTCCCGGTGTGTTTAGATGGCTTTACTCTCGAGTAAGGATGGAGGGACGCAGGTGGTGCTGTGGGTTAAACCACAGAGCCTAGGACTTGCCAATCAGAAGGTCGGCGGTTCGAATCCCCGCAATGACGGGGTGAGCTCCCGTTGCTCAGTCCCTGCTCCTGCCCACCTAGCAGTTCGAAAGCACGTCAAAGTGCAAGTAGATAAATAGGTACCGCTCCGGCGGGAAGGTAAATGGCGTTTCCGTGTGCTGCTCTGGTTCGCCAGAAGTGGCTTAGTCATGCTGGCCACATGACCGGGAAGCTGTATGCTGGCTCCCTCGGCCAGTAAAGCGAGATGAGCGCTGCAACCCCAGAGTCGGCCACGACTGGACCTAATGGTCAGGGGTCCCTTTACCTTTAAGGATGGAGGAGAGAGTCAAATCAGTAAAACTGTATGAGACAGCTAGGTATGTTTAACCAGGAGAAGACTGAGAGGTGATTGTGAGAACCATCTTCAAATATCTGAAGAGCTCTTCCAGGGGTCAGCAAACTTTTTCAGCAGGAGGCCGGTCCACTGTTCCTCAGAACTTGGGGGGGGGGGGATTATATTTTGAAAAAAGAAGAACAAATTCCTATGCCCCACAAATAACCCAGAGATGCATTTTAAATAAAAGGGCACATTCTACTCATGTAAAAACACGCTGATTCCACGGGCTGGATTTAGAAGGTGATTGGTCTGGATCTGGCCCCCTGGGCCTTAGTTTGCCTATCCACGGGCTATTCCATGGAAGATGGAGCAAGCTTGTTTTCTCCTGCTCTGGAGGGTAGGACTCGAACCCGTGGCTTCAAGTTACAAGAAAACAGCTAAACACTAGGAAGAACTTTCTGAGGATAAGAGCTGCTTGACAGTGGAACAAGACTCCATCGGAAGGTGGTGGAAGTTTTTAAGCAGAGGTTGGATGGCCATCTGTCAGGGATTCTTCAGCTGTGATTTGGGGGTTGGACTAGATGATTGCTGGTGGTCCCTTTCAACTCAAAATTCAATGATTCTATGCTCCCGTCAAACCCTCACTTTCCTGAACACCATGCGAACCCATCCACAGCTATCCTTCAAAATTTGCACTTCTACGAATTTTGCGACGCAAGCCTCATTAACGAAAAAAATTGCATTTGTTTGGGCAAAGTGGGCATCTTTTCATACTCGCGAAAGCAACATCATAATATGCATTATATAAAAGGGGGGAGAACTGATTTGCAAAAAGGCATGCGTATAATATAAAAATGTGTTCGTTGGAAGAAATTCGCACTGAAATGCTGAAGAATTTTCATGAGGGCTCCCCCCCCCCGCCAGTCGAGAAATCAACTGCAAATTGCCACAAAGTTTGAACAACTGAAAATAAGAATGCAAAAATGAGAAGCAGGGAAGGCCAAAAGGGACGGCTCCTTCCATTCCTATTCTCAAGTTATATTTCCTGGTTTCAGATTAGGGAGATGGTGGGTTGTTATTCTTCTAGAGTAGTATCTAAGGCAAATAGACTTTCTTTGTGGGGGCTGGGGGAGGTCCCAAGGGGAGTAAATTAGATGAAAGCAGAACGAGGTGTGTGTAGCTAAGTTTTTCTCAGAGTAAACTCATTGGAATTGATGGGCCTGAGTTAGTCATTTCCGTTAAGGTCAATGGGTTTTGTCAGTAGCAGAATTTAGCTGCAGACAAGGAAGGATGCGACAGAATTCTGATTCCACCCGTAGTTTGAGGAGAACCTACCTGATGGATACTTTCCAAAACAATGTGTGGAACAAACCATGACTATCCTCTGAAATTTGCAGATTTCCAAATTTTGCAATGCCCTTCTTCAGTCAAGGAATGTGTGTGTGAGAGAGAGAGAGAGAAAGAGAGAGAGAGATTGAGAGGCATAGAAATCTATACAATTTTGAAACCTCTCATTACTGCTTTACTAGCATCCCAAAAGGGACTCGGGTGGCGCTGTGGGTTAAACCACAGAGCCTAGGACTTGCCGATCAGAAGGTCGGCGGTTCGAATCCCCGTGATGGGGTGAGCTCCCGTTGCTTGGTTCCTGCTCCTGCCAACCTAGCAATTCGAAAGCACGTCAAAGTGCAAGTAGATAAATAGGTACCACTCCGGAGGGAAGGTAAACGGCGTTTCCGTGCGCTGTTCTGGTTCACCAGAAGCGGCTTAGTCCTGCTGGCCACATGACCCGGAAGCTGTACGCCGGCTCCCTTGGCCAGTAAAGCGAGATGAGCGCCGCAACCCCAGAGTCGCCACGACTGGACCTAACGGTCAGGGGTCCCTTTACCTTTTACCTTAGCATCCCGAACCGTCTTTCTTTCTATCTCTTGATTTAAATTTAATTCAAAACAGTCCCCCAGGGCTTTCCCCCCTGCTTTTCGTAAAATATTTTGATTATCTAAAAGCCCTTCATTTAATCTCCATCTAAACGTGTTTCCCCCCCTCCTCTTAATTCAAGTATTACTGAATTACAATCTGAAAGTGGAAGATTTGGGAGAGACAGAAGGAAGCCCTTCTTTACACAGTGTGCAGTTCACCTGTGGAACTCCCTCACACAGGAGCCAGCAATGGCCGCCAGCCATGGATGACTTTAAAAGGCGATGGATACAGTTATAGTTATAGCCGAAGCAGCTGTGCTTCGGAATGGCACTTGCCAAAGCCACAGGAGCCGAGCACGTTGGTCTTGGATTCGAATCCTGATTTCTGCTTTCCCTGGTCGGCCACTGTGAGACCAGGATACTGGGCAGGTTGATGCAGAAGGTCCTTCTTGTGCTCTTAAGGGACCCCATGGGCCACTTAATGCAACCCCATGCAGTGTGTCGCAGAAGTCAGAGTTGGACCGCTCCACCTTTGCTGATGTCCCTTCTCTGCTTTTTCAGTACATGGGATGCATCGAGATCCAGCGGTCGATGAGGTCTCTAGATTTCAACACCAGGACGCAAGTTACCAAGTAAGTGTCATCAAACCCCGATGAGATCAGGACAGGGTGGGCTGGGGGGCAGTTACAGATGACAGGGTATAGGGTGGTATATTGTTTAGTCGTTTAGTCGTGTCCGCCTCTTCGTGACCCCCTGGACCAGAGCACGCCAGGCCCTCCTGTCTTCCACTGCCTCCCGCAGTTTGGTCAGACTCATGTTGTTCTCTTCGAGGACACTGTCCCACCATCTCGTCTTCTGTCATCCCCTTCTCCTTGTGCCCTCCATCTTTCCCAACATCAGGGTCTTTCCCAGGGAGTCTTCTTTTCTCATGAGGTGGCCAAAGTCTTGGAGCCTCAGCTTCAGGATCTGTCCTTCCAGGGAGCACTCAGGGCTGATTTCCTTCAGAATGGAGAGGTTGGATCTTCTTGCAGTCCATGGGACTCTCAAGAGTCTCCTCCAGCACCAGAATTCAAAAGCATCCATTCTCCGGCCATCAGCCTTCTTTATAGTCCAGCTCTCACTTCCATACATCACTACTGGGAAAACCATAGCTTTAACTATACAGACCTTTGTTGGCAAGGTGATGTCGGCAAGAGCAGTATATGCATTCAGTTAATAATAATAATGATAATAATGATGATAATAATTAACAACAACAACAACAACAACAATAATCATAATACTATTAAATTGCTCTGTGGAGGGGGGAGAGAATAGGGTGTGTCTCTCAGAACCCTTAACAGCAGCTCCCAGGATTTGGGAGTGGGGACATAGTGGCCCTGTGGTGTAAACCACTAAGCCTCTTGGGCTTGACGATTGGAAGGTTGGCGGTTCAAATCCCCGTGATGGGGTGAGCTCCCGTTGCTCGGTCCCTGCTCCTGCCAACCTAGCAGTTCGAAAGCACATCAAAGTACAAGTAGATAAATAGGTACCACTCTGGCGGGAAGGGAAACGGCATTTCCATGCGCTGCTCTGGTTTCACCAGAAGCGGCTTCATCATGCTGGCCACGTGACCGAGAAAAATCTCTGCGGACAAATGTCGGGTCCTTCGGCCTGTAAAGCAAGATGAGCGCCGGAACCCCAGAGTCGGCCACGATTGGACATAACTGTCAGGGGTCCTTTACCTTTACCTTTTTAGTGGTGCTTTCAATATTTGGTGTGGTTGCAGAGGGTTAAAGTGGGATAGTTCACATCTCCTGGTGTGTTCAGATGGCTTTACTCTCGAGTAAGGATGGAGGGACGCAGGTGGTGCTGTGGGTTAAACCACAGAGCCTAGGACTTGCCAATCAGAAGGTCGGCGGTTCAAATCCCCGTGATGGGGTGAGCTCCTGATGCTCGGTCCCTGCTCCTGCCAACCTAGCAGTTCGAAAGCACATCAAAGTACAAGTAGATAAATAGGTACCACTCCGGCGGGAAGGGAAACGGCATTTCCATGCGCTGCTCTGGTTTCACCAGAAGCGGCTTCATCATGCTGGCCACGTGACCGAGAAAAATCTCTGCGGACAAATGTCGGGTCCTTCGGCCTGTAAAGCAAGATGAGCGCCGGAACCCCAGAGTCGGCCACGATTGGACATAACTGTCAGGGGTCCTTTACCTTTACCTTTTTAGTGGTGCTTTCAATATTTGGTGTGGTTGCAGAGGGTTAAAGTGGGATAGTTCTGCTTTAAACCTCCAGTGCGGACGGGAGGCCTGCGATGGGTCTTTGCCCTAGCTGCCAACCTTTCCCTTTTCTTGCGAGGAATCCTATTTGGAATAAGGGAATTTCCCTTTTAAAAAGGGAAATGTTGACAGCTATGGTCTTTGCCCTGATGGAGCAGCCAGGATCTTCTGAACGCGCTCATGTCTGAGATGAGGACCACCCTGGGGAGAGCTTGACGCATCAGCCCTACAGGAAGGAGGAGGGAGGAGGAACCGCAGCGAGGGGGTAGCCCCCTTCTTTTGCCCGTGCAAAGTGCGGATCGATGGTGGGTAACTGGAGAAGGACGGCGTTTCTGCAGTGGGGCAGGAGGGCCATGCATTATTGAAGAGGCGCTGCCCCCTTCCCACCTTCCGACCCCAATGACTTTGGAGTCTGAATGTGCAGACAGCAAGTTTGCTTGGAAATGGATCGCTCCGATAGGGATTCCTGCAATTGTGTGGTAGGCTGGGAGATGCCCCACTGCTGGGAGGTAGCATTTTTTCTTTCCCTCCCCAAACCTCTGCTCCAACACACACACACACACACACACACACACACACACACACACACACACGGTCTCTGCCTCTCTCGTTGCGAATTGCCTTCATTTTGTTGTTGTTCTTGTTTAGTCATTTAGTCGTGCCCACCTCTTTGTGACCCCCTGGACCAGAGCACGCCAGGCCCTCCTGTCTTCCACTGCCTCCCCCAGTTTGGTCAAACTCAATGCTGGCAGCTTCGAGAACACTGTCCCACCATCTCGTCCTCCGTCGTCCCCTTCTCCTTGTGCCCTCCATCTTTCCCAACATCAGGGTCTTTTCCAGGGAGTCTTCTCTTCTCATGAGGTGGCCAAAGTCTTGGAGCCTCAGCTTCAGGATCTGTCCTTCCAGTGAGCACTCAGGGCTGATTTCCTTCAGAATGGAGAGGTTGGATCTTCTCTCAGTCCATGGGACTCTCAAGAGTCTCCTCCAGCACCAGAATTCAAAAGCATCCATTCTTCGGCAATCAGCCTTCTTGATGGTCCAGCTCTCACTTCCATACATCACTACTGGGAAAACCACAGCTTTAACTATACGGACCTTTGTCGGCAAGGTGATGTCTCTGCTTTTTAGGATGGCTTCATTTGGCCGTCCCCAATTAACAGCCAGCTTGGTGGGATCATGAATTTAATCACTCTCTTTCATAATCCCCTATGTCGCTGGATTCCCTACGGGAGGAGTTCCACAGTTTAGCTCCCTATTATCCGGCCTGCATCTTCCCCGCTGAAAATGTTGAATACAATATAAATATGTTGGAAAAACTTACCGCATTGCGCTTCAATGTATGCCCACAAGCTTGACCAGATAGAGAGGGGCCTAACACTGAGCCATTTATTATCTGATCTATGTACAGTGGTACCTCGGGTTACATACGCTTCAGGTTACATACGCTTCAGGTTACAGACTCCGCTAACTCAGAAATAGTGTTTCAGGTTAAGAACTTTGCTTCAGGATGAGAACAGAAATCGTGTTCCAGCGGCGCGGCACCAGCAGGAGGCCCCATTAGCTAAAGTGGTGCTTCAGGTTAAGAACAGTTTCAGGTTAAGTACAGACCTCCAGAACGAATTCAGTACTTAACCCGAGGTACCACTGTAGTCTAGAATTGTTTCTTCCTTTTCCAGGGAAGCCATCAACAGACTGTACGAAGCTGTCCCGGGAGTCAAAGGAACCTGGAAGAAGAAGGTAGGTTTGATACCCGCCTCACCCTCTATGAGATTATAGCATAAAACAGTTATTTTGGACTGGACCACAGCTCAGTGGTAGAACATCTGATTTGCATGTAGAAGGACCCAGGCTCAGTCCCTGATGGAATTTATGGGTAGGGCTGGGAAAGACACCCGTGTGTAATAATAATCATAATAATAATAGTAATAATATAATATTTCTACCCCACACATCTGGCCAGGTTTCCCCAGCCACTCTGGGCGGCTCCCAACAAAACATTAAAATCACGATAAAACATCAAACATTAAAAACTTCCCGAAACAGGGCTGCCTTCAGGTATCTTCTAAAAGTCAGGTAGTTGTTTATTTCCTTGACATCTGATGGGAGGGTGTTCCATAGGGCGGGCGCCACCACCGAGAAGGCCCTCTGCCTAGTTCCCTGTAATCTCACTTCTTGAAATGAGGGAACCACCAGAAGGCCCTCAGAGCTGGACCTCAGTGTTTGGGCTGGACGATGGGGTTAGAGACGCTCCTTCAGGTTTACTGGGCCATTTAGGGCTTTCAAGGTCAGCACCAACACTTTGAATTGTGCTCGGAAACGTCCTGGGAGCCAATGTAGGTCTTTGAAGACTAGTGTTATGTGGTCTCGGCAGCCACTCCCAGTCACCAGTCTAGCTGCCATATTCTGGATTAGTTGTAGTTTCCGGGTCACCTTCAAAGGCAGCCCCACGTAGAGCGCATGGCAGTAGTCCAAGCGGGAGATAACCAGAGCATGCACCACTCCGGCCAGACAGTCCATGGGCAGGGAGGGTCTCATCCTGGGTACCAGATGGAGCTGGTAGACAGCTGCCCTGGACACAGAACTGACCTGTGCCTCCATGGACAGCTGTGATGGAGAAATAGCCATAAAGGATTGAAGGTTTTCACAAGTTGTTTGGCATGACCCTCTCTCTCTTCCCTCTCTCCTCCCAGGCACCTAACAAAGCTCTCTTCTCAATTCTCGGCAAAAGCAACCTCCGTTTCGCTGGCATTAGTATAGCGGTCAACATCTCCATCGACGGGCTGAATCTTATGATCCCTACAACCCGACAGGTAAGCCCTGAATACCCCTCAATATTCCAATATTTCCAGTTGAGGGCCCTTGTCTCGGCTGGTGCTGAGAGGTGTCCACAACCCAGGCATGATCCTTGCCAATCAGGGCTCACATAGTGATGTCACTGTGGGCAAATGAAGCCAAAAGTCCACTTCCTGGACCAGCCACAGGGTGTTCCTAGAAAATCAAGGATCTTGCAGTGATTGGGTGATGTCACTGAGGGTCAACGAAGCCAAGTTAGAGTGAGGGCAATGCTTCCTGAGCTAGTCATATTTGTGGTCCTAGTCAATCAGGGATCACAAGTTGAACGGATAATGTCACAGAAGGCGATACCTCGTCAGCTGGTCACATGCTTGGTCTAGTTCAGAGAGGGTCAGATTTGATGAAGTGGACATGTGTGTGGCGATCACACACAGGGCCCCCGGACGTTTGACGGTCTATTGACCCTGTACCACCACTGCGATTGCTTTTTCCGCTGCCACCCCCCCGTATCTCACGAGGACACGTGGAGTCCAGTCAGTTGTAAACATAAACAAATAATCGAGTTTATTTTTAAATGCAGGAACAAGCTTATTATGGTTTCAGTTAATTTTTCTCTTGTCAGTTTCTTATTCTTAGTTCCTAACAACTCCAAACTGATTATTCCAACTACCGTATTTTTCGCTCTATAAGACGCACCAGATTACAAGACGCACCTAGTTTTTGGAGGAGGAAAACAAGAAAAAAAATATTCTGAATCTCAGAAGCCAGAACAGCAAGAGGGATCGCTGCGCAGTGAAAGCAGCGATCCCTCTTGCTGTTCTGGCTTCTGGGATAGCTGCGCAGCCTGCATTCGCTCCATAAGACGCACACACATTTCCCCTTACTTTTTAGGAGGGAAAAAGTGAGTCTTATGGAGCAAAAAATACGGTATCTATCTGACTCCACCTAAGAATTCCTCTCACTCTCTCACAGTACAACTCTACCAACCCACACCTAAACCTCCCTCTTCCTTCTTCAACTCCCAAACCTCAACTCTCAAACCTCAACTTCAACTGACTTTCAAAACCTCCCACTCTAACTTTTATTCCCCCCTTGCATTCTCACTGGCCAATCACATCACACCTATTTTAACCCTTTCCTTATGTCCCATCCTAGGAGGCAAATGCGCCACAATGCGTGAGGGCCAACCAAAGTTGTTGACCTTTTTTGAGGATTTGACCCCAATAAATAAGCTGCCACAAGTCCCCAAAATGGACTTTGGACATGCCTGATCTAGTCAATCAAGGATCATGTGCTGAGGTGATGATGTCACCACAGGCTGATTGTGTGAAACACTTCCATTTCATTGCCGTTTTGGGGGAAAAACACCTTTTGACAAGGACTACTGTATTTTTCGCTCTATAAGACGCACAAGACCATAAGACACACCTAGTTTTTGGAGGAGGAAAACAAGAAAAAAAAATATTCTGAATCTCAGAAGCCAGAACAGCAAGAGGGATCGCTGCGCAGTGAAAGCAGCAATCCCTCTTGCTGTTCTGGCTTCTGGGATAGCTGCGCAGCCTGCATTCTCCCCATAAGACGCACACACATTTCCCCTTACTTTTCAGGAGGAAAAAAAGTGAGTCTTATAGAGCAAAAAATACGGTAACTTGTTTGTGAAAATAAGGCCACCCCTGTTTTCTTGAACCCAAAATTAAGAAATCAACATTTTAAACATCAAACAGAACAACCTTGGTATTTTCTTAAATATTCAAAACACTGCCTTTTTTGGGATGGGTCGGGTGTCAGCCCAAATTCACAGGAAGAGGAGATAATCTGATGGCGACCCCCATCAGGGACTCTGTCTGCCCGTCAACCAGGAACCTCAGGCCCGGTTGGGACTGGGGGAAGAAATTCAACTTGGTTTGCATTTAAAGCCAAATCTATCGAATCCATTCTTTCCGAAAGAATACAAGAACCAGTCGTCCCTCGAAATCCGTACTGGTTTGAATTTTGCAGTGAAGTTCTCCGACCAAGCAAAAATGCGTCAATTAGGGGAAGGGGTGCATAAGAATGAAAATCGCATAGAAAGTTTGTGCTATATTAGGGGAAAGGGCTTGCAAAAATGTGAAGAGTCGTCATAGGGGGGAAAAATACGTTTATTGGGGGAAATCCTCACCAAAGCGCTTGTGAACTTTCAAGGTGTTTTTAAAGTGTATATAATTAGCAAATGACTGCTAATAATAATAATAATTTATTATTTATACCCCGCCCATCTGGCTGAGTTTCCCCGGCCACTCTGGGCGGCTCCCAATCAAGTATTAAAAACAATACAGCGTTAAATATTAAAAACTTCCCTGAACAGGGCTGCCTTCAGATGTTTTTTAAAGATAAGATAGCTGCTTATTTCCTTCACATCTGAAGGGAGGGTGTTACACAGGGCGGGTGCCACTACTGAGAAGGCCCTCTGTCTGGTTCCCTGTAACCTTACTTCTCGCAATGAGGGAACCGCCAGAAGGCCCTCGGTGCTGGACCTCAGTGTCCGGGCTGAACGATGGGGGTGGAGACACTCCTTCAGGGATACTGGGCCGTTTAGGGCTTTCAAGGTCAGCACCAACACTTTGAATTGTGCTCGGAAACGTACTGGGAGCCAATGTAGATCTCTCAGAACTGGTGTTATGTGGTCTTGGCGGCCGCCCCCAGTCCCCAGTCTGGCTGCCGCATTCTGAATTAATTGCAGCTTCTGAGTCAACTTCAAAGGTAGCCCCATGTAGAGCGCATTGCAGTAGTCCAAGCGGGAGATAACCAGAGCATGCACCACTCTGGCAAGACAGTCTGTGGGCAGGGAGGGTCTCATCCTGCGTACCAGGTGGAGCTGGTAGACAGCCGCCCCGGACACAGAACTGACCTGCGCCTCCATGGACAGCTGTGAGTCCAGAATGACTCCCAGGCTGCGCACCTGGCCCTTCAGGGGCACAGTGACCCCATTCAGGACCAGGGAGTCCCCCACACCTGCCCGCCCCCTGTCCCCCCAAAACAGTACTTCAGTCTTGTCTGGATTCAACCTCAATCTGTGGAGAACTGAAGTTTAAGATTGGGAAAGATGAGAGAATGGGCAGTCCAACAGGCAGCTCCTTCCATCCTACCCAAGTGAGCTGCCCAGGAATGGAGGAACACAGGTTATCAAGCCCCACCCTTCAGGTGTAGATCAGCTCCTGGATTGGCTGGGCCTAGTGTGAGCTGGGGCTGATGGGAGTTGTAGTCTGAGTCATTGGAGGGCAACGGCTTGGCCTGTGTTGGCCCCTGACCATGGTCACCAAAGCTGGCCCAAGTAAGGTTGTGGAGGGTGGGAATTCAATTTCGTTTGCATTTATGGAATTGCCACTTTCCAGAAGAACATGGCCGTCCTTAGATACAGTGGTACCTCTAGTTACGGACGTAAGTCCGTTCTTAACCTGAAACTGTTCTTAACCAGAGGCATGCTGTCGCTAATGGGACCTCTTTCCGCCGTTGTGCTGCCGGCACATGATTTCCGCTCTCATCCTGGGGCAAAGTTCTCAACTCGAGGGAACTCTTCTAGGTTAGCGGAGTTTGTAACCTGAAGTGCGTGCCAATGGTTCAGGGATTATGGGAGTTGTAGTCCGGCGTCCTCTTCCAAGTTTGAAGAACGCAGACCTACAGAAACGCCTCTGTTCAGAGGCACGGGTGCCAAAATGCTGGTGGAGTTCCACGAGGGCTTTAAGAAATATATATGAATCTCAGACTGACGTGGAGAGCTGAATTGGAGACTGGGGAAACGAGGAACCAAATGTGTCAGGGAAATGCCAACAGCTCAGGGGCGAGAGGGGAAAAGCCGGATGGATTAGGTATCAAGGGGTTGCCCGGCTGTGAAGCCTTACTTTGATGCCAAAATAAACTTTCTCTGTCCAGAGCGCCACTCTGCCGTGGCTGGTTCATTCACTGGCAGAATCCGTGAGTTGGCTGTCCTTAAACCTTCCCCAGCAGAGTAGTTTCTTGACGCCCAGTCTGCGCCTCCCATCTCTGCGTGGAAGCCTACTGCGCAAGGAGGGCGTGGGTAACGGGAGACCTCTCTCCTCCCCGCTTTGCCCAGGCCAGGTGTCCTGGCACCGCCTTGCCTCCTCCGAGCCCTGAAGCTCTTCTCTGCTGGAGGCATGGTTACTCTCCTCCACTGAGGAGGAGCTGCTTCCCACAATCTTTGGGGGGCTCTCTGTAATCCAGCTGGCTTTTCCCCTCTCCCCCCTGAGCCCATGGCAGTTCCCTGACAAAATAGAACACGTCCACTTGTTCCAAGTGCCATCACATCAGAGAGGGCAGGCTATCTCTGTGGAGTTGGCTGCCGTTGCAGTGGCGCTCCCTGAGAAGACCTCGCCAAACCTTTAGGGGGGTATCACGCCGCCCCAAGGTTGTCCTGTCCCCCATTCTGTGCCGAAAGGGGCCTGGGCAACCCCACATGTACCTGGCTTGAGAGCAGTACATGTGAAAAGGATCTAGGAGTCTTGGTTGACCACAAACTTGACATGAGCCAACAGTGTGACGCGGCAGCTAAAAAAGCCAATGCAATTCTGGGCTGCATCAATAGGAGCATAGCATCTAGATCAAGGGAAGTAATAGTGCCACTGTATTCTGCTCTGGTCAGACCTCACCTGGAGTACTGTGTCCAGTTCTGGGCACCACAGTTCAAGAAGGACACTGACAAACTGGAACGTGTCCAGAGGAGGGCAACCAAAATGGTCAAAGGCCTGGAAACGATGCCTTATGAGGAACGGCTAAGGGAGCTGGGCATGTTTAGCCTGGAGAAGAGGAGGTTAAGGGGTGATATGATAGCCATGTTCAAATATATAAAAGGATGTCACATAGAGGAGGGAGAAAGGTTGTTTTCTGCTGCTCCAGAGAAGCGGACACGGAGCAATGGATCCAAACTACAAGAAAAAAGATTCCACCTGAACATTAGGAAGAACTTCCTGACAGTAAGAGCTGTTCGACAGTGGAATTTGCTGCCAAGGAGTGTGGTGGAGTCTCCTTCTTTGGAGGTCTTTAAGCAGAGGCTTGACAACCATATGTCAGGAGTGCTCTGATGGTGTTTCCTGCTTGGCAGGGGGTTGGACTCGATGGCCCTTGTGGTCTCTTCCAACTCTATGATTCTATGATTCTATGATTCAATGTTTGCGAGGAAGGCATTGCCCCTGAGAGACTCGAGTGCGGATTGATCGGCTAAGTCCCTCCCTCTCTCTCCAATTGCTCTATCGACCCAGTCACTGAGCGATGGCTAAGTCATTCCCATGACCTTCTCTGTCCTCTGTGTCTGTCAAGCTCTTCTCAACGCCTCTCCCTCCCTCCCACCCACCTCTGCCTGTCTCTTTCCATCGCAGATCATCGCGAACCACCACATGCAATCCATCTCCTTCGCTTCAGGGGGTGATACGGTAAGGTGGGGGTTCGAAGGCTTTTTGTGCATGTGTCAAACCGTGGGAGCAGTCGGGGAAGGGGCACAGGCCCTCGCATCTGGGACGGATGAAACGCAGGACGATCGTAGCCCCATCACACTTTTCCAAAACAAAACTGTGCCGAAAAGACTGTAGGAATGGGCATGCATGCAAAGCAACAACAACAACAACAACAACAACAATTTATTATTTATACCCCGCCCATCTGGCTGGGCTTCCCCAGCCACTCTGGGTGGCTTCCAAAACAATATTAAAATACTGTAATATATCAAACATGAAAAGCTTCCCTAAACAGGGCTGCCTTCAGCTGTCTTCTAAAAGTCTGGTAGTTGTTGTGCTCTTTGACATCTGGTGGGAGGGCGTTCCGCAGGGAGGGCGCCACCACCGAGAAGGCCCTCTGCCTGGTTCCCTGTAACCTCACTTCTCGCAGGGAGGGAATCGCCAGAAGGCCCTCGGCGCTGGACCTCAGTGTCTGGGTAGAACGATGGGGGTGGAGACGCTTCTTCAGGTATACTGGGCCACTTAGGGCTTTAAAGGTCAGCACCAACATTTTGAATTGTGCTCGGAAACGTACTGGGAGCCAATGTAGGTCTTTCAAGACCGGTGTTATGTGGTCTCGGCAGCCGCTCCCAGTCACCAGTCTAGCTGCCGTATTCTGGATTAGTTGTAGTTTCCTGGTCACCTTCAAAGGCAGCCCCACGTAGAGCGCATTGCAGTAGTCCAAGCGGGAGATAACCAGAGCATGCACCACTCTGACGAGGCAGTCCGCAGGCAGATAGGGTCTCATCCTGCATACCAGGTGGAGCTGGTAAACAGCTGCCCTGGACACGGATTTGACCTGTGCCTCCATGGACAGCTGTGAGTCCATGCACAAGCATTAAGCAACAGAGCCTGCATTCGCCTGAGATGTTGTCAGGCTATAACTCCCACCGGGCGCAGCCAGCACAGCCGATGGATGATGAGAACCGTAGTCCAAGAACATCTGGAGGGCAGAGGTTTCCTGCCTGCAAGGAAACCATCTGCACTGTGCATTTAAAGCAGTTTCGTATCACTGTAAACTGTCATGGCTTCCCCCCCAAAGAATTCTGGGAAGTTGAGAGGCCTCTCTTCTCCTCAGTACAATACCCAGAGTTCCTTGGGAAGAGGGATTGGCCCTTCTGGGAATTGTAGCTCTGTGATCGGTAGAGGGGGGTCTCCTAACAAGCCCCAGCGCCCTTCTGAACTACAGTTCCCAAGATTCCTCGCGAGAAACCATGATTGTTCAAAGCGGCACGATGGTGTTTTAAATGGATAATACCAATGTGGCCTCAGACTGGGCTCAAAACCTCATTCAGCCTTGAGGCTCCCTGGGTAATCTTGGGCCAGACTCTGGGTCTCAGCTGGCCTACCTCTCAGGGTTGTCATGAGGAGAGAGGAAATAATGCCGAACAGAGATGGGGAATCATAATAATGATAATAATAATGATGATGATAATAATAATAATAATAATAATAATAATAATAATAATAATTTATTTGTAACCCGCCCATCTGGCTGGGTTTCCCCAGCCACTCTGGGCAGCTTCCACAGAAACCAAAAATACACTAAAATATCACACATTAAAAACTTCCCTGAACAGGGCTGCCTTAAGATGTCTTCTTTATGTCAGGTAGTTTTTTATTGCTTTGACATCTGATGGGAGGGCGTTCCACAGGACGGGCGCCACCACCGAGAAGGCCCTCTGCCTGGCTCCCTGTAGCTTCACTTCTCACAGGGAGGGAACCGCCAGAAGGCCCTCGGGAGATGGACCCCGGTGTCCGGGCTGGACGATGGGGGTGGAGACGCTCCTTCAGGTCTACTGGGCCGAGGCCGTTTAGGGCTTTAAAGGTCAGCTCCAACACTTTGAATTGTGCTTGGAAACGTACCGGGAGCCAATGCAGGTCTTTCAAGACCGGTGTTATGTGGTCTCGGCAGCCGCTCCCAGTCACCAGTCTAGCTGCCGCATTCTGGATTAGTTGTTGTTTCCGGGTCACCTTCAAAGGTAGCCCCACATAAAGCGCATTGCAATTGTCCAAGCGGGGAACTATTCATGCTTGAAATTGTCAGCAACGACTGGTCTTTGGAGGCATTTATTACACCCTATAACCTAGCCGCCGTTGGCCACTTGCCAGCAAACAAATATTCAAATATGGGAATGTCTGTAGCTCAGCGATAATAGCATCTATTTTACATGCAGAACGCCCCAGGTTTAAGTGCCGTATTTTTCGCTCTATAAGATGCACCAGACCACAAGACACACCTAGTTTTTCGAGGAGGAAAACAAGAAAAAAAAATATTCTGAATCTCAGAAACCAGAACAGCAATAGGGATCGCTGCGCAGTGAAAGCAGCAATCCCTCTTGCTGTTCTGGCTTCTGGGATAGCTGCGCAGCCTGCATTCGCTCCATAAGACGCACACACATTTCCCCTTACTTTTTAGGAGGGAAAAAGTGAGTCTTATAGAGCAAAAAATATGGTACATAAAGAGCCTGGCTGGGTCAAAGGAAGCATTTTGATTCAGCATTCTGGGCTTACAGCGGCCAACCCCCTAGGAGAAGTCCGCAAACAAGGCCTGAGAACAACAGCCCCTCTCCCCTCCTGCGTTTTCCAGCAGCTGCTACCCAAAAACATCCCTGCCTCGGGCAGTTGAGGTAGAACACAAGTCATCAGACTTTCCAGAACTCCTGGGCTGACCTGGTCTCCATGTTGGCCTGAACTCCCCTAGGTGGCAAGGAGGGGAACTTGAATCTCCCGGTGAGCAAGAACGCCTTCCTTTTCAAAGGAAGGTTATTTGTGGAGCTTGCAAATTTCCGTACTACAGGAGCTGGCTTAAAATGACTCTTGAGAAGGCATAGACAAACTCGGCCCTCCAGATGTTTTGGGACTACAACTCCCATCATCCCTGACCGCTGGTCCTGTTAGCTAGGGATAATGGGAGTTGTAGTGCCGAAATATTTGGAGGGCCAAGTTTGCCTATGCCCGGGCATAGGGTCTCAAGGGTGAGGGTCTGCCCTGCTCCCCTCTCCCAATTAACTTCCGTCTCTAGGGATCAAAGGAAGAAAAAGAAGTGGCTCAAGAGGAGGCGAGGGGCCTGGTTACCCCATGTGACATCAAACAAATCAACCCCTGGGTCTTAGGCTGGGCCCTGAAATGATTGCACAGACTCTCAAGCAGGCATAGGCAAACTCAGCCCTCCAGATGTTTTGGGACTACAACTCCCATCATCCCTGACCGCTGGTCCTGTTAGCTTAGGGATAATGGGAGTTGTAGTGCTGAAATATTTGGAGGGCCGAGTTTGCCTATGCCCGGGCATAGGCTCTCGAGAGTGAGGGTCTGCCCTGCTCCCCTCTCCCAATTAACTTCCGTCGCCATGGATAAAAGGAAGAAAATGAAGTGGCTCGAGAGGAGAGGGGCATGAATGAAATCAACCCCTGGATCTTAGGCCCAGCCCTGAAATCTCAGCGTCTGGGATGCTCCAGGCCTGGCAACCCTGATCAGGAACAATAGGCCCCCAAGGGTAAGTGTAGCTGAAGGAGGAAAGGGAGATCCATCTCTGTCCAGGCAGAGGAAGGTCTTCGCTAGTGTTATGTACTGAGTTGAATATATACTTGGAGACGAGAGTGGATTTCATGCTCTTTATTCAGCTCATAGTGGTGAGGAGGAATGGAAGTTCCCCCAAAATGTCTGCTTTATATACATTATTTACGCAATGGGCCCCCCATGTGATTGGCTAATTCCGGGATTCACCTGTAGGCCAATCAGGTTGCAGATTCACTTCCACCTGGAGCTGGATTGGGTGGCTCCTGTGGACCAATCAGACTGCTGCATTCTGGACCCTATTGTTCTAGGGCCAATCAGACTGCTGCATTCTGGATCCTATTGTTCTAGGGCCAATCAGACTGCTGCATTTTGGATCCTGTTCAACTCAGTACATAACAGCTGGCCTTCGGAAAAGATCAAGGTGCAACGTTTGCTATTAGCCCCTTCATTCCCACTATTCAATGTGAACATTGCATTATTCATTCGTTAAAACAACATTCATTTCATTACCCGTTCATTCATGTGAATGTTGTTTTCCACGTTTTCCAGAGGTTTCTCCTCTCCCCTTCGATTTCAATTCCTTTGGTTGCTACGGCTTATGGCAGTGGCCCTGAAACCAGTTTTGGTGGCTTGCCACCCCTGGTATTGGCCGCCATTTTGTTTTCCCAGAATCCTCTGGGTAGTCTGTCATCCCAGGAAAAATTTGACGTGGGAGGGGAGAGAGGAATGGGAAAAGCAGCCGCCCCACCTCTAACGGCAGGTCCTATCAGTGACCGGCATTTTTTCCTACTCCTGGGACGCCCCAGAAGGAAGGCAATGGATTGGCCTTCCCCAACGTTACTCTTCCTCAGAGTAAAAGGTAAAGGTAAAGGACCCTTGGACGGTTAAGTCCAGTCAAAGGCGACTATAGGGTTGCGGCGCTCATCTCGCTTTCAGGCCAAGGGACCCGGCGTTTGTCTGCAGACAGCTTTCCGGGTCGTGTGGCCAGCAGGACTAAGCTGCTTCTGGCGCATGATGGAAACCAGAGCGCACGGAAACGCTGTTTACCTTCCCGCTGCAGTGGTACCTATTTATCTACTTGCGCCAGCGTGCTTTTGAACTACTAGGTTGGCAGGAGCTGGGACTGAGCAACGGCAGCTCACCCCATTGCAGGGATTCGAACTGCTGACCTTCTGATTGGCAAGCCCAAGACGATCAGTGGTTTAGACCACAGCACAACCTTCCTCAGAGTATACCTGTTGAAACTGGTGGAAGTCTTCCACTGCCTGGGGATGCAATTGGGGACTGGAGTTGGAAAATGCAATAATAATAATAATAATAATAATAATAATAATAATAATAATAGGAGTTTGGATTTGATATCCCTCCTTTCACTCCCTTAAGGAGTCTCAAAGCGGCTAACATTCTCCTTTCCCTTCCTCCCCCACAACAAACACTCTGTGAGGTGAGTGGGGCTGAGAGACTTCAGAGAAGTGTGACTGGCCCAAGGTCACCCAGCAGCTGCACATGGAGGAGCGGAGATGCAAACCCGGTTCCCCAGATTACGAGACTACTGCTCTTAACCACTACACCACTAATAATAATAAATTTATTATTTATACCCCGCCCATCTGGCTGGATTTCCCAAGGGCGGCTTTCAACAGAATATTAAAATACAATAATCTATTAAGCATTAACAGCTTCCCTAAACAGGGCCGCCTTCAAATGTCTTCTAAAAGTCTGGCAGTTGTTGTTCTCTTTGACATCTGGTGGGAGGGTGTTCCACAGGGTGGGCGCCACCACCGAGAAGGCCCTCTGCCTGGTTCCCTGTAGCTTTGCTTCTCGCAGGGAGGGAACCACCAGAAGGCCCTCGGAGCTGGACCTCAGTGTCTGGGCAGAACGATGGGGGTGGAGATGCTCCTTCAGGTATACTGGGCCGAGGCCACTGAGCAGCAGCACCTTTCTGGACAAACCCAACCTGGTGCCCTCTACATGTCTTGGCCTATGACTCCCACCATCCCACCAGCCCCCATTTATCATTAGGCCTCTCTGGTTCCCGTGCTTAACGACCCTCCAGAGGGAAGCTTGTTTGATCACTTATTCTCGCGGGCATTTGGCCAAACCACATCTGTTCCAGGAGGCTTTTAGCTAATTGCTCTTTCGCCTTCCCTCCTCCGAGTGCTCCACCGTGATCAATGTTTTCGGATAGTTGACCTTTGGTCGTTTTATAGCTGGTGGGCGAAATCCGGGGTGTAGAATGAGCAAGCACCCCTTTGTTCAACAGGGCTTCTTTCTCGCCTCCAGCGCACCACGAACCCCTCAAATCTGTCTCAGACGTCTGGAGCAGATTGGGGAGGTTGGACAAAGGAACTGGAGCCCTGAAACCAGAGGTTCTGTTGTTGCTGGTGGAAGCGCCTAGTGAGAGGCAGTGTGGTGGAGCAGTTAGAGCATGGGTCAGCAAACTTTTTCAGCAGGGGGACGGTCCACTGTCCCTCAGAACTTGAGGGGGGGCGGACTATATGTTTTTTTGGGGGGGAAATGAACGTATTCCTATGCCCCACAAACAACCCAGAGATGCATTTTAAATCAAAGGGCACATTCTACTCATGTAAAAACACACTGATTCCCGGACCATCCGTAGGCCGGATTGAGAAGGCGATTGGGCCAGATCTGGCCCCCGGGCCTTAGTTTGCCTACCCATGAGTTAGAGCAACGGACTAGGACCTGGGAGGCCAGGACAAGTCCTGTCTTGGTCCTGAAGTTCACTGTACGACCTTGCGGACCAGTCACTTCCTCTCAGCCTAACCTACCTCACAGGGTTGTTGTTGATGAAATTTATTACGGTCAGAGACCAGCTTGTGAAACACAAATGGATCTACAATCCCAATAGCAAAACAAACATTTAAAACTATATACAACAATGGATTTTAAGTTTAAAAATGCCATAGGCATAAAGTAAAGGTAAAGGGACCCCTGACCATTAGGTCCATTGTGGCCGACTCTGGGGTTGCGGCGCTCATCTCGCTTTATTGGCCGAGGGAGCCGGCATACAGCTTCCGGGTCATGTGGCCAGTGGGACTAAGCTGCTTCTGGAGAACCAGAGCAGCTCACGGAAATGCCGTGTGGTACCTATTTATCTACTTATCTGCCCGATGGAGTGGTACCTATTTATCTACTTGCACTTTGATGTGCTTTTGAACTGCTAGGTTGGCAGGAGCAGGGACCGAGCAACGGGAGCTCACCCTGTCATTGCGGGGATTCGAACCGCCGACCTTCTGATTGGCAAGTCCTAGGCTCTGTAGTTTAGCCCACAGGGTCCCCCATGTCCCCAAGAGCACAAAAACTTTAAGATAGACAACTTTAGAGAAATAACCCAGAGAAATATTTAGAGAAATAACCCAGAGTCGCCCGTGGATCTGAGTTTGGGAATTTTCCTAACAAACTAGATTGAATCGGGGTGGTGGTGGTCTGTGTCTACAGATCTGTGCGCAGAATCTGGTGACAATCCGGGTCGTCTTGCGTTCTTTGCCTAACTGGAGAAGATCAAATTTTTGCTTTACCGGGAGGTCAGCAAGCCTCACCAGCAGGGGTCAATGGTTTCTCATCATAAAAGGGACATCTAAAAAATATGTGTTTGGGGCTTCCTATATCCCCCAACGGACAGGCTCAAATTCTCTGGTACCTTACAGGGTTGTTGCTGAGACTGAATGAGGAGAGGAGAACCATCTACATGCCCCCATTGAGCTATTTGCAGAGAAAAAGGAGGGAATCCATCCAATCTTTTCGCTCAAGGAAGCCAACATTTGTGGGAGGGGTGGGGTGGGTTATTGGTTTGGTTTTTCCGTTGCTTCCTGCATAACTTTTTGGCAGAAGTGGATGGAATTTGCAGGCAGAGCCACCTCCTTTTAGAGTGGTTGGAGCCAGCTGACTTTCAGATAATAAAGAGGTGCAGAGTTAGGAACATGGGAAGCTGCCTTGTACAGAGTCAGACCGTTGTTGTTATTGTTTACTCGTTTAGTCATCTCTGACTCTTCGTGACCCCCTGGACCAGATCATGCCAGGCCCTCCTGTCTTCCACTGCCTCCTGCAGTTTGGTCAAACTCATGCTGGTCGCTTCGAGAACACTGTCCCACCATCTCGTCCTCTGTCCTCCCCTTTTTCTTGTGCCCTCCATCTTTCCCAGAATCAGGGTCTTTTCCGGGGAGTCTTCTCTTCTCCTGAGGTGGCCAAAGTCTTGGAGCCTCAGCTTCAGGATCTGTCCTTCCAGTGAGCACTCAGGGCTGATTTCCTTCAGAATGGAGAGGTTGGATCTTCTTGCAGTCCAGGGGACTCTCAAGAGTCTCCTCCAGCACCAGAATTCAAAAGCATCAATTCTTCGGCCATCAGCCTTCTTTATGGTCCAGCTTTATGGTCAGACCATTGGGTCTACCTAACTCAGTATTGTCTACAGTGACAGAGAGCACTCTCTGAGGTTTCAGACAGGGACTCGCTTTGCCCATCCCACTTGGAAACGCTGGGGTTTTAATATGAGACCTTCCGCATATAAAGTAGCAGCTGCTGTACTGCTTTGCTGTGGTCCTTTTCTCTAAATGTAAAGTAAAATTCTAGTCCTCATGGTTCTGCATTGGAGAGGCCAGCGATACAGCCTGGAACCTTCTGCATGGAAAACAGAAGCGACAGCCTTTCCCCAATGGGATTTTGCCAGAGCCTTTAAAATTTGTGTGTGAATGTTGCTCTTTTTCAAAAGCGATTACCTGTGGGTTTGTGGGCAATTGGACTACAGTAGTACCTTGGATGGGACGTGGGTAGCACTGTGGGTTAAACTACAGAGCCTAGGACTTGCCGATCAGAAGGTTGGCGGTTCGAATCCCCGCAATGACGGGGTGAGCTCCCGTTTCTTGGTCCCTGCTCCTGCCAACCTAGCAGTTCAAAAGCACGTCAAAGTGCAAGTAGATAAATAGGTCCCGCTCCAGCGGGAAGGTAAACGGCGTTTCCGTGCGCTGCTCTGGTTCGCCAGAAGCGGCTTAGTCCTGCTGGCCACATGACCTGGAAGCTGTACGCCGGCTCCCTCGGCCAGTAAAGCGAGATGAGCGCCGCAACCCCAGAGTCGGCCACGACTGGACCTAATGGTCAGGGGTCCCTTTACCTTTATTTCTTACTGCTGGCTGACGGGAGTTTGGAGTCCAGCTACGTCGAGACCACCGCAGTGGCGACCGGGGGAACTGGGAGACCCACCAGCCCAGAGAGCTCTGAACTGCAGCTGCAACGGGAAAAGGCTCTTTCCCAGCAGACGGCAAACGATCCAGCGTGCTGCGGCATTCTGTGTCAGACTGAGACCTGGGTTCGAATCCCCGCTCAGCCAAGTAATTTGCCAAGTGACCATGCTGCGCCTCAAGCCTAATTTTCAGGGTTTAAAGGAAGGTTGGCAGTTCGAATCCCCGCAATGACGGGGTGAGCTCCCGTTGCTCGGTCCCTGCTCCTGCCAACCTAGCAGTTCAAAAGCACGACAAAGTGCAAGTAGATAAATAGGTACCACTCTGGCGGGAAGGTAAACGGCGTTTCCGTGCGCTGCTCTGGTTCGCCAGAAGCAGCTCCGTCCTGCTGGCCACATGACCCGGAAGCTGCACACCGGCTCCCTTGGCTAGTAAAGCACGATGAGCGCCGCAACCCCGGAGTTGGTCACGACTGGACCTAATGGTCAGGTCCCTTTACCTTTACCTTTAGTACCTTTGATCCCCAAAGCCTTGCAAGTTGAAGCCGCGCTTTGGTTACCGAATGTTTTGGAAGTCAAACGGACTTCCAGAATGGATTCCATTCGTCAGCCAAGATATGACTGTACGTGCAAAGAAGGTTGAGAAATCTGGTAGCATGGGGGAAGTGTTGTATTCAGTATAATATCATTTTTTCCATTTAAAAGAAACACTCTTTTTTTTTCAGTATACAGAAATTGGTAAAAGATTCCACGATAATTGAATTCAATGGTTCAAATATTTTCAATTAAGTTGTTTGTTAAATTATAGCGGAAGGGAAGTGAATAGACAACTCACTTGGTTTTAAAAAATAATTTCATAGTTACAGAGCACTAAAAGATAATTAACTAAATATATATCGGGGTTTAATGATAGAAATGGGGAGGTGGTGGTTAAAAATCCAAGGTTTGAAAGCAAATTGGAATTGTTATTGTAGGATGGTGATTACCGCCAGTATATGGGAAGCTATTTTTGCAAATGAGCTTAAACTTCTCCATTTCTACCCCTTTGAGGAAAAATTGTTCTGCAGGTTTACATAATTGGTATTTAACTCCTTTCAAATTAAGCCAAATGAATAGGTTAATGTCAGAGCTCTGCTGCATCTGATTTTCATATATGGCTATATAAAAAGCCCAAAGTTATTGGAAGGGAATTGTTCAGATTCTTCAGAGGGCTGATAAGGCCATGCTGCTACCACCACTGTTATGGTCTACCCCATGCAATGCTAGTGCAAAATGCAAAATCCCTCATACCTAAGGGACCGCCTCTCCTGGTAGGCCCCACAGAAAGCCTCAAGGGCCATAAATAGCAACACCCTAGTGGTCCCGGGTCCTAAGGAAGTCAGATTAGCCTCAACCAGAACCAGGGCTTTTTCAACACTGGCCCCAGCCAGTGGAACGCTCTGTCTCATGAGACCAGGGCCCTGCGGGATCTGATTTCTTTCTGCAGGGCCTGAAAGACAGAGTTGTTCCGCCTGGTCTTTGGCTTGGAGCCAATTTGATTCCCTCCCCCTCTTTCTTTTTCCTTTCTCCTCCTGCGATGAGGCTGCATTTTAATATTTTAACGTTTCAATATTTTAATGATGTATTTTAATCTTGTTTTTAAGTTGTATTCATTCAACTTGTTTTTTTAATATTGCTTGTTAGCCGCCCTGAGGCCGGCCTTGGCTGGGGAGGGCGGGGTATAAATAAAAATTATTATTATTATTTTTATTAAGATTTGATGGGTAACTTTGGAAGCAAGTCAATTCTTCCTGGGAGGGTGCCGTCTGTTGAGGTGGTGGAAGGTTGCCACAACTTTTGCTCTGCCATCGGCTCTGAAGGTGGAAGGGCTAGAAGCCAGTGGGAGGTGGGTTTGCAGGAAGTCTCAGAGCCCCTGGACCCCCAAACCAACCCCCTTGTACCCTGGACGCCTCCCTTGAAAGGGTGAAAAAGCACTCCAGCCCTACAGCTGCACCCTTATTTGTGGCCATGATCCATAGGGGGACACCATTGGGGATGGTCGGTGGCACAAACAAGGGGAGCAGTGGTAAGGCTGCTTTGAGCAGGGCTCAGGCAAGGGGACGCAGGTGGCGCTGTGGGTTAAACCACAGAGCCCAGGGCTTGCCGATCGGAAGGTCGGCGGTTCAAATCCCCACGACAGGGTGAGCTCCCGTTGCTCAGTCCCTGCTCCTGCCAACCTAGCCGTTCGAAAGCACGTCAAAGTGCAAGTAGATAAATAGGTACCGCTGCAGCGGGAAGGAAAACGGTGTTTCCGTGCGCTGCTCTGGTTCTCCAGAAGTGGCTTAGTCCTGCTGGCCACATGACCCAGAAGCTGTATGCCGGCTCCCTCGGCCAATAAAGCGAGATGAGTGCCACAACCCCAGAGTCATCCGCGACTGGACCTAACGGTCAGGGGTCCCTTTACCTTTACCTACTCAAACTTTCCATGTTGGCGACACACTTTTTGGACGTGCATTATTTCGCGAGACAGACAAGATGATCCTTGGGGTCTCTGCCAATTCTACAATTATATGATTTTATGAAACCCCCCGTTCCTGTTTCTGTGGGCAGAGACTTTGGTAAAATCACAGAATCTTTAGAGCTGGAAGGGACCCGAGGGTAAATGGCATTTCTGTGCGCTGGTCTGGTTTACCAGAAGCGGCTTAGTCCTGCTGGCCACATGACCCGGAAGCTGTACGCCGGCTCCCTCGGCCAGCCCCAGAGTCGGTCACAACTGGTCCCTTTACCTCTAAGGCAAGAAGAAAACCTTGGAGGGAGGTCAAGGTGGGAGTTCAGCACCACGGACAGCACTCCAGCGGCTGAGTCCAGGTTGCCTCAGCAAGGCCCTTGAGCAGCTGAGACTTCTTTATAGCAGGGCGATATAGTCACAGATAGGGTGCCCCATCTGTCTGAGTGCAACCTGCTGGATCGTTAAAGGGCTGAGGTATTCTGTTGCACCTGCCAACTCCTTCAGCATATTATTTATGTAAAAGAAAGGATTCTGGCAAGAGAAGTGATGTATCTCCAAACAAAACCCACTTAGGCTTCTTTATTATGTGTCTCATGGAACTAGTGTGAGGGACATGAGTGGCGCTGTGGTCTAAACCACTGAGCCCCTTGGGCTTGCTGATCAGAAGGTCGGCGGTTTGAATCCCTGCAATGACGGGTGAGCTCCTGTTGCTCGGTCCCTGCTCCTGTCAACCTAGCAGTTCGAAAGCACCTCAAAGCGCAAGTAGATAAATAGGTACCGCTCCAGCGGGAAGGTAAATGTCGTTTCCGTGTGCTGCTCTGGTTCTCCAGAAGTGGCTTAGTCCTGCTGGCCACATGACCCGGAAGTGTACGCCAGCTCCCTCGGCCAGTAAAGCGAGATGAGCGCCGCAACCCCAGAGTCGGCCACGACTGGACCTAATGGTCAGGGGTCCCTTTACCTTTACCTTACCCATCATCCATTGCTGCTTCAATCTTGTGGCCAAAGTCTACAGGATTGCGTGTGCTTTTCATCCCCCGGGAACTTGCGCTCTATAATCATTGTAACCGCGCCAAACAAAGAGTTGTTGTTTGAATGTATTTATATCCTGCCTTTTTTCCAAACTGGGATTCAAGGCAGCTCCCAGCGTTTACAAACACACAGAATAATGAAAACAAACTAGTTGGAAGTAATTTGGATACAGCAGGACACATTTAAAACCGGGAATGAAAATTAAAAGCAGCATCACCTTAGTTTCCAAAGGCCTGTCTGAATAAGGATGTCTTTGCTTACCAGTGAAAGTATAACAAGGAGGGAACCAATCTGGCCTCTTGGGAGAGGGATTCCGCAATAGGGGGCTGCCACAGAAAAGGCCCTGTCTCTCGTGCCACCACCAACCGTGCCTCTGATGTTGATGAGACCGAGAGGAGGTGCTCACCCGAGGACCTTAGCACTTGGGCTGGCGCATGTTGTGCTCAGATTTAAAACAGAAATCCTACATGAATTCAAAAATTTGTTTCTTCCTCCGCCTTTCTCCCTCTTCAGCTGTTGTTTCTGCTAATGAGAATCAGCAGGGTAGAAGAGCTGGAAATAACACAAATATATTTCACATCTGGCAACCAACGTATCCCTTTGGTTTCAGATAGTTTTTGTTGTTGTTTAGTCGTGTCCGCCTCTTGGTGACACCCTGGACCAGAGCACGCCAGGCACTCCTGTCTTCCACTGCCTCCTGCAGTTTGGTCAGACTCATGCTGGTAGCTTCGAGAACACTGTCCCACCATCTCATCCTCTGTCGTCCCCTTCTCCTTGTGCCCTCCATCTTTCCCAGCATCAGGGTCTTTTCCAGGGAGTCTTCTCTTATCATGGCCAAAGTCTTGGAGCCTCAGCTTCAGGATCTGTCCTTCCAGTGAGCACTCAGGGCTGATTTCCTTCCGAATGGAGAGGATTGATCTTCTTGCAGTCCATGGGACTCTCAAGAGTCTCCTCCAGCACCAGAATTCAAATGCATCCATTCTTTGGTGATCAGCCTTCTTTATGGTCCAGCTCTCACTTCCATACATCACTACTGGGAAAACAATAGCTTTAACTATACGGACCTTTGTCGTTCAGATAGTAGATGAGTCTCAAAAACCCGGGATATGCATCTTGCTCTCTAGGAGGGTTATTTTGGTCAGAATTGAGTATAAATTCCAGAGTTAACTTCCTGTAGATGAAAATTGGTGTCCTGGGCTTCTACCCATGTACTATCTGAAACCAAAGGGAGACAATGGCTGCCAGATGTGATTTCCTTCCCAGCTCTCCTATTCCACTCTAACTTTCACCCCTTAACTCTCTTTTCTTCATTGGGCTTTTGGACAGGACACAACTGACTACGTGGCTTACGTTGCAAAGGACCCCATCAATCAACGAGGTGAGAGAAACCCCGCAACGAGGGGCTTAAGGAAAGGACTGACAGCCCCCCCCCAGGTTGCTGTGAAAACTTGATCGTGCAATACGAACGCTAAGTGTTACTTACAGCAATTTGCAAGGATCAAAATTTGTACCCTGTGTGGTCAACCTGTCTCGTATCTCCTTCAGTCCCCCGACACAAGCAAGGATACCTTTCCAAAAATCCCGAAGAATCTTCTCAAAAGCCTCTTTGCTATCAAAGAGGATCCACCTACACTGGTGTCTAAGTGAGAAGAGAAAGTAGGCTTTGCTATTTAGCAGTTACAGTGGACGCTCGGGTTGCGAATGTGATCCGTGTGGGGGATGCACGTCCACAACCCACAGCGTCCGCAACTCACAGCGGTGTGTCTGTGCAAGCGCAAAGCGCCATTTAGTGCTTCTGCGCATGCGTGACTGCCGAAACCCAGAAGTAACCAGTTCCGGTACTTCCAGGTTTTGGCGGCCCGCAACCCCAAAAAACACAATAATAATAATAAATTTTTATTTATACCCTGCCCTCCCCAGCCAAGACTGGGCTCAGGGCGGCTAACAACCAATAATAAAAACAAGCTGATTAAAATACAATTTAAAAGATTAAGATACAACATTAAAACATTAGGATGCAGTCTCTTCATAGGAGGAGAAAGGAAAAAGAAAGAGGGGGAGGGAAACAAACTGATTCTAAGCCAAAGGCCAGGCCGAACAACTCTGTCTTACAGGCCCTGTGGAAAGAAATCAGATCCCACAGGGCCCTGGTCTCATGAGACAGAGCGTTCCACCAGGCTGGAGCCATCACTGAGAAGGCCCTGGCTCTGGTTGAGGCTAATCTAACTTCCTTAGAGCCCGGGACCTCTAGGGTGTTGCTATATATGGACCTTAAGGTCCTCTGTGGGGCATACCAGGAGAATGAAGCGTCTGTAACCTAAGATATGACTGTATATCTAATTGTTTGGTTCCAGAGCTGTCTCTGTCGCCACAAGGGGATGGCAGCCCAAATGAGATGGTGGAAGCAGACTCAAAGCTGCTCAAGCCAGCTTTGTGCTTGCGTGAGGTCAGGACCCTGGACAGAACTCGGGGTGATGGGCCAGGGTTTAAGAGCAATTGCGTCAGGACCATGGACAGCAACCCCGCAGCTATTTGAGAAAGGGGAAATGTTGCTTCAGCACCAGCTTGCTGCAATTGCCAGAGCTTTATAGTTTGGGTGTGGAGGACCCAGATGGAGGCCCTGCCTCATGGCTGCTGAAGCCAGCTACTTTAAGGGCTGCTGTTCGTTGGAGCTAGGGCTGCTTCTTTCCAGGTGGTGGGGCTGTGGACCCTCTGATTCCTTGGAAGAATCAGTAGCCCGTTCCTCAGAACTGCTAGGGGAGATCGGTGCAGAATCTGGTGTTGATGGCTCTCCCCAAAGGAGTGGGTATCTGATGACTGCCCAGAAAAACTCGGCACCAGGGCCAGAGTTCAAATCCTTCTCTTCCTCTGAGGTCTCAAGAGGTTCAGGGTTGGAATATCTATATCTATATATCTCTATCTCTATCTCTATCTCTATCTCTATCTCTATCTCTATCTCTATCTCTCTATCATCTATCATCTATCTATCTATCTATCTATCTATCTATCTATCTATCATCTATCTATCTATCTATCTATCTATCTATCTATCTATCTATCTATCTATCTATCATCTATATCTATCTATCTATCTATCTATCTATCTATCTATCTATCTATCTATCTATCTATCTATCATCTCTCTATCTATCTATCTATCTATCTATCTATCTATCTATCTATCCATCATCTATCTATCATCTATCTATCTATCTATCTATCTATCTATCTATCTATCTATCATCTATCTCTATCTATCTATCTATCATCTATCTATCTATCTATCTATCTATCTATCTATCTATCTATCTATCTATCTATCTATCTATCATCTATCTATCTATCTATCTATCATCTATCTATCTATCTATCATCTATCTATCTATCTATCTATCTATCTATCTATCTATCTATCTATCTATCTATCTATCTATCTCTATCATCTATCTATCTATCTATCTATCTATCTATCTATCTATCTATCTATCTATCTATCTATCTATCTCTATCATCTATCTAGATATCTATATATACATAATTTATATAATCCAGAAACAATGGAACTGTTTAAATGATTATTTACATAGACAAGGATTAAGTGTAAGGTATCGGTTGTGTGTTTAGAACAGATTTATGAAAGATTTAGAAAACTTATTGATTAGAATATTCGTATGAGATTGTATGGGGAAAATACGGAATAACAGATACAAATTTGCTTAAACTGCATATAGGAAGTGCAGTGTAAGGGGTGGAAGTCAAACAATGAAGTTTTATTGTTGAGATATTTGTGGAGTGAATTTGGAGGAAATTCTTCAAATTTTTCTTATTTTTGCAATTTTTCTTCTTCTTTTTTCTTTTCTTCCTTTTCTCTTTTTTGTTCTTTTTTTATATGTCTGTGCTTATCTGAAAAAAACATGTAGGTATGTATTCGTATGTATTTTGCTTGCATTTTGTAATAATTATGTTAAATAAAATTTAATATTTATATTAACAAAAAAGCAGTTCAGGGTTGGGATAGCCCTGGCCAGAGTGGTTACCATATTTTTTGCTCTATAAGACTCACTTTTCCCCTCCTAAAAAGTAAGGGGAAATGTGTGTGCGTCTTATGGAGCGAATGCAGGCTGCGCAGCTATCCCAGAAGCCAGAACAGCAAGAGGGATTGCTGCTTTCACTGCGCAGCGATCCCTCTTGCTGTTCTGGCTTCTGAGATTCAGAATATTTTTTTTCTTGTTTTCCTCCTCCAAAAACTAGGTGCGTCTTGTGGTCTGGTGCGTCTTATAGAGCGAAAAATACGGTATATTGGAACCTTCTGCTTCTAATAATAATAATAATAATAATTTATTATTTGTACCCCGCCCATCTGGCTGGGTTTCCCCAGCCACTCTGGGCGGCTTCCAACAGAGATAAAAAATACACTAAAATGTCACATATTAAAAACTTCCCTGAACAGGGCTGCCTTCAGATGTCTTCTGAATGTCAGGTAGTTGTCCATCGCCTTGACATCCGATGGGAGGGCATTCCACAGGGCGGGCGCCACCACCGAGAAGGCCCTCTGCCTGGTTCCCTGCAACTTGGCCTCTCGCAGTGAGGGAACCGCCAGAAGGCCCTCGGAGCATGAGTTTTGCATTCAACCTTTGAGCAGCTGTGTCATTCTACTGTCTCATGTTGAGCTTGTCATCAAGCTGAGTGAGTGTTGAGTAACTCCTTCTCTCTCTCTCTCTCTCTGATTGGCAGCCTGCCACATCTTGGAGTGTTGTGACGGGCTGGCGCAGAGTGTCATCAATACCCTGGGGCAAGCTTTTGAGCTCCGGTTTAAGCAATATCTCCACAGCCCCCCCAAGGCTATGGGGCTGCAGGATAGGTATGTATTTCAGAACCTGAACCTCTCTGGGGCAATTCTCCAGCAACGATAAAAAAGCACATATTGACACCAGCTGCACATGAAAAGGAATATATGAATTAAAATAGCATGAAGGGGGCGGGGGGATGTGGGTGGTGCTGTGGGTTAAACCACAGAGCCTAGGATTTGCCGATCAGAAGGTCGGCGGTTCGAATCCCCGCGACGGGGTGAGCTCCCGTTGCTCGGTCCCTGCTCCTGCCAACCTAGCAGTTCGAAAGCACGTCGAAGTGCAAGTAGATAAATAGGTACCGCTCCGGCGGGAAGGTAAACGGCCAGCGGCGTAGCATGGGTTGTCAGCACCCGGGGCAAGGCAAGTAATTTGCGCCCCCTAACCCTGGGCAAGGCAACTAATTTGCACCCCTAACCCCTAACCTGCCGCCGCTGCCAGCTTCTTCTTGCTGCTGCCTGGGCTGGGGTATTTACGGTAAGGTAGCCACGGCGGCGGCGGCAGGTCCGTGTCAGGTGATTTGAGGCAAGTTGCTGCTGGCGCTGCCGCCCAAATGACGCCGCTTGCCCGGAGGAGGAGGAGGGCAGAGAGGCGAGGAAAATGCAACATGGCCCAGCCGCTGCAGCAGCAGTGGCGGCGGCGGCAGGGCTGTGAGGAGGGGCTGCCTGGCGCGCGGGGACCGCGGCGAGCACTGAGAGCCGCTGCCTGCCGGACGCCTTCAGCCCGGACGCGCGCACAGCTCGTCGGTTCAGCGAGACATGGGGCTCTGCTACAGCCTGCACCCGAGGCTCTTCGGCGACTCCGGAGGCGGCGAGCGCGCCCCCCCAGATGTTGCGCCCGGTGCGGACGGCCCCCCCTGCACCCCCACACTACGCCACTGTAAACGGCGTTTCCGTGCGCTGCTCTGATTCGCCAGAAGCGGCTTAGTCCTGCTGGCCACATGAGCCAGAAGCTGTACACCGGCTCCCTCGGCCAATAAAGCGAGATGAGCGCCGCAACCCCAGAGTCGACCACGACTGGACCTAATGGTCAGGGGTCCCCTTACCCTTATGGTCATCGTGTTGCCTAGACATTGCTGACTTAAACTAAAATGGGCAGGTTCACCCATCTGTACTTTGAGGGCAGTTCCACCGTTGCTGGAATGAGATAAATAAACGGTACTCAGCTTTGCAGTTCAGGTGGAATCCCATTGGTCGCTTGCTGTGTCACATGACCTCCCCTCCCCTCCCAATTTATCTTCCCTGCCAGGGCAATGGGAACGGAAGACTCTGCATGGGGAGAGGATGAAGAAACCTCGGAGCACAACTATTACAACAGCATTCCAGGAAAGGAGCCTCCCATTGGTGGGTTGGTGGACTCCCGCCTTCAACGTGGCCCCTCCCTCAGCCACGCCCATTCCCAGCTCTCCTGCACCGGTCCTTTCAGCCAGGTGACCACAAATACATACATTTAATACATATTTTCTTTATACCCTGCCCTTCCTGGTTTAAAAACCGGGCTCAGGGCGGCTAGCAGCAAATACAGTGGTGCCTCGCAAGACGAAATTAATCCGTTCCATGAGGCTCTTCGTATAGCGGTTTTTCGTCTTGCGAAGCAAGCCCATTGACAGCTTAGCGGATTAGCGCTATTAGCGGTTTAGCGGCTTTTAGCGGATCAGCTGTTAAGCGTCTTATCAGCGGATCAGCTGATAAGCAGCTTAGTGGCTTAGGAAAAGGGGGGGGGAGGGGGAAAAACCCGCAGGAACTCGCAAGACATTTTCGTCTTGCGAAGCAAGCCCATAGGGAAATTCGTTTTGCGAAGCGCCTCCAAAACGGAAAACCCTTTCGTCTAGCGGGTTTTCCGTCTTGCGAGGCGTTCGTCTTGCGGGGCACCACTGTATAAAACATTGATTAAAATGCGACTTAAAAACAATATACAACATAAAATGCAGCATCAATATCAATAAAATTCAAAATTCAAAATTCAGGGGTCACTTTTTTTGGGGGGGGGAAACCCCAGTCAGTAGACACCAGGGCTAACTGGCCACGTTGGTCCTACTAGGGCCAGCAAGGAGGTGTGTGAATAAGAATTTAAATGTGGAGTACCAGAAAGGGTAATCTTCATAGAAGAGGAAAGGGAAAAGGGAACAGAGGATCGGGCTAATTCAAACTGAAGGCCAGGTGGAATAGTTCTGTCTTACAGAACCTGCGGAAGGAGATCAAGTCCTGCAGGGCCCTGGTCTCGTGGGACAGAGCATTCCACCAGGTTGGAGCCACCACTGAAAAGGCCCTGGTGGAGGATAGTCTGACTTCCTTAGGGCCCGGGACCTTTAAACTATGGTTATTCATGGACCTTGAGGTCCTCTGCGGGGCAGACCAGGAGAGGCGGTCCCATAAATGTAGAAACGGCAAGGGCAAGAGTGAATGTTATTATATACCGATTAAAAGGACACTATTGCAGATTTTTAAAATCATGAAATGAAAGGCTGTGGAAGCAAATGCTAAGGGCATGGCTTTGTGACGCTGCAAGATGGACATGCCTATAAGAAGGGAGGACCAGGAATGGATTATTGAACAGGCTAAAGTCCCTCAAAATTCATGACGTGATTCACCAAGAGCACCCAGCTTGCCCTTCACAAGTATTATTCGTAAAAATGCAATCGCCTCCTTCCGAAACAGGACTTCCTCATTTCTGGGGACAGGTGTGCTATTGCCACCTTTGAGCAATGGCCCCACGAGATGAGGAGCTTTGTAATCTTAATAATAATAATAATAATAATAATAATAATAATAATAATAATAATTTATTATTTATACCCCGCCCACTCTGGGCGGCTTCCAGAAAGATATTAAAATACTGTAATACATCAAACATTAAAAGCTTCCCTAAACAGGGCTGCCTTCAGATGTTTTCTCAAAGTCTGGTAGTTGTTTATCGCTTTGACATCTGGTGGGAGGGCATTCCACAGGGCGGGCGCCACCACCGAGAAGGCCCTCTGCCTGGTTCCCTGTAACTTAGCTTCTCGCAGTGAGGGAACCACCAGAAGGCCTTTGGTGCTGGACCTCAGTGCCCGGGCAGAACGATGGGTGTGGAGACGCTCCTTCAGATATACTGGACCGATTGCCTAAGGAACCCAGCTTTTTGGCCTCCCAGCCAAGAGTGACATTTGTCGTCTCCCCAATCTTCTGCTCTGTAGGTTGCGTCTCCGGCTAGGAGAGACCACAGCACTCACTCCAACTTGAACTGGGACTCCGATGCTCATGGTAACTCATCACCACTTATTCTTCTTTCTGATTCAGATCTCCAAGTGCTGCTCAAAGCTGGACCTCAATGTCCAGGCCGAATGATGGGGGTGGAGACGCTCCTTCAGGTATAAAGGGCTGAAGCCATTTAGGGCTTTCAAGGTCAGCACCAACACTTTGAATTGTGCTCGGAAATGTCCTGGGAGCTAATGTAGGTCTTTCAGGACCAGTGTTATGTGGTCCTGGCAGCCGCTCCCAGTCCCCAGTCTAGCTGCCGCATTCTGGATTAGTTGTAGCTTCCAGGTCACCTTCAAAAGTAGCCCCACGTAGCGCGCATGGCAGTACAGTGGTACCTTGGGTTACATACGCTTCAGGTTACAGATGCTCCAGGTTACAGACTCCGCCAACCCAGTACCTTGGGTTAAGAACTTTGCTTCAGGATGACAACAGAAATTGTGTGGCGGAGGCGACACGGCAGTGGGAGGCCCATTAGCTAAAGTGGTGCTTCAGGTTAAGAACAGTTTCAGGTTAAAAACAGACCTCCGGAACAAATTAAGTACTTAACCAGAGGCACCACTGTAGTCCAAGCGGGAGATAACCAGAGCATGCACCACTCTGGCCAGACAGTCTGTGGGCAGGGAGGGTCTCATCCTCCATACCAGATGGAGCTGGTAGACAGCCGCCCTGGACACAGAATTGACCTGCGCCTCCATGGACAGCTGTGAGTCCAGAATGACTCCCAGGCTGCGCACCTGGTCCTTCAGGGGCACAGTGACCCCATTCAGGACCAGGGGGTCTTTATGGTGAGCTGTGAAAGCTAGACAACACGGTGTGGTTGTGTCTTCCAGGCCAGAGCTGTGATGGGTACGTCCAGGCAGATGGGAAACCCTTGGGCTCCCAAGACTATGAAGAGCACATGTATGTGAACACCCAGAGCCTGGACAACTGGGAGGCGGATGCTGGCCTGCACCGAGCGGCTGACGAAAGCCCCACAAAGGACCTCTTTGATATGAGTAAGAAAGTGATATGAGTAAGAAAAGTTTCCTCGGCAGGACTGAACCTGACAGAACTGCGCTACTCCCACCTGGCAGAACCGAACGATAATTTTTATTAATATCTCCTTCCCACACTGAATGGTGCTCGGGGTGAGTTGCTTAAGGAGGGCGAGAGAAAATAAACAGAACAGAAAGTGAGTCGTGAGATGGGGGAAGGAGTTTAGTTTGTGGCAAGGAAAGGTTCTGGCCAGTGTGGTGTAGTGGTTAAGAGCAGTAGTCTCGTAATCTGGTGAACCGGGTTCGATTCCTCGCTCCTCCACATGCAGCTGCTGGGTGACGAAGGGCTAGTCACACTTCTCTGAAGTCTCTCAGCCCCACTCACCTCACAGAGTGTTTGTTGTGGGGGAGGAAGGGAAAGGAGAATGTGAGCCGCTTTGAGACTCCTTTGGGTAGTGATATCAAATCCAAACTCCCCCCCTCCTCCTCCTCCTCCCTCCCCCTTCATTTTCTTGTTCTCCTCCTCTTTCTCCTATCTTTCTTGTCTTTTCGATTCTATTTGTTCTAAATATTATTCTATTGTACAATCGTACCTTAGATCCCAAACGCCTTGCGAGTCAAACGTTTTGGCTCCTGAATGCCGCAAGCCTCCTGGAAGTGAATGTTCCGGTTTGCGAACGTTCTTTGGAAGCCGAACGTCTTCCACAGCTTCCGATTGGCTTGCAGGAGCTTCCTGCAGCCAATTGGAAGCCACACCTTGGTTTCCGAACATTTTGGAAGTCGAACGGACTTCCGGAACAGACTCCGTTCGACTTCTGAGGTACGACTGTATTGTGAAAAATTTGAAGGGCTCCTGGCACCATTCCCTCCCCGACTTTCTGCGCTCAACATGGACAGGGCAGTTGTCGCATTTAGGCCAAGCGCCTGAATTCTGCACAGAGAAAAGCTTCATCTAAGCCAGTGGTTCTCAACCTGTGGGTCCCCAGATGTTGTTGGACTGCAACTCCCATCATCCCTGAGCTCTGGCCTTGCTAGCTAGGAGTGATGGAAGTTGTAGTCCAACAACATCTGGGGACCCACAGCTCCAGAACTGCTGATCTAAGCAAATAATAATGTAGTGGGTTAGGAGTGGGTCAGGCATGTTGACCACCCCTTGCACACCATCCATTAGCCATTTTGGAAAATAGACCATGACTCAGTGCTAAAACATCTGCGTTTCATGCAGAAAGCCCCAGACTCAAACATGAACGGGATCTTCTTCTTTGGCGATCTATCGTAGCCGAGTAAGATTGTCTTCCACAAACACGGTTTTAACAGTGAGTCCGTAAGTGACTGTGAAGGCCAATTCTGGATCCACACGTCCTTCCACAGTGGGGACATAGGTTTCCAGGCAGGAGTTGATCCCGGTGTCGATTTGCCAAGCGTGCCTTCCTCTTAGCACGTTTCTCCCTTTCATCCTGAGTTCGAGTGTCTTCAAAGCCCACGACACCTTTGGGAAAGGCTGTTCTCCAACTGGAGCGCTCGCAGGCCAGCGTTTCCCAGTTGTCGGTGTTTATACTACATTTTTAAAGATTTGCCTTGAGAAAGTCTTTAAGCCTCTTTTGTTGACCACCAGCATTACGCTTTCCATTTTTAAGTTCGGAATAGAGGAGTCGCTTTGGAAGACAATCATCAGGCATCCACACAACATGGCCAGTCCAACGAAGATGATGTTGAAGAATCATCGCTTCAACACTTGGGATCTTTGCTTCTCCCAGTACACTGGCATCAGTTCACCTGTCTTCCCAAGTGATGTGTCAAATACTTCAGCGACACCATTGATGGAATCAGTACTCAAGCAGTAACCAGCTCAATGTGCCAATGGTCTGACTCAGTGTTAGGTGACTTTCTATGCTCCTAAAGACAATGACCATAAGCTCACTCCAGATTTGACAGCAACAGCAAAGAGTCTGAGATGTCAGGTGTGGCTTCAGCACCACGGACAGCACTAAGGCAGAGATGTGGACAGTCTAGGACCAGGATGGGGTGTGGAAACTAGTCTGCTAGTTCATTGCTCCATCCACTTTCGCCTCTGCTCCCACCCACCGCTGACAAGTGGCCCCCTGGAAGGGAACGTGGCCCTTGACTCCCTGTCCTTGACTGAGTTCTTTTGGTTTCCCCCAGGGCCGTTTGAGGATGCTCTGAAGCTTCACGAATCCATGTCAGCTTGCGGCGCGGGTGTCGGCAGCGGCAGCCCCCCAATTGAGGACCAGTGGCCCAGCCCACCCACCCGGAAGGCCCCCATCGCCCCCACGGAGGAGCAACTGAAGCAGGAGCCCTGGTACCGCGGGAAGCTGAGCCGGAGGGACGCGGAGAAGCTGCTGCAGGTGGATGGGGATTTCCTGGTCAGGGACAGCGTCACCAACCCGGGACAATACGTCCTGACTGGGATGCAAAGCGGGCAGCCCAAGCACTTGCTGCTGGTGGACCCGGAAGGCGTGGTAAGCAGCTGGACCTCAACGAGGCTGGGTTTGCGGTGATGGGTGGCTGGACACTGAGGCACCCATTGGTCTCAGTGGGTCTACTCTGAGTCTGACATGCCCCTGAGTGTAGGTTGCTGCTCTGCAGACAGGAGGGAAAAGGCACTTTGCATGTGCCTAGTGGTACTTTAAAAAAATGTATTTTATTTAAGTTATTTGTATACCGCCCTTCATATATATATATATGCCAGGGCAGTTCACAATAAGAACACAACCATGCTGTTTAGATAATACTGAACATATACACAACCCAAAAGCGTTTTTCAGATTCACCATGACACCAGTACCCATCCAGAAAGCAGAATTTTGTAACGTGATCAAATTTCGGTGCTTAGAATAGATCTTCCTTTGCTCCCAGATTAAAGAAAAAGAAGTACATTTTATTCAAAATACCTAATAGCCTGAAAAAGGAGCCCCAAAGACAACTTACATTCTGCATAGAAATTTTCTGTATTTTTAGGCAACTTTTATTTGGATGAAGGCTTTTAGTTTTTCATATCTGTATTGAATTTCCTAAGCATTCTGTATTTTATTGTCATAAATTGCTGCTTCTGCCTGGCAGAAGCGATCTATAAATATAGGGGTGCATGCAGCGTTGCTCTTACACAGAGTAGACCCACTGAAGCGAATGAACACAGCGAACTTAGATTCATTAATTTAATTATTCATTAAATAATTTACTTTATTTCTTTCTTAAAATCTATACACAAAGCTGGTTTACCAAAAGGATTATTAACCTTTCAAACTTTAAAAACATCTGCAAGGGGGTGGGGTGGGCAGAGAGGATTAAAACAATAAGATTACCAGTAAGAAAAATTAACAACTGGATATTTAAAGATGGATTATTAACAGGTGAGAATGTAAAGTTATAATATATTAAGATAAATTATTAAGATTAAAGCAAAAATGGAAAGGATTTTCTGAAATAACTAATTGAACTAGAGCACAAAAAAGGGAGGTGTGAGGAGGTCAGGGAAACAAGTAATTGAAAGTTAAGATATGGAAAGGTTGACTTGTTTTTAATTGTTTTTACTTTTTTGTATTTTGTATTTTTTGTTTCTTTTTCTTTTCTTTTTTTTTATTCATGTAACTTTTTTGAAACTTTAATAAATATTATTATTATTATTTTTAAAAAAAGAAAAATTAACAACTGGAATTTAAAACTTATTTTAAAAGTCAAAATAGCAACAGGCTAAAAACAGATTCAAGCTCATGTAAACTTTCGAAACGTTTGAATGCATAAGGGACTGGACCAAAGTGGTGACCTGTTCCTTTAAGGAAGGGCGTGGCCAGAGGTGGGAGGGGACTGTGTCAGATGTTGGGTGTGGCTAAAGGAGCAGGGGGCGGAGCCTCAGGCCTGATTCTACCAATGCTTGCAAGATCTATGTGCTTGTGCTGTTTCTCCCATGTGCAAAGATTAAGCCTCTTGCTCTCCTCACCTGTTTGCTTCAGGTGAGGACAAAGGACGCCTTGTTCGAGAACATCAGCCACCTGATAAACTACCACCTGCAGAACGAACAGCCCATCGTGGCCGCCGAAAGCGAGCTCCACCTGCGGCAGGCTGTAAGGTGGAAACAGTGACGGGTGAGTACCCTGCCTCTGCTCTGGTGGAATGACTTTGGTGCATCGTTGCATTGTTGGCTTGTGGAACTGACTGCCACAAGATGGAGGGGAATGCGCCATGAGCAGCGATGACTTCAAATAACGCTAAAATTAAACGAGGTCGCGCAACTCCATATAGAAGAGGCTTTATTGTTGTTTAGTCGTTTAGTCGTGTCCGACTCTTCGTGACCCCCTGGACCAGAGCACGCCAGGCCCTCCTGTCTTCCAAAGCCTCCCGCAGTTTGGTCAAACTCATGCTGGTAGCTTTGAGAACACTGTCCAACCATCTTGTCCTCTGTCGTCCCCTTCTCCTTGTGCCCTCCATCTTTCCCAACATCAGAGTCTTTTCCAGGGAGTTTTCTCTTCTCCTGAGGTGGCCAAAGTACTGGAGCCTCAGCTTCAGGATCTGTCCTTCCAGTGAGATGAGCGCCGCAACCCCAGAGTCGGCCACGACTGGACCTAATGGCCAGGGGTCCCTTTACCTTTACCTTATGACTGTACTAGGGGACGCGGGTGGCACTGTGGGCTAAACCACAGAGCCTAGGACTTGCCGATCAGAAGGTTGGCGGTTCGAATCCCCATGACGGGGTGAGCTCCCATTGCTCAGTCCCAGCTCCTGCCAACCTAGCAGTTCGAAAGCACATGAAAGTGCAAGTAGATAAATAGGTACCGCTCCGGCGGGAAGGTAAACAGCGTTTCCGTGCGCTGCTCTGGTTCGCCAGAATCGGCTTAGTCCTGCTGGCCACATACCCAGAAGCTGTACGCTGGCTCCCTCGGCCAGTAAAGCGAGATGAGTGCCGCAACCCCAGAGTCGGCCACGACTGGACCTAATGGTCAGGGGTCCCTTTACCTTTAAGGAAAATATCTTATTTTAAAAGGGGGAGGAAGGAAGAAGCCAGAGATATGTGGAGCAGTGCAGAAATCCCCATTGCTCCCCTTACTGAAATGTCTTTTCCATTAGGAATCTGGCCCTCTGTGCAGAAGCTGTCCCAGTCATCCCACCAGCCAAATCTGAGTCTGGAATCCTTGCTTTGCAGAAGCAGCAATCTACTGGCAGAGGAGAGACATCGAGAAATCTGAAGTGGAGTCAGAAATCCTGGATTCTACCTGAATCGCCACCTTCCCGACTCGCTCTGCCCCATCACCAGTCGCTCCCACTTTTAAAAATTCTTTTTAAAGTTCAGCCGTCTCCTTCTCCCACTCCAGATGTGGGGTGGAATGCTTTAAATCGGTCCAGATGGCGTACACTGCAAGGAGGCTTGTGCCCAGCTTTCTAGCAAATCAGCTCAGAGTTGGAAGGTTTCTCAGTTTAATTAAAAATTGGTTAGGGTTGGGAGCAGGGAGGCAGGAGAGAAGCTAGGCTAGGTCTCACTTTCTAGATGAAAATGGAGATTCTCGATTGGAATGAGAGGCAGCCAAGATGTTCTGGGGGCTGTCTGCCCTCCGCCTGGCTTTGGAATAAACAACAGGCTTTTAATATATATATATAGGGCAATTCAGTTTCAAATCCAGTGAAGGGATCTTCTTCCCAAGCAGCCCTGAACGGAGGCAGCTGAGGAACAACTGTGTGGTTCTCTAACCTCCTTTTCCACAAAGTGTCTTCCTTTCTCCGAATTCTGGGGTTTTTTGGAGTCGCTGGAAGGGAAGAGAGAAGGGAGCAAATGACCTGGAACTGCTTGCCTGACGCTGCCTGGTTTTTCTCCCTACTGACATTGGTGCTCCTTTCAGTTAATGGGAGTTTGGAAGAACACGGCCAGAAGTGTTTTATCTAAAAATTATCTCTTCGGATTTGCTGCTTTTGGGTCATGGTGGCTGAAAATTCCCCTCCTGTGCCACCAGGGGGTGCTGTGACGCTAGGGCAGCATTTCAAAGTTGCTTCTCTGTTTCCAGTGCAAGCAAACAAACAAAGCCGCCTTCTCTAGGCATGCCCCACTTGCTTCTCTCTGATCTATCACATTGCTGCCTGGATTTTTTATTTAAAAAAGAAACTCGTTTTGCCCATTCCCTCCCCAGGCGAATGTCTGCAGAACTCTTAGCACATATATGAATAAATACGGCCTATTCTATCGCACAGTTATCCACGGAAGCATTTGATGTCTGGAAAGCACTGGCTGTTTTGAATATGTTTCTAATTAAACACGGAAATGCTTAACGTTGCTCTTAAGTGTCTTTGTTTGTTTGATGGCTGTTGTTTTCCCTGCTCAAAAAACAAAATAGAATGTTTTGATGTGCGCATCATTTAGACATTAACGTTCGATCTTCTGAATGTGCCAGGAGAATGGAAACTCCGTTCTCAAGAGAAGAAAAATTCTTTCAAGTACAGTGGTACCTTGGTTCTCAAACGCCTTGGTACTCAAACAACTTGAAACCCAAACACTGCAAACCCGAAAGTAAGTGTTCCTGTTTGCGAACTTTTTTCGGAAGCCAAACATGCTCCGTTTTGAGTGTTACGCTTCCAATTTGAGTGCCACACTTCTGTTTCAAGTGTTACACTGAGGTCTGTTTGTTTTTGCTATTTATTTTGCGTTTTTGCAGCTCGTTTTTGTTGTTTTTGTGACTGTGTGGGAACCCAGTCCAGCTACTGATGGACTGATGGTTGCGACTGCAGTACATTGTTTATTGCTTTCGTTTTATGGATCAATGGTCTCGTTTGATAGTAAAACCTATGTTAAATGGCTGTTTTAGGGGTTGTTTTTAAAAGTCTGGAACAGATTAATCCATTCCGCATTCCTTTCTATGGGAAAGCGCGGCTCGGTTTTGTTTTGTTTTTTTTTAAAATATTTTTTATTAATTTTCATAAAACCAAAAAACACACAAATAAACAACACATGACTTCCCCACGCCTCCCCTTCACTGCACCCCTGTTTCAGAAATTTTTAGCAATCCTTCATTCCTTTTCAATATTTCGTTTCCCTCAAAATTTTCTTAACTTAACTATTTACAGCTATAGTTCTTTATTTCTTGACCCTTAACATTTTATCAGTCTGAAATTTTGCAACAGTTCTTAAGATATAGTTTAAATTTTTTCCAGTCTTCTTCCACCGTCTCTCTCCTTTGATCACGGATTCTGCCGGTCATCTCTGCCAGTCCCATAAATTCAGTCACCTTCGTCTGCCATTCTTCCAGAGTAGGTAATTCTTGCATCTTCCAATACTTTGCCAGGAGAATTCTTGCTGCTGTGGTTGCGTACATAAAGAAGGTTTTATCTTTCTTTGGTACCAATTGGCCGACCATGCCCAAGAGAAAAGCCTCCGGTTTCTTTGCAAATGTCCACTTAAGGACTTTCTTAATTTCATTATAGATCATTTCCCAGTAGGCTTTAACCTTTGGGCAGGTCCACCAAAGATGATAGAAAGTTCCTTCGCATTCATTACATTTCCAGCATTTATTATTGGGCAAATGATATATCTTTGCAAGCTTGACTGGAGTCATATACCACCTATAGATCATTTTCATTATGTTTTCTTTCAAGGCACTACATGCCGTAAATTTAAGGCCTGTGGTCCATAACTGCTCCCAGTCAGCAAACATAATATCATGACCAACATCTTGTGCCCACTTAATCATAGCTGATTTAACTGTTTCATCCTGTGTATTCCATTTCAGCAACAAGTTATACATTTTAGACAGATTCTTAATATTGGTCTCTAACAGTTCTGTTTCCAATTTTGACCTCTCTTTCTGAAATCCTAATTTCTTGTCCTGCTTAAAAGTCTCATTTATCTGATAATAATGTAACCAGTCTCGAACTTTGGATTTTAATTTCTCAAAGCTCTGTAATTTGACTTTTTCACCATCATACTCTATAATTTCACTATATTTTGGCCAATTTGAATCCATATTAAGTTTTTTAACTGCTCTAGCTTCCATTGGTGACAACCATCTGGGTGTTTTATTTTCCAACAAATCCTTATATCGATTCCAAACATTATATAAAGCTTTCCTGACAATATGATTTTTAAAGCCTTTATAGATCTTTGCCTTGTCATACCATAAATATGCATGCCAGCCAAAATTGTTATCATACCCTTCCAAATCTAAAATATCTGTGTCTTCAAGAAGTAGCCATTGCTTCAGCCAGCAGAAACCTGCTGCTTCATAATAGAGTCTTAAGTCCGGCAGCGCAAAACCCCCCCTTTCTTTTGCATCAGTTAAAATCTTAAATTTTATTCTGGGTTTTTTGCCCTGCCAGACAAATTTTGATATATCTTTCTGCCACTTCTTGAAACAATCCATCTTATCTATAATTTGTAGTGTCTGGAACAAAAACAACAATCTCGGCAATACATTCATCTTAATAACAGCAATTCGGCCTAACAAGGATAATCTCAATCTAGACCATGTGTCAAAATCTTTCTTCACTTCCGACCAACATTTCTCATAGTTGTCTTTAAACAAATTCATATTTTTAGATGTTAGATTCACCCCTAGATATTTCACCTTTTTTGTTATCTCCAAGCCAGTTTCTCTTTGAAAACTATCTTTTTCCCCCATCGTTAGATTTTTTTCCAGTACCTTTGTCTTTTGTTTGTTTAATTTAAAACCAGCCACCTGACCAAATATTTCAATTAACTCTAAAACTCTTTTTGTGCTGGCTCCTGGCTGTTGTAAAGTCAAAACTAGATCATCTGCAAATGCTCTTAACTTATATTGTTTAGCTCCGAGGTGTATTCCTTCAACCAGCTGGTCCCTTCTAATCATATTCAACAACACCTCCAGGACCGATATAAACAATAGAGGGGATATTGGGCAACCCTGTCGTGTCCCTTTTTCTATTGGAATTTCATCCATGACTACACCATTCACAATTAATTTAGCTTTTTGCTCTGAATATATTGCACCTATACCGTTTTCAAAGTTTTGGCCTACCCCCATCCCATGGAGATTCCTCTTCATAAAACTCCAAGAGATATTGTCAAAGGCTTTCTCCGCATCCACAAAAATTAAAACTGCTTTTCTATTTATATCAGTCTCCAGTAGTTCCAAAATATCTATAATATTCCTTACATTATCTGACATATGTCTCCCTGGGAGAAAGCCTGTTTGATCTTTATGAATCTCCTCTAACAACACTTTTTTAAATCTTTTTGCTAAAATGTCTGCAAAAATTTTATAATCCACATTTAAGAGTGATATAGGGTGGTAGTTCTTAACTTGATGTTTCTCAGTTTCTGTCTTCGGTATAAGTGAGATGAATGCTTCTTTCCACGATTCGGGAGCCTTTTTCCCCTCCAAAATTTGGTTACACACTTCTTTCAGTGGTTGTATTAACCATTCCTTCATTTCTTTATAATATCTTGCCGTCAGTCCATCTGGCCCTGGTGATTTTCCTGGTTGCATATTCTGGATGGCACCCTCGATTTCCTGATTCGTAATTTTTTCATTTAAACTCCTCTTATTTTTTTCCGAGATCTTTGATAGTCCATATTTTTTAATAAATTCTTCTATCTCTTGTTCATCTTTCGGCCCTTGTGCATATAATTTCTTAAAGAAACTTTGAAAACAATTACTAATTTCATTTGGTTTATTTATAAATTTTCCCTCTACTTCAAGGGACGTCACAGTGTTCAGCTTTTGTCTCTTTTTCAATTGCCATGACAGCAATTTCCCACATTTGTCAGCTGATTCAAAAGTTTTTTGCCTCATTTGTTTTATTTTCCATTCTATTTCTTGGTTCATCAGTTCCATGTATTGGGTCTGGTAGTATTTTATTTCTCTTAAAATCTCCTGAGATTTTGGTTTTGACCTCAGTTTCTTCTCTCCTTCTTTCATCTGATTCCAAATTTTTTCTTTCTTCTCATTCTGTTGTTTCCTTTTTATCGAATTTTGTTGAATTAGGAAACCACGCATGACAGCCTTACTTGCGTCCCATATTATTCTTCTTTCCAGGTCTGTTCCTAGATTTATTTCAAAGTAATCTTTCAGAGTCTTTTGGGCCTTTTTTACAATTGCTTCATCTCTAAAAAGGGTGTCATTCATCCTCCATCTAAAAGTTCCAGCTGTTGTCAATTTCATTTCCATCTTTACTGCGTTATGATCAGAGCAAGTTTTTGGGCAGATTTCTGTATTTTTGACCCTTGGTGCCAGATTACTAGAAATCCATATTTGGTCAATCCTAGTCCATGTCATTTTTGCTTCAGAGAAGAAGGTCCCCTCTCTTTCCAGAGGATTCCTTGTTCTCCAAATGTCAATCAAGTCCATTGTGTCAGTCAGTTCAAAAAAAGTCTTTGGAAGTCTCCCATCCTTAGAGATTACTTGTCTTTGAGCTTTATCCATGTTTGTGGAGACAACTCCATTCATATCACCCATCATTATAATTTTATAGTCCATAAAATCGGTTAATGTCTCATGCAACTTCTTGAAAAACTCAGCCTTCCCCTCATTAGGTGCATAAATACCTACAATCAAAATTTTTTCTCCTTGCATTTGAATTTCCACTGCCAGAAATCTTCCTTGTTCATCCTTGAAAATCATTTTTGGTTCCCATTTCTCCTTAACATAGATCACCACTCCTCTTTTCTTAACCTTATCTGAGGAAATAAATTCCAGTCCTAATCTTTTATTTGTCAAAAGTTTTCTATGTATTCTGGCAATATGAGTTTCTTGCAAACATATTATGTCTAATTGCTCTTTCTTTAATATATGAAACACTTGAGTCCTTTTTCGGGGATGGTTAAGACCATTGCAGTTCCAACTCAGAAGTTGCAGAGACATATTTGTTATTGGGTGTCTTTTCCACCAACCGCTCCAAGTTCTTGTTCCTGATCAGTCGGTGCTGGAGTCAGTCCAAATGATAAGTTTGCAATATCCGGTATTTCCCTCTCACTCACGGTTCCTTTCTGAAAGTCCTCAAAATTTCTCTCCAGAAAATGTTCCTTATCTTGGATTGTTTTTATTTTAATTTTCTTCCCTTTAAAGTTAAAGGACAACCCTTGTGGGAACTCCCATCTGAATGGAGTGTTGTTTTGTTTCAGCAAGTCCACTAAGTCTTTAAATTGAGTCCTCACTCCCAAAAAATATTTAGGAATATCTTTGTAAATCTGTATTTGAGAATTCTTAATAATCAGTGCCTTCTGGAAATGTAGGTTCAATATTTTATCTCTTTCTTCCTTGGATCTTAAAGTGATTAAACAATCCCTTGGTTTCTTGCCTTGCTTCCTGCCAATCCGGAAGGCTGTAGTTATTACAAATTCATCTTCTTCTCCTTCTAATTCATCAGTCCAAAATTCTTGAAATTTGTCTGTGAGAAATTCCCCAAGGTTGCCCTCTTCCTCCTCTGGTACCAGTCTCAATTTCAGATTCTTGCCTTTCCTCTCCAGTTCCATAAGAGCTAAGGTTGCATCATGTTCATGTACCTTCTTTACAATAGGTACAAATTTTCCCTTGACTTCCTCGGCAGTAATTTTAGCAGTCTCGGCTATTTTCCTTGTTTCCGTACTTTCTTGTATTAAACGATTTATAGACTCTGTGTTAGACGATATTGTCGTTGTGTTCAAGTCCAATCTTGTTGTTAATTCTGTCAATTTCTTAGAGTTCTCTGTAGATTGCTTAGTGAGTACTTCTAAAGATTGATTTATTTTGAGCAGTGCCTGTGTCATAGAATCCATTGATGCTGTTGTTACTTTTTCTTGTCCAGCTGCTGCTCCTGATATAGAGCTTCTTTTCTGAGCCTGCTTTTGAGCTTGCTTTGTTTTGCTTCTTGTTGATATTTCATCCAGTGGCGTGCTCATAACTCAAGGTCGTTCCCACAGGAAGATTGCAAATGGAAAAACCCAGTTCTTGCCTCAGTACTGCAGTCTTTCTTTTAATCCTCTAGAGGGGGAAATTGTATCCAAGCAGGAATAACAAAGAAACAGGGAAGCAAGTAGCCATACAATGTCCCAAAGGAGATAAAATCCAACCCAAAGTCCTACTTTGTTGCCATTTGAAAATCTGGGTCTGCCAAGTAAAGTCCCGTTACTATGTTTCAAATATAGTCTTACTTTATATCCGTAGTCCTCTCTTTTTTGACAGTTCGTTTCTAGGCGCTCACCGCTCAGGCAGCCTGATCAAAGGTATCGGCAGCGGAGAGTTTCCCTTTCAAAGCTTACTTCTTCTAGCGGGTTAGATTAAGCCAAATTTTCCTTCCCCCCTACTCCCGCTCCGTGGGGAGAAGGTCTTTTCAATGTCGGGGTTTAGCAAAGTTCAAATAAAACGTTCCCTTTAAATACAGCTAGCTCTTTTCATTGCTGCGTTAATCGTGCAGTTCCGGGAGGCTGACTTCCTTAATTTTGCCTTTCCCGTTTTCAGCCGAATCTTCTTAAAAATAGTCCTTTTCAAATATTTTGTAATTCCTACTCACAGGTTTTGTTGCCAATCGGTAATTTTCAGGAAGGAATCGGCGCTCTCCGTCAATGGCGACGCGGCTTCGCTCCACGAGCTGGGTTGCGATCCTCAGCACCGCACTCACACCCGATGCCGCTCCGGAGCCTTTAAAAAGGCTCCTTCGCAATACCGGGGGGTGCAAAGGTGCCCACCGAATCTCCTTGTTCACAGGCTTCAGCGCCTGTGATTTTAGGGGTCCCCCGCTCGCCGTAGCGGGTCAGACCCGAACCCGTGGAGCAGTCCTGCCTCGGAGCTCAAGGCAAAGACCGCCATTAAGACGCTGGCGCCGACCGGAAGTCCCGCGCGCGGCTCGGTTTTGGAACGCTTTGGTTTTGGAACGGACTTCCGGAACGGATTAAGTTTGAGAACCAAGGTACCACTATATTACTAAAGTTGGGCGCCTCTCAGCAGTGGCAAGAACCCAGGGAGTCCCAGGCAATCACCCGGGGCCTATGGTCCTTTGGAGAATCAAGAAACGGCGGAGACTGTCGTAGCTTTCAGAAATATGGTTTATTCACCTATTTACACCTTCAGTCTGTGTGGAGAAGGTTCTCCCCCTCCTCATTTAATTCCCTACAAAAACCCTGTGAGCCCAAGAGGCAGGGGTTGACTCCCCAAGGTCGCACAGTGAGCTTCAAGGTTGAGAGTGGAGATTTGAGCCCTGGGCTGAATCTACACATATATAAAAAAATGCTGTGAAAATACTTTTCCCCCCCCAAAAAAAACCAACCCCAAACGTTTAAAAATATATGTGGAATTTGCCATTAGCTTGCAAGCGCCATCTAGTGTCACATTGGTGTAAGGCACTTAGAATGTTATATTTGCAGCTGTATAGCTAAGTCCCTTGGAAGCGGGTGGCGCTGCGGGTTAAGCCACAGAGCCTAGGACTTGCCGATCAGAAGGTCGGCAGTTCGAATCCCCACAATGATGGGGTGAGCTTCCATTGCTCGATCCCTGCTCCTGCCAACCTAGCAGTTCGAAAGCATGCCAAAGTGCAAGTAGATAAATAGGTACCACTCCGGCGGGAAGGTAAATGGCGTTTCCGTGCGCTGCTCTGGTTTGCCAGATGCGGCTTAGTCCTGCTGGCCACATGACCCGGAAGCTGTACGCCGGCTCCCTCGCCCAGTAAAGCGAGATGAGCGCCGCAACCCCAGAGTCGGCCATGACTGGACCTAATGGTCAGGGGTCCCTTTACCTTTAGCTAAGTCCCTAGCTAAGGTCCGTATAGTTAAAGCTATAGTTTTCCCAGTAGTGATGTATGGAAGTGAGATCTGGACCATAAAGAAGGCTGAACACTGAAGAATGGATGCTTTTGAATTCTGGTCCTGGAGGAGACTCTTGAGAGTCCCGTGGACTGCAAGAAGATCAAACCTCTCCATTCTGAAGGAAATCAGCCCTGAGTGCTCACTGGAAGGACAGATCCTGAAGCTGAGGCTCCAAGACTTGGTCCACCTCATGAGAAGAGAAGACTCCCTGGAAAAGACCCTGATGTTGGGAAGGATGGAGGGCACAAGGAGAAGGGGACGACAGAGGACGAGATGGTGGGACAGTGTTCTGGAAGCTACCAGCATGAGTTTGACCAAACTGCGGGAGGCAGTGGAAGACAGGAGTGCCTGGCGTGCTCTGGTCCAGGGGGTCACCAAGAGTCGGACACGACTAAACAACTAAACAACAAGTCTCTAGTCTCACAGGTCTTGATCTCGCACTCTAACCATTGCACCATGCTGGCTGACATTTTTTATAAGGCATTTCAGCCAGATTCGGCTATTGCACTGATCATTGACGCCGGCAAATTCCTTGCCACTTTGCCACAAAGGGAGATGCGTTCGTAGCTTTCTGAGACGCCCACCTCTCTCTTTCATCGTTCTTTTGTGCTGTTTGGCTTCTGCCAAGATAATTGCATCGTCCTCTGGAGTGGACGCTTTTGAAGGCTGTCTGAGACGGTCCCCTTGCTGGTCAGAGCTTTGGAATAACCTTCAGCCAATTACGGCGCTGAGCACTTAGCTGTTGTGGCCTCCTCCTGGCTCCCAGATCTGCTGTGGACACAGATCTTGGAGTTCTGTCTCTTTTTTGACTGCTACTCCCTTCCCACCCACCCCTCTGCCGCACTTTGCAGGGTTTTAATTGCCTGAGATTTTTTCCTTTTCTTCCGCCTTGCCAAGAGGTCTCTGCTGAAATAAAACAAAGATCAAATTGGTTTGGGAAAGAGGGAATCCAGCTACGAGCAGATGGCGGTGGGGAGAAGTTTATGTCTGCTTTTTGAAGATTGTTCCTCTCCTCGTCCGTCCCCCCCTCATTTTTCCACATCTTGTTTAGAATTGTGTCAACACGAATCCTTCGAACTACCCAGAGATTTTCTTTTTAACGCCGGAGGCAATAATTCAGTATTGCAGTTTTCTCGGTTCTTCTCTGATTTGATTTGCCGCAATCTCGTTCCCTCTCTCTTCCCTCGCAACCTGCGGCCTTTTCTGGGGAGCTGATGGAATCCCACCCCCTCAATTTACATAAATTTGCTATTATTATTATTACGCTTTTGCTCTTCTGTGTGGAGGAGAGAGCAGAGACTGTCAACAGGAGGGAAGGGGGAAGGATGGCCAGCAGTGGGGTACTGTTAATATTATTCATTCAACTTATGTTGTTGTTGTTTAGTCGTGTCCGACTCTTCGTGACCCCCTGGACCAGAGCCCGCCAGGCACTCCTGTCTTCCACTGCCTCCTGCAGTTTGGTCAAACTCAGGCTGGTAGCTTCGAGAATACTGTCCCACCAACTCATCCTCTGTCGTCCCCTTCTCCTTGTACCCTCCATTTTCCCCAGCATCAGGGTCTTTTCCAGGGAGTCTTCTCTTCTCATGAGGTGGCCAAAGTCTTGGAGCCTCAGCTTCAGGATCTGTCCTTCCAGTGAGCACTCAGGGCTGATTTCCTTCAGAATGGATCGGTTTGATCTTCTTGCAGTCCATGGGACTCTCAAGAGTCTCCTCCAGCACCACAATTCAAAAGCATCCATTCTTCGGCGATCAGCCTTCTTTATGGTCCAGCTCTCACTTCCATACATCACTACTGGGAAAACCATAGCTTTTACTATACGGACCTTATACACCTTATGCATTCAACTTATACACCACCCTATACCTGGAGGTCTCAGGACAGTTCAAGACCACAACAGATAAAACCAAACCAAAAGCAATAATCCCCCAAACCCCTGCCAAAATAGCCACATTTTAAAGGGGATGTCAATAAGATCAACCAAAGGCCTGGTTAAAAAGGAACGTTTTTGCCTGGTGCCTAAAGGTGTATAATGAAGGCACCAGGCGAACTTCCCTGGGGAGAGCATTCCATAGACAGGGAGCCACCACAGAGAAGGCCCCGTTCTCATGTTGCCACCCTCCGGACCTCTCGAGGAGGCGGCACACAAAGGAAGGCCTCAGAAGATGATCTCAGGGTCTGGGTAGGTTCATATGGAAAGAGGCAGTCTTTGGGGTATTGCGGTCCTGAGCCATTTAAGGCTTGATAGGTCAAATCCAGTACTTTGAAAACCCCATGTTTTTGTGTTGCCACCCTCGAGACCTCTCAAGCAGGAGAGGAGGAACACGAAGAAGGGTCTCAGAAGATGCAGAACATAGGTGTGACCCCGGCATCTGGTGTTATAAGAATTCAGGGTCTCAAATATACAAATTAAATGTTCATAACTTGACAAAGCAGACACATATGTAAGTATATAAACCACTTGTCTGCAAATAGTACAGTGGTACCTCGGGTTACAGACGCTTCAGGTTACAGACTCCGCTAACCCAGAAATAGTACCTCGGGTTAAGAACTCCGCTAACCCAGAAATAGTACCTCGGGTTAAGAACTTTGCTTCAGGATGAGAACAGAAATCGTGCAGCGGCAGCGGGAGGCCCCTTTAGCTAAAGTGGTGCTTCAGGTTAAGAACAGTTTTAGTTTAAGAACGGACCTCTGGAACGAATTAAGTACTTAACCCGAGGTACCACTGTACAGGAGAGCAATCCTGAAACCATTTTGACTCTCCCCAATTGACCTCAAATGTTTCTCTGCGAGGAAGAAGGAAATGGGAAAAGCCTCCTCATTGTCTTTTGCTTACCTGCCTTTAGGGCATCTCAGTGTATGAATAGGGGGAGCCTGTGACCTGGATTCAGGAATTAATGTATTTACCATCACAAAAGAATGGCCCAGCTGCCTAAATAAAGCAATCACGGGCCATTGTCATTTCTGTTGTAGACCAATTCTTCTGTGTACGGTGTTTTGCAGGGTGGTCTTGAGCTACAGAGTGGGCAGTTTCAAAACCCTATATAAGAGCTTGCACACCAATGTTCTGGGTTCCTCCTCCCTCCTGCGTGTGGTGAGTGCGGACAGTGTTGCAACAGCTGAATAGAGATCAGGCTTACTAGCTGCTTTGCTTCTCAACCTCCTTCTCCTTCTCCTTCTCCTTCTTCTTCTACTTCATCTTCCTCCTCCTCCTCCTCCTCCTACTCCTCTTCTTCTTCTTCTTCTTCTTCTTCCTCCTCCTCCTCCTCCTCCTCTTCTTCTTCCTCTTCCTCTTTTTCCTCCTCCTCTTCTTCTTCATCGTCTTCTTCCTCCTCCTCTTCTTCCTCCTCCTCCTCCTCCTCCTCCTCTTCTTCTTATTCTTCCTCCTCTTCCTCCTCCTCCTCCTCCTCTTCTTCTTCTTCCTCTTCCTTTTCCTCTTTTTCCTCCTCCTCTTCTTCTTCATCGTCTTCTTCCTCCTCCTCTTCCTCCTCCTCCTCCTCTTCTTCTTCTTATTCTTCCTCCTCTTCCTCCTCCTCCTCTTCTTCTTCTTCCTTTTCCTCTTTTTCCTCCTCCTCTTCTTCTTCTACATCATCTTCTTCCTCCTCCTCTTCCTCCTCCTCCTCCTCCTCCTCCTCTTCTTCCTCCTCCTCCTCTTCTTCTTCTTCCTCCTCCTCCTCTTCCTCCTCCTCCTCCTCCTCCTCCTCCTCCTCCTCCTCCTCCTCCTCTTCTTCTTCCTCCTCCTCCTCCTCTTCTTCTTCCTCCTCCTCCTCTTCCTCCTCCTCCTCTTCTTCTTCTTTGATGACCCCTCGTAGCCGAGTAAGATTGTCTTCCATAAACACGGTTTTAACAATGAGTCCATAAGTGACTATAGAGGCCAATTCAAGTGACTATAGAGGCCAAATCCACACATCCTTCCACAGTGGGGACATTGGTTTCCAGGCAGGAGTTGATCACTGTGGGGATTTGCCAAGCGTGTCTTCCTCTTAGCGCATTTCTCCCATGCATCCTGAGTTTGAGTGTCTTCAAAGCCCATGACACCTTTGGTCAAGGCTGCTGTCCAACTGGAGCGCTCGCAGGCCAGTGTTTCCTCTGGTTGGCCTCTGTTATTTTCTCCTACCAGTAGGGAACCCACTTAAAGACTCTACAGTGGTACCTCAGGTTTCATACGCTTCAGGTTACAGATTCCGCTAACCCAGAAATAGTGCTTCAGGTTAAGAACTTTGTTTTTTTAAAAAATATATTTATTTGTTTTTCCAAAAACAGAAAACACATCAAAATAACCAAAAACAACAAAACAGTACACCAAATAAGAAAAAAGAAAAAAAAGAAAAAAGAGAAAGTTAAAAACAAAGACTCCAGTTCTCAGCCTCATGTTTACAGAACCTTCTTTCTTGACCTCCTCACGCCTCCCTTTTTTGTGTTCCTCTTTATCCAATCAGATACAGCAAATCCTTACCCTTCTTCAAAACTCATTTCTAATTATTGTAATCACTTCTATTATGTCTCCAATCTTTCCTCCTTATAATTAAACACCTTTAACATATTATTTATTTTGACATAATATAACCTTATTTTTTCGCCCTTTTTCTATTTCATTTTTTGCATATTTTTTAACACTGTACCACTGATGCCATATTGTTTCATATCCAACATCATTTTAGCATTCATACACTTTACAGTATTTCTGCAGGTAATTCTTGAACTTCTTCCAGTCCTCTTCCACCACTTCTTCTCCCAGGTCTCGGATTCTGCCAGTCATTTCTGCCAATTCCATGTAGTCTATTACTTGCGTCTGCCATTCTTCCAGGGTGGGCAAATCTTGTGTCTTCCAGTACTTTGCAATGAATATTCTTGCTGCTGTTGTTGCATACATAAGAACTTTGCTTCAGGTTGAGAACAGAAATCGTGCTCCGGCGGCATGGCAGCAGCAGGAGGCCCCATTAGCTAAAGTGGTGCTTCAGGTTAAGAACAGTTTCAGGTTAAGAACGGACCTCCAGAACGAATTAAGTACTTAACGCGAGGTACCACTGTATAAGGGCTCTGGAATATCCCATAAGGGGAAAGGAACAGGTTTTTTCCTACATCATCTGGCTATATAGCAAGTTTCTCAACCACAAGCAACAGGTGAGCCATAAGCTCTTTATTAGACAAATCCGGAGCAGCCGGGAAATAGTAGGAAAATAAAGCTATCTTCAGATCTGGCGAGGCAGATTGTTTGGTGACTTACCCATTGAAAGACTTTGCCCCAGAAAGGGAGACAGCTTAAAAAAACAACAAACCCTCTCTCATAATCTGAGTACCCAACAGAGTCGAAGCTGAATGGTGGGAGACAGACAAAAGGCACGATTTGCTCACACAGTGCATACTGAAAATTATGGGATTCCCTTGCAAAAGAGGCGACAATGGTCTGGACAGCTTTGAAACAGGATCAGGCAAGCTTGCAGAGGGAAAGCCTATCCATAAGCTACCGTATTTTTCACTCTATAAGACACACCAGACCATAAGACGCACCTAGTTTTTTGGAGGAGGAAAACAAGAAAAAAAATATTCTGAATCTCAGAAGCCAGAACAGCAAGAGGGATCGCTGCGCAGTGAAAGCAGCGATCCCTCTTGCTGTTCTGGCTTCTGGGATAGTTGTGCAGCCTGCATTCGCTCCATAAGACGCACACACATTTCCCCTTACTTTTTAGGAGGGGAAAAGTGAGTCTTATAGAGCAAAAAATACGGTATGTTATAAGGATTCTAAGCTCTCAAATATAGAATAAATGTTCATAATAAATGTGCAAGGCAAACAAATACATAACTTATATAAAACCACGTGTCTGCAAATTGTACAGGAGAGCAATCCTGAAGCCATTTTGACTCTCCCAAATGGACTTCAAATATTTCTCTGCAAGTAGGAAGGAAATGGGAAAAGCCTTTTTCGAGTTGTCTTTGGACTGTAGGGGCTTATGCCTCCCTTTGCAAACACAGCCTGGCAAGTATCTGTTAAGCTGAGCACACTCTCAATATGCGTAAGAGATTCAGGAACTAAGTATTTACCATCTCCAAGGAATGGCCCGGCTACCCAGAAAAGGCAATCAGATAAGGCATTATTATCAGGTATCCTGGCAGACAGGAGAGAAGCAACACACTCAAATTTCTGCTGCAGACCGCCTCCTTCTGTGATGTATGCATGATGTTTTGGGGGGTGGTCTTGGGCTACAGGGTGGGCAATTTCAAAAGTCTATATAAGGGCTTTCGCACCATTGTTCGGGGTTCTCCTCCCTCCTACGTGTTGTGAGTGGGGACCCTGTTGCAACAGTTTAATAAAGATCAGGCTTACTAGCCGCTTTGCTTCTCAATATTCTCTGGCTGGCCTCATGTTATTTATCTCCTACCGATAGGGAACCCACTTAAGGACTCTGTACAGGCTCTGGAAATGCAGGATTTAACCTCCTTCCGCAGGGCCTGTAAGACAGAGCTATTCCACCTGGCTTTCAATTTGAACTTGGCCTGATCTTTTATTCCCTTTCCTTCCCTCCCCCTCCCCTTTTTATGAAGATTACCCGCTCTGGGGTCCCACAGTTAATTCTCCCCTGGTCTCCTCGCTGGCCCAAATAGGACTAATTTAGCCAGCTAGCCCTGGTGATCATCTAATGTTTATTGGATGGCTTTTCCCCATAAATTGATTTTTGAATTCTGAAATTATTGTTGCTGTTGTTGTTGTTGTTTAGTCGTTTAGTCGTGTCCGACTCTTCGTGACCCCCTGGACCAGAGCCAGGAAGGGCGGGGTGTAAATAAAAAAATATTATTATTATTTATTATGGAATACCCTGTAAGCAAAAGGGAGCAGGGTTTTTTTTTTGTTATAACAGCTAGTGATCGTGATGTCCGTGTTCTCCCTCCAAGATCAGATGCAGTGAGTGCCTCTGAAGACCAGGACATAGCTGTCAACCATCCCTTATTTGGTGAGAAAGTCCCTTATCCCAGCGCCGTGTCCCGCTGCTGTCTCTTATTGATGATGTCCTTTAAATTTCCCGAGTTTCAGAGGAAGCAGCTCCTCTCCCTCCCTCCCTCCCTGCCGGCCAGGGAGGAGGGAGGCTCCAACTGTGTTGCTTGGCTGCGTTGTAGACCCAATAAGGAGTCTGAGAGCAACTGGGGGGTGGAGCTTGCATGCCTTGTGCCCATCAAATCTGCCGCCTTGCCTGGGGACTCGCCTTTGCTCAGCGCTTCCCAGCGGAGAGGTGACAGTGGTTTTCCTTGCTGCATCCCCTTTGCTGGGTTGCTGCGCTGTGGGAACCATCGCTTGAGGCTTCGCTTGGCTGCTGGCTGGGCTTTCTGCCTTTGGCTCGGAGGGGCTCAGAAGTTGAACATACTTGTGTTCGGAAAATCCCTTATTTTGGCTGCTGATCCCTTATTTTTGAGGCTGCTGGTCCCTTATTTTCAAATCTGTAAGTTGACGGCTTTAGACCAGTGAGGAAGAGTTGCCCTTCTGCTTGGATCCTGCCGGTGGGCATCCCATTTGGGGCATGTACTTGACCACAGCAAGAGCAGGGAGCTGGAACAGACAGGCCCCCTTTGAACTGATCTAGCAGAGCTCTTCATATACCCTTAAAGGTAAAGGTAAAGGGACCCCTCCCTGACCATTAGGTCCAGTCATGGCTGACTCTGGGGTTGCGGTGCTCATCTCACTTTACTGGCCAAGGGAGCCAGCGTACAGCTTCCGGGTCATGTGGCCAGCATGACTAAGCCGCTTCTGGCGAACCAGAGCAGCGCACGGAAACGCCGATTACCTTCCCGCCGGAGCGGTACCTATTTATCTACTTGCACTTTGACATGCTTTTGAACTGCTAGGTTGGCAGGAGCAGGGACCGAGCAATGGGAGCTCACCCCATCGACCTTCTGATCGGCAAGTCCTAGGCTCTGTGGTTCAACCCACAGCGCCACCATTCTTCTGCTGGTGGAAAACCCAGCGATGGGAAATTTCTGTGGTCCTTCATGAGATGCCTTCAGCACGTGCTTATTTTGCACCCGATTGAAGTGCAGTGTGTTTGAGGACTGGGACATTCGCAGGGAAAGCAAAAGGCTGGTTTACAAAGCTATTGCACCACCAACCTTACTGTATGCTTGTGAAACGTGGACCACTTATAAACGCCACCTCCAGCTCCTCGAAATATTCCATCAGTGGTGCAGCTACAGCAACAGCACCTAGGACCCATGAGCATATGGGAAGAAGCCACTATCACATCTAGTCCAGCCCCCTCTTTGCAAAGGGGTCACCCAGCTGCCCCTTAGGGAATAGGAGAAGAGATTGCTGGATCAGACCAGGGACCCATCTCTCAACCCAGAGCCGCTCCCTCGCATGCAGAACCGGAAAGCCGTCACCCCCCCCCCCCCGCGGGTCCTGGGTTCTCTGAGTCTTTTCTCCCCCTTTGGCGTCATGACTTCATTCATTACCAGGAAGCGATTTCCAGCGCAGCGGTTTAAGACCGGGCTGCTTTTCATCTCGCCTTTGTTCCTTGCACAATGGCAAAACGGAGAGAGAGAGAGAAGTTGCCGGATAAATAGAAAATAGGAAGCATAAATCAAAGTCAGGGGCCTGTTCTTGTTCAGCGCTCACCTTTACCTGGGGGGGGGGGCGGGCGGGAAGGTGTCGCGGGATATTAAAATGAGAACGATCAAAAGGCACTGGAGTTTTTTCCCCGCTCTCCAAGGAAATGCCTACCGCTTTGCAATTTAATAGGGGAAAGAGGGGAGGGGAGAAGACTAAGGGGGGATAAGAGACAAGATGGAATCGTAGAATTGCGGCGTTGAAAGGGAGTCAAAGTGTCATCTAGTCCACCCCCCTGTGAGGACTGAGGTCTGCAAAAAGGAGCAGCCTGTGTCCCAAGGGCAGGATTTGACAATAAAGCTTCTGAAATGCCCCATGGCCAAAATGCTCGTGGGTTTTCTGAAGTGCTGTCAGGAGAACAGGTTCCCAGCTTGATAACACAGTATGCGTAGATAATTAAAAAGGAGGATTTATTGCAAAAACAGAGAGCTCCAGACGGCTCTAACAAAGCCGCTGGCATCACGACTCAAGATGACCCTTCTGAAGACTCCTACCGGCGTTGACAGAAGATCTTGAACTTACGACCCTTACGTCTCTTGTTTTGCTTCCTATATAGCAGCCCTCCCATTCGCCAACTCTTCGGACTTAGTGGATCAGCTCCTACCTCTTCCTTTTCTGAGAGGTTGTCTCTGAGTTTGTTCGTGCCTGTTTGTGCTTCCGGCGAGCTTTGGCTGTGTTCAAGCCTGCTCTCAGTGACTGCCTTATCAGCCTGCCCATCAAGGTCAGGAAGAGCCGAATTCTGAACTGCCAGTTCTCTCCTGCCTGACTAATGTCAAAACCTCTCTGTTCCTGGCTGCTTTCTGCAGTGGGCTGCAAACCTTCACTTGGAGCTGGCTCATTCCTGACGAGTGCTGAATTACAAGGTGCTGTTTCAAAAGTGGGAACTGACGGAGAGGGAGTGTGGTGCAGTGGTCAGAGTGCTGCACTGGGACCTGGGAGAAGCAACCGGGGTGCTCCATCCATCCCCACTCGGCTAGGAAGCTCACTCGATGTGGCCAGCCATTCAGTCTCAGTCTCAGCCTTACCTACCTCGCAAGGTTTTTGTGGGAATCAAACGGACCATGTACGCCAGCTTGAGCTGTCAATGCAATAATAATAATAATCAAAGAATGAAAATGAAAATATGTAAATAATCATTGCGTAAGGGACACGGGTGGCGCTGTGAGTTAAACCACAGAGCCTGGGACTTGCCGATCAGAAGGTCACGGTTCGAATCCCCGCAACGACGGGGTGAGCTCCCGTTGCTCGGTCCCTGCTCCTGCCAACCTAGCAGTTCGAAAGCACGCCAGTGAAAGTAGATAAATAGGTACCACTCTGGCGGGAAGGTAAACGGCATTTCCGTGCGCTGCTCTGGTTCGCCAGAAGCAGCTTCGTCCTGCTGGCCACATGACCCGGAAGCTATACGCCGGCTCCCTCGGCCAAGGAGCTTAAAGGAAGCCCCTGCTGAGATTTTCCAAGCCATTGGGCTGTAATGGTTAGAGCATGGGTAGGCAAACTAAGGCCTGGGGGCCGGATCCAGCCCAATCACCTTCTAAATCCAGCCCACGGATGGTCCAGGCATCAGTGTGTTTTTACATGAGTAGAATGTGTCCTTTTATTTAAAATGCATCTCTGGGTTATTTGTGGGGCATAGGAGTTCGTTCATTATTTCTTTTCAAAATATAGTCCAACCCCCCACAAGGTCTGAGGGACAGTGGACCGGCCCCCTGCTGAAAAAGTTTGCTGACCCCTGGGTTAAAGGTAAAGGTAAAGGGACTCCTGACCATTAGGTCCAGTCGTGCCCGACTCTGGGGTTGCGGCGCTCATCTCTCTTTACAGGCCAAGGGAGCCGGCGTACAGCTTCCGGGTCATGTGGCCAGCAGGACGAAGCTGCTTCTGGCGAACCAGAGCAGTGCACGGAAACGCCATTTACCTTCCCGCCACAGTGGTACCTATTTATCTACTTGCACTTTGACGTGCTTTCGAACTGCTAGGTTGGCAGGAACAGGGACAGAGCAAGGGGAGCTCACCCCGTCACAGGGATTCGAACCACCGACCCTCTGATCGGCAAGTCCTAGGCTCTGTGGTTTAACCCAAAGCACCAGAATAGGAGCTGGGAGATTAGATTTTGAACCCCCACCTGGCCATGAAACTCACCATGGATGGTGCTGTCTCTGGGCCTAACCCACCTCACTGGGTTGTTGTAAGGATAATATGAGGAGGTTGGGGTGAACCGTGTATGTTACGCCGCATTCCTTAGAGGAACGAAATGGGAAAGCAATAAAATAAATGGGGGCGAACAGTACAGGCTTTCTTCCTCCTCCTGTGCCCTCTGCCAGCCCCTGCAGGGCATCGGTTGCTTGCCAGCTGTTGCAGTTGGGCAAGGCTGGACTTTTGCCCAGGCCTTGTGTTTATCCAAAAGGGAACCTGTTTGTTTTCCTCCTGCTCCGGGAGTCGATGCAAACACTCTCTCCTTTTGTTGCCTGCTGCCCGCCCTCCCACCTCGCTGGCCCCAGTTACCGTACTGTCTGCAAAAGGGAGTCTTGCAGGACTCTGCCGAAGAAAGAAAGAAAGAAAGAAAGAAAGAAAGAAAGAAAGAAAGAAAGAAAAAGAGACCTGCTAGGAAAGAGGTGAAATTGAAATCAAACTTTGCTAGGCGCAGAATGATCACCTGGAAAGAGAAGGGGACACAGAGGTCCTGGAAGAGATGAGATGCTTTGATCTACGTATTTCTTGCTCTATAAGACTCACTTTTCCCCTCCTAAAAAGTAAGGGGAAATGTGTGTGCGCCTTATGGAGTGAAGGCAGGCTGCGCAGCTATCCCAGAAGCCAGAACAGCAAGAGGGATTGCTGCTTTCGCTGCGCAACGATCCCTCTTGCTGTTCTGGCTTCTGAGATTGAGAATATTTTCTTTCTTGTTTTCCTCCTCCAAAAACTAGGTGCGTCTTGTGGTCCGGTGCATCTTATAAAGCGAAAAATACGGTATATCTGATTGTCGTGCATGAGAAAGTGGGCAAAGGAAAGCTTTTTTCCTCCTCCCCTAATGCCAGAACAGCCAACAGATAAAAGAAAGAGTTAAATTATGGAATTAACACCCACGAGAGGCACAGATGTAGGGTTGCCATATGTTCAGAAGCTGAACAACTTTGAGGTTGATTTCTCAACCTTTGGGCCATTTCCCCTCCCCTCCCTCCCCCCCAAAAACTTTTGTGTCTGGATCTTTTTACTTCCTGAAATGCATCAACCCTACACAGATGGCCGGGACGCGGGTGGCGCTGTGGGTTACACCACAGAGCCTAGGACTTGCCGATCAGAAGGTCGGCGGTTCAAATCCCCATGACGGGGTGAGCTCCCGTTGCTCAGTCCCTGCTCCTGCCCACCTAGCAGTTTGAAAGCCCGTCAAAGTGCAAGTAGATAAATAGCTACCACTCCGGTGGGAAGGTAAACGGCGTTTCCGTGCGCTGCTCTGGTTCGCCAGAAGCGGCTTAGTCCTGCTGGCCACATGACCCGGAAGCTGTACGCCGGCTCCCTCGGCCAGTAAAGCGAGATGAGCACCGCAACCCCAGAGTCGGCCACGACTGGACCTAATGGTTAGGGGTCCCTTTACCTTACACAGGTGGACACTGTTGTAGAAAACTAGAGGGGGGGTTGATCTTTGCTGCCACAAGGGACTCTGAGCCCCCTAAGTCAATGACTGGTTTGAGAAAGGACGGAGGCAGCTTTCAGGGAAAGCAAAGGAAGATTTTAATTTTTCTGTTGCCACAGAGTTCTGCTCCCTTCTTGCTAGGAGGTGAACAAACTGCAGGAACATTTAAGACTTTAAACATTGCCCCAACCCCTTAGGCAAAGACGCGCCCCCCCCAAAGCATCATACATACATCACAGAAACAGGGGTGCAGAAATTTGAGAGTGTGGCTTCTCTCCTGTCTGCCAAGATACCTGATAATGTTTTGCTGATCGCATTACCTGGGCAGACTGGCTATTCTTTTGAGATGGTAAATCTTGAATCCAGATCACAGGACATCCCATCTGTTGTTGTTGTTTAGTCGTTTAGTCGTGTCCGCTTTTTCATGACCCCTTGGACCAGAGCATGCCAGGCCCTCCTGTCTTCCACTGCCTCCCGCAGTTTGGTCAAACTCATGCTGGTAGCTTCGAGAACACTGTCCCACCATCTCGTCCTCTGTCCTCCCCTTCTCCTTGTGCCCTCCATCTTTCCCAACATCAGGGTCTTTTCCAGGGAGTCTTCTCTTCTCATGGCCAAAGTCTTGGAGCCTCAGCTTCAGGATCTGTCCTTCCAGTGAGCACTCAGGGCTGATTTCCTTCAGAATGGAGAGGTTGGATCTTCTTGCAGTCCATGGGACTCTCAAGAGTCTCCTCCAGCACCAGAATTCAAAAGCATCCATTCTTCGGCCATCAGCCACCTCTACATTCACAATATATGCCCCGAAGACAGGATTTGTAAGTGAAAGAACTATTGGGAAAGCTGCCTGCAGGATATTTGCTTCTGTAGAGGAAATAAATTTAGAATAATCAGGAGAGCTATTTGGGATTGTTCTGTGGGCTAAAATAACGTGCAGCTTTCTTAGGGAATATTTCCTAAATTTTGAAGGGCGAAGGATTGGGGTTTTCTGTGGAGCATGTGTTTGCTCTGTGTGTGTGTGTGTGTGTGTGTGTGTGTGTGTGTGTGTGTGTGTACCCTAAAATTTTGCTTATCTTCCTTATCCAATCTCATCCAGTCCCTGATCCATACCAAACAAGCAGATTCATAATACAATTTAAGGTCTGGGAGGGCAAACCCACCTCTATCTTTTACATCTGTAAGTATTTTATGTTTTATCCTTGGCCTTTTGCCCCCCCCCCCCCCGATAAATCTTGAAATCTCTTTCTGCCATTTTTTAAAGCATTCATCTTTCAGGATGACTGGTATTGATTGAAAAAGAAATAGCATTTTTGGCAACACGTTCATTTTAATCGACAATATTTTTCCTAAGATTGAGAGATTCATTCTGCTCCATATTTCTAATATTTTTAAATAGGTTTATATTTCTTGATGTTAACTGTCAGGGAACTGACATCAGAGCGAAAAGCGGAGGCAGGGCTCCAGAGCGATGCCGGAGAGGGAACCAGTCGGGGGGAAGGAATTCAGCGTGACACCAATAGAGAGGAGATGGAGGAATCGGTGTCAGGGCTCCAAGACCCTTCAACCGAAACCAGCGGAGAGAGCGCTGGCACGCCCTTGCCGACCCCTTACTTGCGCAGACGCGTTCCGCGCAGAGAACATAGGAGGAGACTTGGGGTCAAGCAGCTTTTATGCTGGAAGAGGTTCAAGAAACACCCACTGACGGATTCTGCAAGTGACTAACAGGTCACGGAGGGCGAGCTCCAACCCTAAACATGTTTGAGCAAACCATCTAATTGAAGCCGAGGCAGTTTACGCACTAGTAACCACACTATACCATTACATTAACCAAATCCCTAAATATTTAACCTTTTTATGGACTTCAATCTCAATGTTTTGTCCTAATTCGGTTCTTTCTTCTGGCCATAATAATAATAATACTAATTTATTATTTATACTCTGCTCATCTGGCTGGGCTTTCCCAGCCACTCTGGGCAGCTTCCAAAAAAATATTAAAATACCATTGATGAGAAGAGAACGCTCTTCTGATGTCCTTATAAATCCAGCCAGCTACTGTTGTCCCTTTTCTTTCAGTCCGAACGCCCTTGCAGGGGCGTCGTGATGACTGAGGCAGAGGAATAATAATAATAATAATAATAATAATAATAATAATAATAATAATAATAATAATAATTTATTATTTATACCCTGCCCATCTGGCTGAGTTTCCCCAGCCACTCTGGGCGGCTCCCAATCAAGTGTTAAAAACAGTACAGCGTTAAATATTAAAAACTTCCCTGAACAGGGCTGCCTTCAGATGTCTTTTCAAGAGAAGATAGCTGCTTATTTCCTTCACATCTGAAGGGAGGGCGTTCCACAGGGCGGGCACCACTACCGAGAAGGCCCTCTGCCTGGTTCCCTGTAACCTCACTTCTCGCAATGAGGAAACTGCCAGAAGGCCCTCGGAGCTGGACCTCAGTGTCTGGGCTGGACGATGGGGGTGGAGACGCTCCTTCAGGTATACAGGACCGAGGCCGTTTAGGGCTTTCAAAGTCAGCACCAACACTTTGAATTGTGCTTGGAAACATACTGGGAGCCAATGCAGATCTCTCAGGACCGGTGTTATGTGATCCCGGCGGCCGCTCCCAGTCACCAGTCTGGCTGCCACATTCTGGTTTAATTGCAGTTTCCAGGTCACCTTCAAAGGCAGCCCCACGTAGAGCGCGTTGCAGTAGTCCAAGCAGGAGATAACCCAGAGCATGCACCACTCTGGGAAGGGAAGAACAGGGATATCAGAACGGAAGAGAAGGCTGCCTCTTTTTGCCCAGCAACAGTATGCAAAAATCTCTGCACACTTTTGCCGTGGAACAGATGGAAGGCGGGTAGAATAAGGGTGTAGAAACAGGGTGTCAGAGCTCACAAATTTTCGAGAAGCCTTAGAATAGCATCCCAATTAAGCGAGCGGCAACCTCCCTCTGGCCACGGACCTCGTCGCAAAATCACACACAGACAGAGACCTCCTTTGGCATTCTTCCTTGGAAGCTGGTTGGGAAGATATTTTCCCCCTTATTTGTTTACGCAGATTCCCTTGCTTTCCTCCGTGTATACGCATGGCTCCCCACCATAGCTGTCAACCGTTCCTTATTTGGCGGGACAGTCCCTTATCCCAGCGCCGTGTCCCGCTGCTGTCCCTTATTGATGATGTCCCTTAAATTTCCCGGGTTTCAAAGGACGCAGCTCCTCTCCCTCACTCTCTGCCGGCCAGGGAGGAGGGAGGCTCCAACTGTGTTGCTTGGCTGCGTTGCTCACCCTATAAGGAGTCTAAGAACGACTGGGGGGGGTGGAGCTTGCATGCCTTGTGCCGATCAAATCGGCTGCCTTGCCTGGGGACTCGCCTTTGCTCAGCGCTTCCCAGCGGAGAGGGGATGGTGGTTTTCCTTGCTGCATCCCCTTTGCCGGGTTGCTGCGCTGTGGGAACCACCGCTTGAGGCTTTGTTTGGCTGCTGGCTGGGCTTTCTGCCTTTGGCTCGGAGAGGCTCAGAAGTTGAACATATCTGTGCTTGGAAAATCCCTTATTTTGGCTACTGAACCCTTATTTTCAAGGCTGCTGGTCCCTTATTTTCAAATTTGTAAGTTGACAGCTATGCTCCCCATCCCTTCCAAATTTTATTCGAACGACTCCACAAAGTAGACCAGGCAGAGACAGACAGATAGAGAGAGACTCATCACCCGGTGATACTTCATGGTTGAGTTACGATTTGAACTCGGGTCTCGCAGCCCCTAGCCCGGCTGGCCCTCTAACAGCTACATCACACTGGAGTTTGAGGTTTTGAAGGCACCCGATATCTTGGCTGCATCCAATTTTAGGGCACAGCTTCACAGGAAGCTTAAAGGGAACTCTCGAATTTTTTCTCCTTTGCAAGCAGGACTTGCTGTCAGTGGTAATTAGCTGATAGGTAGGGACGCGGGTGGCACTGTGGGTTAAACCACAGAGCCTAGGACTTGCCGATCGGAAGGTTGGCGGTTCAAATCCCCACGACGGGGTGAGCTCCCATTGCTCGGTCCCAGCTCCTGCCCACCTAGCAGTTCGAAAGCACGTCAAAGTGCAAGTAGATAAATAGGTACTGCTCCAGTGGGAAGGTAAATGGCGTTTCCATGCGCTGCTCTGGTTTCACCAGAAGCGGCTTAGTCCTGCTGGCCACATGACCCGGAAGCTGTACACCGGCTCCCTTGGCCAATAAAGCGAGATGAGCGCCGCAACCCCAGAGTCGAACCCCAGAAGGTCGGCGGTTCGAATCCCTGCGACACGGTGAGCTCCCGTTGCTCGGTTCCTGCTCCTGCCAACCTAGCAGTTCGAAAGCATGTCAAAGTGCAAGTAGATAAATAGGTACTGCTCTGGCGGGAAGGTAAATGGCACTTCCGTGCGCTGCTCTGGTTTGCCACAAGCGGCTTAGTCATGCTAAGAGGGTGATCTTCACTGCGCTTGGGCGCCACTAGTGGCCAGGAGGTGGTAGTGCAGCTTTTGGACCTCCAGGTTGTCAGGGGACGTCAGAACCCAATGGGAGCCCTCCAGCCCTTTTAAAGCTCTCGGTTTCTCCACAGCTGTGAGACATGAGAGAAGGCTAGGCTGCTATGATCTAGATGTGTGGACAAACTGACCCAGACCCAGTGAATGCCCAGACACTTGCCTGGCTGACTCAGATATGGCCTCCAACGTGTGATGGCCTGGGATTCGGACTCGGATGCTGAACCTGAGGGATCCCAGCCTGCACAGGATTCCCCAGCTGAGCCGGGGCTGGGGCCTGAGCCCGAAGGGTCCTCACCTGTGCTGGGTCCTCAGCTGAGTCTGCTCTGGCTCCTGAGGTGATGGAGGACCCATTGCCTGCAGGTGCTCCTCTCTCAGCCCCGTCAGAGGAAGGTGAGGTTGCCTCTGGGTCCGGGAACCCTCCAGCCTCTCCTGAGCTGCAGAGGCTCAGGGCAGAGAGGCAGAGGGAACCAAGTTCCCGCAGGAGGAGGGCTCGCCTCCAGGAGAGGCGAGTCGTCAGAGGATCGGGGCCGCCCTATGACTCAGGGCAGATAAAAGCCAGCCAGCCCCAGTCCCAAGTTGCAGGAGCAACATTGTTGGTTGCTATAAAGGTAAAGGGACCCCTGACCATTAGGTCCATTCGTGACCGACTCTGGGGTTGCAGTGCTCATCTCGCTTTATTGGCTGAGGGAGCCGGCGTACAGCTTTTGGGTCATGTGGCCAGCATGACTAAGCCACTTCTGGCGAACCAGAGCAGCGCACGGAAATGCCATTTACCTTCCCGCCGGAGCGGGATCTATTTATCTACTTGCACTTTGACGTGCTTTCGAACTGCTAGGTTGGCAGGAGCAGGGACCGAGCAACGGGAGCTCACCCCGTTGCGGGGATTCGAACCGCTTACCTTCTGATCGGCAAGTCCTAGGCTCTGTGGTTTAACCCACAGCGCCACCCATGTGCCTTTGTTGGTTGCTAGTTCCTGCCTGAACCCTGTCCTGCTCTTCTGCCTGAGCTCCTGACCCGCCCTGGCTCCCTGCTTGCAAGCCTGTTCCTGACTTCACCCAACTCCCTGCCCTGCACCCAGCTTCAGCTACTACGGACTGCCTCCACGTCGCACCTTCGACCCCGGACCGGACTTGGACCTCGCCTCTCAGGTAACCCACGGGACCAGCCCACAACGCCTCCTCCTCCGTGGCGTGAAAAACCCACATTTTCCCCTTTGTGAAATCTCAGTGGCGGCTGTCTTCCAAGCCTATTTTCGGTGTCAGATTATCTGGGGCTGAGCCCCCCTCCTTTCCACCTCCTTGTCAGGGGGGCATCTGCTGCGAGTGCCCGCCTGTAATTTATGAGGTGTCCTTGCCTGCTGCGCCAGCCTTAACGAGCCGCGTACCTTTAACGAGACGAACGCCGGTGGCATGAATCTTTTTAATTTCCTCTGGTGTGACGCGAAATGTAGCCTTTCGCAGCCCACCCGTCCCCTCCTTCCTTCCCTCTCCTGCACTTCGCAGCTCAAAGGTCTGGGAACTGAGTAGAGCTACGGGTATGGATCAGGACCCGGGTCAGGGAGAGAATTACCAGGGGCTGAGGCTCAGGTGGGTGGGTGGGAGGTGCTGGCATGTGGGAGGAGCCAGATGCCCTGGGGGAGGAGCTTATCAGGGCTGGATGAGCCATTGAGCAAAATCTTCATCTTCTTTGGCGATCCCTCGTAGCCGGGTAAGATTGTCTTCCATAACACGGTTTTAACAGTGAGTCCGTAAGTGACCGTGGAGGCCAATTCTGGATCTACACGTCCTTCCACAGTTTAGAGAAGATTTGAAAACTTTTATTTATTTATTTTTTAAAAAATAATATTTATTACCGTATTTTTCGCCCCATAGGACGCACCGGCCCATAGGACGCACCTAGGGTTTTTTTGGGGGGGGGAAATAAAGGGGGGGAATTATTACCCCCCCAGGTGCTCTGCGCTAATCCCGAAGCTTGGGGTGTGCGGAGTTCAGCGTGCTCCAAGCTTCTGGGTGCCGACAAGGTCTCCGCTAGCCGTAGGAGAGCCACGGCTAGCGGATAGGTTCCTGAAGCCTGGAGAGCGAGAGGGGTCGGTGCGCACCAGGCTTCAGCGAAAGCCTGCATTCGCCCCATATGACGCACACACATTTCCCTTCATTTTTGGAGGGGGAAAAGTGCGTCCTATAGGGCGAAAAATACGGTACCTTTTCCAACAATTTAAACACTACAAAAAAGAAAAACCATACAATACAAAAAACACTACATTACACTAACAAAACACTAACATTAAACTAACAAAACAAACACAATTTAAAACACATCAAATACTTTCAATAACTTATCTTTCGAAAACTTTTATTGCATGTATGGGAAATAACTGTGTGCAGCTGGAAACGCTAGCAGCATTAAGATAAATTCAACAGTGTAAAAAGTTATGATGGAGCCTTCTTCTTCTTCTTCTTCTTCTTCTTCTTCTTCTTCTTCTTCTTCTTCCTCTTCCTCTTCCTCTTCCTCTTCCTCTTCCTCTTCCTCTTCCTCTTCTTCCTCTTCTTCCTCTTTGGCAATCCCTCGTAGCCGAGTAAGATTGTCTTCCATAAACACGGTTTTAACAATGAGTCCATAAGTGACAGTGGAGACCAATTCTGGACCCACACGTCCTTCCACAGTGGGGACAGAGGTTTCCGGGCGGGAGTTGATCCCGGTGTGGATTTGCCAAGCGTGCCTTCCTCTTGGCACATTTCTCCCTTGCGTCCTGAGTTCGAGTGTCTTCAAAGCCCATGACACCTTCGGTCAAGGCTGCTCTCCAGCTGGAGCGCTCACAGGCCAGTGTTTCCCAGTTGTCGGTGTTTATACTACATTTTAAAAGATTTGTCTTTAAGCCTCTTTTGTTGACCGCCAGCATTACGCTTCCCATTTCAGAATAGAGTAGTCGCTTTGGAAGGCAATCATCACGCATCCGCAAAACATGACCAGTCCAACGAAGTTGATGTTGAAGAATCATTGCTCCGACACGGGTGATCATTGCTTCATTGATTTCTATCCACCCCGGTTAGCACCACTTAATCTGCAGCTGCTGAACCACAAGCCCCCAACTCCCTCTGCAAAGACATACAAAGCTCTGGGGCATCTTAATCTGGGGGGAAGCAAGAGGACTCTGGCTCCAGACTCTCCCCCCAGAGGGTGAACTCTCATCTCTTGGCAGTGGTTCAGCTGCTACATCCAGCCTTATAGATCCTGCTGGCTGATGGCTGGGCTTTGCCTCGTCACTGTCGGTGCTGACCTTGAAAGCCCTAAACGGCCTCGGCCCAGTAGACCTGAAGGAGCGTCTCCACCCCCATCGTTCTACCTGGACACTGAGGTCCAGCTCCGAGGGCCTTCTGGCTGTTCCCTCCCTGCGAGAAGTGAGGTTGCAGGGAACCAGGCAGAAGGCCTTCTTGGTGGTGGCGCCTGCCCTGTGGAATGCCCTCCCACCAGATGTCAAGGAGAGAAAGAACTATCTGACTTTTAGAAGACATCTGAAGGCAGCCCTGTCGAGGGGAGTTTTTAATGTTTGATGTTTTATTGTGCTTTTAATTTTCTGTTGGGAGCTGCCCAGAGTGGCTGGGGAAACCTAGCCAGATGGGAGGGGTATAAACAAACAAACAAAGTAACTAACTAACTAACTAACTAACTAACTAACTAACTAACTAACTAACTCTTGCCCTGCAGTTCTGCTGTATGCAAGCTCCATCTGGGCGGGGTATAAATATTATTATTATTATTATTATTATTATTATTATTATTATTATTACAGTGGTACCTTGGGTTAAGAACTTAATTCATTCTGGAGGTCCGTTCTTAACCTGAAACTGTTCTTAACCTGAGGTACCACTTTAGCTAATGGGGCCTCCTGCTGCCGCCACGCAATTTCTGTTCTCATCCTGAAGCAAAGTTCTTAACCCGAGGTACTATTTCTGGGTTAGCAGAGTCTGTAACCTGAAGTGTCTGTAACCCGAGGTAAAGGTAAAGGGACCCCTGACCATTAGGTCCAGTCGTGTCCTACTCTGGGGTTGCGGCGCTCATCTCGCTTTACTGGTCGAGGGAGCCGGTGTACAGCTTCCAGGTCATGTGGCCAGCAGGACTAAGCCGCTTCTGGCAAAACCAGAGCAGCGCATGGAAACGCCGTTTACCTTCCTGCCGGAGCATTACCTATTTATCTACTTGCACTTTGACGTGCTTTCGAACTGCTAGGTGGGCAGGAGCAGGGACCGAGCAATGGGAGCTCACCCCGTCATTGCGGGGATTCGAACCGCCAACCTCCTGATCGGCAAGTCCTAGGCTCTGTGGTTTAACCCACAGCACCACCCGTATCTCTCTTGTAAACCAAGGTAAGGTAAAGGTAAAGGTACCCCTGCCCGTACGGGCCAGTCTTGACAGACTCTGGGGTTGTGCGCCCATCTCACTGAAGAGGCCAGGGGCCAGCGCTGTCCGGAGACACTTCCGGGTCACGTGGCTAGCGTGACATCGCTGCTCTGGCGAGCCAGAGCCGCACATGGAAACGCCGTTTACCTTCCCGCTGGTAAGCGGTCCCTATTTATCTACTTGCACCCGGAGGTGCTTTCGAACTGCTAGGTTGGCAGGCGCTGGGACCGAGCAGCGGGAGCGCACCCCGCCGCAGGGATTCGAACCGCCGACCTTTCGATCGGCAAGTCCTAGGCGCTGAGGCTTTAACCCACAGCGCCACCTGCATCCCAGTAAACCAAGGTACCCCTGTATTATTATTATTTTCTGTTCACAGCAAAGCGACCCTGGAGGCGAAACATCCTTGTGGCTGTGTTACGCACCCCACATCAGAACCTACTACATGCAGACTCTTGGTTGCAGTTGGTTGGCCTAAATGACCCTTCGGGTCCCTTTCAAACGCCGACGATTATTTTATTCTTCCTTTCTGTGCGCCAGCCCCGTCCTTCCTCGCTGCCTCCGGCTGTTATGACTCCTGCCAGACGACATGTCATCCTCCCTCTTGCCTTCCCCACCCTTCTCCTTCTGCTTCCCCCCTCTGTAATATTAAAGCACTTAATACACTCAGTAGAGCCCTCGAGCGCTGCCGCCTCGCCCTTCAAGTGCCCTCGGCTTTTGTCTGGCACGCTGATGGAGCGAGGTGCTCAGTTTGGCGATGCATTACAGCCCCGTCTCAAGGACCCTTCAACGGGGCACCCAGTAAATGCTGAGAGCTCTTCATCTTCGGATCCACAGAGGGCGTGGAGATGGAGGTGGTCTCCACACGCCCACACACATACATGCCACACGGAAAGACCCTACTCCATTATCCTTTCTCCGTAAAGTCAAGTGGGGACTCAGAAGGGCTGCGCGGCGGAACCAGAAGTGGGGGCATCACCGTGCCGCCGCAGAAACTGATACCCAGTGTCGAAGCGATGATTCTTCAGTGTTGGACTGGTCATGTTGTTCGGATGCCTGACTACCGTCTTCCAAAGCAACTCCTCTACAGTGGCACCTCAGGTTAAGTACTTAATTCGTTCCGGAGGTCTGTACTTAACCTGAAACTGTTCTTAACCTGAAGCACCACTTCAGCTAATGGGGCCTCCTGTTGCCGCCGCGCCGCTGGAGCACGATTTCTGTTCTCATCCTGAAGCAAAGTTCTTAACCTGAAGCACTATTTCTGGGTTAGCGGAGTCTGTAACCTGAAGCGTATGTAACCTGAAGCGTATGTAACCCGAGGTACCACTGTATTCCGAACTTAAAAATGGAAAGCGTCAACAAAAGAGGTTCAAAGACTCTCTCTCAAGGCAAATCTGGGGAAAAAATGTAGCACAGTGGTACCTCGGGTTACATACACTTCAGGTTACAGACTCCGCTAACCCAGAAATAGTACCTCGAGTTAAGAACTTTGCTTCAGGATGAGAACAGAAATCGGGCTCCGGCGGTGCGGCGGCAGCAGGAGGCCCCATTAGCTAAGGTGGTGCTTCAGGTTAAGAACAGTTTCAGGTTAAGAATGGACCTCCGGAACGAATTAAGTACTTAACCCGAGGTTGTTTAGTCGTTTCGTCGTGTCCGACTCTTCGTGACCCCCTGGACCAGAGCACGCCAGGCACTCCTGTCTTCCCCTGCCTCCCACAGTTTGGTCAAACCCATGCTGGTAGCTTCCAGAACACTGTCCCACCATCTCGTCCTCCGTCATCCCCTTCTCCTTGTGCCCTCCATCTTTCCCAACATCAGGGTCTCTTCCAGGGAGTCTTCTCTTCTCATGAGGTGGCCAAAGTCTTGGAGCCTCAGCTTCAGGATCTGTCCTTCCATTGAGCAGTCAGGGCTGATTTCCTTCAGAATGGAGAGGTTTGATCTTCTTGCAGTCCATGGGACTCTCAAGAGTCTCCTCCAGCACCAGAATTCAAAAGTGTCAATTCATTGGCGATCAACCTTCTTTATGGTCCAGCTCTCACTTCCATACATCATTAGCCCGAGGTACCACTGTATAACACCGACAACTGTGAAACACTGGCCTGTGAGCGCTCCAGTTGGAGAACAGCTTTTTAACAAAGGTGTCGTGGATTTTGAAGACGCTCAAACTCAGGACGCAAGGGAGAAACGTGCTAAGAGGAAGGCATGCTTGACAAGCCATCAACTCCTGCCTGGAAACGTATGTCCCCACTGTGGAAGGACGTGTGGATCCAGAATTGGCCTCCACAGTCACTTACGGACCCACTGTTAAGGGTTGCCACATGGTGGATGGAGCAAACTTGTTTTCTTGGAAGGTAGGGCTCAATGCAATGGATCCAAACGACAAGAAAGGAGATTCCGACTCAACGTTAGGAAGAACTTTCTGACAGCAAGAGCTGTTCACCAGTGGAACAGACCCCCCTTGGAAGGTGGCAGACTCTCCCTTTTGGAGGTTTTTAAGTAGAGGTTGGGTGGGACACGGGTGGCGCTGTGGGTTAAACCACAGAGCCTCTTGGGCTTGCTGATCAGAAGGTCGGTGGTTCAAATCCCCGCAATGACGGGGTGAGCTCCCGTTGCTCAGTCCCTGCTCCTGCCAACCTAGCAGTTCGAAAGCATGTCAAAGTGCAAGTAGATAAATAGGTACCACTCCGGCAGGAAGGTAAATGGCGTTTCCGTGCGCTGCTCTGGTTTACCAGAAGCGGCTTAGTCCTGCCGGCCACATGACCCGGAAGCTGCATGCCATCTCCCTCGGCCAATAAAGCGAGATGAGCGCCGCAACCCCAGAGTCGGCCACGACTGGACCTAATGGTCAGGGGTCCCTTTATCTTTACTGCGGCCTGTGCTTTGTTAGCCCCAAAATGGAAAACGAGCTAAGTCGGAACCAAAAAATAATGGCAACTTGAGTTGACAGAATATGCACAACTTGCAGGCAGAACATACAGAATAAGTTAGTTCTGCTGGCCACATGACCTGGAAGCTGCACGCCAGCTCCCTCGGCCAGTAAAGCGAGATGAGCGCCGCAACCCCAGAGTCGGCCATGACTGGACCTAATGGTCAGGGGTCCCTTTACCTTAATCAGAGGTTGGATGGCCACCCATCAAGATTATTTAGTTATGATTCCTGAGTTGTAAGACGATGGACTAGATTAACATTGGGAGCTGCTTCCAATTTGCAATGCTATTATTTTATTTTATTTTATTTTATTTTATTTTATTTTATTTTATTTTATTTTATTTGTTTTGTTTTGTTTTGTTTTGTTTTGTTTTGTTTTGTTTTGTTTTGTTTTGTTTTGTTTTGTTTTGTTTTGTTTTGTTTTGTTTATTGAATTTATATAGCGCCCTATGCCCAGAGGTCTCAGGGCGGTTCACCGAAAAAGATCGCAGCATATGAAATAACAATAAAAGGAATAAATCATCATCAATCTTTATTATGGTCCAGAGACCCAACACATCGTTACAAAGCAATGCACAATTCAGACAGCCTACCTCCAGGTTAAACAAGCATTTTTTTCAGAATATAGGGATCACTGGTTCTTGCAGCCACCGATAAAAACTTTTCCACTGCCAATGTTCTAGTGTTGGTCCGGTCTTCCAATAGGAACCTGACATAGCAAGCCTCTGATTTTCCCGGGAAAGGTACCAGCTAGGGTAGTATCAGTTCAGCCCTGGCTTGCTCATATTTTGCACAGTGCAACAAAATATGTTTTATGGAATCGATGTCTTGAGCACACGAGCAAAGTCTGTCCTGGTAGGGAACTCCTCTCAACACTGCAGAAGGAAAGACGTTTAGTCTGGCTTTGGTGAAAAGCCTTCGATAGTTTGCTACTGTCAGGAATAAATCAATAACACCGCCCCTCCCCCCAAGAGCCACATTTTAAAAGGGTATGGGATATTGATCAGGTCAACCAAAGACCTGCTTAAAAAGGAATGTGCTTGCCTGGCGCCCAAAGGTGTGTAATGAAGGCACCAGGTGAATTTCCCTCAGGAGAGCATTCCACCAACGGGGGTGCCACTGCAGAGAAGGCCCTGTTCTTGTGTTGCCACCCTCTGGACCTCTCAAGGAGGAGACACATGAAGGAGGGCCTCAGAAGAAAATCTTGGGGTTCGGGTAGGTTCATATGGAAAGAGGCTGTCTTTGAGGTATTGCGGTCCTGAGCCGTTATAGGTCAAAACCAGCACTTCGAATTGGACCCAGAAACTAATGAAAAGCCAGTGCAGTTGGACCAGGATCGGTGCAATATGCCCAGACCGTCTTGCTCTGGTGAGCAACCTGGCAGCTGAATTCTGCACCAGAAGAAGTTTCCGAAACGTCTCCAGAGGCAGCCCTGCGAATAATGATAACTCTTATACAGTGGCACCTCGGCTTAAGTATTTAATTCGTTCCGGAGGTCCGTTTTTAACCTGAAACTGTTCTTAACCTGAAGCACCACTTTAGCTAATGGGGCCTCCTGCTGCCACCACACGATTTCTGTTCTCATCCTGAAGCAAAGTTCTTAACCCGAGGTAGTATTTCTGGGTTAGCGGAGTATGTAACCTGAAGTGTCTGTAACCTGAAGCATATGTAACCTGAAGCATATGTAACCTGAGGTACCACTGTCCGTTCTTAACCTGAAACTGTTCTGAACCTGAAGCACCACTTTAGCTAATGGGGCTTTCTGCTGCCGCCGCGCCGCCAGAGCCCAATTTCTGTTCTTATCCTGAAGCAAAGTTCTTAACCTGAAGCACTATTTCTGGGTTAGCGGAGTGTGTAACCTGAAGCGTATGTAACCTGAAGCGTCTGTAACCTGAGGTACCACTGTACGTTCAAAGAGTGGAGGAGTTGGATAAATCTTTGTTCCTCCAGTTGTTTTTGGGGGTGCAGCGGCTCCCATCATTGTCCACCATTGGCCATGGGCCGGAGTCCAACCGTATCCGGAGATCCACACAGGTACAGAAGAATAGAATCCTAGAGCACGATGGGACCCCATGGGTCATCTAGTCCAACGCCTGCAATATGCACATCAGACCGGTGACCTTGTCCTTATCAGCACTATGCTCTAACCCATGGGTAGGCAAACTAAGGCCCAGGGGCCGAATCTGGCCCAATCGCCTTCTCAATCCGGCCCGCACAGCGGTGTAGCGTGGGTTGTCAGCACCCGGGCCAAGGCAAGTAATTTGCGCCCCCTAACCCCTAACCTGCCGCCGCTGCCAGCTTCTTCTTGCTGCTGCCTGGGCTGGGGTATTTACGGTAAGGTAGCCACGGCGGCGGCGGTGGCGGGTCCGTGTCAGGTGATCTGAGGCGAGTTGCCGCTGGTGCTGCCGCCCAAACGACGCCGCTTGCCTGGAGGAGGAGGAGGGCAGAGAGGCGAGGAAAATGCAACATGGCCCAGCAGCTGCAGCAGCGGCGGCGGGGCTGTGAGGAGGGGCTGCCTGGCGTGCGGGGACCACGGCGAGCGCTGAGAGCCGCTGCCTGCCGGACGCCTTCAGCCCGGACGCGCGCACAGCTCGTCGGTTCCGCGAGACATGGGGCTCTGCTACAGCCTGCGCCCGAGGCTCTTCGGCGACTCTGGAGGCGGCGAGCGCGCCCCCCAGATGTTGCGCCCAGTGCGGCCGGCCCCCCCCTGCACCCCCCACGCTACGCCACTGGGCCCGCAGACGGTCCGGGAATCAAGATGTTTTTACATGAGTAGAATGTGTGCTTTTATTTAAAACGCATCTCTGGGTTATTTGTGGGGCATAGGAATTCGTTCATTTTTTTATTTCCCCCCCAAAATATAGTCCGGCCCCCCACAAGGTCTGAGGGACAGTGGACCGGCCCCCTGCTGAAAAAGTTTGCTGACCCCTGCTCTAACCAACTGAGCTGACCGGCAAGGCTGTATCCACAAACCCCACCTATCTGGTTCGGCCGCAGTGTTCACCGGAGAGCTTTGGGCGTGTGTGAAACGCACTCTGCGTGCGCTCAGGAGCCAAAGCCGCCCGTTTCGGACATCACCTTGCGATGCCTCCAGAGGTTTCTGGCTCTGAGCGCATATCCTGCCCCCCCCCACCCGCCGCCCCCAATTTCCCAGTCCCTGTACAAAAGCAGCAAGGACTGGGCTGAATAAATAAAGTATCTCTTTGTGTATGTTGAAGGTTTGAACCTTGCAACCCGCGGGCATGTTATTGGGAATATTGGGGGGTGAAATTGGGGGAGAGGGAAGGAAGGGGAACAATTAAACACGTCCTCCGTACAACATTTGTTACGTTGCCCTCTGCGGAAAACGAGAAGAATAGAAATCGGAGGGAGAAGGCTGCGCTGGCGAGGGCAGCTGCGTTTTTTTTATCATATTAAAAAAGGTTTTAGGATGCTTCGGGATGGTCCCTGCCTCCCCCCCCCCAATTCATTGCAACAGGCTTCTGCGTGACAGCGGTGGCAGATGGGGGGGGGGGTTCTTGCGGAGAGGGGTGGGGGGTTTGAAAGAGAGAGAGAAAGAATGGGGGGGGAAAAAAACTGCCCGTCGCTGTCTTAGGAGGAATACGGCAGGGCTGTAATTGGAAGTCTTCTCCCGTGATGAATGAACGGTGCTAACCGAGCCGGCTATAAAACTGAACGCAGGTCCCTCGCTTACTTCATTTGCAGCCGGACCAGTTGCGGAGAGCATCTCACCCCCTCCAGAAACACCGCAGCGCCTGTCTCCGCCGGAGTTTTCAACTTACAGGTGAGTACATTCAGTTTATGCACTTTTTCTTATCAACACTCTGCACAACAGTTTAAAAAAAAGGAGGGGGGAATTGGTTTGCTGGGTTTTAACACCCCCTTTCTTAGGTCCTTCCTCTTCTCCCTCTAAATGTATTCTGAGGCTACGGATTTCCCCTTATATATCTTCTTTTGTGGCATCCGGGTCTCCAGAGAAAGGTCAGGGGTCTCAGGGCCAGTTGGCTGGCAAAGTTCAACCCCGGGGTGATGTTTTGAGCCCGGTGGCAGCCTCAAAAGTCGCCCAGAAGAGGCCCCCCCCGGCAGGACCCAGCTGAGGTGTCCCCTGAGCATGTGAGGAGTGTAGCAGAAAGCCCCACAGGGAAGGAAGTGAGGTGGGGGAGCCAGAACAAAGCCAGCAAAGTTTGGTGCCAATTTACAGAGCGGCATCAGCAAAGGGGATGTCACGAGGTCCGCAGGTGTGTTTGAAAGAGAGACCCAGTCCAAATATTTGACCACGGGAGGTGGAACAGGCTGGCCCCTCCAGCCAGTGCAGGGGATACGAACCACGGTGCAACCTGTGCCAGTCTCAGCCTGGAAAAGAAACGGTTCTCCAAACTAGACGCAACCTCTAGATCTGCTTTGCATCTGTCCAGATGTTAGCGGAGAACTTGTCTGTGTCGAACCCGCTGCTTTGAACCCGAGGTCAGGGGTCAGGAGGAGGGTGGGGTGGCGGGCTGAGCCCCTAACCCCTGGCACTGCCCCTCAGTGGTGAGCCATGCCTCAGTGCTAGAAGATTTCCAGGTGGAAGCGAGCGATTACCCCCCGGCTGAAACTCTGGAGGGTGCTGCTGCCAGCCAGTGTGGGCAGCACAAGCCCAGGTCCCTGGCCTGGTTAGATTCAGTTGGTTAGGTGGACCAAAGATCTGACTTGGTGGAAGGAACCTCCGTTAGGTCTCACAGAGCACACACCAGCTTTGCAAAAGGGCTCTTTGATGAACAGGTTGCCCATTTCACAGGATACCCAACTGAGGCTGCTTTGCTTCTGCTGGGCTGTTTCCTTGCCTCTGCCACCCACAATCTCTCCCTTGAGAAGCAAGGACCACCTCTGTGGTTTTCAGGTCTGCAAGGCAGGTGTGGGCTACCTGGACTAGGGATGCGGCTCCTTCAGGAGAGCATGGATGGACAGTGTGGTTTTTTTGGGAGAGGAGAGCGTTTCCAACTTGCAGCTCAGCACGTCGGCTGCGATTCCTGCATTTAAGCTGTGATCCCAGGGGGTTGGTCTGGATGAGCTTTGGGAGCCCCTTTCTGTCCCGCAGTTCTGTGATTCAACGGCTGCTGCTGCAGAGCGCTGAAGTGGACCGTGTCCCAGAACCAGGGGCTGCCAGGAGTTTGATGTGTGCTGCCTCCCCGTCGGAAACCAGGATCGCTTTTCCAGACCACCTCGGTCTAATATTGTTCTCCCAGGACAAGAACTGGCAAATTGGAGCAGAACCGGAGAGATGTTGTAAGGTGTTAAGTCACACAAAGCCCTGTTGCACTGACTCCAACCACTAGTCTAGCTGGCTCGAGGGTTTCGAAGAGGGAGACGCTCTCCAGGGTACCAGGGACTGAGTCTAGCGAACTCGAGAGCCTTTTAACATGTTGCTGTGACCCTTCAGACACAGCTGAACTACAACTCCCATGATCCCTAGCCTTTGGTGATGTTGGCAGGGGGCCGAGGGGCCATCGATTTCCCCAGACGCCCTTTCCCCCCCCCCCAAGCGGAAGATTGATAAGGGAGCAATCTGATTCAATTTGCACTGGAAAGCAAATCGATTTGGGTTTGCTCTTCCTGGAAGCATCTGGGGAGCTGAAACGCAGCCGTCCTCTGAAACCCGCAATTTTGCAGTGCGGTTCTGCAGACAAACAAACAAAACGCGTGCAAAAAAATTGAATGAACAGGGCTTAGGTACACATACAAAAGAATCTCAGTGAGAACAACCCAGGAAAAGCTTTATTATTAGGGAGGCAATGCTTTTCAAAAAGAATGCATCAAAAGTATCAGGCAAAATTTCATACAGATGTACAGTGGTACCTCAGGTTACATACGCTTCAGGTTACATACTCCGCTAACCCAGAAATAGTGCTTCAGGTTAAGAACTTTGCTTCAGGTTGAGAACAGAAATCATGCTCCGGTGGCGTGGCAGCAGCAGGAGGCCCCATTAGCTAAAGTGGTGCTTCAGGTTAAGAACAGTTTCAGGTTAAGTACAGACCTCCGGAAGGAATTAAGTACTTAATCTGAGGTACCACTGTATGTATATGAGGAGATGTTTTCACTAAAGCGCTGCTGAATTTTCATGGGGACTTTTCCCCCCAAAAAATCATGCACTGATGTGGAGAACTGGAACTCAGGATAGGGTAAGTGAGGAACTGAGGGCAGACCCACGCCATATGTTTAAAGCACATCTAATGCTCATTTTAGGGATGCAGGTGGCGCTGTGGGTTAAACCACAGAGCCTAGGACTTGCCGATCAGAAGGTTGGCAGTTCGAATCCCCACGACGGGGTGAGCTCCCGTTGCTCGGTCCCTGCTCCTGCCAACCTAGCAGTTCAAAAGCACATCAAAGTGCAAGTAGATAAATAGGTACCGCTCCAGCGGGAAGGTAAACGGCGTTTCCGTGCGCTGCTCTGGTTCGCCAGAAGCGGTTTAGTCCTGCTGGCCACATGACCCGGAAGCTGTACGCCGGCTCCCTCGGCCAGTAAAGCGAGATGAGTGCCGCAACCCCAGAGTCGTCCGCGACTGGACCTAATGGTCAGGGGTCCCTTTACCTAATGCACATTTAAAGCACATGGCTCCCCCCTGAAGAATCCCGGGAGCTGCCATTTCCCCTTGCACAGAACTACAATTCCCAGCACGCTTAACAAGCTACAGATGCCAAGATTCCTTGGCAGAAGCTGCAAGGTTTAAATATGAGTTAACTGTGCTTTGGATTTGCAGCGTGACACCCGTGACTGGGGAGCCTCCAGATGTCTCTGTGCTGCAACTCGTAGAATCATAGCATTGTAGATTTGGAATGAGACCCTAAAAGGTCCGCTGGTCCAGCCCCTTGCATTGCAGGAACCTCAGCTAAAGCATCCCTGATCAGATGCTCTCCTACTAAACTGCGCTCTGCTCCCCCCAAGTGTTTTATTTATTTCAGTCGCCCCCCCCTTTTTGTCCAAGGAGCACAACATCCCTGTGAGGTAGACCAGGCTGAGAGGCAGTGACCGGCCCCCCAAGATCACCCAGCGAGCTGCATGACCAAGACGAGATTTGAACCCGGGTCTCTCCCAGGTCTTCGTGACACCTGGCTTGAGAGCAGTACATGTGAGAAGGATCTAGGAGTCTTGGTTGACCACAAACTTGACATGAGCCAACAGTGTGACGCGGCAGCTAAAAAAGCCAATGCAATTCTGGGCTGCATCAATAGGAGTATAGCATCTAGATCAAGGGAAGTAATAGTGCCACTGTATTCTGCTCTGGTCAGACCTCACCTGGAGTACTGTGTCCAGTTCTGGGCACCACAGTTCAAGAAGGACACGGACAAACTGGAACGGGTCCAGAGGAGGGCAACCAAAATGGTCAAAGGCCTGGAAACGATGCCTTATGAGGAACGGCTAAGGGAGCTGGGCATGTTTAGCCTGGAGAAGAGGAGGTTAAGGGGTGATATGATAGCCATGTTCAAATATATAAAAGGATGTCACATAGAGGAGGGAGAAAGGTTGTTTTCTGCTGCTCCAGAGAAGCGGACACGGGGGAATGGTTCCAAACTACAAGAAAGAAGATTCCACCTAAACATTAGGAAGAACTTCCTGACAGTAAGAGCTGTTTGACAGTGGAATTTGCTGCCGAGGAGTGTGGTGGAGTCTCCCTTCTTTGGAGGTCTTTAAGCAGAGGCTTGACAACCATATGTCAGGAGTGCTCTGATGGTGTTTCCTGCTTGGCAGGGGGTTGGACTCGATGGCCCTGGTGGTCTCTTCCAACTCTAGGATTCTATGATTCTATTCTATGACACTCTAACCATTCGCTGCATCCCTCAGGAACAGGTGACAATGCTGGTTATAAATTTCTACCATTCCTTCCAGACGATCCCGGGTCAGAAAAAGGCCAAAGCAGTTTAAAAAAAAAGTCCATTTAAAAACTAGGATATAAAAGAATTCACATTTAACTCTGAAGGTCTGCAGCCAAAACTTGCTATCAAAATGGATTTCAGGTAGATATTCACCTGTGACAACCTAATTATTATTATTAGTAGTAGTAGTAAGGTAAAGGCAAAGGACCCCTAGACGGTTAAGTGCAGTCAAAGGCGACTCTGGGGTTGCGGCGCTCATCTCGCTTTCAGGCCGAGGGAACTGGCGTTTGTCCAGAGACAGCTTTCCGGGTCATGTGGCCAGCAGGACTAAACCGCTTCTGGGGCAACGGGAGACCATGACGGAAACCAGAGCGCACGGAAACGCCGTTTACCTTTCCACCGGAGTGGTACCTATTTATCTACTTGCACTGGTGTGCTTTCGAACTGCTAGGTGGGCAGGAGCAGGGACTGAGCAATGGGAGCTCACTCTTTTCAAACCACCCAAGTTGGTAGCCATTACTGACTCGGTTTTAACTCTGCTGTGTGAAGAAGGACTTACTTTTTTCTCTTTCCCAAATCTTCAGCTCTTTTGGGTTTCCTTGGTTGCGAGAGACCCGGGAACCGGCTGAATTTCAGAGGTATCCGAAAGAGCCTTTCGTATATAATTTTATTAAGTTTTCTGCTTTACAACTGAAAACACTCATTTTGCACCCTTAAGACATCGACGACTTCCCTTCTTCTCTTTCCGTGGTTCATTTGGCATATCGTAAATCCCTGAATATTTTGCAAAAACCAGACCGTTCATTATTCCATCAAAACTTGTTTACACTGCTGAATTTATCTTAAGGCTGCCAGCGTTTTCAGCCATACGCAACTCTTTCCCATATAGCCAATAAACGTTTTCAAATCTTCTCTAAACCTATGTTCTTCTTGTTCTCTTATTCTGTATGTTCTGCCTGCAAGTTGTGCATATTCTGTCAACTCAAGTTGCCATTATTTTTTGGTTCCAACCTCGCTCGTTTTCCATTTTGGGGCGAACAAAGCACAGGCCGCAGTAAAGATAAAAGGACCCCTGACCGTTAGGTCCAGTCGTGGCCGACTCTGGGGTTGCGGTGCTCATCTCACTATTTTTGCAATAGAAAAATAAAAATCTTCTTTGCTTTCGCTGAAAGCTGCCTCCATCCTTTCTCAGACCAGTCATAGACTTAGGGGGCTCAGAGTCCCTTGTGGCAGCAAAGATCACCCCCCCCCAGTGGTCATCTGTGTAAGGTAAAGGGACCCCTGACCATTAGGTCCAGTCGTGGCCGACTCTGGGGTTGCGGCACCCATCTCGCTTTACTGGCCGAGGGAGCCAGTGTCCAGCTTCCGGGTCATGTGGCCAGCATGACTAAGCCACTTCTGGAGAACCAGAGCAGCGCACGGAAACGTCGTTTACCTTCCCGCTGGAGCAGTACCTATTTATCTACTTGCACTTTGACGTGCTTTCGAACTGCTAGGTTGGCAGGAGCAGGGACCGAGCAACGGGAGCTCACCCCGTTGCGGAGACTCGAACCGCTGACCTTCTGATTGGCAAGCCCTAGGCTCTGTGGTTTAACCCACAGCGCCACCCGGGTCCCCATGTGCTGCAGTAGTGGCATGCAATTTCTCTCACGTCTTTTGAGTCAGCTGCAGCAAAAGCTCCTCTCACTCTGAACGCAGACCTCTGTCCCCCCCTCCCCGTGAAGTTCATCCGTCTGGAGGCGCCCAGCATTTGTGCGGCAAATATCAGTGCAATATTGATCCTCTTCCTCTCTGCAAACGCAGAGAGAGATAAAGTGTGTGTGCTTTGAAGGAATGTTGCTTTGCAACGCCATCGGAAAAGCATTTGTCACTGGCGAAGAAGTTGAGAAGCAGGCGAGTGTTTATAGCCTTCAGACACTTTCCCCTGGGTCTCAGGCCGCTCATTTTGTAGCGGACGCTGGCATCTAGGCTTAATGTCTGTTGGTGTGAGGTGGAATATCTCGAGTCCGGTGGGAAATTGAGCCTTTTAAGCTCACAGGAGATGTTTCTTCAGCGGGAAGAGCGAGAGCTAAAAGAGTCAGCTGTGGGAACGCCAGGAGCCAAATCAGATTTTCACGCTTTTCCTTCCTTGCACACCTGGAAAAGGAAACTCCCACTGGTATGATGAGCAGAGAGAGAATTCTGCCTCTGCATGTGAGGCTTGTTATGTGGCAGCGAAGGGAGAAATGTACCCCTGTGAAATCTGCACCCAGAGAAAGGCAGGACAGAAGAAGAGAATGACATTGTTCACTCAACGCATAGATAAACTTGGAACTCTCTCCAGCAGAACTAAGGTAAAGGTAAAGGGACCCCTGACCGGTGCTGTAACCATTGAACCTCGCTGCCTCTCAACTGGTGTATGGCAGCTGGGACACTGAGTGCCTTAAAGGTAAAGGGACCCCTGACCATTAGGTCCAGTCATGGACGACTCTGGGGTTGCGGCGCTCATCTCACTTTATTGGCTGAGGGAGCCAGTGTACAGCTTCCGGGTCATGTGGCCAGCAGGACAAAGCCACTCGTGGCGAACCAGAGCAGCGCACGGAAACGCCGTTTACCTTCCTGCCGGAGGGGTACCTATTCATCTACTTGCACTTTGACGTGCTTTCGAACTGCTAGGTTGGCAGGAGCAGGGAGCGAGCAATGGGCGCTCACCCTGTCACGGCGATTCGAACCGCCGACCTTCTGATCGGCAAGTCCTAGGCTCTGTGGTTTACCCCACAGTACCACCTGCATCCCTCTAGCAGAACTATGATGGCTTTAAAAGAGTGTGTGGACCAATTCACAGAGGAGGGAAAGGCTGCTGGCAGCTGCTAGCCACAAGGACTATGGTCTGCCTTGGGTCGGACGCAGCAATTGCTGGAGAGAGTGGTATTGTGCTGGACACGGGTGTCGCTGTGGGTTAAACCACAGAGCCTAGGACTTGCCGATCAGAAGGTCGGCGGTTCGAATCCCCACGATGGACGGGGTGAGCTCCCGTTGCTCGGTCCCTGCTCCTGCCAACCTAGCAGTTCGAAAGCACGTCAAAGTGCAAGTAGATAAATAGGCACCGCTCTGGCGGGAAGGTAAACAGTGTTTCCTTGCGCTGCTCTGGTTCGCCAGAAGCGGCTTAGTCCTGCTGGCCACATGACCCGGAAGCTGTATGCCGGCTTCCTCGGCCAATAAAGCGAGATGAGTGCCGCAACCCCAGAATTGGCCACGACTAGACCTAATGGTCAGGGGTCCCTTTACTTTTACCTATGCAAACTACACACTTTTTGGACTTGCATCATTTAGTGACGCAGACGAGATGATACTTGGGGTCTCTTCCAATTCTACAATTATATGATTTTATGAAACCACCCACTCCTGTTTCTGAGGAGATTTCACCCCTCCCATATCCAAGAATCTCCTGACGAGTCTGCTGATTCTCCAGCGAGGAGGAGGAGTGTTCTGCTTTCTACTTATTCAGCTCCAGCACCAAGTCAGTCAGTCAGTCAGTGTGTCGGAGAGAGAGAGAGACTGAGTGTTAGAGATCGTGTGTAGAGATAAGGTTGCTGCTAAGAGCAGCTGCAAACACTCAGTGCAGCATTCATTTATGCTTAGACCTATTTAGCTCTGTATATAGTTTTGTATTATAGTTGTAGTTATAGAATAAAAGAAGATATTCTACAGAGCTGCTCTCTGAGTAGTTTATACACTGCCAGACTCTGCTGTGCGACGACTGTATTGTGGAAGTGAATCCGGTGCTCACAACTCTAAGCTGTGAGTCCACAGCACTTTGACCTGTTCCTGTTAAAAGGCGGTCTCTGGAAGTGCTCCCCAGCTCGCCTAGCCCAGACGGGGTTGAAGTGCATGAGTCCAGTTGGTGACACTGGCTCAAGGGCAGAGACTTTCATAAAATCACAGAATCTTTTGAGTTGGAAGGGACCCAAGGGTCCTCTAGTCCAACCCCCTAGAATGCAGGAAAGCCAGATTTCCATAAAGCTACTGGAGGGAGTTCTTGACTTGAGAGGCAGAAGGGGCAGGGGATACAGCGCTACAGATGTTTCGAAAGTCTGCATTTTCATCAATATGAGCTGCAACATCTCACTTTTTTTCAAGGTGACCTGCTGGTTTTGTGAAGCACACCGGGCAAAAACACCCTAGTCATTTGTTTTATTCTTTTGCAAACAGACACCTTCTGTTGCTTTGCCACTCCTCATTTCTTTCTCTCCCTATTTGTAAACTTCCACGCAAGATAACCAAAGCAAGCTTTAGGTTGTTGCTGCCGCCGCCGCCGATACGCAAATAGATTTCTATGCATTGAAAGTGGATTTGCAAATTTGCCCCTGTGAAATCAATTAGGGCGAGGCTGCGGCGCTCACCTTCCCCTGAACACGGATTCCTTTTTCCTTTTTATTTTCCGCCACCCTGTCCTCTTTTTTTATTATTGATATTTTATTGAGAGGTTTTCAATTACAAAGTATAAAGTGATGCACAAAGAAATAGGGAAAAGAAAACAGACAAAAAAAGACACACAATTGTGTAAAGGGGGAAAAATATTATATGAATATATACAAACAAATTTAATGCATTTTTTAATCTTTTCTTGGAAGCTGCCCAGAGTGGCTGGGGAAACCCAGCCAGATTAGTGGGGTATAAATAACCAATTATTGTTGTTATTATTATTATTATTACCCTAACCCTTACATTATTTTATAAATTTGATATCATTATCCTGATCCTAATAGAAATATTAATAGCCTGCTATATTTTTGTATAAAAGCATTCCAAATATTGTCGTATTTATCCTAGCAGAGTCTACGTCTGTAAGCAGTCCATTCGGGAGTTGCAAGTGTTAGGCAAAGGTATACGTACCCCTGACCGTTAGGTCCAGTTGTGGGCAACTCTGGTGTTGCGGCGCTCATCTCGCTTTATTGGCCGAGGGAGCCGGTGTTTGTCCACAGACAGCTTCTGGGTCATGTGGCCAGCATGACTAAGCTGCCTCTGGCGAACCAGAGCAGCGCACGGAAACACCATTTACCTTCCCGCCGGAGTGGTACCTATTTATCTACTTGCACTGCTTGCTTTCAAACTGCTAGGTTGGCAGGAGCAGGGACTGAGCAACGGGCACTCACCCCGTTGCGGGGATTCGAACCGCCAACCTTCCAATCGGCAAGCCCTAGGCTTTGTGGTTTAGACCACAGCTATCATATTATAAATCCACTGATTAAGGAAGATCATGTCAGGCTTCAGGGGAATGGCTTCCTCCCTCCTTTGGCAGCCGATAAGCAGAACAAAGGAAAAGGAGTCTTCTTACCAGTTAGAAACTTTAATAATCACAGCGAGGTTATAAAGAACACATCTCATAGTAATGGCGGTGCTCCTAATTAAGGATTCCACCCCTTTTGGCCCCTATGAACCTACATCACTTCTGCGTCTCGTAATCTGAGCTTGTTCCCCACTGTGCTTTCTGTTCTGCCACTTTGAGCCCTTCTCGACTTTGGGGAGGGCGGTGGAGGAATGCTGTCTAGAAACTGTGAATCTGCCAACCCTCTCCCTTCCAGTGTTCCTTCTTCTAGCTCAGGCACAGGCAAACTCGGCCCTCCAAATATTTCGGGGCTACAACTCCCATCATCCCTAGCTAACAGGACCAGGGGTCAGGGATGATGGGAGTTGTAGTCCTGAAACATCTGGAGGGCAGAGTTTGCCTATGCCTGTCCTAGCTCTTCCCCATCCAGCATTTCCCAGCTTCTGCCTTCGGAACTGTGCCCCTCGGCAAACCACTCTTCCAAATCTATACAGCAGTACCTCGGTTTATGTACTTAATCCATTCCGGAAGTCTGTTCTTAAACCGAAACCGTTGTTAAACTGAGGTGCGCTTTCCCTAATGAGGGCCGGTGCCGTTCCAATGTTCGGATTCTGTTCTTAAAGGTAAAGGGACCCCTGACCATTAGGTCCAGCCGTGGCCAACTCTGGGCTTGCGGCGCTCATCTTGCTTTATTGGCTGAGGGAGCCGGCGTACAGCTTCCAGGTCATGTGGCCAGCATGACTAAGCCGCTTCTGGCGAACCAGAGCAGCACACGGAAACGCCGTTTACCTTCCCGCTGGAGCGGTACCTATTTATCTACTTGCACTTTGATGTGCTTTAAAACTGCTAGGTTGGCAGGAGCAATGGGAGCTCACGCCATCATGGGGATTCGAACCGCCAACCTTCTGATCGGCAAGTCCTAGGCTCTGTGGTTTAACCCACAGCGCCACCCGTGTCCCTTATTCCATCCTTAGACCAAGGTAAAGTTCACAAACCGGGACACTGCTTCCGGTTTAGCGGAGTTCGTAAACCGAATAGTTCATAAACAGGGCTGTCCTTAAACCGAGGTACCACTGCACTGTCCTCCCACTCCTGGGAAGATTCAGGATCCGTATCAGGAGCAGAGAGAGGCTCCTAGCATTCCTCATCAGTGCTGCCTTCCTCAGCACGGTCTCTGACAGACCATGCCTTCGTTCTTCCCGTTTGTCAATATCAGTCTCTTAGCTACCATTAACCCTGTCTTCTTTCTGCCTATCAGGTGTCTGGACTTGCCAACTCCTCTCCTGGAAAGAGGAGCTGCGGAAGTGAGAAAATGTGGTTGCTAGAAAAAATCCGTGGCTCGGTGGAGAACGGTGGCTCCCGGGGCAACGGCGACTCCGGAGATAAGCAGTCCAAAGGGCCTCTGTACAGCAACGTCCTGACACCAGACAAGATCCCGGATTTCTTCATCCCGCCCAAGCTCCCGATGGTGCCCCCGGAAGCAGAGGGGGCAGAAGGGAAGGCAAAGCCCAATCTGGGCACGTCGGCCTCAGAGCAGAACCTATCGGCCCGCAAGCCGCAGCGCAGCCCACGCTTGCCGGCTAAAGCTGCCTCGGAGAGCAAAAATCTCCTGAAGGCCGCCAGCCGCCACATCATCCAGATTGAGAGCGCCGACGAATGGGCGTCGGAGGAGGACTTCAGCACCAACGCGGACCCCCAGTCGCAGACAGCCATGTCCCTGCCGTACGTGCCCAAGGCGCAGACATCGTACGGCTTTGCCACGCTCATGGAGAGTCCCCACACTCGCCGCAAGGAGTCCCTCTTCCACAGCGAGCACACCAGCCTGTGCCCATCGCAGTCGACCTCTCCCAGCTCCCAGCGGAGGTCTCCTTCGGCAGGGAGCAAGACCAACGGCGAGGGCGGCCACCTCAACCCTTCGGACATCAGCATGTCCCTGATGAACCCCTACCGCTACTTCAGTGGCGGTGAAAGCGACACGTGCTCCTCGGCTGAGTCGTCCCCGTTCGGCTCCCCCTTGCTCTCGCGCTCGGTGTCACTCCTGAAGATCTTCAGCCAGGAGAGCCAGTCGAAAGTCATCAAGCTGAAGCACTCGGTGGCGCGCAACAGCTCCCTCTCCACCGACGACAGCTCGGCCGACACCAGCCCCAGCTTGCAGCGGCGCCAGCGGTGTGCCACCCCTCCTGCGGGGGCAGCTGGTGCCGCACAACAGCCGGCGCCGCCGGCGGACCAGCCGGAGCGCCTTCACAAGGAGCACATCATCCCACTGAGCAAAGGGGGCAGCATGCGGCTGGCGGCCGAATACAACCCTTCGAGTGCGCGGCTTCGGGTGCGCGTCATCACGGCAGAAGACCTCTACGACAAGCACTGCGATGCGCGGAGCATCAACTGCTGCGTGGCCCTCTATCTGAACCCCGGGAAGTTGCAGAAGCAGCGCAGCACCATCATCAAGAACAGCCGCTACCCTGTCTTCAACGAAGATTTCTTCTTCGACGGGCTGGGGGCCAGCAACGCCAAGAAACTGTCCCTCAAGGTCAAGGTGCTCAACAAGGGAGGTAGCCTCAAGAGAGACACCCTGATGGGAGAGAAGGAGCTCCCCTTAACTTCTTTGCTCCCATTTTCATAAAACGACCTTGGTCACGCCTCCCGCTTGCACCCGTCCCGCGCGGAATGGCTCGTTCCTCCACCCTGTAAATACAAGGAAGCTGGAGGGGGAGGCTGTGACACAAGATGGTGATGGCTACTCAGTGTCCGCTCCCCCACCCCAAAAAATGCTTGCTGCATGTTTTAGGGCAGGGAGGGAGGGGGGAATTAAGCATGTAATCTTGCCGGCTGCTGGTGCGAACCCTTTCCTTGCAAGATCAAAAATATAATTGCCTGTCCGGGGTGGACGAGATATTGCCCTGTGCACAGTGAAGCGTTCTGAATTTATCAAAGAGATGCGCTCATTGCGGGGAGATGATGGGGGTGACTAAAGGGCTGTTGTAAGTCTGGGAAGGGGTTCTCAGAACAGATTTTTGCTGTGGCATGCGGATGCATGAGCGCAACGGGCTTTTTGCTCTGCTCCCTGCTCGCTGTTGTACCCGGACCCCGTCGAAATGCATGCTCCGTAGCAAACTGGCGATCCCCATCGGCCGTCAGCTGTGCTTGACCAACGTTGTCTCAGCAAAGGTGGTCAACAGACAGGAATTAATCCGGTGGGAGATAGTGTGAACCAGGGGTCGCCAACTTTATAGGATCTGTGGGTGCGTTTAGAAACCCGGAGAAATGGTTGTGGTCACTCGACCTGTTCTGTTGGGTACGGCGGAACGCTTATATCAGGAACTAATTTTGGGTGGCGGTTAGGGGAAGAGACTTTGCTGTCGGTTACCTGCGCCGCCACAGCTGCCATGTTGGTGACCCTCAGTGTAAATAACCCAGTTGCCTTATGGAAAAGGGGACAGGGGAAATGACCCTCGTTATCCGAACATCCTCGCCTTAACAACCTTTTGCAAACGATGGATTTGCACCTGGGAGCTGGGGGTGGCTCGTTCTTTTGCAAGGAGGTACCCTAGCAAGGATGGGACGCGGGTGGCGCTGTGGGTTAAACCACAGAGCCTAGGACTTGCAGATCAGAAGGTCGGCGGTTTGAATCCCCGCGACGGCGGGGTGAGCTCCCGTTGCTCGGTCCCTGCTCTTGCCCACCTAGCAGTTCGAAAGCACCTCAAAGTGCAAGTAGATAAATAGGTACCGCTCCGGCGGGAAGCTAAACGGTGTTTCTGTGCGCTGCTCCAGAAGCGGCTTAGTCCTGCTGGCCACATGACCCGGAAGCTGTACGCCGGCCCCCTCGGCCAGTAAAGCGAGATGAGCGCCACAACCCCAGAGTCGGCCATGACTGGACCTAATGGTCAGGGGTCCCTTTACCTTTACCCTAGCAAGGAGCTATGGGCAGTGGCAACCCCCCCCTCCAAAGCTGTAAAGCTGCTGTCATGAAGGCCAGCACCAGATGTTTTGTAGAATTGTGGGGTTGTTCATCTTTCTACCTTCTTTTCCCCTTGGGAAAACCCAACAGGCAGAGTCGCTCCCAGCGTGATGAGTTTGTGGCTTTGCGGGGTTTGCAAAGGGCCTCTGTTACGCTGCCCAAATAGGTACCGTATTTTTTGCTCTATAAGACGCACCAGACCACAAGACGCACCTAGTTTTTGGAGGAGGAAAACAAGAAAAAAAATATTCTGAATCTCAGAAGCCAGAACAGCAAGAGGGATCGCTGTGCAGTGAAAGCAGCAATCCCTCTTGCTGTTCTGGCTTCTGGGATAGCTGCGCAGCCTGCATTCGCTCCATAAGACACACACACATTTCCCCTTACTTTTTAGGAGGGGAAAAGTGAGTCTTATAAAGCAAAAAATACGGTAACTCCCCCCCCCTCCTCTGGAAGCAGGGAAGCCCCCTTAAATTGCCTTACACTGCTCTGGTCCATATCTGGTCCAGGGTTTTCGGTCTGAGCAGGGTCTTCCACATCTCTCCTGATGTTTTTGTTCCTTCTAACTGGAGATAGGGACTGGAACTGTGACCTTGTACAGGCAAAAACATAGTGCTCTACTGCTAGAGCCAGTGTGGTGTAGTGGTTAAGAGCGGTAGTCTAGTAATCTGGGGAACCGGGTTCGCTTCCCCGCTCCTCCACCTGCAGCTGCTGGGTGACCTTGGGCCAGTCACACTTATTTGAAGTCTCTCAGCCCCACTCACCTCACAGAGTGTTTGTTGTGGGGGAGGAAGGGAAAGGAGAATGTTAGCCGCTTTGAGACTCCTTCAGGTAGTGATAAAGCGGGATATCAAATCCAAACTCTTCTTCTTCTGAGTTACAGTCCTCTTCCTTAGGAAGTAGAGATCTCAGCACCGATCCAAACCTCTCGCATGGCAGGCAAGGAGATAACCAGTGGGACCAGGATTCGAACGTGGGACATCTTGCATGCAACACATGTGCTCTGTGGCTGAGCTATGGTTCTTATCACACTTGGGGTACCAGATTCCTATCACGCACCGTCATCCCCTCTTTCCCTTCCTCTTACTTTTTGGGAATTCTTGTGTTGGTTTTGAAGTGCTCCGTCAGGGTTCCCTTCCCCCTGCACTGCCCCTTTCTCGCTTCCTCAAAACCGACACGCGCCCCCACTTTTGCACAAAAGAAAAGCACTTTTAAACGTCTCTATTTGGTGATGGCTAAGAAAGCTGGGCAAGGGACGCGGGTGGCGCTGTGGGTTAAATCACAGAGCCTAGGACTTGCTGATCAGAAGGTCGGCAGTTCGAATCCCCGCAATGATGGGGTGAACTCCCATTGCTCGGTCCCTGCTCCTGCCAACCTAGCAGTTCGAAAGCACATCAAAGTGCAAGTAGATAAATAGGTACCACTCTGGCGGGAAGGTAAACGGTGTTTGCGTGTGCTGCTCTGGTTCGGCCACGACTGGACCTAACGGTCAGGGGTCCCTTTACCTTTACTTTAAGAAAGCTGGGCAGTTGTGCTGGAATCTGCAACACCCTTTGACGGACAGGTGCCAGGGTTAAAACATTGCCTATTGAACATTACTGCCTTTTAATCCCCGTGGGCAGAGGCTCAGTGTAGATGCTTGTTGATGGATCACAAACACGCCAAAGACAGATTTAGGGGAGTGTGATTGGTTCGGTCACACAGGGCACGGAGCTTCAGAGGCGCTGCAGGGAACACTGCAACTATAATTATTATTATTATTATTTATACACCTCCCATCTAGCTGGGTTTCCCCAGCCACTTTGGCAGCTTTCAACAGAGTATTAAAAACACGATAAAATATCATACATTAAAAACTTCCCTAAACAGGGCTGCTTTCAGATGTCTTCTAAAAGTCAAATCATTGTTTAATTCCTTGACATCTGGTGGGAGGGTGTTCCACAGGGTGGGCACCACCACTGAGAAGGCCCTCTGCCTGGTTCCCTATAACCTCACTTCTCGCAGGGAGGGAACCGCCAGAAGGCCCTCGGAGCTGGACCTCAGTGTCCGGGCTGAACAATGGGGGTGGAGATGCTCCTTCAGGTCTACTGGGCCTTTGAGGCCATTTAGGTCTTTCAAGGTCAGCACCAACACTTTGAATTGTGCTTGGAAACATACTGGGAGCCAATGTAGGTCTTTCAGGACCGCTATTATGTGGTCTTGGCGGCCTCTCCCAGTCACCAGTCTACCTGCCGCATTCTGGATTAGTTCTAGTTTCCGGGTCACCTTCAAAGGGAGCCCCACGGAGAGCGCATTGCAGGAGTCCAAGCGGGAGATAACCAGAGCATGCACCACTCTGGCCAGACAGTCCGCGGGTAGGGAGGGTCTCATCCTGCGTCCCAGATGGAGCTGCCCTGGACACAGAATTGACCTGCGCCTCCATGGACAGTTCCATCTGGTACATAGGATGAGACCCTCCCTGCCCGCAGACTGTCTGGAAGCTTTTAATGTTTGATGTGTTACGGTATTTTAATATTTTGTTGGAAGCCGCCCAGAGTGGCTGGGGAAGCCCAGCCAGATGGGCAGGGTATAAATAATAAATTATTATTATTATACAACGAGTAGTCCCATCCTCACCATATAGGGTCACCCTTCCACAATTGCAGAGATGCACAGAGCCCTCTCGGTCTCCCACTCCCCCACCCTACCCAACCCCCCGTTGGGTACAAAATGCTGTATACAGAACAAACAAGGCCTCCCGAGAGTGTTGCACAAAGCACAAACATCTGGGAATCCGATCGAAGCCAAGAAATCGTTCGGAGTCCTGGCCTCTCTAAGAGAGAAAACAAAGAGATGTGCTTTTCCCATTGCCCTTTGTCGGCTGGGGAAAACCTTCTGGCAAAACGCCTCCTGCATGTTTTGGGACGACGAGACACGGTTATTGAGCTGTGCTTATGATTTCTCTGCGTTTCTGCTCAAAGGGTTTTCCTTCCTTTCTAGGTTTGTAAATCTGAGTGTTGGAATTGAGCTGATGGTTTTCCCAGCGCGATTAATTATACCTGCTGAGGGAACCTCCTCTCCCGTAAAATGGAGACGTCTTTCCACTCTTCCCAGAAACCCTTTTGGTCCCAGAGGCTTTGACAGCGACGAGGAGACCCCTGTTTTTCTGGTTTAACTTCCAACCCCCCCAGTTCCTCTGCTCCACGTTTCCTCAGTTCAACCCAAGCTCTGCTTCTCTCAGCCACTGATTAAAATAAACAGATCAGCCTTCGGTCTGAAACCCCAGAAGACAGTAAACAGACACAGAGAAGCAAAATAATAAAGCCCATCTCTGCAAGCAGTGGTTGAGGCGATGGGAAAACAATAATCCAGACATCTTTTAATCTCTCTCGGGTTACTGTAGAGCAGGACCAAGTGCAGGACCTCAAGGGGCGCTGAAATTTGGGTTAATCCCCTCTTGCTTTCTCCCCCACCCAAATACCTTGTTAACAGAGTGCCAACTGATTTTTTAAAAAATATATATTTATATATACAGATATAAAACCATCTCTTCGTTTTACTGTTGCTTGCGAAAGCCTCAGGCTTTTGGAGTTTGTTTGCCTGCCAAACAAAGGAGATAATCTTGTTGGAGTGTGTGTGTGTGTGTGTGTGTGTGGATTTGGGGAAACAACAATCTTTGCTTGCTCTTATTTCTATTGCACCTGAATTAACCTACCTATTTAATCTCTCTATTGAATCTGTTTTATTGGGTGTCTTCTGCATGGTTGCTGCTCGGAGATGTTGCAAGCACAGCAGTCCACCTTCCTGTTGCCCTCTTGGCAAACAATTTGCTTATTGATTGTTTATAATAATAATAACTAATGATGGTAATATTTTTTTTGGGGGGGGAGGGCCGCGAACTTCTGTCAGCTGTATTTTGACTTTGTGCAGTTTGGACAGTGGCAGGTGAATTTTGAGTGTAACCTCTACAAAAATGCTTTCTCCCCCCCCTATGATCCGATGATTCCTTGTTACTGTATTACCAGTTGGTTCCGATTTCATAATTATAACAATGATTGTTATTGTTTTTTAATATATAATATATATATATATATAAAAGACTTTTACACAGAGCATGGGATTTCTACACATTTCTCCAAGTTCTTGAATGTGCATGGAGTGATTTTTTTTCTGGTCTCGTTTTCTGGTTTCAACTCACGGAGCGGAACAGAGCTGGGTAGGGGGGGGCCTCCTTCGTCAGCCTAAGAGCCACAGCCCCCTTTTCTTAAGAAAATCCTCACCACGACCCTGCAAGGGGGAGGCCAAAGTAAGGGGCGGTGGCAGGCTTGAGCGAGCTTCATAGCCAAGTTGAGCCAAGATGATCAGAGAGCGGCTGGGTAAAAGTTGCAACCACACCCCAGTACTAGTCCGGTGCTCTAACCATTGAACCTCGCTGCCTCTCAACTGGTGTATGGCAGCTAGGACACTGAGTGCCTTAAAGGTAAAGAGACCCCTGACCATTAGGTCCAATCATGGACGACTCTGGGGTTGCGGCGCTCATCTCGCTTTACTGGCTGAGGGAGCCGGCGTACAGCTTCCGGGTCATGTGGCCAGCAGGACTAAGCCGCTTCTGGTGAACCAGAGCAGCGCACAGAAACGCCATTTACCTTCCCACCAGAGTGGTACCTATTTATCTACTTGCGCTTTGATGTGCTTTTGAACTGCTAGGTTGGCAGGAGCAGGGACCGAGCAATGGGAGCTCACCCCGTGGCGGGGATTTGAACCGCCGACCTTCTGATCAACAAGTCCTAGGCTCTGTGGTTTAGCCCACAGCAGTACCCATGTCCCATCTGAGTGCCTTAGGAGCAATATTATGAAAGCCTATATTCCATGGGTGCGAAGCATTTTTTCAGCCTGAAGGCATCTTTCCCGAGGTCAGTGAGGGGAGTGGCTTGGATGGAGAGGGTGTGGCCTGGGGAAAGGGGTGTGGCCTGAGGATGGCTCCAAGGGCCTGATAGAAAGTGACGCAGGAGGCGCTGTGGTCTAAACCCCTGAGCATCTTGGGATTGCTGATCGGAAGGTCAGAGGTTTGAATCCCTGCAACAGGGTAAGCTCCCGTTGCTCGGTCCCAGCTCCTGCCAACCTAGCAGTTCGAAAGCACGTCAAAGTGCAAGTAGATAAATAGGTACCACTGCAGCGGGAAGGTAAACAGCATTTCCGTGTGGTCTGGTTTCCGTCACGGTGTCCCGTTGTGCCAGAGCGGTTTAGTCCTGCTGGCCACATGACCCGGAAAGCTGTCTGTGGACAAATGCCGGCTCCTTCAGCCTGAAAGTGAGATGAGCGCCGCAACCACATAGTCGCCTTTGACTGGACTTAACCATCCAGGGGTCCTTTACCTTTTTACCTTCTTTATTGAATTGGGGACCTGAGGTTTCCCATCCCCCCGGAATAAGGAAATAACCCCTGTTCCCCCCAAATCGCAGCTACTTCACCTCGCAAGCTGCATCGCCTGCTGGCCTGCCTGATGAATCGAAACCATCCCCAAAGGAGGTGGATTTGTGGCCTGAAATGTTGGGAAGATAGAGTAACGGCAGTTTGGACCTTCTGGGGGCTTTGAAGCAGGACAAAATGGAAACGTCCTCACCTGCCCTGCCCTACGCAGCACGAAAACCAGCTTCTGGAATCTGCAAGTTTGTTTTCTTGGGCTTGCTGATCAGAAGGTCGGCGGTTCGAATCCCCGCAACGGGGTGAGCTCCTGTTGCTCGGTCCCTGCTCCTTCCCACCAATCAGTTTGAAAGCACGTCAAAGTGCAAGTAGATAAATAGGTAGCACTTTGGCAGGAAGGTAAACGGCGTTTTCATGCGCTGCTTTGGTTTGCCAGAAGCGGCTTAGTCCTGCTGGCCACATGACCCGGAAGCTGTACGCCGGCTCCCTCGGCCAATAAAGAGAGATGAGCACCACAACCCCAGAGTTGGCCACGACTGGACCTAATGGTCAGGGATCCCTTTACCTTTACCCACTCCACTCCACACCACTCATTTACTTAATGAGTAAATGCAAGTAGCTGATTCCGCGCAAATTTGAATTTAGGGCAATTCATCTGGATTCATCCCGATCAGGAGTTGAAATTTGCGATGGCATCAGAAATGCAGTCAGGAGAGGGAGGAGAATGATGCCCTCCATCTCCCTGTCCCCCTCTTCCCTGCAAGCGGAAATCCTTGTTCTCCATCTCTGAACAATTTATCTGTGTTCTGTCCTTCCAGTGAGCACTCAGGGCTGTTTTCCTTCAGAACGGAGAGGTTTGATCTTCTTGCAGTCCATGGGACTCTCAAGAGTCTCCTCCAGACCAGAATTCAAAAGCATCCATTCTTCGGCGGTCAGCCTTCTTTACGGTCCAGATCTCACTTCCATACATCACTACTGGGAAAACCATAGCTTTAAGTATATGGACCTTTGTCACAAGGTGATGTCTCTGCTTTTTAAGATGCTGTCTAGGTTTGTCCTTAGGAATCCGCAAACCGCGATCCCTCCTTACTCAAACAAACAAAGGATCGTTAATAGCTCGCATTAAGCATCCGTTAAAAAAAAAAAGTAAAAGAAGTAAGAATAAATATGAGGGGAAGCCAAAGAGGAAATGTTATACAATCTCACTGTTAAAAAAATAAATAAAATTATCGCTGCGCTTGGGTAATGCACATCAATAAAGGAAGCTGGTTAAATGAGCTAATTAGTGGGTGATTGTCTGGAATTAAGGCCACTTCAGAGGGAAAGTGGATGAGATTGAAGCATGGAGGAGACCTCAGGGAGATTTCCCTGGCTGCAGAAAGTGAATCAGGAGGGAGAAACATTGGGATAACCGAGTTTAAGTCCTTTCGCTAATCCTGTCACCAGGGATTGCCGTGGTTAAGACTTGGCGTAGAGCTGCCATATTTTGGAGAGCAAAAAAGAGGACAATTCTCATTTTAATTACCCCCTAGGGTGGCGCTGTGGGTTAAAGACAGAGCCTAGGACTTGCCGATGAGAAGGTTGGCGGTTCGAATCCCCGCAATGACGGGGTGAGCTCCCGTTGCTCAGTCCCTGCTCCTGCCAACCTAGCAGTTCGAAAGCACGTCAAAGTGCAAGTAAATAAATAGGTACCACTCCGGTGGGAAGGTAAACGGCCTTTCTGTGCGCTGCTCTGGTTCGCCAGAAGTGGCTTTGTCATGCTGGCCACATGACCCGGAAGCTGTACGCCGGCTCCCTCGGCCAATAAAGCGAGATGAGCGCCACAACCCCAGAGTCGGCCACGACTGGACCTAATGGTCAGGGGTCCCTTTTCCTTTACCTATTATTATTACTAGGTCTCTGCTTCAACCCCCCACCCCGGCCTCTCCAGATAGGGCTGGCAGAGACTCTGCCCAAACCCGTAGAGCGCTGCTGTCGGTTAGTGCATATGGCCCTAAACTAGGCTCAGCATAAGCCAGCTTCCTGTGTGGCTGTTTAAGCCAACCCTTTGTTCATAGTCATGTGGACTAGAACCTTGTTTTGTTTTAAAGGGAAATGTCACTGCTCGGTGGTTGGGCCTCTGGCTTGCATGGAGAAGATATTATTATTATTATTATTACTCCAGGCATAGGCCGGCAATCAAACAGTAAACGACGTAATGTCAGCGAAGTTAACTCTTTAGTGAAAGAATTGAAAGGTCTGGCCCAAAGAGGAACTTGCGAAGACCAAAGGACCCCAGTCTACATTAAATAGAGAATTTTCTTGCTCGCTGAGACATTGGCTCTTCCCATCGTCATAGGAAGCAGGGAGGCTGGTTTAAAGAGCGAAGGAGAAAAAGAATGTTAGGGGAAAATCTAGGTGCGAGGCTGCTCAGTCACCCAGCTGGTCGGCAGAGCCCGCGGGTCCCTGCGGAATAAAGGAAGGAGTCCAGCCCACCGGAGCAAATAGCTGTAGACCAAAGTTTATTGCACAATAGGTTCAAAGAGCAAATTTTGAACCCCGAGGATGGGGTGGCAAAGACTTTTAAAACTTTCCCACCATATCCCAGAATACGGCATCATTTCTACATCATTGACATGTCACAAAAGGGGAGGGGTTAACCTTGGCAAACATGTCCAGACAAGTCCTTGGTACAAGATTAGCATAAGCAGACATGGCAGGGCAAGACTCAGGTATAAGATTAGCATAGACAAATATGTCTTAAGTACCCACCACCCAAAAGTACAATAGAAGTTCCTTTGCATGTCTGGAGCCTGAGGGCAGTCAGGTGATGAGATTTGGCTTCCTTTGGCTAACAATGAGCCCAGAAATTGTCACCTCTGGGAACTTCCTGGAGTCCTTTTTCAAGGGGAAAAAAGCTTTGGAATGGGGGGAACTGGGAAAGGAGATGATTTTATATTATTTTTAAAGCTAGGTGACTTCCCTGAGCTGTCAAGTTGAAAGGATACATTCAGGCATAATATTTGTAATATTTAACTTTAAAGATGTGCCCCCCCCCCGGTAATTTCCGTAACAAGAAAGAGCGAGAGCTTTCTTTCTTGGCAAGAGACGGCTGGAAGCTTTTTGCGAAATCTCCCATCCAACTGGTTCCACGGATGCTCCTGACAGAACCGGGAGATTGATGAATCCCGCAGACAAGAGAAAGAATTGAACTCTGTTCTACTCTGCTTAAGGACAGCTGCGGAAAAGGCAGTAAAACGGACACAGAGGGAAGACGGCAAGCTGTTTTATTGCTAGGAGCCTGTGGGCAAAAGAACCAGCTTTTGTTTTTAAAAATCCATTGATGGGCAGGTTGCGCTTTCTGCAAAGCTGTGCGGTGTGGATGTTTTTCTCTTTTTTTTGCAGCATCCGCAGAATGCTTCGCTCCTCCGCTAGAAAGAGCGGCGGTGGGTTTAACAGCCCCTTTCTTCTGAAATATTGTCTGGAGGACGGAATCAAGATGAGAAAGGAGGGCAAAACTGTTTTGGGTTTTCTCCCTGTCTCTAATATTTCCTCATCTTAAACTCAGTTGGCAAGGCTGCGTTTTTGAAGTCCTCGTGAAAATTCACCAGCAATTTTTTAGAGAGGGTGTCTCCTAAATATTTACATGCCCTGTACAATTCCCCCTCAAATAAATGTTTGTTGTTGTTTTTTTGCAAAGCAATTTCCTCCTAAATCATGGATTCCCCCATCTTATTTACATCAATCTAATGCACACTTGGACCCCAGTGTATGAATTTTGTACCCATTTGTTCCCTGGAGAACTGTGCTGTGAAATTCATAGAATTGCAAAATTGTAGAGGGGAAACCACGGGTGATTTAGTCCGACCCCCTGCAATAGTAATAATAATAATAATAATAATAATAATAATAATAATAATAATAAATTATAAAAAGCAGAGACACCACCTTGCTGACAAAGGTCCGTATAGTTAAAGCTATGGTTTTCCCAGTAGTGATGTATGGAAGTGAGAGCTGGACCATCAAGAAGGCTGATTGCCGAAGAATGGATGCTTTTGAATTCTGGTGCTGGAGGAGACTCTTGAGAGTCCCATGGACTGCAAGAAGATCCAACCTCTCCATTCGGAAGGAAATCAGCCCTGAGTGCTCACTGGAAGGACAGATCCTGAAGCTGAGGCTCCAAGACTTTGGCCACCTCATGAGAAAAGAAGACTCCCTGGGAAAGACCCTGATGTTGGGAAATATGGAGGGCACAAGGAGAAGGGGACGGCAGAGGACGAGATGGTGGGACAGTGTTCTCGAAGCTACCAGCCTGAGTTTGACCAAACTGCGGGAGGCAGTGGAAGACAGGAGTGCCTGGCGTGCTCTGGTCCAGGGGGTCACAAAGAGGCGGACACGACTAAATGACTAAACAACAACATATTATATATACCCCACCCATCTGGCTGGGTTTCTCCAGCCACTCTGGGCAGCTTCCAACAGAATATTAAAATACAATAGCCTATTAAACATCAAAAGCTTCCCTGAACAGGTCTGTCTTCAGATGTCTTCTAAAAGTCTTCTAAAATGCAGGAATCGCAGCGAAAGAATCCCCGATAGAAGAACAAATTGTTAGGTGGCTGTGCTTTGGGTTCACAGATTAGCTAAGATTCCTGCATTGCAGAGGATTTCACTAAATGACGCTTCCAACTCTACAATTCTGCGATTCTTCTGGAAAGCGCAAATTAGGTGGGTTTGTTTTGAAGGCAAACTGAATTGAATCCTCTCCCGTCTCTAGCAGGGTGGTGGGAAATCTATCTCCCTGTGCTTTTAGTCAGAGTTATTGACCTGATGCTGAAAGCAACACGCTGGTTTAAAGACCACTTAGTTCACAGCAGGGGTGAGATTCGAACCCGGAACTTGCTTAGCCATTTTTATTTTTATTTATTGAATTTATATACTGGTCTATACCCAGAAGGGATGCGGGTGGCGCTGTGGGTTAAACCACAGAGCCTAGGACTTGCCGATCAGAAGGTCAGCGGTTCGAATCCCCGCGACGGGGTGAGCTCCCGTTGCTCGGTCCCTGCTCCTGCCAAGCTAGCAGTTCGAAAGCACGTCAAAGTGCAAGTAGATAAATAGGTACCACTCCGGCGAGAAGGAAAATGGCATTTCCGTGCACTGCTCTGGTTCGCCAGAAGCGGCTTAGTCCTGCTGGCCACATGACCTGGAAGCTGTATACTGGCTCCCTCGGCCAATAAAGCGAGATGAGCGCCGCAACCCCAGAGTCGGCCACGACTGGACCTAATGGTCAGGGGTCCCTTTACCTTTTATACCCAGAGGTCTCAGAGCAGTTCACAGAAAAGATCGCAATATATAAAATCAAAACAATAACACCCCCCAAAAAAACCCCCAGGCACATTTTAAAAGGGTATTGGGATGTCAATCAGATCAACCAAAGGCCTGGTTGAAAAGAAGCATTTTCACCTGGCATCTAAAGGTGTGTAATGAAGGCACCAGGCGAACTTCCCTGGGGAGAGGATTCCACAGACAGGGAGCCACCACAGAGAAGGCCCCGTTCTCATGTTGCCACCCTCCGGACCTCTGAAGGAGGGGGCACATGAAGGAAGTCCTCAGAAGATGATCTCAGGGTCCGGGTAGGTTCATATGGAAAGAGGCAGTCCTTGAGGTATTATGGTCTTGAGCCGTTTAAGGCTTTGTAGGTCAAAAACCAGCACTTTGAATTGGGCCATTTCACTGCCTTTCCTGCATCTTCTATTTGGGGTATTCGTTTTTTTTTAATATTCTGTTGGGAGCCGGCCAGAGTGGCTGGGGAAAGCCAGCCGGATGGGCAGGGTATAAATAATAAATTATTATCGTAATTATTATTGTTGTTGTTGCATTTTGCCTCCAAAGAACTCAAGGTGGTATATTCAGATAGCCACCCCCCCCCTTCCCCATTTTATTCCCACAATGACCTTGTAAGGTAAGTCAGGCTGAGAGAAAATTGAGAGATTGTAACCATCGTTTCCCCACAAGTCCCACCCCATGGGTAGGCAAACTAAAGCCCGGGGGCCGGATCCGGACTAATCGCCTTCTCAATCCGGCCCGTGGACGGTCCGGGAGTCAGCGTGTTTTTTCATGAGTAGAATGTGCCCTTTTATTTAAACTGCATCTCTGGGTTGTTTGTGGGGCCTGCCTGGTGTTTTTACATGAGTAGAATGTGTGCTTTTATTTAAAATGCATCTCTGGGTTATTTGTGGGGCATAGGAATTCGTTCATTCCCCCCCCCCAAAAAAATATAGTCTGCCCCCCCCCACAGGGTCTGAGGGACAGTGGACCGGACCGCTGCTGAAAAAGTTTGCTGATGGCCTAGCCCAACGCTCCGACCACTATGCCGCACCACCCAACCAGATTTCCTGGCCGCTTGATCAGATAATGGCTTGGCTGTTGATATTGCTTCAAACAAAATGGTGGGGGGGGGGTCTCCCTTGATTCTACATCTTTGGGCCACTGAAAACATAATTGGGTTGTTTTGCTTTTTTAAAAAAGGCTGTTGGTTTTTAAAAATAAAGGTGATTTTACAAAGGCTGTTTATTTATAAAGGGTGTTTTTAGGCTTCGCTGCCAGCCGCAGACAAGCAAGTGGCAGTGTCACTTTCTAGAGACAGAGTTCGTCTTGCTGTCAAGCCTTCTATATTGGATTGCCAGGGATGTGATTGCTACTCCACAAAAACCAACGAGCTCTCCACAATTTTGGTGTAGGTGTGATTGCAGAGTGCTGTGTCCATTCAGAAGCAATAAGATGGACGTCCATGGCCATTCTTCCCTGCCAAAAAAACTGTGATCTATTCAACAAAGGTCCGTAGAGTTCAAGCTATGGTTTTCCCAGTAGTGATGTATGGAAGTGAGAGCTGGATCATAAAGAAGGCTGATCGCCGAAGAATGGATGCTTTTGAATTCTGGTGCTGGAGGAGACTCTTGAGAGTCCCATGGACTGCAAGAAGATCCAACCTCTCCATTCGGAAGGAAATCAGCCCTGAGTGCTCACTGGAAGGACAGATCCTGAAGCTGAGGCTCCAAGACTTTGGCCACCTCATGAGAAGAGAAGACTCCCTGGAAAAGACCCTGATGTTGGGAAAGATGGAGGGCACAAGGAGAAGGGGACGACAGAGGACAAGATGGTGGGACAGTGTTCTCGAAGCTACCGGCATGAGTCTGACCAAACTGCAGGAGGCAGTGGAAGACAGGAGGGCCTGGCGTGCTCTGGTCCGGGGGGGTCACGAAGAGACGGACATGACTAAACGACTAAACAACAACAATAACAACATTTGTTTCTCTCTCTCCCCCCTTCCCAAATTACAGAGCCATTTGCAGAGATTTTAACGAAAGGAACGGTCTGCACATTTATAAAAGGGTAGTTTACCTCCAGGATCAAACCGTTTCCCCCCGCTGAAAGCAACGAATCGGTGTCCGGGGCCTGCTAGCACCACATATGACTGGAAACTGTAGCTTCCTTGACATCTGATGGGAGGGCGTTTCACAGGGCAGGTGCCACCACCAAGAAGGCCCTCTGCCTGGTTCCCTGTAACCTCGCTTCTTGGTCCCTGCTCCTGCCCACCTAGCAGTTCAAAAGCACGTCAAAGTGCAAGTAGATAAATAGGTACCGCTCTGGTGGGAAGGGAAATGACATTTCCGTGCGCTGCTCTCGTTCGCCAGAAGCGGCTTAGTCCTGCTGGCCACATGACCTGGAAGCTGTACGCCGGCTCCCTCGGCCAATAAAGCAAGATGAGCGCCGCAATCCCAGAGTCATCCACGACTGGACCTAACAGTCGGGGTCCCTTTACCTTTTTAACTCAGGGTTGAATGTTGTTGTTGTTTAGTCATGTCCGCCTCTTTGTGACCCCCTGGACCAGAGCACGCCAGTCACTCCTGTCTTCCACTGCCTCCTGCAGTTTGGTCAGACTCATGCCGGTAGCTTCGAGAACACTGTCCCACCATCTTGTCCTCTGTCGCCCCCTTCTCCTTGTGCCCTCCATCTTTCCCAACATCAGGGTCTTTTCCAGGGAGTCTTCTCTTCTCCTGAGGTGGCCAAAGTCTTGGAGCCTCAGCTTCAGGATCTGTCCTTCCAGTGAGCACTCAGGGCTGATTTCCTTCAGAATGGAGAGGTTTGATATTCTTGCAGTCCATGGGACTCTCAAGAGTCTCCTCCAGCACCAGAGAAACAAATAAGCAGGCGTTTTGAAACGCGGCAGCTTCGCTGATACCTCTCTTTGCCACCTGCCCCCCCCCTCCCCCGCTGGCTGTGTTGTCAGGATGCTTGCTCATGGCTGGGGTGTCTCAACGGGATGCTATTTTTAATTGCTCCCTGCCGCGCTGCGCCACTTTTATTATGCACCGAGGTGCTGTTGTGGCTGCAGGGGAGGAGGCGTGGTTGAGGCTCGTTTCCCAGACGAGAGAGAGAGCATCAAGGCTCAGACCAAGTCTGAACAATAACCAGATTGACAGCTGACACTCAGATTCTCCACCCCCCTGCCAGAAGGAAGCTTCAGGGTGACATTTGGAAGTAGATCAACTCCCCGCTGCGCCAAAGATTCTTCTCGTAGGAAGCTTGAAGAGTTTTATACATGTGCCAGCCAGTGCTATTTTTCTAGAAAATAAAAATATATATGATAAAATATATTTATTAGGTATTCCCTTTGCAGCTGAAAGGGGAAGCTTAGACAGGCTGTCACTTCCAAAATATAGGACATAGGTCTTCAACCAGTGAGGGCCAGTACAGTCCATAATGTCCTGGAGAACATCTCCTGGCAGCTTTTGGGGGTGCAATTATCTGTTCTATCGGAACTTGTTGCCTTTGTCCATGGAGTTTTTTAATGAGGGTGAAAGAGGAGAGCGCAAAATATGGTCTGAAGCTCAACATCAAAAAAACGAAGATCATGGCCACTGGTCCCATCACCTCCTGGCAAATAGAAGGGGAAGAAATGGAGGCAGTGAGAGATTTTACTTTCTTGGGCTCCATGATCACTGCAGATGGTGACAGCAGCCACGAAATTAAAAGACGTCTGCTTCTTGGGAGAAAAGCAATGACAAACCTAGACAGGAACTTAAAAAGCAGAGACATCACCTTGCCGACAAAGGTCCGTATAGTTAAAGCCATGGTTTTCCCAGTAGTGATGTATGGAAGTGAGAGCTGGACCATCAAGAAGGCTGATGGCCGAAGAATGGATGCTTTTGAATTCTGGTGCTGGAGGAGACTCTTGAGAACCCCATGGACTGCAAGAAGATCCAACCTCTCCATTCTGAAGGAAATCAGCCCTGAGTGCTCACTGGAAGGACAGATCCTGAAGCTGAGGCTCCAGTACTTTGGCCACCTCAAGAGAAGAGAAGACTCCCTGGAAAAGACCCTGATGTTGGGAAAGATGGAGGGCACAAGGAGAAGGGGACGACAGAGGACAAGATGGTGGGACAGTGTTCTCGAAGCTATGAATATGAGTTTGATCAAACTGCGGGATGCAGTGGAAGACAGGAGGGCCTGGCGTGCTCTGGTCCAGGGGGTCATGAAGAGTCGGACACAACTAAACGACTCAACAACAACAATAACAACAACCGGAACTTGAGGTCCATAGAAGTAGTGAGGATCCACAGCAGGGTCTCTAGCAAGGCAGGACCCTGGACAGCTCCCAGTGTAGTGGAGCTTGAGAAGATGTTGTCTCAGCAAACGCAGAGCCTAGCTGTGTCACAGAGAAGCTCAGGCTGATCAGACCAGAGGAGGCCCCCCCTTTCCTGTCTGGACTAGGACTATACTCTTCTGATCAGATGCTCACCCCATCAATTCTCACAAGCGCTGCAGAAGAATGGCAACAGCCATTTTCAAAAATAAGATACTTATTTCCTTTTATATATACAGTGGATGCCCGGGTTCCGAATGTGATCTGTGCAAGAAGCACATTCGCAACCTGAAGCGCCATGCATGCGCACACGCGGGTCACGATTCGGCGCTTCTGCGCATGTGCAAGCGCCGAAACCCAGAAGTAACCAGTTCCGGTATTTCCGGGTTCGGTGCGCAACCCAAAATCGCGCAATCCGAAGAGTCTGTAACCCAAGGTATGACTGTATATAAAACAATTGTTATTGGTTCTGCAATTTAGTTTTACATTCACAAAAAGAAAAAAGAAAATCGAAATTTATAGAATTCTCCGAATTCTCAGACTTCCATCCTGCCTTCTCTGAGGGTCCTCTAGTAACCATTTTCACTGCATATCATATTATCCTCCATTTAGCCACAAATCTCTGTTTTCTCCTATAGTTCTTTGCACACTGCAAGCATTATTTCAATCCTGCTAACGTTTTTAACTGTTTACAGTGTTCTGTCAAATATATTACAATTCCCCCCCCCCCAGTCTTTATTGAAGTTTTTATCGTCCTGATTCCTGATTGTCCCCAGTCATTTTGGCCATCTCAGCATAGACCATCAGTCCAAATTCCTCAATTTCTGGGAATGGAGTTGAGAGACGGTGGCTTCTGTGGCGGAGATCTGTTGCAACATATTTGTGTAGTGCCCTGTGTCTTGACGTTTGATTGAAAGACAGGTCCCTGCCCCAAGGGGGCTTGCAAATTGTACTGTGGAGAGTGTATTAACTTGTGGTCTGTGTGTGTGGTTTGGGAGCTGCATGGCCAGGGAAAAAACAATGCTGTCCAGGGTTGTAAAGACTGCGGAGAGAATAATTGGGCGCACTCTTCCCACCTTGGATCAAATCTACGCTGCCAGGTGCCATAACAAAGCCGCAGAGATAGCGCAGGATAGTGCGCACCCCGGAAATAATCTCTTTCAGCTTTTGCCTTCTGGAAGAAGGTCCAGGGTTATAAAGGCCAGGACTAGCCGCCTGAGAAACAGTTTCTACGCAAATTCAATTCTGGTTCTAAACGCAGCATAAGGGGGGGTCTCTATAGTACAGTGTATTTTAAAATGGGGTTTCAGAGTTTTTAGGGGTTTTTGAATGTTTTATGTAGTTTTTCAATTTCTTTGTTCTGCATGGGACAATGACAATAAAGATATCGTATATCGTTTTACTGTCCAATCTTCTCTTGCAGGTATTGTGTCATTCTTCCATCTTTTGGCTAAGAGCATCTTAGCACCCGTAATTCCTAATAAAAAGGCTTCTGGTTTCTTTACAAAAGTTGTTTTGAACATTTTTTAAAGCTCATTATATATCATCTTTACTGCTTTACAAGCCCACCTCATAGGACAAAAGGTGCCCACATTTTTTCCCGGCCAACCACACGCTCGTTCCTTTCTCCTGCCCCCTTTGTGTAAGCTATCTTGGGGAAAATAAATCAAATTAAATAATAATAATTGGGATGAATCAACCATTCCTGACAATCAAGGGCTTGTTCTCTTAAATACAGAACTCACTAAGTGTGTGTCGAGAGGAAATGAAGGTGAAAGCAAAATTAGAGCTCATCTGTTTTTTTGTTTTTCCTCCCCCTCCCAGGGAGCAAACCTGAGATGATGATCACTGCTAATTAGAAAATGGGCAGCTGCCAGTTCCTCTCATCCTGACATCTCATCCCGCCACCTTGTCGCAAGCGACGTCATTCGCCCATCCATCCCTTTGGGGCCAACGATGACTTGCCAGCCAACTCTCCGGAGTGGGGGGGCGAGTGTTAAGAAGACTCCCCCGGAGACAAAGCAGAGAGGGTCGAGCTCCTCTTTTCAAGCCAGCCGGAGGAGCGCTCATAGGGGGCAGCCCTCGGTGACTCACGCAGCGTTCACACAAACAAACGAGCTCTTAAGGGCTGCCAGCCTCCGAAAGTTCATTAACTCTGGACACAGGTGCGGCGCTTGGAAAAGGGTGGCGGTTTGGATGTTCCTGATCTGCATTCATTTCCCTTCCTGTTTTCTTCCAGTTATTATAATCGCGTTGGCTGCTTTCTCTGGTCTCCCGGCTTTATTTAAGCCATTCCATTCGGCTAGCTTAGGGACGCGGGTGGCGCTGTGGGCTAAACCACAGAGCCTAGGGCTTGCCGATCAGAAGGTCGGCGGTTTGAGTCCCCGCGATGACGGGGTGAGCTCCCATTGCTCGGTCCCTGCTCCTGCCCACCTAGCAGTTCAAAAGCACGTCAAAGTGCAAGTAGATAAATAGGTACCGCTCTGGCGGGAAGGTAAACGGCGTTTCCGTGCGCTGCTCTGGTTCGCCAGAAGCAGCTTAGTCATGCTGGCCACATGACCCGGAAGCTGTACGCCGGCTCCCTCGGCCAGTAAAGCGAGATGAGCGCCGGAACCCCAGAGTTGGTCACAACTGGACCTAATGGTCAGGGGTCCCTTTACCTTTACCTATGACTGTACTGCTGGAGAGAGGTCTTCCTTCTCTTCCCCAAACCAAGAACAGCCACATTTATTTCTTCCCGTTGCCGAATTCAGAGTCTGGGCAAGCGACGCTCCTTCTCTCCCACCCTCCCCGGGGAAGCCCAGCCAAGGCCGGCTGGGAGGAGAGCGAACGAGGGAACATGTTGCCAAGCAGATGGGCATGGTGCTAGTCCATATGGAGACTTGCAGATGTACAGCCATGCGTGGAACTATTCTGGGTTTCAAAGCTGGAAGGGGCGGCTGTTCGCCTTCGCCGCAGAGCGTGGCGGTGTCCCGAGCCAGGAATTAGGTGTTGATTTTGTGCGGAGAGGAACAGCCTCAGAGGTGCTTCCAAAGTCAACGCGAGCTTTTAAATATAAGCCTCTCGATCGCCGCCGCCGTTATTTAAAGCACACGGTAATTGAAAAACGGGATGATTAATTGCTCCCACACTGCCAACATCCACTGGGGGTTGTGTTTTTAATTTATTTATTTATGACAAAACATCTCCACTCTTCGAGAATAGAAACTCGCAAATGAAAATCTGGGGAAGGTGGAGAGAGAGGGAGATAAACGAGGAACCTACAGAGATCTGGTGACCAACCGAGAAGGCGAAGGAAGACTTAAAGTAGGCATAAGCCCTCCAGATGCTTTTTTAGCCTACAACTCCCATGATCCCTAGCTAACAGGACCAGTGGTCAGGGATGATGGGAATTATAGTCCCAAAACATCTGGAGGGCAGAGTTTGCCTATGCCTGACTTAAAGGGAGCGAAGAAACTTTGGAATCTGTGAGGATTCGCTCTTACAGAGGATTCCTGTAACCCTCGAGATGGAACTGTGGAACAATGGTCACCTTCCTAGATGTCTTTAAAAGACAAATTCACGGAGGCAGGGCTGGATTAAGACCTTTAGAGGCCCTAAAATGTATTGTATGTTGGTGCCCCCATAAACAGCAATAACCCATGAAACAAAATTTTGTTTTTTCGAAAATGAAACAAAACCTGCATTTGGGGCGAGATGAGCACCGCAACCCCACAGTCGCCTTTGACTGGACTTAACCGTCCAGGGGTCCTTGACATTTTTTACCTACCTATTACGCTGAATGCTTCATTGAGCCCTGCATGTAGGGAGAGAAGGAGAAGGAATAAAATCTCGGCTACGCTTTCCCACAAACGTGAAGTTGGGTACGACAGAGCAGAGTTCGGTAAGGAATCATTGGATCGAAAAGTTCACAAAATGAAGCAAGAAGCCAGCCCGTACGACATTAGGTGAAGCAATGTGAATACGCTAGCCTAATTGGTAAAGGTAAAAGGACCCCATTTTGTGGGTTTCCGCTGCCGATTGTATGTTCGGATTTTTCTTGTTGTCCGGTTTCACCGAACTTTCCGGTCACGCCTTGTATGATCCTACGAAAAGAAAAAAATGAAGGTGAGTTGTCAGGAAGTTTGAGCATATCCCAATAGCTGTCTCCCTTCCTTTTATTGGAGGGTCCTATTAACACCTCAACAACCTCAGATATGCAGATGACACAACCTTGATGGCAGAAATTGAGGAGGAATTAAAGAACCTTTTAATGAGGGTGAAAGAGGAGAGCGCAAAATATGGTCTGAAGCGCAACATCAAAAGAACTAAGATCATGGCCACTGGTCCCATCACCTCCTGGCAAACAGAAGGGGAGGAAATGGAGGCAGTGAGAGATTTTACTTTCTTGGGCTCCATGATCACTGCAGATGGTGACAGCAGTCACGAAATTAAAAGACGCCTGCTTCTTGGGAGGAAAGCGATGACAAACCTAGACAGCATCTTAAAAAGCAGAGACATCACCTTGCCAACAAAGGTCCGTATAGTTAAAGCCATGGTTTTCTGTATGGAAGTGAGAGCTGGACCATAAAGAAGGCTGATCACCGAAGAATGGATGCTTCTGAATTCTGGTGCTGGAGGAGACTCTTGAGAGTCCCATGGACTGCAAGAAGATCAAACCTCTCCATTCTGAAGGAAATCAGCCCTGAGAGCTCACTGGAAGGACAGATCCTGAAGCTGAGGCTCCAGTACTTTGGCCACCTCATGAGAAGAGAAAACTCCCAGGAAAAGACCCTGATGTTGGGAAAGATGGACGGCACAAGGAGAAGGGGACGACGGAGGACAAGATGGTGGGACAGTGTTCTCGAAGCTACGAATGCGAGTCTGACCAAGCTGCGGGAGGCAGTGGAAGACAGGAGGGCCTGGCGTGCTCTGGTCCAGGGCGTCACAAAGAGTCAGACACGACTAAATGACTAAACAACAACAACAACAACAACTTAACACCTCATCGGGAATGGGGACAGAATTGAACCCAATAAAAGTTTGAGAGGAGTGCGGTGGGAATGATGAAGATAAGAGCTCAGGAATAGAGGAAAGCTGTTTAGCAAAGCCAGGAATCTCTTTCCAAGTCTCAAGAAAGACATACCTCCCGATGGACCTTTCCCCCTCCCCTCACGCACACGACCTCCTCTCCCCCCCCCAATATCTCCCACCAACTAAACATCAAATGCAACAAATGGGAGGTCTGAAAAGCCTCTAGGCCCTGGGATTTGTTGCTAAGCAACGGGATGCAACTTTGCCTTCTCCTCTTTTGGGGCCTGACCGAAATAATAATCAAAATATCATTTGATCTGAATCCCCCCCCCCCAGTGTTGAAGGTGAGGAGTTGTACAATGTGCCGCCACAAAGGAGAGGGAAAGAGGCAGGCAAAGTCGGAGAAGCTTGGCTGCGGGATCAAGTCAGAAAAGGGCTGGTCCAGCCCAAACCCCTGTTCTCACAGTGGACAACCATATGATTAAAGGTAAAGGGACCCCTGACCGTTAGGTCTAGCCATGACCGACTCTGGGGTTGTGGCGCTCATCTCGCTTTATTGGCCAAGGGAGCTGGTGTACAGCTTCTGGGTCATGTGGCCAGCAGGACTAAGCCGCTTCTGGCAAACCAGAACGGCGCACGGAAACGCCGTTTACCTTCCCGCCAGAGCGGTACCTATTTATCTACTTGCACTTTGACGTGCTTTCGAACTGCTAGGTTGGCAGGAGCAGGAACCGAGCAACGGGAGCTCACCCCGTCATTGCGGGGATTCGAACCGCCGACCTTCTGATCTGCAAGCCCTAGGCTATGTGGTTTATACCACAGTGCCACCCGTGTCCCTAACCAGATGATTACTTACAGTAATACCTCTGATTACGAACTGTCCACCTTGCAAACGCTTCGGGTTATGAGCTCCGCTAACCTGGAAGTCGGTGCTCCTGGTTGTGAACTTTGCCCCGGGATGCGGGTGGAAATCGAGTGCCAGAGGTGGACCCATTGGTGAAAGCAAGCCTCAGGTTAAGAATGGTTTCGAGTTGAGAACGGACCTCTGGAACGAATTAAGTTCGTAACCAGAGCTACCACTGTATTAGATTTGCACACTGGCCGAAGGTGGCAGGGCGGGTCGTGACAGGAAAAAAACAAAACGGGAACACAAAACACGCCACCAAATGAAAGAAACCAACATCGCCCCCCCCCCCAAAACACATTTAAAAGGCCGTAGAATGTCAAGCAGCCCAAGGCTATAGTGAAAGGTTTTTTCCTGGTACCTCAAGATATGTAAGAAGAAGAAGAGGAGGAGTTTGGATTTGATATCCTGCTTTATCACTACCCTAAGGAGTCTCAAATGGGACGTGGGTGGCACTGTGGGTTAAACTACAGAGCCTAGGACTTGCTGATCAGAAGGTCGGCGGTTTGAATCCCCACAATGACGGGGTGAGCTCCCGTTGCTCGGTCCCTGCTCCTGCCAACCTAGCAGTTCGAAAGCACGTCAAAGTGCAAGTAGATAAATAGGTACCACTCTGGCGGGAAGGTAAATGGCGTTTCCGTACGCTGCTCTGGTTCGCCAGAAGCGGCTTAGTCCTGCTGGCCACATGACCCGGAAGCTGTACGCCGGCTCCCTTGGCCAGTAAAGCGAGATGAGCGCTGCAACCCCAGAGTCGGCCACGACTGGACCTAATGGTCAGGGGTCCCTTTACCTTTACCTTTAAGGAGTCTCAAAGCAGCTAACAATCTCATTTCCCTTCCTCCCCCACAACAAACTCTGTGAGGTGAGTGAGGCTGAGAGACTTCAGAGAAGTGTGACTGGACCAAGGTCACCCAGCAGCTGCATGTGGAATGAAGGTTCCAGGTGAGCCTATCTGGGGAGAGCGCCCCACAAGTGAGGAGCCACCCCAGAAAAGGCCCTGTACTCGTATCGCCATCCTCCAGACCTCTCACAGAGGGGGCACACGAGGAAAGGCCTCTGAGGATTTGGGGAACAATGCTGTGCGGCAGCTGCGAGCGACAGGCTTTCATCACTCAAGACCGATCAATTCCCGCCTCTAAGGGACCTCTGCCCCTTCAATTTTTGTTTTGTGTAATCAGATCATCTACCGGTGCCGTTGTTCTGTTTCTGAATCAGGCTCCACGTTTGATCTCACCGCCTTCCCTTTTTGTTAGCAACGGTTTCCCCTGCCCGCTTTGCCTTTCATTAAAACGGTATTTTCTGAATTTTCACCAACCTAGTAATTTATCTCTGTGCGGAGATACAATGACCCAGGCGGGGTGGGGATAAAGTTGCCTGCTTTCTTCCGCATACAAAAAATAATCGCTCAAAGCATGAATAGGCAAACTAAGGCCCGGGGGCCAGATCCGGCCCAATCGCCTTCTAAATCCGGTCTGCGGTCGGCCCGGGAATCAGCCTGTTTTTACATGAGTAGAATGTGTCCTTTCATTTAAAATGCATCTCTGGGTTATTTGTGGGGCATAGGAATTCGTTCATTTTTTCCCCCTTCCAAAATATAGTCCGGCCCCCCACAAGGTCTGAGGGACAGCAGACCGGCCCCCTGCTGAAAACATTTGCTGATCCCTGGCTTAGAACATGGCTAGGCAAACTAAGGCCCGGGGGCCGGATCCAGCCTAATGGCCTTCTATATCTGGCCCGTGGACGGTCCGGGAATCAACGTGTTTTTACATGAGTAGAATATGCCCTTTTATTTAAAATGCATCTCTGGGTTATTTGTGGGGCATAGGAATTCATTCATCCCCCCCCCCAAAAAAAAACATAGTCCGGCCCCCCACAAGTTCTGAGGGACAGTGGACCGACCGCCTGCTGAAAAAGTTTGCTGACCCCTGCCTTAGAAAGAGCTCCTTTGCACGGTCGGAATCGGAATCAGGATGGCCAGGGATTGAGTATGTGTGAGAAATTTGGTTCAGTATGCTGCTGGCAATGGACCAGTATGCATTTCGGGTGAGGTCAAGCTGTTGGACAGTCGCAGCACTAGCTGTGGCTGTAGAGACCGATTTGGGAGAGAGATGTTTTGTTGTAAGGTCCGTATAGTTCAAGCTATGGCTTTTCCCAGATGTATGGAAGTGAGAGCTGGACCATAAAGAAGACTGATCGCCGAAGAATTGATGCTTTTGAATTCTGGTGCTGGAAGAGACTCTTGAGAGTCCCATGGACTGCAAGAAGATCAAACCTCTCCATTCTGAAGGAAATCAGCCCTGAGTGCTCACTGGAAGGACAGATCCTGAAGCTGAGGCTCCAAGACTTTGGCCACCTCAGGAGAAGAGAAGACTCCCTGGAAAAGACCCTGATGTTGGGAAAGATGGAGGGCGCAAGGAGAAGGGGACGACAGAGGACGAGATGGTGGGACAGTGTTCTCGAAGCTACCAGCATGAGTTTGACCAAACTGCGGGAGGCAGTGGAAGACAGGAGGGCCTGGCATTCTCTGGTCCAGGGGGTCACAAAGAGGCGGACATGACTAAACGACTAAACAACAACAACATGTTTTATTGCAGCTGGGGCAGAGGAAGGCGTCCGGTTGTGCTGCTTGTGTGTTCTTGTCTCTGTGGTCATTCCTTTCGTGATCCTTTCTAACCGGCTTAACCTTTTCTGTGGTTGCCAAGGGGGAAGCCATGACCAGTCACTTCCAGTTTATGTGCAGCCTTCCTGATTCACAGCAGGGGTCAACAATGATGTTCGGCCTCTTTGCAACGTCTTTTATAAACGCGTGGGCTGCCATGATTTCTCTCTCTGTCCCTATTTGAGCCAGGTGTCTGCAAACTTTTTCAGCAGGGGGCCGGTCCACTGTCCCTCAGACCTTGGGGGGTGGGGTGGTGGATTATATTTTGAAAAATGTATATGAACGAATTCCTATGCCCCACAAATAACCCAGAGATGCATTTTAAATCACAGGGCACATTCTACTCATGTAAAAACACACTGATTCCCAGACCGTCCGTGGTCCATATTTAGAAGGCGATTGGGTCAGATCCGGCCCCCGGGCCTTACTTTGCCTACTCATGTCCTAAGTGAAGGTTTCCCATGTCCCCTTCCTCTCCCCATCAGCTCCTTTCTTAAATGACGACACTGTTATCACAGAGGCGAGGGCTTTCGATGTCTACCAGCCACGATGGCTAGACTCTGCCCCTGCAGTCACGACTTGCTTGAAGCCCCTCGAGTCGTCCTCGCCCAATTTCCCACAGGCATCTACTTGGCCCTCGTGAGAGCATCCAGGCCCATCTTTGTTGTTTGTTTTTTTAATAATATTTATTAAAGTTTTAAATGTCACAGAAAGAAAAAATAAAAATACCACATTAAACAAAAATAAAATAACACATCCAGTAAACAAAGACGAAAAAACAAAAACAAAAAACAGCAAATTTTCTCGTTACTTGTCTTTCATTAGCTTATTTCCTTTACCTCCTCACACCTCCCTTTTTTTGTATTCTAGATCAATTATCCATTTCAGCAAATCCTTTCCCTCTTTTAAATTATAGTCCTGTAATTTATCTTAATATAATGTAACTTTACTTTTCCTCCTTTCACCAATTAACAATCAGTTATTCCCAAATCCTTTATATAATTCCGGCTAAAATCATATAATATCATTCCAACATCCTTCTAACAGTTATTAATTTTACAATGTTTCTGTAAATAGTCTTTAAATTTCTTCCAATCTTCCTCCACCGACTCTTCTCCCTGGTCTCGGATTCTGCCAGTCATTTCCGCCAGTTCCATGTAGTCCATCACCTTCATCTGCCATTCTTCCCAGGTGGGTAAACATCCAGGCCCATCTTTGGCCCCTATCCCAGCACGCTCTTCTTCTCTTCTAGTGTAGCCAGAGCAATAATTAATAATAATAATAATTTATTATTTATACCCCGCCCCTCTGGCTGAGTCTCCCCAGCCACTCTGGGCGGCTCCCAATCAAGTGTTAAAAATAATACAGCATTACATATTAACAACTTCCGTAAACAGGGCTGCCTTCGGATGTCTTTTAAAGATAAGATAGCTGCTTATTTCCTTCACATCTGAAGGGAGGGTGTTCCACAGGGCGGGTGCCACTACCGAAAAGGCCCTCTGTCTGGTTCCCTGTAACCTCACTTCTCGCAATGAGGGAACCGCCAGAAGGCCCTCGGCGCTGGATCTCAGTGAACGATGGGGGTGGAGACGCTCCTTCAGGTATACAGGACCGAGGCTGTTTAGGGCTTTAAAGGTCAGCACCAACACTTTGAATTGTGCTTGGAAATGTACTGGGAGCCAATGTAGGTCTTTCAAGACCGGTGTTATGTGGTCTCGGCGGTCGCTCCCAGTCACCAGTCTAGCTGCCGCATTCTGGATTAATTGCAGTTTCTTGGTCACCTTCAAGGGTAGCCCCATGTAGAGCGCATGGCAGTAGTCCAAGCGGGAGATAACCAGAGCATGCACCACTCTGGCGAGACAATCTGCGGGCAGGTAGGGTCTCATCCTGCATACCAGATGGAGCTGCCCTGGACACAGAATTGACTTGCGCCTCCATGGACAGCTGTGAGTCCAAAATGACCCCCAGGCTGCGCACCTGGTCCTTCAGGGACACAGTCGCCCCATTCAGGACCAGGGAGTCCCCCGCACCCGCCTGCCTCCTGTCCCCCCAAAACAGTACTTCTGTCTTGTCACGATTCAACCTCAATCTGTTAGCTGCCACCCATCCTCCAACCGCCTCCAGGCACTCAACAACGGCTCTCCTTGTTCCGTGGGCAAAAACACGGCAACATCAGATCCCAGCTATGCTGGCGCTTCAGGTTTGGGGATTTCAATAACAAGATAAGGGGGATTTGCAGCTGAGCCGCCAGGATTTTCTTCCAGTGGCTTAAAATTCCCTGTGGGGAATAAAAAGGCCTGTGGTCTGTTGTATCACACTGGCTGCACATGAACAGAGCTCACCCCGTCAACTCGGACAGGCTGGTGTGTGTGTTTTCTTATTTCGCCGGGTCTAGAGAGGACCACAGCAGTCTGAATTTCATCTAGGTTTTGCCTCTGCAAAACCTAGCCCTCTTCCCCCAGCCGGTCTCTGTCACTGAGGTGAAGCCGTTTGAAGTGGGGGAGCAGGAAAGACTTGGAGGTATGTTTCCAAGCACAATTGAAAGTGTTGATGCTGACCTTGAAAGCAGGGTGAGACCAGGGCTGCTGTTTATCAGCTCCACCTGGTACGCAGGATGAGACCCTCCCTGCCCGCAGACTGTCTTGCCCGAGTGGTGCATGCTCTGGTTATCTCCCGCTTGGACTACTGCTATGTGCTCCACGTGGGGCTACTTTTGTAGGTGACCCGGAAACTACAACTAATCCAGAATGCAGCAGCTAGACTGGGGACTGGGAGCGGCCGCCGAGACCACATAACACCGGTCCTGAAAGATCTACATTGGCTCCCAGTACATTTTCAAGCACAATTCAAAGTGTTGGTGCTGACCTTGAAAGCCCTAAACGGCCCAGTATCCCTGAAGGAGCGTCTCCACCTCCATCATTCAGCCCAGACACTGAGGTCCAGCTCCGAGGGCCTTCTGGCAGTTCCCTCACGGCAAGAAGCCAAGTCCCAGGGAACCAGGCAGAGGGCCTTCTCGGTGGTGGCACCCGACCTGTGGAATGCCCTCCTGCCAGATGCCAAGGAAATAAACAGCTATCTGACTTTTAGAAGACATCTGAAGGCAGCCCTGTTTAGGGAAGCTGTTAATGTTTGATGGATTATTGTATTTTAATATTTTGTTGGAAGCCACCCAGAGTGGCTGGGGAAGCCCAGCCAGATGGGCGGGGTATAACTAATAAACAACAAAATGTTAAAATACAGTAATCCATCAAACATTAAAAGCTTCCCTAAACAAGGCTGCCTTCAGATGTCTTCTAAAAGTCTGGTAGTTGTTGTTCTCTTTGACATCTGGTGGGAGGGCGTTCCACAGGGAGGGTGCCGCCACCGAGAAGGCCCTCTGCCTGGTTCCCTGTAACTTAGCTTCTCGCAGCGAGGCAACTACCAGAAGGCCCTCAGTGCAAAGGAGAATCTTGAGGGCCAGAGAGAGAGCTGCGTTTGGCCCCCAGACCTGAACCCCCCCCCCAAGTCTGACACACAGCCAGGTCTGGAGCTGAAACCCCCATCTGACTCCATACCTTCTAAGTGTCCCCGTTTTCCAGGGACAGTCCTGGAATCACAGGAGCCGTCCCGGTTTCTGATTTCATCTCACCAGTGCCCCAAGCCATGTTCACATGCGCACCAGCAAACTGGGCCACTCGTAGACCCCTGCTGGCAAACTTCTCCCCCTATCCGCCTCCTGCCTTTTGAAACACACGCCTCCCCCCGTCGCTGCTGTCCGTCTTCTGCCTGTTTTTAGAGAACCGATTTGAGGCTCCCACTGTGCTCTGGCGAGGAAAACAGAAGTTAATTGAATCTGCGCTGTTGCCCCCTGCAAGTCCTTGCTGCGCCGTCGAGACATAAGGAAGGAGCTCCTCTTCACAGCAACCTGCTGGCTACGAGGGTCTTGGAGAACTCCCTTTGACACCCAAATTGCAGGGGGCGCTTCAGTCGAAATTGCTTCCCTGCTCTTTTTTCCAGGACAGAGGCCACATTGCATTCTGGGCAGCTCTTTTGCAAACCTGTTTTGGTTTACAAACGGACCTGCGGAACGGATTATGGTTGTAAGCCCAAGGTACCACTGTACAGTCGTACCTTAAATCCCGGACACCTTGCGAGTCAAATGTTTTGGCTCCCAAACCCAGAAGTGAGTGTTCTGGTTTGCGAATGTTCTTTGGAACCCAAATGTCTGACTCAGCTTCTGATTGGCTGCAGGAGCTTCTTGCAGTCAATCAGAAGCCGGGCTTTGGTTTCCAAAAGTTTTGGAAGTCGAACGGATTTCCGGAACGGATTCCGTTTGACTTCCGAGGTACCACTGTACTTTCCAAAATATGTAGTGGGTTTGTGTGTGCATGATCAGAAGGTCGGCGGTTCGAATCCCCATGACGGGGTCCTAGCTCAGTCCCAGCTCTTGCCAACCTAGCAGTTCGAAAACACACCAGCGCAAGTAGATAAATAGGTACCGCTCTGGCGGGTAGGTAAACAGTATTTCCGTGCGCTGCTCCGGTTTTTCCAGAAGCGGCTTAGTCATGCTGGCCACATGACCCGGAAAAACTGTCTGTGGACAAATGCCGGGTCCCTCGGCCTGTAAAGCTAGATGAGCGCCAATACCCCAGAGTCGTGTATGTAACTAATATAAGCATTTTTGTGCATCCTTTTCCCTAATCAACACATTTTGCCTGCAGCATTTGGGCTGCAAGATTACCCTGGAAAATACGTGCAAATCTTGAAGGATAGCTGTGTTCTGATTTGTCTGTTGGAAGATGGCGTCAGGCAGGTTTGCATTTAGAAACACAAACTGAGCAAATCTCTCCCTGCACCCCTATTCCTCCCCCAGCCACCCACTTCCTAGGTGTCCCCTGTTGCAGGAATTTATGTATAGGTTAGGGGTTTTTGCCCCTCCAGCAGGTATCACGCACATGCAGCCCACTACCAAAATCAGCACAATCGCTTTTGTGACTTTTGTGATTTGTCCCCACAAATCAGAGTTTCTTCCTATCTTTTCAAAGGGCCTTTGCTGCACGATACCAAATGCCAGAATTCCCTGATCAATGTATCTCTGTACTGGCTCACTGGGAAAACTTCAGAAATTCATATAGACAGGTGAGCTCAGCTCCTCAGCAGCCCCTCTGCCTGAGTGATAATCCCTGGCCTCCTGATACCTGAGTGCCAGACTGGTAGTCATTCCAGAAATAACAAACCCAGATAAAGACAAAAGGGTGTGATGAACTTGGCTGGGAAACAGGGAAATGTAAATATCTCTTTTGTTTCACTTGATGGTGGAGGGCAAGGAGAACCATGGGGCAGGGTCCAGGATGCTCAGATTACGGCCACCAGACCTCCCCTTTCATGATGTAACCATGATGTATTAGTGATGTAATTTGGGGGGTGTAACATGGGGATTAAAAAGGTAAGGGGGCCCCTGATCATTAGGTCCAGTCGTGGCCGACTCTGGGGTTGCGGCACTCATCTCGCTTTACTGGCCGAGGGAGTCGGCGTACAGCTTCCGGGTCATGTGGCCAGCAGGACTAAGCCGCTTCTGGCGAACCAGAGCAGCGCACGGAAACGTCGTTTGCCTTCCCGCCGGAACAGTACCTATTTATCTACTTGCACTTTGACGTGCTTTCGAACTGCTAGGTTGGCAGGAGCAGGGACCGAGCAACGGGAGCTCACCCCGTCGCAGGGATTCGAACTGCCGACCTTCTGATCGGCAAGTCCTAGGCTCTGTGGTTTAACCCACAGCACCACCCATGTCCCAGAAAACATGGGGATTAGCAGCTAATAAAATCTTGGTTTCTCTTTTGTTCGGGGCTTCCATCTTGTTCCACCTGATGGCAGGTGGGATTCCTGTCGCGACAGTCTTCAATAAAGACCAAGCCTACTGGCTGCTCTTTTGCTCCAATATTCCTGCTGGGTGTCTTTGCTTTTTGTCCAAGGGAGCCCTCGGATTTCTCCGTTAACACCCCCACGCCCCGATCCCGATTCCCACGGCGCCATCCTTCGACTCAGCATAGCAACGGGTCCACTGGTCTATCTTCGCTCGGCTGCGTCAGGAATGTCTGAGACGTGAAACCAGCAAGAGGCGGGTTTAATGGGAGCCCGTCTTTCTCTCACACATCAAGTGGTGCTTCTGTGAATTGTTAGGCTCTTGACGCCGGGCCGCCCAGAAGGTCGATGCTCTTGGATGCTCGCTTGCACCGCACATCCACTTTGCGGGGAGGGAGCCAAGAGATGCTCTCTTTGCCGGTGGCGGAAATTGAGGCTGCCTGGCTCGTGCAAAATCCTGGCTTCCAAGTATTATGGGTAATGTTGACGGCCCGTTTTCCGACTGAAGCATCCTCGAGGCAATGTGAAAATGCATCCTCCTCTGGTCTTCGGATTCTTTCGAAACAGACGCCGGCAGCCAAGCCAATGCCATGGGTGTGATGGGCACCCATCGTGCCAAAATCTCTCCACCCAGCAAAGATGAGTTTGTTACATTTGCATGCCTCTGATCCCAGAGATCCAGTGTGGTGTAGTGGTTAAGAGTGGTGGACTCGTAATCTGGGGAACCGGGTTCGCGTCTCCGCTCCTCCACATGCAGCTGTTGGGTGACCTTGGGCCAGTCACACTGCTCTGAAGTCTCTCAGCCCCACTCACCTCCCAGAGCGTTTGTTGTGGGGGAGGAAGGGAAAGGAGATTGTTAGCTGCTGTGAGACTCCTTAAAAAGGTAAAGGGCCCCCTGACCATTAGGTCCAGTCGAGGCCGACTCTGGGGTTGCGGCGCTCATCTCGCTTTACTGGCCGAGGGAGCCGGCGTACAGCTTCCGGGTCATGTGGCCGGCATGACCAAGCCACTTCTGGTGAACCAGATCAGCGCACGGAAACGCCGTTTACCTTCCCGCCGGAGCGGTACCTATTTATCTACTTGCACTTTGACGTGCTTTCGAACTGCTAGGTGGGCAGGAGCAGGGACCGAGCAACGGGAGCTCACCCCGTCATTGCGGGGATTCGAACCGCCGATCTTCTGATCGGCAAGCCTGCTCTGGAGTCCCTTCAAACTCCCCCCACAGAAAACACCCACCAGCAGCCAACTGATAACCCCAGATGCTGCAGTGAAGCCAAATCGATGTCTCGCTCTGCGAACTCTGCGAACTCTATTAAAAGCTACCGCCAAGCACTTGGAAAGCTACAAGCTTCCCTTGATGGTGGTTCTCTTCTTCTTCTTCTTCTTCCTCCTCCTCCTCCTCCTCTTCCACAGCGCAGAGGGTGTTTGGCCCAGATTGTGAGATGTTGAGTTGGGGGAGCTTTCCCTGGGAGCAGGGGAACTGGACAGTCTAATCAACGCTCGGGAGAAAAAACCGCCAGGCCTCGAGAGGGTAATAGGTTCCCATAGCAACTTTTGACACAGATTTTTTGGGGGGGAAAGGAGGGGGGCAATGGATGAGAGAGCGTGGGGGTGGGGGAGGGGATAAGTGGTCGGAAACAAAGAGGGATGAGAGAGTGGCCTGGAACGCTGGACGGATGGACGAAGAGCTGTGCCAATTCTGACATTTCTTGCTAACAGCGACCAGCCAGAAACCCCCAGGGAAAATGCACTTCTTGTTGTTTAGTCGTTTAGTCGTGTCCGACACTTCGTGACCCCCTGGACCAGAGCACGCCAGGCCCTCCTGTCTTCCACTGCCTCCCGCAGTTTGGTCAAACTCATCTTAGCAGCTTCGAGAACACTGTCCCACCATCTCGTCTTCCGTCGTCCCCTTCTCCTTGCACCCTCCATCTTTCCCAACATCAGGGTCTTTTCCAGGGAGTCTTCTCTTCTCATGAGGTGGCCAAAGTACTGGAGCCTCAGCTTCAGGATCTGTCCTTCCAGTGAGCACTCAGGGCTGATTTCCTTCCGAATGGAGAGGTTGGATCTTCTTGCAGTCCATGGGACTCTCAAGAGTCTCCTCCAGCACCAGAATTCAAAAGCATCCATTCTCCGGCGATCAGCCTTCTTTATGGTCCAGCTCTCACTTCCATACATCACTACTGGGAAAACCAGAGCTTTAACTATACGGCCCTTTGTCGGCAAGGTGATGTCTCTGCTTTTTAAGATGCTGTCTAGGTAGGGACAACTCTGCTACTTAACCACCACCTTCCGAGCTCAGGACACCGAGCTCAGAGGGATAAGGCTGGGGAGATGTTGCGCCATGGAACACACCTGCTGGAAGATTTATAGCATCTTAGACTTGGGAGGGACCCAAAGGTCATCTAGTCCAAACCTCTGCAATGCAGGAATCTCAGCTAAAGCACCCAGGACAGATGGCCATCCAAGCTCTGCTTAAACACCATCCAGGAAGGGGAGTCCACCACGGTCGAACAGCTCTGACTGTCAGAAAGATCATAGAATCATAGAATCCTAGAGTTGGAAGAGACCACAAGGGCCATCGAGTCCAACCCCCTGCCAAGCAGGAAACACCATCAGAGCACTCCTGACATATGCCTGTCAAGTCTTAAAGACCTCCAAAGAAGGAGACTCCACCACACTCCTTGGCAGCAAATTCCACTGTCGAACAGCTCTTACTGTCAGGAAGTTCTTCCTAATGTTTAGGTGGAATCTTCTTTCTTGTAGTTTGGATCCATTGCTCCGTGTCCGCTTCTCTGGAGCAGCAGAAAACAACCTTTCTCCCTCCTCTATGTGACATCCTTTTATATATTTGAACATGGCTATCCTATCACCCCTTAACCTCCTCTTCTCCAGGCTAAACATGCCCAGCTCCCTTAGCCGTTCCTCATAAGGCATTGTTTCCAGGCCTTTGACCATTTTGGTTGCCCTCCTCTGGACACGTTCCAGTTTGTCAGTGTCCTTCTTGAACTGTGGTGCCCAGAACTGGACACAGTACTCCAGGTGAGGTCTGACCAGAGCAGAATACAGTGGCACTATTACTTCCCTTGATCTAGATGCAATACTCCTATTCATGCAGCCCAGAATTGCATTGGCTTTTTTAGCTGCCGCGTCACACTGTTGGCTCATGTCAAGTTTGTGGTCAACCAAGACTCCTAGATCCTTTTCACATGTACTGCTCTCAAGCCAGGTGTCACCCATCTTGTATTTGTGCCTCTCATTTTTTTTGCCCAAGTGGAATCCTCTTCCTTGTAACTTGAAGCCACGGAATCCTCTTCCTTGTAACTTGAAGCCACGGGTTCGAGTCCTGCCCTCCAGAGCAGGAGAAAACAAGCATGCTCCCTCCTCCGTGTGGCAGCCCTTCAGATATTTTAAGGTTAGCTCTCATATCTCCTCTTTTCCAGGCTAGACATACCCAGCTCCTTCGACCGTTCCTCATCAGGCTTGGTTTCCAGACCCTTGATCATCTCGGTCGCCTTCCTCTGCCCATCTTCCAGCTTGTCAACATCCTTCTTAAATTCTGGTGCCCAGAACTGGACACAGGATTCCAGGTGTGGTCTGACCAAGGCAGAATAGAGCGGGACTATCAAAAAATTAGTTTATTCTCTAGTACGGTGAATCGTTAGTTCCGTTGAATAGCACGGTGAATCATCAGTTCCACTGCTATCCCTAATATCCGTTTACTGTATTTATTTCCCCCCAGTTTGAACTATAAAATGGTGATTTTTCTTAATTCAGAATGAGAATACCCCTAAACATTTTATTAGAAAAAACCCCCACTGCTAATACCAATCATTCAAATACCAAATTATATAATTTAGGTCACCTCCCCCCATCCCCGCGAGTTCAAATTAATGGTTTGATGGTTTTCTTTATTTCTGCGTTCCAAAATCTTAATTTCAGCTACATTCTGGTTGAAATAATAATCACTTATACAACAACTGCAATATTCATAACTTCCATTCATGTCGACACATTAAGTGATTTATAAAAACTACAAGTGAGGCACTCAAACCATATCCTTGTGTGTGGCAATTAATTCTGTCTGTGATTGAGGAATGAGGGAGAACAGCAACAGGGAAAAGATAGATGTAACATTTTACAAGAACAAGGTCCTTCTCCTTAGCTGCACCTTCAACTTTCGTATATAAAGAGATGGTTAGAAGTTTGAGTGGGTGGCATGTGGCTATGATATAAGAAACAGCGAGGCAGGGAGAGAGGGCAAAATTTTGTGGGCGATTGAGATTCAAGCTCAAACACTGCCCTTTGATACCCGAAAGCACCAACAAGCCAGGGAAAAAACTGACAGAAATAAATAAGCAAGGATAGTCCAGGTTTACTGCTGCCTGACCAAAACCTTTTGAAAACCCCTCATCAACTACATTTGGGGATTTTTTTTTTTAAAAAAAACCCTGCCTTATACCAAGTCCATTTAGTTCAGTATTGCCTACACTGGCTGGAAGCATCTCACCATCTCTTTATACAGATATGTATTTGGTTTCGTTATAAATGTATACAGTGGTACCTGCAGTTGTGGACGGGATCTGTTCCAGAGGTGCGTTCGGATCCTGAGGTTTCCGCGACCTAAGGACCGCTTCTGCACATGCGCAGGCCGCTTGTGCTCATGGGCACGTAGCAAAACCAGGTAAAAAACTTCTGGGTTTGCCGTGGCGAACCAGAGCAGCGCGCGGAAACGCAGTTTACCTTCCCGCCGGAGTGGTACCTATTGATCTACTTGCACTTTGACGTGCTTTCGAACTGCTAGGTTGGCAGGAGCAGGGACTGAGCAACGGGAGCTCACCCGTCATTGCGGGGATTCGAACCGCCGACCTTCTGATCGGCAAGCCCTAGGCTCTGTGGTTTAACCCACAGCGCCACCCGCATCCTACTTAGCCTATACATAAATCTGGCCCTGGTCTCCTGAGGTCCTCCCCCCTGTATCCTTTCCACCTCCTTAGCACTTGCAGAGAGAATAATAAGCAGGGCAGGACCTTAGATCAACTTCTTGGGCGGCTGTCAATCATGCTCATTTCTGCAGCATTCTGGGCTCGGGGAGAGCCGATTTCCATCTGTCTTTTCAAAAAATGGATTTCAAATGCGCTGCATATCTTGGGGTCTGTGCCTTGTTGTTGTTTTCCCCCTAACATTCCTGGCTCAACAAATAGGCGTGCTGGGATTCAGTATCTGCTTGGCTCCTAGTCGCGTTTTGGGGTGTGATTGTGTGCAGAAACGGGAGGAGAGAGAGAGAGACCGAGCCTTATGTTCCAGCCCCGAAAGAGATCTCGACAAAGGCTGGATGGAATTCATTCCTAATACTAACAGCAATAGCGATGAAACAAAATTTCTGCCGTCAAATGCTTCCCTGCAGACCTCAGGGCGGAGATATTGCCTGGGTGGATGTCTGCAGGGAATGGGAATATTCTGGGCAGAATGGGTCCCTAGATTCAGCAGGCAGGCTGACAGCATTTTGAGGAAACTTTAGCATCAAAAGCCCCCTCTCCCCCCGCATAAAAATATTAATGCTGCAATCTTATGGCCTCTGGAAGAGTGTTTGGGGGGCCACGTTAACACCATTAACCCTGCAACCCTGTGGCCCCTGACAGAATGCTGCAAGGGCCACAAAAAACCTGGGAGGGTATCACAGGGGCCACAGTATGGCCCTTGAGCCTGTAATCCTATGGCCCCTGCGAAGATGTTTTGAGGGCCATAGAAAAACCTGGGAGTGTCTGGCGGGGGCCACGGTAAGATCGTTCACCCTGCAATTCTGTGGCCCCCGGGAGCGTATCTTAGGGAGCCAAAGGAAAGATCAGATTTCCCTCCCCAAGGACAAAGGGTGTGTGTGAGAGACAGAGCGCTCTAACCTGGAAGTTAGATGGCTTCTCGCCACTGCAGATACCTCCAGACTCCGTACTGACATCGGTTAGGGTCCCCCAAGACACCCGCAAACTGGGGTGCGGTGGAAACTCTGCCAGCCCAGGAGGCAGCATAGATTCACGATATTTTTCGCTCTATAAGACGCACCAGACCACAAGATGCACCTAGTTTTTGGAAGAGGAAAACAAGGAAAAAAATATTCTGAATCTCAGAAGCCAGAACAGCAAGAGGGATCGCTGCGCAGCGAAAGCAGCAATCCCTCTTGCTGTTCTGGCTTCTGGGATAGCTGCGCAGCCTCCATAAGACGCACACACATTTCCCCTTACTTTTTAGGAGGGGAAAAGTGAGTCTTATAGAGCAAAAAATACGGTATTTCCTTTCTTGTTGACTGCTCCACTGAGGATGAGCGAGTGAGTGTTTTGCCACTCTCTGTGCCTCCCCCGCCCCTCATCCACCCACACACCTATCTGCCCACCTGTGGACACATCCAACAGTCGTCCCCCCTCCCACACGACTGCCCAGATTTCTGCTATGCTAGAGCAGATCTAAAAGAACTACTTATGTATGCATTTCATAGATTTTTGTTCTGGGTAAAACAACAAAACAAAACAAAAACCGTCCAGGAAGCGGATTGCAACATACTTTAAAATGCAAAGTAAATAATCAAGCCGGGAATTGTTAAAAATAACAAACAAGGTCAAGGCCTGGTTAAATGCTCTGCGCATGAAAATCAAGCCAATGCGGACTGGTCTGGGTAGCAGTGCCTTCCGAAACGCGCATGTCACGATGCCGCTGTGGTCTAAACCCCTGAGCCTCTTGGGCTTGCCGATTGGGAGGTCGGCGGTTCGAATCCCTGTGACGGAGCGAGATCCCATTGCTCCATCCTAGCTCCTGCCAACCTAGCAGTTCGAAAGCACACCAGTGCAAGTAGATAAATAGGTACCACTGCGACGGGAAGGTAAATGGTGTTTTTTGTAGGGTCCTAGGATGTAAGTCATGGGCCCCGCCTGCTAGCCTTGCTCCCTAAAATATCACTGGTTTACTCCTTTCTATATATAGGGTGCTGACATTCTGCATGGGACACAGGTGGCGCTGTGGGTTAAACCACAGAGCCTAGGACTTGGCAATCAGAAGGTCGGTGGTTCGAATCCCCGCAATGATGGGGTGAGCTCCCACCGCTCGGTCCCTGCTCCTGCCAACCTAGCAGTTCGAAAGCACGTCAAAGTGCAAGTAGATAAATAGGTACCGTTCCGGCGGGAAGGTAAACGGCATTTCCGTGCGCTGCTCTGGTTCGCCAGAAGTGGCTTAGTCCTACTGGCCACATGACCCAGAAGCTGGACGCCGGCTCCCTCGGCCAATAAAGTGAGATGAGCGCCACAACCCCAGAGTCGGCCACGACTGGACCTAATGGTCAGGGGTCCCTTTACCTTTACATTATGCATGGACTGGTTGCATGGCAACATGCGCAAATGGCTTGAGATTCCTTTGAGGCCCATAAATGGCCGTATAGCATATATTCAACACAAAAAAACAGCGGCAATTTGTTGTTGACAAAGGACAGCTGGACATAGAAAGGGCCCCATTACCTTCAGTAGCTTAGGGCATGCATAGACAAACTCCAGCCCTCCAGATGTTTGGGACTACAATTCATCCCTAGCTAACAGGACCAGAGGTCCGGGATGATGGGAATTGTAGTCCCAAACATCTGGAGGGCCAGAGTTTGCTTATACCTGGATTAGGGCCCCATCAAACCTAAATCCAGCCCTCCTTGGGGGCAGCTGGTGGGGCATTGTGAGGATGCTGAACTTTTTTTGCCCTGGTCCAGCAACCTCGTGTTGTGTTCTTTTGTCACTCCTGCAGGAGTTGCTAAGGGATCCATCCCAAATTTGTGCAAGCGGGGGGGGGGGGGCAAGAATGCGTCCCGCTGCTTCGCCGTCTCGCCGCAAGCGGCGCACTGTTTTGACAGCTCGTGGCGCAAACAGTTCCACTTAGAGATTTCATGCCAACCCAAACTCATCCCGGCTTCCCCCTGACGCTTTCTCGCCACCAGAATCTTGCGATTGCCTAATCACTGTTTTCGTTTGGGGCTCGCTTCTCCCCCCGCCCCCCGCCTCACCCAGTTGCTTAATTTGCCTTTAAGAAACGTTAATACGGATAAATAATGCAGGGGGGTTGCTGCTGGGAACCGCGTCTGCTGTGTGTTTTCATCCTTCTTTTTTTGCATATGCATCTCAGCTGCCAGCTCTATCCCTCTGGATAGCAGTGAGCTGTAACTCGAAGAGGAAAAGCGTCTTGCATTTTTGCTTTTCCTCGTTGCCACATCGCGGCTCGCTTTTGTTCCTCGTTAAATGCTTCACGGACTCCACAGGTTCCCTACCCAATTTCGGTGGGCAAATAGGATAAGCTTTGCAAGATATGAGGCGCGAGCAGGGTAAGCTTTGCAAGAGGTGAGATGCAAAGGAGATAAGCTTTGCAAGAGATGAGGTGCAAGTAAGATAAACTTTGCAAGAGGTGAGATGCAAAGGAGATAAGCTTTGCAAGAGGTGAGGTGCAAGTAAAATAAACTTTGCAAGAGGTGAGATGCAAAGGAGATAAGCTTTGCAAGAGGTGAGGTGCAAGTAAGATAAACTTTGCAAGAGGTGAGATGCAAAGGAGATAAGCTTTGCAAGAGATGAGGTGCAAGTAAGATAAACTTTGCAAGAGGTGAGGGGCAAACAGGCTCCCCCTTGTGAGAGGTGACCTGCAAAGGAGGGGTCTTCTTAAACATCTCAAGAACAGGCACGAGGAGTATCTGGCCAAATTAAGCCAGTACGTTTCTGAGCATAATTTAAAGTGTTGGTGCTGACCTTGAAAGCCCTAAACGGCCTCGGCCCAGTATCCCTGAAGGAGCGTCTCTACCCCCATCAGTCAGCCCGGACACTGAGGTCCAGCTCCGAGTGCCTTCTGGCGTTTCCCTCCCTGCGAGAAGCGAGGTTATGGGGAACCAGGCACAGGGCCTTCTCGGTGGTAGCGCCTTCCCATCCGATGTCAAGGAAATAAACAACTATCTGGCTTTTAGGAGACATCTGAAGGCAGCCCTGTTTAGGGAAGCTTTTAATGTTTGATGTTTTATTGTGTTTTCAATATTCTGTTGGGAGCTGTCCAAAGCGGCTGGGGATGGGCGGGAATATAAGTCATGAGCTCTCATTATCATTATTATTGTCATTATCAACAACAACAACAATAATTAGCTACATTATTATTGTCATTATCAACAACAACAACAATAATTAGCTTGGCAGTAGTCTTGATAGAACTTGCATGGTAGTTTCCTACCAAGTACCCAAACACTCTACCCCTGACATCATATATGACATCAGGTTTGGGATAGGTAAACATTGGGCTGTAAAGGGACAATCTTTTCCTAAGGTAAAGGGAACCCTGACCATGAGGTCCAGTCGTGGCCGACTCTGGGGTTGCGACGCTCATCTCGCTTTATTGGCCGAGGGAGCCGGCGTACAGCTTCCGGGTCATGTGGCCAGCAGGACTAAGCCGCTTCTGGCGAACCAGAGCAGCGCACGGAAAGGCCGTTTACCTTCCCGCCAGAGTGGTACCTATTTATCTACTTGCACTTTGACGTGCTTTCGAACTGCTAGGTTGGCAGGAGCAGGGACCGAGCAACGGGAGCTCACCCCGTCATTGCGGGGATTCAAACTGCTGACCTTCTGATTGGCAAATCCTAGGCTCTGTGGTTTAACCCACAGTGCCACCCAATCTTTTCCTACCCAGGGTGAAATATTTGCCATTTTTGACAGCCAGCTGCAGGGGACGCATTTCCTGCGCTCTCGCCTCTCGCTTGCCGGAGGCAGAGAGCGCGCAAGATTTCCCACGCTGCAATTGGGCCGGCTCTCAGAAATGGCGGAAAGGGAAATTGGAAGCGAGATGCAAATAGAACTTAATTACAACCTACCAACGAGGAGGAAGATAAAAGCTTTTGCCGTTCTTTTAAATTTCCTTTTCCTTTTGCAAAAAGATGGGTGGTTTGGCGTGAGCGTTTAAGGCTGAGGCGATATTTTAGTCTCTCTGCCTGAGGCTGAACTGAAACAGTCTGAAATCAGGTGCCGAAATCCCAAGGGAGCAGAAAAGACTATTTATGTTCGCGACCACGTCTGCGCGGATGTTATTGGCCCAGAGATGGAAAGAAGACAAAGTCCCTACGATACAATAATAGCAGATGAAGTTGATGGATTATGCAGAAATGGCTAAAATGACTAGAAGAATCAGAAATCAGGAAGACCAAAATTTTAATAAGGAATAGGGAAAATTTATAACTTAAAGACCATTGTAAAGAGTTAAAATTGGTAGTAGGACTGGAATATCGCTTGTAGTTTAAGGGTGAATTCTGGACACAATGGAGATGTAAAAGATTTGGACAATCATAAAAGATGTGGGAGGAAATGATTAATAAGAGGACCCACAAATCTTGTTTTTATTATTTATGTTTGACATATCGCTGTAAGAAATTAATTTGAAAAACCAAATACAGTGGTACCTCGGGTTAAGTACTTAATTCGTTCCGGAGGTCCGTTCTTAACCTGAAACTGTTCTTAACCTGAAGCACCACTTTAGCTAATGGGGCCTCCCGCTGCTGCCGCGCCACTGGAGCACGATTTCTGTTCTCATCCTGAAGCAAAGTTCTTAACCTGAAGCACTATTTCTGGGTTAGCGGAGTCTGTAACCTGAAGCGTACGTAACCTGAGGTACTACTGTAAATAAATTTAATAATAATAATAATAAAGGAACAGTCCAGAACCCACCAGCTACAGCATTGTTGTACGGGGCCTTTTCAGTGAGGGCCCCACCTGTTTAATGATGATGGCGGAATCCCCAAGGATGTGCTCTGTGGGGAGCTGGCTTCAGGCAACAGGCACAATCTGACTCCCTGTCTGCTGTTGCTTGAGAAACCTTTACTGACAATAAGAGGAGACATGCACAGAATTATCCCAGGTGTGGAGAAAACCTTTTCTCCCTCAGAATATTAAATCTATCAATTAACACAAAATAGGCTTCCATGGTGGAATAGGTTAGCGTGTCAAGCTGTTCGTGGTTCTAGCCCATCCAGGGTTGCAGAGGGTTGGACTGGATCACCTTTGGGTGTCCCTTGCAACTCTATGATTTTAAAACCACACCAAATAGACACTCGTGGCAAAAGCGAATTATCCAGCTGGGAAAGTCTATCGGAACAGGGATGTCATAACTGAAGACGTCTCGGCGCAATCTCAAGAGGCATCCCATGCCATAGAGATAAGGCGGCCAAACCATTTCCCAAGGAGACTGGAATGATTGGATATATGAGAGTGTCTGCATTTAGTTTTAGGGAGAAATCCGCATCTTTAAAATTCCTCTTTATTTCATTTAAAAGAAAAACCACATTTTTTTCTCCATTCTCCTGTGTCTCTGTGCTTGGGAGAACTTTAACGATTTAAGACACCTTTTTGGTTATTCGTGCCTTTTTTATATTTAATTCCGACACGCTTTGCTAAGGCTTTTGCGTGATCTGGGTAACTTGATGATCCCTAAATTCTTTACCTTTGATGTCTGCATCAGCTACCTATAATTATTGTTTTAAAATAAGGTATGCTTCATATTTTTTACTTTTAAAAGAGATCACCTTTGTCTTCACTTAAGGCAACAAAACAAAACAAAACAAAACAACCCACTCAAAAACAGGCACAGGGTCGAAAAAACTGGTGCTTGGCTTTTAAAATTATGCTTTTTTAAAAAGGCAGGGGAAAAACCTATGGCTGCATCTCCCCTGGATTGGGGTATGAGCAAGCAGCCACCAGTTCTAGAATGGTCCGGGCTTGCTGCCATAGCAACCGGAAGCTGATGCTCTAGACCATATCCAGGGCCTGCAGGTTGTCATGGCAACTGGGTACCACAACAACCGACGCTGTCCTCAGAGATCTTTCTTCCTTCCTCAGGGCTGACCCAACGAGTTTGGGTGGTTTGTTCTTTTTCTTCTTCCTTTTTTTTTTACTATTTGCAAATGAAAACTCATTATTCTGCTAGCCTCTGCTCCTTTGCTCAAGTTGCGCTGTGTTTTATCATCTTCCGAACCGCACAGCAACAAAAAAAGGCATTTGAATGATCAAGAACTCCGATTGCTTTTTGTTATTCGTTTTTCTTTTCTTTTCAGAGTCTCCTTCATTTCACTCTCGCGGCAGAAGTCTTTTGAACAGAGAGACTTCTGAGAGGAATGCAATAAATTTGTGCCAGGCTGGGGGGTGAGGGAGCAAACAGATGTACATCCCATCAACACATTTGAGCACAACCTTTGGCATGGATCCCCTCTTTTTACGCATTCCAGCACTCATTTGAACACCACGAGTACAGTGGTACCTCGGGTTACATACGCTTCAGGTTACATACGCTTCAGGTTACAGACTCCGCTAACCCAGATATAGTGCTTCAGGTTAAGAACTTTGCTTCAGGATGAGAACAGAAATCGGGCTCCGGCGGTGCGGCAGCAGCAGGAGGCCCCATTAGCTAAAGTGGTGCTTCAGGTTAAGAACGGACCTCCGGAACGAATACGTGAAGCACCACTTTAGCTAATGGGTGAAGCAAAGTTCTTAACCTGAAGCACTATTTCTGGGTTAGCAGAGTGTGTAACCTGAAGCGTATGTAACCTGAAGCGTATGTAACCCGAGGTACCACTGTAATAATAATAATTTTTTATTTATACCCCGCCCTTCCCGGTTCAAAAACCGGGCTCAGGGCGGCTAACAACAAATTTAAAGCACTTAATTATAAAAGCAGCGTAAAATACAGTATAAAAACATGAAGAACAATAAAAGGATTGCTCTTGCGTACTATTTTAGACACATGGTTCATATATTTAGATATGTGCACATTTATTATACAGCGGTACCTTGGGTTAAGTACTTAATTCGTTCCGGAGGTCCGTTCTTAACCTGAAACTGTTCTTAACGTGAAGCACCACTTTAGCTAATGGGGCCTCCTTCTGCCGCCGCGCCACCGGAGCATGATTTCTGTTCTCATCCTGAAGCAAAGTTCTTAACCCGGGGTACTATTTCTGGGTTAGCGGAGTCTGTAACCTGAAGCGTATGTAACCTGAAGTGTATGTAACCCGAGGTACCACTGTATTATGAATGCAGTTCTGGATTCATAAAGGAACAGGTTTCAAGGGCTTCCTATTGCAACACGAAGGAGCTCATTTCTTCCTCACCACAGAGAGCCAGTGTGGTGTAGTGGTTAAGAGCAGTGGACTCGTAATCTGGGGAACCGGGTTCGCGTCTCCGCTCCTCCGCATGCAGCTGCTGGGTGACCTTGGGCTGGTCACACTTCTCTGAAGTCTCTCAGCCCCACTCACCCCACAGAGTGTTTGTTGTGGGGCAGGAAGGGAAAGGAGAATGTTAGCCGCTTTGAGAATCCTTAAAGGGAGTGAAAGGTGGGATATCAAATCCAAACTCCTCCTCTTCTTCTTCTTCTTCTTCTTCTTCTTCTTCTTCTTCTTCTTCTTCTTCTTCTTCTTCTTCCGCCTCTCCAGATATGAGGAAAAGCCTCTGCTACCGGAACTACAACGACACCTGCGAGAACGAGCTGTCTTTCAACATGACCAAGAAGATGTGCTGCTGCTCGTACAACATCGGGAAGGCCTGGAACAAGCCCTGCGAGCCCTGCCCCACCCCGGCCAGCTGTAAGCCAGCAGCCCCGCACGACATGCTCTCGAAAACCAAGCACTGAGTTTTCCATGCCTTCCCCAAAATCTCCTGTAACTTGTTGCTTAGAGTTACCAGTCATCTCTCGCACCTAGCACTGCAAGAAGTAACTTTGTCCTTTCAGCTAGTCATAGCGGGGAGACATGGATAATCCATTGGGGGACAGGGGGCGGGCGGGTGTGGGGGACTCCCTGGTCCTGAATGGGGTCACTGTGCCCCTGAAGGACCAGGTGCGCAGCCTGGGAGTCATTTTGGACTCACAGCTGTCCATGGAGGTGCAGGTCAATTCTGCGTCCAGGGCGGCTGTCTACCAGCTCCACCTGGTACGCAGGCTGAGACCCTATCTGCCTGCAGACTGTCTTGCAAGGGCAGGCGCCACCACTGACAAGGCCCTCTGCCTGGTTCCCTGTAACTTGGCTTCTCACAGTGAGAGAACCGCCAGAAGGCCCTCGGTGCTGGACCTCAGTTTCCGGGCTGAACGATGGGGGTGGAGACACTCCTTCAGATATACTGGACCGAGGCCATTTAGGGCTTTAAAGGTCAGCACCAACACTTTGAATTGTGCTCAGAAATATACTGGGAGCCAGTGTAGGTCTTTCATGACCAGTGTTATATGGTCTCGGCGGCCGCTCCCAGTCCCCAGTCTAGCTGCCGCGTTCTGGATTAGTTGTAGTTTCTGGGTCACCTTCACAGGTAGCCCCACGTAGAGTGCATTGCAGTAGTCCAAGCGGGAGATAACTAGAGCATGTGCCACTCTGGCGAGACAGTCTGTGAGCAGGGAGGGTCTCAGCCTGCGTACCAGATGGAGCTGGTAAACAGCTGCCCTGGACACAGAACTGATCTGCACCTCCATGGACAGCTGTGAGTCCAAAATGACGCCCAGGCTGCGCACCTGGTCCTTCAGGGGCACAGTTACCCCATTCAGGATCAGGGAATCCTCCACACCTGCCCGCCTCCTGTCCCCCAAAACCAGTACTTCTGTCTTGTCAGGATTCAACCTCAATCTGTTAGCCACCATCCATCCTCCAGCCACCTCCAGCCACTCACACAGGACCTTCACCGCCTTCACTGGTTCTGATTTGAAAGAGAGGTAGAGCTGGGTATCATCTGCATACTGATGGATACCCAGCCCAAACCCCCTGATGATCTCTCCCAGCGGCTGCATGTAGATGTTGAAAAGCATGGGGGAGAGGACAGAACCCTGAGGCACCCCACAAGTGAGAGCCCAGGGGTCTGAACACTCATCCCCCACCACCACTTTCTGAACATGGCCCAGGAGGAAGGAGCGGAACCACTGTATGACAGTGGTTGTAATGTAATGAGGTACAGTGGTGCCTCGCAAGACAAAATTAATCCGTTCCGCGAGTCTCTTCGTCTAGCGTTTTTTTCGTCTTGCGAAGCAAGCCCATTGACGGCTAAGCGGATTAGCGCTATTAGCGCTATTAGCGGCTTTTAGCGGCTTTTAGCGGCTTTTAGTGGCTTATCGGCTTAGCGGATAAGCAGATAAGTGGCTTAGCGGCTTAGAAAAAGGGGGGGAAGGAAAAAAACAACGCAGGAACTCGCAAGACATTTTCGTCTTGCGAAGCAAGCCCATAGGAAATTCATTTTGCGAAGCACCTCCAAAACGGAAAACCCTTTCGTCTAGCAGGTTTTCCGTCTTGCGAGGCATTCGTCTTGCGGGGCACCACTGTATATGAGCAAATCTTTCTTTACCGCTTCCTTTTGCAGCTGAATACCAGATCCTATGTGGCAATCAGGCCCCTGGATTCATCATTGATATTCACACTGGGAAACCAATCGGTAAGTCAACCCCAAACCCCAGTCTCCTCTATTCATATCTTCCGCTGATAACATTCCCCTTTGGGCTTTTAAAGGTGTGACTCTTGTCTCTTTGCCAAAACTGAGCTAGCAGGAAAAAGAGATCTTGCATCAACAACTCTCGAAAAGTGTTCTTCTGCAGTGGAAAAAATTAAGGCAATATCTCCCCCCCCCCCAAAAAATAATATTTATTATTTTCAGTAAATAAGCATAATACAAAAGAATTAACAGTACCAAAAACAAACAAAAGATAAAACAGAAAAAAGATAGGAAAAAGGAAAAAAATAAAAACATACAATACAGCATAATGCCACTTAATTAATTACAATTAAGTACCATCCATCTTCATAAACATAATATTTGACTTCCTCGAGTCTCTTCCGTCTGAATTTCTTAGTAATTATCTGTAGCAGTTATCAATATTTCGAAAAACCATATCACAGTCATAATCATATTACATCACTTTCCTTATCGTGCATTTTCTTATTTGTAAATTTAACCCCAATTTAATCCTAGGCCTAATTGATTCTTTCAAGTGGTTACATATCTTTAATATTACAATATTTATTCAAATAGTCTTTAAATTTCTTCCAATCTTCTTGATAAGTCAAAGGCAATATCAGGAATTAAAGTCTCAATGAAACGTTCCAGGGTATTTGCTCCTTATTCTCAAGAAACCCAGTTTTCTGATTCTCTTTTCCAAGTTACACATAGTATTTCATGGCTGCTGAGTAAACTCTATCCTTATTGGGCTGCCAGTTCAATGGCAGAGGCTTGACTGGGAAGCTTAAAGCCCGCTACACAGGAGACGAACTGAAGAAAAGGAAATACAGTGGTACCTTGGTTCTCAAACTTAATCCGTTCCAGAAGTCCGTTCCAAAACCAAAGCGTTCCAAAACCAAGGCGTGCTTTCCCATAGGAAGCAATGCAAAACGGATTGATCCGTTCCAGACTTTTAAAAACAACCCCTAAAACAGCAATTGAACATGAATTTTGCTATCTAACGAGACCATTGATCCAGAAAATGAAAGCAACATTTTATAAATGTGACAGTATTGTAGATGATGAAAATTATTATTTTTTCTTACCTGCATTGATGATAGTCATTGTTTGGATTTTATCCATTTCATCCAATTCCACTGTCACACAATCAATCAATCAATCAATCAATCAATCGCTGAACCGGGCTCCACACAGTCATGAAAACAAATTAACCAAAAATGCCACAAAAACGTACAATAAATAGCCAAAACAAAAGCGCCAAACTTAATCCGTTCTGGAGGTCCATTTGACTTCCGAAATGTTCGAAAACCAAGGCGCAGCTTCTGATTGGTGCAGGCAGGCGCCCTGGAAACAATAGCCGACAGCCACATCAGACCTTCAGCTTCTGAAAAACGTTTGAAAACCAGCGGCTTCAGACCTTCAGCTTCTGAAAAACGTTTGAAAACGTTTGAAAACACTTACAGTGGTGCCTCGCAAGACGAAATTAATTCGTTCCGCAAGTCTCTTCGTCTTGCGAGTTTTTCGTCTTGCGATGCACGGTTTTCCATAGGAATGCATTGAAAATCAATTAATGTGTTCCTATGGAAACCGCCTTCCCCCGACCTCTTCTGGCGGGCGGCATTTTAAAATCGCCCGGGACAGCGGAGGGCGATTTAAAAGCCCCTGGGAAGGCAAGCAGGGGGGACAAAGACTTTTGCCCCCCGCCTGCCTTCAGAAGAGGTCCAGGACAGGCTTCGCGGACCTCTCCGCAAGCAGCGGGAGCGCTCCTTGCGGAGAGTTGCCAGCGTGCCCAGGCTTCGCGGCCCCGCCGCCCGGCTTCGGGACATCGTTCCGATGCCAGGCGGCGGGGGGAGGCTTTCTCGCCCCGCCGCCCGGCGGCGGGACGATGCCCCGAAGCCGGGCGGCGGGGGGAGGCTTTCCCGCCCCGAAGCCGGGCGGCGGGGGGAGGCGTTCCCGCCCCGCCGCTCGGCTTCGGGACATCGTTCCGATGCCGGGCGGCGGGGGGAGACTTTCCCGCCCCGCCGCTCGGCTTCGGGACATCGTTCCGATGCCGGGCGGCGGGGGGAGACTTTCCCGCCCCGCCGCTCGGCTTCGGGACATCGTTCCGATGCCGGGCGGCGGGGGGAGGCATTCCCGCCTCGCCGCCCGGCATCGGGGCATCCTTCCGAAGCCCGGCGGCGGGAGGAGGTGTCCCCGCCCCGCCGCCAGGCTTCGGAGGAGGTCCGAGGACAGCGGGGAAGACGAGCTGCGCTTCCCCACTGTCCCGGAGATTTCCCTATGGGCTGTCGTCTTGCGAAGCAAGCGAGCTCAGGAACTCGCAAGACATTTTCGTCTTGCGAAGCAAGCCCATAGGGAAATTCGTCTTGCGAAGCGCCTCCAAAACGGAAAACCCTTTCGTCTAGCGGGTTTTCCGTCTTGCGAGGCGTTCGTCTTGCGGGGCACCACTGTACTTCCGGGTTTTTGGCGTTTGGGTACCAAGGCGTTTGAGAACCAAGGTACCACTGTATGAATTTTCTCTGCCCTGCAGCCTGACCAGTTGTGACTAGTTGGAGTCAAAGATCTATAAAAAAAGGTGTAGGTTCGCACCCGCTGACCAGCTTCTGTCATCATCAATCTTTATTACGGTCCAGAGACCCAACCAGAGACCCAACAAATCGTTACAAAGCAATGCACAATTCAGACAGCCTACCTCCAGGTTAAACAAGCATTTTGTTCAGAATATAGGGATCATTGGTTCTTGCAACCACCAATAAAAACTTTGCCACTGCTAATGTTCTAGCGTTTGTCCGGTCTTCCAACAGGAACCTGACATAGCGAGCCTCTGATTTTCCCGGGAAAGGTACCAGCGAGGGTAATATCAGTTCAGCCCTGGCTTGCTCATATTTTGCACAGTGCAATTAAATATGTTTTATGGAATCGATGTCTTGAGCACACGAGCAAAGTCTATCCTGGTAGGGAACTGACTTGGAGCGCAAATACCACTGCTCTGGTGAAGAAGGCCCAGCAGAGAATTTATTTCCTCAGACTTTTAAAGAAGAACAATCTGAGTGAGAGACTGCTGGTGTCCTTCTACCGAGGTTTCATAGAGAGCGTTCTTACATACTGTATTTGTGCCTGGTTCTCCAGTTGTACAGCTAGGAAGAGGTAGGTGCTCCAGAAGGTCATAACCACAGCCCAAAGGATTATTGGTCATCCCCTCCCATCTTTGGAAGAACTGTACGGTTCCCGTTGTCTTAGGAAAGCAAACAATATCCTGCAGGATGTATCTCACCCGGGATACAGTCTGTTTGTACTACTGCCTTCTGGCAGGAGATACAGAAACATCAAGTCAAGGACAAACAGACTGAAAAATAGTTTCTACCCAAGAGCTGTGGCCTTCTTAAATGCTGTAACTCGATAGTGTGACCTGGGAGTTTGATGAGTGTGGGTGTGGGTGTGGCTGGAATGTGGTTTGTTTGGTTGTTGTTGTTGTTTTGCTTTTGTTGTTTTTAAGGGATGGCATCCAATTTCGTTGCACTTGTGCAATGTTGCACTTGTGTAATGACAATAAAGAATCTATCTATCTATCTAACTCCTCTCAACCTGCCATCCAGCACTGCAGAAAGAAAGACGTTTAGTCTGGCTTTGGTGAAAAGCCTTCGGTAATTTGGTACTGTCAGGTTTTTAATGTAAGAGACCAGCTTCTGTTTTGATTTGAAATGTTTGTTTTGGGCTTCTCAGAAGTACGTAAAGGCAAGAAATGGCAGGAAGGGGTGAGCGCTGGACCGTAATGGCACCTGCCTCAGAGGGGCCCTAACTGCGGTCCGGCATGCTCCGGCTGGGGAAAAAAGCACTGTCTTATTTCTTGCAGATATTGATGAATGCAGTGAGATCCCTGCCATCTGTACCAATGGAGTCTGCATCAACCAGATTGGCAGTTTCCGTTGCGAGTGCCCCATCGGTTTCAGCTACAACAATATCCTGCTCATCTGCGAAGGTAGGGGCTGTGATTTGTGAGGAGCGGGACCTCAGGCGCTGGGTAGATAGATAATTTATTATGGTCGGAGACCAGCTTATAAAACCCACTTGAAGGTACAGTTCCAGAAGGAAAACAGACAATTAAAACAATGTACAACTGTAAATTTAAAATTTATAAATGTGATGAGCGTATAGACACTTAAAACTTTGAGATAAACTACGGCAGAGAGCTGAACCAGAGTCACCCCTGGAACCGAGTTTGGGGGTTTTCTTAACATGTTAGAGTTTTTTCGGTCTGGTGGCAAACAGAACCACGACACCACGAGACGCGTGTAAAACACTCAAACAAAGGTTTTATGAAAGGTAAAAGGACCCCTAACCATTAGGTCCAGTCGTGACCGACTCTGGGGTTGCGGCGCTCATCTCGCTTTATTGGCCGAGGGAGCCGGCGTACAGCTTCCGGGTCATGTGGCCAGCATGACTAAGCCGCTTCTGGCGAACCAGAGCAGCGCACGGAAACGCCGTTTACCTTCCCGCCGGAGCGGTACCTATTTATCTACTTGCACTTGGACGTGCTTTCGAACTGCTAGGTTGGCAGGAGCAGGGACCGAGCAACGGGAGCTCACCCCGTCGCGGGGATTCGAACCACCGACCTTCTGACTGGCTCTGTGGTTTAACCCACAGTGCCACCCGCGTCCCTAGGGTTTTATTACAGCTATACAAAAACAACAAACACAAATCCTGTGGCTGCTCTCTCTCTGCAGGCAAATTCAAACTGCAACTTCTCCTTCTGTAGTCATCGCCAGCCTAGAAAACCACTCCCAGAACTCGCAGAAACAGTTCTCAAAGTTACAATCGTATTTTCTGTTTCTTTGCAGAATGACTCCTAACACCCCGAGCCGTCGGGGGAAGTCAGGGAGCTGCGCCGCTTTGCTGGCAGCCTTTCCCCCTTCTTTTTGACAGCTCAGGGGAGGCTTGGGAGTTGCGGGGGGGCAGCATGCTGTTGCCCCCTGCACTCCCGGGCTCCTGGAGGAGGCCAGGACACGGCTTTCTTTGACGGGGGGAGGGTGGAAGAGGGGAGAAGGCAAGATCTTCATCGGATAGCTGCCTGCGCAGCTTTCTTTGATGTGGGGTGGAGGGAGGGAAGGGGAATTTCAATGTGGGAGGGGTTGACAAAAATTATTTCCACGCCGGGTACCACCTAACCTTGCTACGCCACTGTGTATGTGATTGGCGGGGTGCTGGCTCCCCAGTTTGGGGGGTGGGGGACAGAGGTGGCAGAAAGGGCTGCTTGGAGCATGAAGGCACTGTCACTGTGCATGTGCTGGTGAGCGCATTGCCTGGGAAAGCCCATGCCCAGACAAGTGGGGTGAATCATGTGTTGCTTCCGATCCCCTGCAGACATCGATGAGTGCAGCAGCGGCGAGAACCTCTGCCAGAGAAACGCCGATTGCCTCAACAGCCCGGGAAGTTACCGGTGCGAGTGCTCTTCCGGATACAAGCTGTCGCCCAGCGGAGCCTGTGTGGGTAAGTCGGGAGGCGTTCCTTTGCACCCCAGACCCGGGCTTCATTTGCGGTCGTGGAACAGTCACCTTCCCTTTAACTCCAGGCCTGTGAGATCTCCCTGGAACGAAAGAAAAGGAGGCAGAGGGAAGCCTGCCAGGGGCTGGACTGAGGAGGAATCCTCCTGTACTCGCCAGAGAAGAGGGAGACAGTGTAGATTTAGAACAGTGGTTTGCAGAAGGGCACGGTTCAGAGGCTGCAGAGGGGAGAAGCTGGGAAATATTGGGAGAGCAGCAGGAAGAAGAAGACGCACCAGGGGGAGAGACAGTTAACAGATTCAGTGTCTCTTGGAAGCATTCCTAATCCCTGCCACCCTCTCCCAGGACCCAGCATGCCTTGAGAGTAGGAGAACAGAAAGCTCAAAGGCTGAAAGCGCAGATCAGCCAGGGCAGGGATGACATAGAATAGGAGGGACGGAGGGGGTGGGACGTTACTCATAGCAATGCCATTGTCTAAGAGAGACTGCATTCCTTCGTCTCTCTCTGTGACTATTGAATAAGCTACATGGTAAGAACTCTTCTTGCTTATCTGCTTCTTGGCATCCCACAGTGAGAGGGATAGGATTCCCTGAAGCCTTGACACAACCTCTTGATCCCCTTACGCTCGATTCACTTGAGGCAACTGTTAACGCACGCAGTCTGCCGGCTGTTGGTTTGGCACACAGAATATCATGCCCTCCAAACATTTATCTGATGAAAATAGGGACATATAATAATAATAACAATAACCAGAAGAAGAAGACAACAACTAATACTACTACAATAGTCTTCTTCTTCTTCTTCTTTGTCGATCACTCGTAGCCGAGTAAGATTGTCTTCCACAAACACGGTTTTAACAGTGAGTCCGTAATTGACTGTGGAGGCCAATTCTGGATCCACACGTCCTTCCACAGTGGGGACATAGGTTTCCGGGCGAGAGCTGATCACGGTGTGGATTTGCCAAGCGTGCCTTCCTCTTAGCGCGTTCCTCCCATTTGTCCTGAGTTCGAGTGTCTTCAAAGCCCATGACACCTTTGGTCAAGGCTGTTCTCCAACTGGAGCGCTCGCAGGCCACTGTTTTCCAATTGTTGGTGTTTATACTACATTTTTTAAAGATTTGCCTTGAAGAGGGTCTTTAAACCTCTTTTGTTGACCGCCAACATGACGCTTTCCATTTTTAAGTTCGGAATAGATGCATGTGCTGTACATAGCGGTTTGCCTCCGGCGCTGCTCAAGCGCCGTATGGACAGCGGTGGGATCCCTCCAGCACCGCTACATGTAGAGGATCCTCCGTTCGCGGCTGCACCGTCCGCATGGCACTGGAGCGGCGCCACCGGCAAACTGCTATGTGCAGCGCATGTGCGGCGTCACTACGTACAGCGCATGTGTTGTACGTAGCGATGCCACACATGCACCCTACATAGTGGCGCCTCACCCCGGGTGTCACAACGCCTTCGTTCGCCCCTGCCTGAAGGCAGACATAGTTACAGATATATATATGTCAGGGGTTCAGAAGGAGAGACACAGGAGGGGGAGCAAATGGAGAGTGAGGAGGAGGAGTACGAGGGGGGAGCAGGCAGTGACAGTGGAAAGAGTTATTCCACAAGCCTCTCCAGCGAATCGGAGGACTCACAGAAGGGAGCGCCGATGGCCAGGGCGAGGGGGGTTCCAGGGGGGAAGCCCCAGGAGGAAGGGGCCAGCGGGGAGTCCCTGAGCAGCAGTTGGAAATCAGGACCAGCTTCCCCACCAGAGCGCAGTGGGGAGGGGGAGTCCCAGGAGTCGGGACCAGTGCTCTCACCACCAGCGGGAGGAGAGGAGTCAGGTTTGGTCACGCCCACATCAGGAAGCGGGGAAACGGTCAGGAGGAAGGTTACCGGCTGGGCGCGCGCGCCAAGTTCAAATGTACAGGCGAGCGGCACAGCAGGGAGCCCGGATAGGGAGCCAGGTCCTAAAGCCCGCCGGAAGGAAGGGGAAGACCAAGGGGGGTCAGCGTCAGAAGAGTCCAGGAAGGAGGAGACCCCAGAGGGCAGAAAGACCCAGCGAAGGAAAGAACAGCGTAGGAGGTGGAGCCGGGCGAGGATCTTAAACTGGTGTGGGAGGAGCAGTGAGTCAGAGGGGACTTAGCCGGTCTAGCGTCGAGACGTGGGTCTGCGCGCCCAGAGCTTTGAAATGGAAACTAAACTTCAATAAAGACTTTGTATATTATATCCACCGGGCGTTGGTCCTCTGTGAGCTGGGATCTAGAGGCAGACCTGACAATATACATATGCACACACACACATATATACGCGCACACACGCACATACACACACACAGATGTGGATCTACCCCATATGAGTTAATCCCAGTGACTGCAGATTGGAAGTCACTGCAGGTCACACGATGAAAGGAAGATGGAAGGAGGGCTATGCCCCTTGTGCTTTCATTAGCTGCACAGGTAAGGTCACGCCCACCTCTAGTCACATGCAAAAAAAAGTAAGTCCCAGCCAGGAGGAAACAGGAAGTTTTCGACTGGCTGGTCCAAACATCCCCTTGCATGTCCGCTCTAGGAAAACAAGGAATGTTGTACTTGACCGCTACTTCGGTATCACACACCCCCACACCCCCCCCCCACTGCATGCCCTTCCTCTCCGAAAGAGGAGGCTGCTCGGTGACTTTGCTTGAAGGCGCAGGCGTTAGGATTCTAGCTTCGTGTTTGCAGTCATGAGATTGTTGTATGTTTTCATTCCACAGTGTGGGAAGTGACGGAGACAGGATGTTTTGGTATTGCTGTGTTCCGCGAAGTAGGACTCTTGTCCTTTATCCTTTGTCTTTTTGCTGTCTGATGAGAAAGAGGAAGGAGCAAAATGCTCCGAGTGTATTATATGTAAATAAACGTAGATTAGCCAAAATGCTGTGCTACTGAGTTCTGTTACGCAGACTGTGAATAGTCTGTGGATTCCTAAGTGTGCTGTTGCTTCTTGGTATCAGTCGCTGCGATGTTCGGGCTGAAGAAAGCTTTTGAAGCTACTGAACGACAGACCAGGAGCGCTCGCACGTTGAAGAGCCTCTGTCACTCTAGCATTAGCCATCGTGTGTCTTTAAAGCAGGCTGAGTCTGTTTACAAGCAGCTGGTACACTGCTTGAGGTTTTTGCATTCTCCTGCCGCAGCCGATCAGTTCAAAGTCCACCCTTGTTGCCAATTAATTAGGGACTGGAAGGCTTCCTGGGGCAATGAGCACATACCTCTAATCAATCTTCTTCTCTTTTTTTAATTAATTTTTTATTAAAGAATTTTCTTTTACAAATTTGTTCAGATACAACCATATTTTCCAATTTACAAATTTTTTGACTTCCACCAGCTCCCCCCACAATCCTCATACAGTGGTGCCCCGCAAGACGAACACCTCGCAAGACAGAAAACCCGCTAGACGAAAGGGTTTTCTGTTTTGGAGACGCTTCGCAAAACGAATTTCCCTATGGGCTTGCTTCGCAAGACGAAAATGTCTTGCGAGTTCCTGCGGGGTTTTTCCCCCTTTCCCCCCCTTTTCCTAAGCCCTAAGCCGCTTATCAGCTGATCCACTGATAAGCCGCTTATCAGCTGATCCGCTAAAAGCCGCTAAACTGCTAATAGCGCTAATCCGCTAAGCTGTCAATGGGCTTGCTTCGCAAGACGAAAAAACCGCTAGACGAAGAGCCTCACGGAACGGATTAATTTCGTCTTGCGAGGCACCACTGTATTTTAATCTTTATTCCGCATTTCCTTTATAATGTATTGCCAGTTTGTAATATCTTCACATCTCTTTTTCTCTTTACAATACCCTTTCTCATCACAAAGCCTCTTTAAATCCAACTAGCGCTGTCTGTTCATCACAAATATTTTCCAGATATATCGTAAACTTTCTCCAGTCCTGAGTGAACTTGTGATCTTTCTGGTATCTAATTTTTCCAGTCATTTTATCTAATTCCACATAGTCCATAAGTTTCAACCTCCACTCTTCCAGTGTCGGTAATTCTTCTTGTTTCCATTTTTGGGCGATTAGGATTCTAGGATTTTGGGCGATTAGGATTTTCTGTTAGGAATTACAGGAAGAGAAATTAATAAAAGTGATTACAAACTTTTCCAATATGCAGTGTCTGATCAATCTTCTTGACACGCAGAGACAATAAGCTGCATTCCATTCTTCTGGGCCCATAACCAAAAATGTCAGACTTGCGTTCGACCGAGCGACTCCTTCGGTCGAGTCCTCCGACGTGATTAACGACCTGAGCCTTTGATGAGGCTCCAGGCATGTTCCCTCATTACACAGAGTATCCAGCACACAGGGAAGGAGCCGAGATAGTATGAGCTACATTGCAAAGAGAGTTTTATTTCTAACTACGCAGACAGAAAAGAAATGTACATGCTGTCTCTGTGAATGCAGAGAGCAATTGAACCACAAAGGAACAAGAAACCAGTAAACATCACATCCGTCTCCCGTGAGACTTCCAACGGCCTGGAATCTCTAGAATTCAAAACAGTGTCTTATGACTCCAGGCACTGCACAGTGGCACAAACAGAAACCAACAGGGCATGTGTCTCTGCCGGGGTCCTACACGAGAGTAGGACGATCCTAACAGCAGGTTGCCCTCTGCTTTCCAGAGAGGTCGTACCTGAGATGCTGGCATCTCACTTTTTTTTTTTTTTAAAAAAAAAAGATATTTATTGAAGTTTCAAAGAGGTTACAAAATAAGAAAAAAAGAGAGAAAATACAAAGTAAAAACGATTAAAAACAAATCAATCTTTTCATATCTTGTCTTTCATTTGTTTGTTTCCCTGACCTCCTCATACCTCCCTTTTTTGTATTCCAGTTCAGTTAGTTAATTCAGCAAATGCTTTCCCTCCTTGTTTTTATCTTAATCCTTTACCTTGTTGTATTATAACTTTGCATTCTCACCTAGTAACAATCCATTTTTACATATTCCTTTATAACATTGCTGCTAAAACCACTTAACTTCATTCCGACATCATTCTAACATTCATTAATTTTGCAGTAAGTAGTCTTTAAATTTCTTCCAATCTTCTTCCACCGACTCTTCTCCCTGGTCTCGGATTCTGCCAGTCATTTCCGCCAATTCCATATAGTCCATGACCTTCATCTGCCATTCTTCCAGGGTGGGTAGATCTTGTGTCTTCCAATACTTTGCAATAAGTATTCTTGCTGCTGTTGTAGAGATGCTGGCTTCTCTCGGTCACTCACCTGGGCTGTCTGTTTCCTGCCCTTGTTTCCCCAGGTCGCAACGAGTGCCAGGAGATACCCAACGTCTGTAGCCATGGCGACTGCGTGGACACGGAGGGGAGCTATCTCTGCATCTGCTTCAACGGGTTCAAGGCCACCGGGGACCTGACTATGTGCATGGGTGAGTAGGGATCTTTGGGCAGAAGGAATCTCCTTCTCCCTCTGGCCTGTCTGCATGCTGCCGATTTTGCACTTGGGCAGGGGAACTCACTGCCACATGACGACCACCAGTTTGGATGGCTTTGAAAGAAAGCAAAGAAGGCAAATTGGGGGGGGGGGAATGTTTAAAGAAAAGAAGACTGGCAAAATAAATTATTGAGCTATGCAGGGCAAATTATTACCAAAAAAGGGACAATTGTTTAAAGCATATTTTTTTAAGCTTTGTGTGCAGATTTTTTTACATTAGTATAACTTTTAAAAGTCACTTGTAATAAGATGAAGAAGGTTTTAAAATTGGATTGTTAAGTATATAAGGTTTTATGGGCGTGCGTAAGAAAGTATATTATAATGGGACCAAGAGGTGGAATGGAGGGAAGTTGGTCAAAATTTATGGTTTCATTTGGTTATGGGTTTTTGTTTTTGTTTTTGTATTGCTATTTTTGGGAGATCAATAAATTGTTATCAATTGTATCTCAAGCCATTTGCCCATGCTGCCATGCAACCAGTCCATGCAGAATGTAGGCACCCTATATAGAAACTTGCTATAACATGAAATAGTAGTTTGCATCATATGTTTGCACCTAATAATTATAAATAGAAGAATGTAGGCACCCTATATACAGTGGTGCCCCGCAAGACGAACGCCTCGCAAGACGGAAAACCCGCTAGACGAAAGGGTTTTCCATTTTGGAGGTGCTTCACAAAACGAATTTCCTATGGGCTTGCTTCGCAAGACAAAAATGTCTTGTGAGTTCCTGCAGGTTTTTTTTCCTCCCCCCCCCCTTTTTCTAAGCCGCTAAGCCGCTTATCAGCTGATCCGCTAAGCCGCTAAGCCGCTTAACAGCTGATCCGCTAAGCCCCTAAGCTGCTAATAGCGCTAAGCCGCTAAGCCGCTAATGGGCTTGCTTCGCAAGACGAAGAAACCGCAAGACGAAGAGACTCGCGGAACGGATTCTTTTCGTCTTGCGAGGCACCACTGTATAGAAAGGAGCAAACTAGTGATATTTTAGGGAGCAGACGAGGCCCATGACTTACATCATCGAACCCTGGATAACACAAAACACTGTTGCTGGATGTAGGTTTTATTTTATTTGTTTTTTCTCTTATATTTTGGAAATGTACATCCAGTGTTTTCTTTTCCTTTAAATTTTTTGGGGGCCCCCAAGAGAGTGGGGCCCTAAGCTATAGCTTGTTTAGCTTATACGTAAATCCAGTACTGGCTGGATACAATGCAGAGTTAATCGTCCTGGGTTCTTCCAAGGCTCTGAAGTGCATCAATTGACGTTACATCTTTTTTTTTATTTAATAAATTTTTATTAAGATTTTAAAGGTTACAGAAAAAAAAGAATAATAAGGAATAAAAAGAGGACAATCAAAAATGGAAAAAAAGAAAAAACAATACACATACAAAAAAGACATCATCAAAAAACCGAAAAAAGATAAGAGAAAAAGAAATAAAAAAACCAAGTCAAACCTTTAACTCACTTACTTACATTCACTTATTTCCTTGACTTCCTCACGCCTCCCATTTTTGTATTCTAATTCAATTAGATATTCCAGCAAATCCTTCCAACTTTGTTTTAATCCCAATAATTTATTTTAGCATACTATAATTCCCCTCTTTATGTTCTAATTCATATAAATATTTCAACAAATCCTTCATCTTATTTTTATCCTTATATCTTATCTTATTATACTATAATTTTCCATTCTTTCTTTCACCAAATAACCATCCACTTTTACTTTATCCAATCTTAACTCTCATCCAAACCTATATATCTGTACGTGTCCCCTAAGGTCAAAAAAGATTCCATTCCACGATTTCCCCATCTCTCATTAAAAAAAAAACAAACAAGAAACAAATTATATTATATACACTTTAAATTCCCAACTTTCTCCACCAGATCCCCTCCCCGGTTTCGGCCCCCAGCAAAAATCCATCAGTCTCGGAAAACCATCAACCTGGAGATCTTAAATCCGCAATCGACGTTACATCAATCCCCTCTCGCTGTTTTTGCATCCACAGACATCGACGAGTGCGACCGCCAGCCCTGCGGGAACGGGACGTGCAAGAACACTGTCGGCTCCTACAATTGCCTCTGCTTCCCCGGGTTTGAGCTAACCCACAACAACGACTGCATGGGTAAGAGCAAGGGCAGGGCGCCTTGGGCCCGAGGACTGAGTGCGGCCCTCCAAGCCTTTCCGCCTGGCCCTCGGGACTCTCCACAGGCCACACCCCCTTTCCTAAGCCACACCCCCTCGCTGATCCAGTTTCACATCCTCCTTGGGCGTTTTCTCCTGGAATAGAGTCTCAGAATCGTAGGCCTGTAGAGTTATAGACTCATTGAATTGTAGAGTTAGAAGGGACCCCAAGGCTCATCTAGACCAACCCCCCGATATGTGGGAATCTCAACTAAAGTACCCAGGACAGATGGCCATCGTACCGCTGCTTAAAAACCTCCAAGGAAGAAGAGTCCACAAACTACCGAGGGAAACAGTTCCATAGAATTGGAAGGGATCCATAGGGTCATCCAGTCCAACTCTCTTTAATGCAGGAATCAATAATAATAATTTATTACTGGTACCCCTTCCATATAACTGGGTCGCCCCAGCTGCTCTGGGAGCCTTGCAGCAAAACATAAAAGAACACAACAAAACCTCAGGCATTAAAAGCTTCCCTATACAGATATCTTTGGAAAGTTGTATAGTTCTTTATCTGCTTGACATCTGATGGGAGGGCGTTCCACCAAGGGAGGGTGCCACCACTGAGAAGGCCCTCTGCCTGTTTCCTTGTAACCTCATTTCTGGCAGTGAGGTAACCGCCAGAAGGCCCTCGGAGCTGGACCTCAGTGTCCGGGCTGGATGATGGGAGTGGAAACGCTCCTTCAGGTATACAGGGCCATTTAGGGCTTGAATTGGGCTCGGAAATGTCCTGGGAGCCAGCATAGATGCTTTGATACCAGTGTTACATGGTCCCAGCGGCCACTCCAAGTCACCAGTTTATCAGCTGCAATCGGGATTAACTGTAGTTTCCAAGTCACCTTCAAAGGCAGCACTTGAAATCACGTCAGTGCAAGTAGATAAATAGGTACCACTGTGGTGGGAAGGTAAATGGCGTTTCCGTGCACTCTGGTTTCCGTCACGGTGTCCCATTGCACCAGAAGCGGTTTAGTCCTGCTGGCCGCATGACCCGGAAAGCTGTCTGAGAACAAACGGCAGCTCCCTCGGCCTGAAAGCGAGATAAGCGCCGCAACCCCACAGTCGCCTTTGACTGGACTTAACTGTCCAGGGGTCCTTTGATGATGAAGATAACAACTAGGACTAGCCACCTGAGAAATAGTTTCTATCCAAATGATAGATTTTGGTTTTAAACACAGTGTAAGGTAGCCCCTGTATTCAGTTATGGGGTAGCAGAGTTTTTAGGGGGTTAACCAGGCTGGGATAGCTGGGATAGCAGGCTTGTTGGTTTTTGAATGTCTGATGTAGATTTTCTCAATTTCGTTGTTCTGTATGGGACAATGACAATACTAATAATACTACTACTACTACTACTAATAATAATAATAATATCCTGCCCATCTGACTTTCCCCCAACCACTCTGGGTGGCTTCCAATATCTATAAAAACGTAATAAAACATGACACATTAAAAAGCTTCCCCATTCAGAGCTGCCTTCCAATGTCTTCTAAAGCGAATGAATCAAAGCTAATGTGATTCCAAACTCCCAGAATGCCTCTGGATAGAGGATGCAGAGATTTGTGTAGAAACCAGTAGGTTTTTCCATCGATCCCTTCCACCTTTGCCTCTGGCCTCACCCGCCCCAGCTCATGGCCCTCAGGAGGATATGTCAGCCCTTGGGTTGCGAACCATAGCTGTCAACCGTCCCTTATTTGGTGGGAAAGTCCCTTATCCCAGCGCCGTGTCCCGCTGCTGTCCCTTGTTGATGATGTCCCTTAAATTTCCCGGGTTTCAAAGAAACAGCTCCTCTCCCTCCCTCCCTGCCGGCCAGGGAGGAGGGAGGCTCCAACTGTGTTGCTTGGCTCCCAATAAGGAGTCTAGGAATGACTGGGGGGTGGAGCTTGCATGCCTTGTGCCGATCAAATCGGCCGCGTTGCCTGGGGACTCGCCTTTGCTCAGCGCTTCCCAGCGGAGAGGTGACGGTGGTTTTCCTTGCTGCATCCCCTTTGCCGGGTTGCTGCGCTGTGGGAACCACCGCTTGAGGCTTCGTTTGGCTGCTGGCTGGGCTTTCTGTCTTTGGCTCAGAGGGGCTCAGAAGTCGAACATACCTGTGTTTGGAAAATCCCTTATTTTGGCTGCTGATCCCTTATTTTCGAGGCTGCTGGTCCCTTATTTTCAAATCTGTGACAGCTATGTTGCGAACTGCTCTAGACTCCTGCAGTGGGAGGTGGCTCGGCCATCTTACGGGGACGCACTTTGCCGGGGCAACTCCATGCTCACGTTCTCTCTCTCCCCCCGCAGACATCGACGAATGCTCCTCTCTGGCGGGGCAGGTGTGTCGGAACGGGCAGTGCATTAACAACATTGGTTCTTTCCGGTGCCTCTGCCAGGAGGGCTACGACCACACGCCGGACGGCAAGAACTGCGTCGGTGGGTGTCTTCTGGATCCTCTCCCTGGAGGCCCCCCAGGAAGGGTGGGGTGGTCGAAGCAGGGTCGGACGTCCCCAGAGGGAATCCATTCCACCAACCGGCAACAAGGATATCTCTTTGTGGAAGAGGGCAAGGCGGCCTCTTCGCTTCCAGACTCTCGAACGAGGCATAGGATCACAACAACGAGAAATCGAGCCTTTAGTGTCATTGGCTCAGTCCTGCGGAACTCCCTGCCACTCAAAATTCAGCAGAGCTTTTCTTATATTCCATTTGTTTTATTCATTTATAATGATAAAAAAATAATGACCATATTTTTCGCTCTATAAGGCACACTTTTTCCCTCCTAAAAAGTAAGGGGAAATGTGTGCGCATCTTATGGAGCGAATGCAGGCTGCGCAGCAATCCCTCTTGCTGTTCTGGCTTCAGCGATAGCCGCGCAAAGACTCTTTCAACAACATTTGATTCAGAATATTCTTTTTCTTGTTTTCCTCCTCTAAAAACTAGGTGTGTCTTATGGCCGGGTGCATCTTATAGAACGAAAAATACGGTATATACTACGGTATATAAAAATATATCAGGGCGGTTTACAGCAATAAAATATAACAGTACAATTAAAAAAAAAAAACATATTTAAAAGGTCAAAAATAGACACCGTTGTGAAGGGATGGATTCTTAAGCGCCTACATCGCAGAAGAGTTTCCAGCAGGAGTTTAAAAGCTGGCAGAAAAGGCGCCTGCTGAATTTATAGTGGCAGGGAGTTCCGCAGGACTGGGCCAATGACACGAAAGGCTCAATTTCTCATCGTTGTCCAGTGAACTTCACCAACTCAGGGAAAGACCCAAGGGCGTTCCTGCATCTCTGCGATCAAACTGGGATGTAAGGGATCAGGCGATTTGTTGAGGTATCCTAGCCCTAAGTGTCCAGGGCTTCCTAAAGGAATGCAAGGGCTTTTAATCTGACCAGCTGTCGTGGAGGCAGAGGTGTTGTTGGAGGCACCAGCCGGGGAACCCCCAAGGAAACCCCCAGGGGAAGAAGGCTCAGGGCCTGGGGACTGGTGGTAGGACAATGACGAGTGGTCAGGGGGAGAAGGAGGAACAGATTAGGAGGAACAGGTGTCAGTGTTGGAAATCAAGCCTATCTCGGGAGTAACTGGCAACACTCCCAGGCACCCGGCTTGGTCTCCTGTTGACCTCCCTGGCTGCATTCCCAGCAAGATCCAGGCTAGGTCTCGATAGGCGATTCTTCACAGCGTGAGAAGAACACACACACCCCCTCCTGCTCTCCCGGCAGGGAAAAGGAGATAGACAGAAAACGTTTTTACATGCTTTTATTTCTGTCTTTGAAGCATTACAGAAAACATGACTGCTCTCTTCAAGCTCCAGCAGTCGAGAGACAAACACTTCCTGTACAAGAGGAAGAGCTCATATTACACTCTGAGCTAATTCCGGTGCATCGCCCTGTGTTTTGACTGTCCCTCTGTTTCCCACGGAACAGTCCCAACTTTCCATCATATGATGTTTTCAAGCTAGCACTTTGCAGCTGCATTGCTTCTATATCATAAGAGTCGGAAGGTGATGTGGGAACAGGGTTTAGTGAGAAGTCTAGAATCAGAGGGACGAGGATGGCACTGTGGGTTAAACCACAGAGCCTAGGACTTGCCAATCAGAAGGTTGGCGGTTTGAATCCCTGCGACGGGGTGAGCTCCTGTTGCGCGGTCCCTGCTCCTGCCAACCTAGCACATCAAAAGTGCAAGTAGATAAATAGGTACCACTCTGGCGGGAAGGTAAACGGCGTTTCCGTGCGCTGCTCTGGTTCTCCAGAAGCGGTTTAGTCCTGCTGGCCACATGACCCGGACGCTGTACGCCGGCTCCCTCGGCCAGTAAAGCGAGATGAGAGCCGCAACCCCAGAGTTGGCCACGACTGGACCTAATGATCAGGTGTCCCTTTACCTTTTAGTAGAATCAGAGGCAGAAGCTGGAGCCCCATTGGGTGACTCTCAACATCTCCCTCTTTCTTCTTCCTCCCAGACATCAACGAATGTGTCAGCCTTCCTGGGACTTGCTCTCCAGGAACCTGCCAGAACCTCGAAGGCTCCTTCCGTTGCATCTGTCCGCCGGGTTACGAGGTCCAAAACGACAACTGCATCGGTAAGTTTCATTTTTGAAGCTGTCCCAGAAACTCCAGCGGGTGCAGAATGCTGCAGCGAGGCTCCTCACGGGGTCTCTGCCATGGGAGCATATTCACCCAGTGCTTTTCCAGCTGCACTGGCTCCCGGTGGAGTACAGGGTCAGATTTAAGGTGCTGATTTTGACCTTTAAAGCCCTTCACGGCCTAGGACCCTCATAACTACAGGATCGGCTCTCCCAGTATGCCCCACGGAGAACCTCAAGGTCTATAGATAGCAACACCCTAGTGGTCCCAGACCTAAGGAAGTTAGATTAGCTTCAACCAGAGCCAGGGCCTTTTCAACACTGGCTCCCGCCCGGTGGAACACTCTGCCTCATGAGACCAGGGCCCTGCGGGATCTGATTTCTTTCCACAGGGCCTGTAAGACAGAGTTGTTCCGCCTGGCCTTTGGCTTGGAGCCAATTTGATTCCCTCCCCCTCTTTCTTTTTCCTCCTGTGATGAGGCTCCATCTTAATATTTTAATGTTTCAATATTTTAATGTTGTATATTAATCTTGTTTTTAAGTTGTAGTCATTCAACTTGTTTTTATGATTGCTTGTTAGCCGCCCTGAGCCCGGCCTTGGCTGGGGAGGGCGGGGTATAAATTATTATTATTATTATTATTATTATTATTATTATTATTATTATTATTATTATTAAAAGCTCTTTCTTCACTCCTTCTCCACGGTTTGTTGTGGCTGAAGCCGGGCTTGGGAAACCTTGGTTTGTTTTTGCTGCAGAACATATCAGTGATTTTGAATAAAGCAAAATCGACGAGAAATAAATTGTTGTGCCCAGTTAAATTCTACGAACTGAAATGAATGTATCTAAGTTAAGAACATGGGCAGCTGCTTGGTCCATCTACCTCAATGTCGTTTACACTGGCTGGCAGCTGCTCTCCAGGGTTTCAGGAAAAAGAACGTTCCCAGCACGGCTGGACTCGAACCTGGAGCCTTCTCCATCCAAAGCCTTACCACTGAGCTGGGCACCCAGTTGTTTAGTCGCTTAGTCGTGTCCACCTCTTCGTGACCCCCTGGACCAGAGCACGCCGGGCACTCCTGTCTTCCACTGCCTCCTGCAGTTTGGTCAAACTCATGCTGGTAGCTTCGAGAACACTGTCCCACCATCTCGTCCTCTGTCGTCCCCTTCTCCTTGTGCCCTCCATCTTTCCCAACATCAGGGTCTTTTCCAGGGAGTCTTATCTTCTCACGAGGTGGCCAAAGTCTTGGAGCCTCAGCTTCAGGATCTGTCCTTCCAGTGAGCACTCAGGGCTGATTTCCTTCAGAATGGAGAGGTTTGATCTTCTTGCAGTCCATGGGACTCTCAACAGTCTCCTCCAGCACCAGAATTCAAAAGCATCCATTCTTCGGCGATCAGCCTTCTTGATGGTCCAGCTCTCACTTCCATACATCACTACTGGGAAAACCAGAGCTTGAACTATACGGACCTTTGTTGGCAAGGTGATGTCTCTACTGGTCATGTCCCAGTTAGTCATGTCCTTTAATTCCACCGGGTCTTCTCTAAGTAGGGCTAACACTGGACGCAACCGCCAAAATAAGCTGGGCAAATGATTTGAAGAAAACTGTTCCATAAACACGCATACCTTGGTTCTCAAACGCCTTGGCTCCCGAACAAATTGGCCCATGAACGATCGAAATCCGGAAGTGAGTGTTCTGATTTTCAAACGATTTTTGGAAGCCGAATATCTGACGCAGCCAATATCTGATTGGAGCCACTCGGAAGCCGCACCTTGGTTTTCGAACGGTTCCAGGAGTCAAATGGAATCGTGGAACGCATTCTGTTTGAGAACCAAGTTATGGCTGTATATTTGTGTTGCAGCTGACCTGTTGGTGAGTAGGCCTGTTGGTGTAAATGGACCCAAGAGTAGACATGTTGGTGTCAGTGGACCCAAGGCACCCTTTTATTTCACTTTGAGAAGGACTAACATTGAAGACAACCCGTTGTTCTTTTAGCTGCTTTAACCAGCTGCCTGTTTTGTTGTTGCAAACAGATATCAATGAATGCGAGGAGGAGCCCAATATCTGCCTCTTCGGGAGCTGTACCAACACACCTGGAAGTTTCCAGTGCATCTGCCCACCTGGCTTTGTGCTCTCCGACAACGGCCGGCGCTGCTTCGGTGAGTGACTAGCCAGCGGCACAGCTTTCCCCATCCTTTCCTGGTCGGATGTCCATCCCCCCACCTCCTCTGGGACCATACTATTCTCTTGGTGATTTTTAAAGGTAAAGGGACCCCTGACTGTTAGGTCCAGTCGTGGCCGACTATGGGGTTGTGGCGCTCATCTTGCTTTATTGGCCGAGGGAGCCAGCATACAGCTTCCGGGTCATGTGGCCAACAGGACTAAGCCACTTCTGGCGAACCAGAGCTGCACACGGAAACACCGTTTACTTTCCCACCAGAGCGGTACCTATTTATCTACTTGCCCTGGTGTGCTTTCAAACTGCTAGGTTGGCAGGAGCAGGGACCGAGCAACGGGAGCTCACCCCGTCGCGGGGATTCGAACCACCAACCTTCTGATCGGCAAGCCCTAGGGTCTGTGGTTTAACTCACAGCGCCAGCCGCGTCCCTCCAGCCCTCATAGGTTTACGGAAAAGCTTGAAGAATAAAATTATCACCGGGGGCGGGAATGAGCAGCAATAATATAGGGCCGGTGCCCTGTTCTTCCTCTGCCCTGCAGACACCCGGCAAAGCTTTTGCTTCACCCGCTTCGACAATGGCAAATGTTCCGTGCCAAAGGCCTTCAACACCACCAAGGCCCGGTGCTGCTGCAGCAAGATGCCCGGAGAAGGCTGGGGAGACCCTTGTGAGCTTTGCCCGCAGGAGGGCAACGGTAGGTGACCCAGCTGAGCTGGCCTGGCATGGAGAGAGTTTGAGGGCGAACTGGATTCAGGGCCGGCCCACCCATTAGGTGGTTTGAAGCACCTGCCTCAGGCGGCATAATCCCAAAGGCCCATCTGCCAGTGAAGAAGCGGTACACACAGCTCGCAGACCCTCCAAGTTCCCCTGTTTTCCAGAGACAGTCCCGGATTTACAGAAGCCGTCCCGGTTTCTGATTTGATCCCAGAATGTCCCACTTTTCCTTAGGACGTTCTTATTTTCATCAGAGTAATGTTGGAGGGGGTGGAATAGGACGTCCCTATTTTCATTGGAGAAATGTTGGAGGGGGTGGAATAGGACGTCCTTATTTTCATCAGAGTAATGTTGGAGGGGGTGGAATAGGACGTCCCTATTTTCATTGGAGAAATGTTGGAGGGAATGGAATAGGACGTCCTTATTTTCATCAGAGAAATGTTGGAGGGGGTGGAATAGGACGTTCTTATTTTCATCAGAGTAATGTTGGAGGGGGTGGAATAGGACGTCCCTATTTTCATTGGAGAAATGTTGGAGGGGGTGGAATAGGACGTCCCTATTTTCATCAGAGTAATGTTGGAGGGGGTGGAATAGGACGTCCCTATTTTCATTGGAGAAATGTTGGAGGGAATGGAATAGGACGTCCTTATTTTCATCAGAGAAATGTTGGAGGGGGTGGAATAGGTCAGGACATCCCTATTTTCATTTGAGAAATGTTGGAGGATAGGGAAAAGAACATCCCTCTTTTCACGGGAGAAATGTTGGAGGGTGTGGAATAGGACGTCCCTCTTTTCAAGGGAGAAATGTTGGAGGGTGTGGAATAGGACATTCTTTATTTTTATGACAGGAGTGCCTGGTGTGCTCTGGTCCATGGGGTCACGAAGAGTCGGGCACGACTAAATGACTAAACAACAAAATTTTCATGGGAGAAACATTGGAGGGGATGGAATAGGACGTCCCTCTTTTCATGGGGGAAACGTTGGAGGGTGTGGAATAGAACGCCCCTATTTTCATCAGAGAACTGTTGGAAGCCATGAGCTCATGTGATCATCCGCAGAGACAGACAGGCAGATGCAACCAACCAAGTCACACTCAGAGCAGACGATTGACCTGAATGCATTTAAAGTCTAGACTCAGCGGTGCTCTTCTGAGTACAGTGGTGCCTCGCAAGATGAAAAGAATCCGTTCTGCGAGTCTCTTCGTCTTGCGGTTTTTTCATCTTGCGAAGCAAGCACATTAGCGGCTTAGCGGTTTAGCGGATCAGCTGATAAGCGGCTTAGCGGCTTAGAAAAAGGGGGGGAAGGGGAAAAAACCCGCAGGAACTCGCAAGACATTTTCGTCTTGCGAAGCAAGCCCATAGGGAAATTCGTTTTGCGAAGCGCCTCCAAAACGGAAAACCCTTTCGTCTAGCGGGTTTTCCGTCTTGCGAGGCATTCGTCTTGCGGGGCACCACTGTATGGCTTAATGTCAGCAAGCACACAATCCAGGCGTCTTCTGTGTGCACCTAAACAACCTCAGACTGGCCTTCTCTCTGATTTCCACTGGTAATTCATTCCAGAGACCCAGAGCTGCAACACGAAAAGCCCAAATAAGATTTGTTTTTGTTTAGTCGTGTCCGCCTCTTCGTGACCCCCTGGACCAGAGCACGCCAGGCCCTCCTGTCTTCCACTGCCTCCCGCAGTTTGGTCAAACTCATGCTGGTAGCTTCAAGAGCACTGTCCCACCATCTCGTCCTCTGTCGTCCCCTTTCTCCTTGTGCCCTCCATCTTTCCCAGCATCAGAGTCTTTCCCAGGGAGTCTTCTCTTCTCATGAGGTGGCCAAAGTCTTGGAGCCTCAGCTTCAGGATCTGTCCTTCCAGTGAGCACTCAGGGCTGATTTCCTTCAGAATGGAGAGGTTTGATCTTCTTGCAGTCCATGGGACTCTCAAGAGTCTCCTCCAGCACCAGAATTCAAAAGCATCCATTCTTCGGCGATCAGCCTTCTTGATGGTCCAGCTCTCACTTCCATACATCACTACTGGGAAAACCATAGCTTTAACTATACGGACCTTTGTTGGCAAGGTGATAGCGGCAGATAAAAGCACCATGGGTTTTCACAACTTAGCCCTGCTCAGAGTAGACCCATTGAAACCAAAGAGCAAAATAAGCATGCTTCGTTTCCCCTCTCTCTCTGCAGTTGCTTTCCAGGAGCTGTGCCCTTACGGTCACGGTGCGATTCCTGGACCCGGCGATACCAGGGAAGGTGAGTAACAAGAGAACAGGGCCTTTTCGGTGGTGGCTCCTTGATTGTGGAATGCTCTCCCCAGATACTCTCGGCCTTTTAAGCAAAGGCCAAATGGGATTCCTTAGCTGTGATTGCAAGGGGTTGGGGCTAGATGAGCCTCGAGTCACCCCCTTCAGACTCTGCGATTCTACTCGTCGAGTCGGAATCTCATTTCTCGACACTTGAATCCCTCGGTTTGGGTCCTGGCCCTCCGATCGTGGACTGGGAAACCTGTGGGCCTCAGGATCCATGCATGCTTGTCCCCAACCACGGAGCAGGCAGAGGACTTTATTGCACTGTTCACAATGTTGCTCCCTTTCTAGATGTGAACGAGTGCTCCGAAAATCCCGGCATCTGCATCAACGGGAACTGCATAAACACGGATGGCTCGTTCCGTTGCGAGTGCCCCTTTGGCTACAACCTCGACTACACTGGAGTAAACTGTGTGGGTGAGTGGGGGTTAATGTATATGGGATGCAGAACAGGTAGGAGTGGGATACCTAAATACCACTTTGTCACCTTTCCCCATATGTACAGCGGTCCCTCGGTTCTCAAACTTAATCCATTCCGGAAGTCCGTTCCAAAACCAAAGCGTTCCAAAACCGAGGCACGCTTTCCCATAGAAAGCAATGCGAAATGGATTAATCCGTTCCAGACTTTTAAAAACAACCCCTAAAACAGCAAATGAACATGAATTTTACTATCTAACGAGACCATTGATCCATAAAATGAAAGCAATAATCAATGTACTGTAAAATAAATAAGACAGTATTGTAGATGATTTAAAAAGTTAAAAAAACATTTCTTACCTGCACTGATGATAGCCATTGTTGGGATGGGGTTTTTTTATCCATTTCCACAGTCACACAATCAATCAATCCATCCATCAATCAATCAGTCAATCACTGGGTTCCACACAGTCACAAAAACAAATGAACTGAAAAAGCCTCAGAAATGAAAACACAAAATAAATAGCAGAAACAGAAGCGCTAAACTTAATCCGTTCCGGAAGTCCGTTTTGCCTTCCGAAATGTTCGAAAACCAAGGTGCAGCTTCTGGTTGGTGCAGGCGCCCCGGAAACAATAGCCGACAGCCACATCAGACGTTCGACTTCCAAAAAACGTTTGAAAACCGGAACAGTTATTTCCGGGTTTTTGGCATTCGGGAACCAAGGTACACAGACAGCGCCCAACGCCCCCAGGACACGTGCCACACCCCTGTGGGCAGCGTGTGATGCCCCGGGACGCCCATCAGCCACACACCCGCCTGGTCTCTGCCCCCCCCCCCCCCCCAGAGCTTGAAGCTCTGCCACTGCCAGGATCCATCTTGGGCAGGCTGGCCGAAGGCTGGCTGCACTACTATGAGGGACAAGCCCCTCTTGAAATAAGCATGCTGTAAGATCTTGGGGATAAGAATTTGTTGAACCTAATTGTTTATTTGGAAGATTTGGAATACATGAGGGGGTGGGGAGGGGAAGTCCTAGTTATTGGAAAAAGTTTATAAATTGGATTTAATTTGTTTTAATTTGGAAAACCTTAATAAAAATTATTTAAAAAAAAAAATAAGATCTGGGCTCCCTGCGTGCAGACGAAAGGAGTAAATAGGTGAACAAAGCATATTTCTAAAAGCTTCGACAGTCTCCGCTGCGTCTCGATTCTCCAAAGGACCATAGACCCCGGGTGAGTGCTCTTGCCACCGCTCTTGCCAATATTGATGTTTTCATTTATCTCCTCTTCCTTCCCTGCCACCCCAGACACGGACGAGTGCTCCATCGGGAACCCCTGCGGCAATGGGACATGCACCAATGTGGTGGGGGGCTTCGAGTGCGTTTGCGGGGAGGGGTTTGAGCCGGGACCTATGATGACCTGCGAAGGTTAGTGGGGCTTTGCAGGGTGGTGGGTTTGCTTGAGGGTTTGATGCTGTTTTTATTGGCATGTTATTATGTGGCAGCTGCATATTCCTGCGTTGCCAGGGGTTGTATTAAATCGGGGGGTCAGGAATCTTTTTCAGCGGGGGGCCGGTCCACTGTCCCTCAGAACTTGTAGGGAGGGTCAGACTATATTTTGAAAAATAATATATATATATATTCTATAAGAGAGAGAGAGAGAGAGAGAGAGAGAGAGAGAGAGAGACTATATATTACAATATATATAGAATATATATTAGAATATATAGAATATATATATATATATATATTTCTATTTATTATTTTCTATATATTTTCTATATATTATTATATATAGTATAATAATTATTATATTATTATATATAATATAATATATAATATAATATATTATTATATATAATATAATAATATATTCTATATAATATATATAGAAATCATATATATTATATATAATTTATATATTTATATATATAATTTATAAATTATATATAATTATATTATATATTATATTATATATAATATATATAGAAATATTGTAAAATTAATGAGTGATAGAAAAATGTTGGAATGAAATTTTATGGCTTTAGTAGAAATGCTATAAGGAGTTAAGCTTAAATAAGTATACTAATTTTAATGGAAATAAGATTAAAATATGTTAAGACATTTATATGATAGAAAATAGAGAAAGATGGAAAGGAATTGCTGAAACAATTAATGGAAGTGGAATGCAATTGGGAGGTGAGAGGAGGTCGAGGACACAAGGGAATGAAAGATAGAATATGGAAAAGGTGTGATGTATGTTTTTAAATTGTTTTTGTTTCGTTTGGTTTAGTTTATTGTGTCAGTTTAATGTGTTAAGGTTGTGTTTTGTATTGTTTATATATTGTATTGTATTGTTTTTTCTCTTTTTTGTTCTTTTTTTTTTTGTTCTTTTGTCTTCTTTCTTCTTTTTCTTTTTTGTAAGCTTTAAAAGTAATAAATATTATTTTTTTAAAAAAAGAAAGATAATAATAATGAATGAATTCCTATGCCCACAAATAAACCAGAGATGCATTTTAAATAAAAGCACACATTCTACTCATGTAAAAACACCAGGCAGGCCACACAAATAACCCAGAGATGCTTTGGAAATAAAAGGGCACATTCTACTCATGTAAAAACACACTGATTCCCAGACCGTCCGCAGGCCGGATTTAGAAGGTAATTGGGCCAGATCCGGCCCCCAGGCCTTAGTTTGCTTAAAGGTAAAGGTAAAGGGACCCCTGACCATTAGGTCCAGTCGTGGCCAACTCTGGGGTTGTGGTGCTCATCTCGCTTTATTGGCCGAGGAAGCCAGCGTACAGCTTCCAAGTCATGTGGCCAGCAGGACTAAGCCGCTACTGGCGAACCAGAGCAGCGCACGGTACCTATTTGGTCCCAACCAAAGAAGAATGGCAACTTAAACAGATGGAAAATGCTCAGCTTGGAGATTAACGTATAGAATAAGAGAACAAAAAGAATGTACGTTTAAAGAAGGAAATGTTTACTGAGTATATGGGTGTAAATTGTGTTCATTTAAAAACGCTGGTAGCATTCAGATAAATTCAACAGTGTAGATAAGTTTTGATGGATGGAACAATGGATTACTGAATGGTTTAGTTCCTGTAAAATATGAAAGGGTGTAAAGTATGCAAGGGGATGCAGGTGGCGCCGTGGGTTAAACCACAGAGCCTAGGGCTTGCCGATCAGAAGGTCTGCAGTTCGAATCCCCGCAATGACGGGGTGAGCTCCCGTTGCTCGGTCCCTGCTCCTGCCAACCTAGCAGTTCAAAAGCACATCAAAGTGCAAGTAGATAAATAGGTACCCCTCCGGCGGGAAGGTAAACGGCGTTTCCGTGCGCTGCTCTGGTTCGCCAGAAGCGGCTTAGTCATGCTGGCCACATGACCTGGAAGCTGTACGCCAGCTCCCTCGGCCAGTAAAGCGAGATGAGTGCCACAACCCCAGAGTCGGCCACGACTGGACCTAATGGTCAGGGGTCCCTTTACCTATGGTATGCAAAATGAACCGCGGAAGGAGAAGAAGGGAAGTCATTGATATTTTAAGGTTGTTTGAATGAATATTTTGAAATGTGAATTAGAAAATTGAATACTGTTGAGTACTGTGTCCAGTTCTGGGCACCACAGTTCAAGAAGGACACTGACAAACTGGAACGTGTCCAGAGGAGGGCAACCAAAATGGTCAAAGGCCTGGAAACGATGCCTTATGAGGAACGGCTAAGGGAGCTGGGCATGTTTAGCCTGGAGAAGAGGAGGTTAAGGGGTGATATGATAGCCATGTTCAAATATATAAAAGGATGTCACACAGAGGAGGGAGAAAGGTTGTTTTCTGCTGCTCCAGAGAAGCGGACACGGAGCAATGGATCCAAACTACAAGAAAGAAGATTCCACCTAAACATTAGGAGGAACTTCCTGACAGTAAGAGCTGTTGGACAGTGGAATTTGCTGCCAAGGAGTGTGGTGGAGTCTCCTTCTTTGGAGGTCTTTAAGCAGAGGCTTGACAACCATATGTCAGGAGTGCTCTGATGGTGTTTCCTGCTTGGCAGGGGGTTGGACTCGATGGCCCTTGTGGTCTCTTCCAACTCTATGATTCTATCATTCTATGAATAAGAATTGTACATTAAAAAAATGGCTGTGGCAATCCCTTTTACCTGACCCCATCCCTCTCTCCTGCACAGATATCAATGAGTGCGCCTTGAACCCGCTACTCTGTGCTTTCCGCTGCATCAATGCCCTCGGCTCCTACGACTGCACCTGCCCGTCCGGCTACACTCTGCGAGACGACAGGAGGATGTGCAAAGGTGAGGAGGAAGGGCAACAAAATGTTCCCTAGATTGGCTCTGCCTATCTGCATCTTCCATTGCTACATCTAGTTCAGTGCTGCCGGCACTGGCTGGCAGCAACCCCCAAAGGTGTTCCAGGCAGAGGACGTTACCAGCCCTATATTGACGGTGGCAGGGATTTTGAACCCGGGACGTTCTGTGCTCCAAAATGATGTTCTGCTTCTGAGCCTATGCTCTCGTGCGTCTCCACCCCCATCGTTCTGCCCGGACACTGAGGTCCAGCGCCGAGGGCCTTCTGGCGATTCCCTCCCTGCGAGAAGTGAGGTTACAGGGAACCAGGCAGAGGGCCTTCTCGGTGGTGGCGCCCGCCCTGAGGAACGCCCTCCCACCAGATGTCAAAGAGAACAACAACTACCAGACTTTTAGAAGACATCTGAAGGCAGCCCTCTTTAGGGAAGCTTTTAATGTTTGGTGTATTACAGTCTTTTAATATTTTGTTGTAAGCCGCCCAGAGTGGCTGGGGAAGCCCCGCCAGATGGGCAGGGTAAAGGTAAAGATAAAGGGACCCCTGCCCATTAGGTCAAGGCATGGCCGACTCTGGGGTTGCGGCGCTCATCTCGCTTTATTGGCCGAGGGAGCCAGCGTACAGCTTCCGGGTCATGTGGCCAGCAGGACTAAGCCGCTTCTGGCAAACCAGAGCAGCGCACAGAAATGCCCTTTACCTTCCCGCCGGAGCAGTACCTATTTATCTACTTGCACTTTGACTGCTAGGTTGGCAGGAGCAGGGACCGAGCAACGGGAGCTCACCCCGTCGTGGGGGTTCGAACCGCCGACCTTCCGATCGGCAAGTCCTAGGCTCTGTAGTTTCACTCAGAGCAGCACCCGTGTCCCTTATGCTTGCTTGCTTATCCCCACAATATTTTTATTTGATTTTACAAGTATAAAATTATAACAATACAACCATATACATGGACATTTAAAGTTTCTTCTGAATATCTGGACTTCCCTCCTTCCCCTCTGTGGGTCCTATTATTAACCTTTTCTACTGTAGCTTTTTCAATAATCCCTATTTCATATAACTCCTTTATCTCCCTAGTACTTGCTACCAGGGCCGGATTTAGGTATATGGTAATTTATGGACCTAATAGGTATCTAGAGCCATTTGCACCAAGCAAAACATGTATTTTATCAAAGTCATTGCTGAACTGAAATACAGTTAAGAAGAAGTATATGAATAGTGAAATTCCTTCTGATCGGCAGGTTCTAGGGCTCTGTGGTTTAATCCACATCGCCACCCGCGTGGGCAGGGTATAATTAATAAATTACTATTATCCTTATTTACCCCTTTCCCTGCAGATTTGGACGAATGCGCCGAAGGCATGCACGACTGTGAATCGCATGGGATGATGTGCAAGAACCTGATCGGAACTTTCGCTTGCATCTGCCCCCCCGGCATGCAGCGTCGGCCTGATGGCGAAGGCTGCACAGGTGGCCCCGTTTTCATTGACTTCTTTTCTTCTTTTTTATGATATTTTATTAAGTTTTTAACAAGAAGAAAAATGTTAAGATGATAGATAAAAAGGCAGAAGAAAAACACAGAAATACAAAAATACAAACATTTAACATATAAAGAAAAATAAAAAATAAAAATCCCTCTTTTTAATTTCTCACCATTCGTTAACTTATTTTCCTGACTTCCTCACACCTCCCTTTTTTGTATTCCATTTAGAAATTGGTTCAGCAAATGCATATCTTATTTGTTTATCCTTAGTTATTTTTCCTCGCATATTATAATTTCAAATTTTCGTCTAATACCAATCCATTCTTGCATATTCTTATTTTACCTTATTACTAGAACCCCTTTATTTCATTTCAGTGTCATCAACATTCAAAAATTTTACAGTGTTTCTGTAAATAAATTTTAAATTTCTTCCAACCTTCTTCCACCAACCCTTCTCCCTGGTCTCGGATTCTGCCAGTCATTTCCGCCATTTCCATATAGTCCATTACTTGCATCTGCCATTCTTCCACGGTGGGTAGGTCTTGTGTCTTCATTGACTTCTTTTCAAAGCCACAGCATTCTAGTCCACATGACTGCGACGGAAACACATGGGCAGGACCCTGTTGAAACCTCTGGGTCCAGAAGGGCTCTTTTTTTATTTGCCTATTTTATTTGCATCAAGTCCTCCTGCCGCACCCCTCTTTATTGAACAAAGGGATATTTGGACCAAACTTTTGGGGCATCTCATATCGCACTTGACCTCGATTGCATGCATAACGTAAAGGCTACATTTAAGGAAACCGTCACTTGGTGGAATATAAATGTCTTGTTTCTGCATTCGGCCTTTGGAAAGTTCTGTATACTGTATTTTTCGCTCTATAAGACGCACCTAGTTTTTGGAGGAGGAAAACAAGCAAAAAAATATTCTGAATCTCAGAAGCCAGAGCAGCAAGAGGGATCGCTGCGCAGTGAAAGCAGCAATCCCTCTTGCTGTTCTGGCTTCTGGGATAGCTGCGGAGCCTGCATTCGCTCCGTAAGACGCACACACATTTCCCCTTACTTTTTAGGAGGGGAAAAGTGAGTCTTATAGAGCAAAAAATACAGTGGTACCTCGCAAGACGAATGCCTCGCAAGACGAAAAACGCGCAAGACGAAAGAGTTTTCCGTCTTTTGAGTCGTTCTGCAAGACGAATTTCCCTATGGGCTTGCTTCACAAGACGAAACGTCTTGTGAGTTCTTGCGAGTTTGTTTCCTTTTTCTTAAAGCTGCTAAGCCGCTAAGCCATTAATAGCCGCTAAGCCGTTAATAGCCGCTAAGCCACTAAGCCGCTAATAGCCACTAAGCCACTAAGCCGCTAATAGCCGCTAAGCCGCTAATAGCCGTGCTTCGCAAGACGAAAAAACCGCAAGACGAAGAGACTCGCGGAACGGATTAATTTCGTCTTGCGAGGCACCACTGTACGGTAATTTCATACAGAGTCATGGGAGCTGTGCTTCTTTCCAAAAGACAGCTGGAGTGGAGTTAACTCTGTAATTTAATACTTTGTTGGAAGCTGCCCAGAATGGCTCTGGAAACCCAGCCAGATAGGTAGGGTATAAATAAATTATTATTATTATTATTATTATTATTATTATTATTATTATTATTATTAACTCAGATCAGGTTTGCAAGTGCTGTGTGGTGCTTTATTTTGTTTTGTTTTTTCAAAAAAAAATATTAGTTTTCCAAATTTATAGTAAACACAAAAGAAAATCATTACAATAGACAAACAGACATATATCTTAGCTGTTAAAATCCCAATTTAAATAACATTGTTAAGTGACTTCCTCAGATCCCCCCTAACTGTGTTTCCATGATACTCATTTTAGCAGTTTTCCAATATCCACTTTCAAAAAAAATTAACTTATTCCATTAACATCTTTCTTTCTTTTCATACTGTTCTCAGTTCATAATTCAATTCAACCTATTTTACTCCTAGGCCAATTTGGTACTTACAAGTTGTTGTTTAGTCGTTTAGTCGTGTCCGACTCTTCATGACCCCCTGGACCAGAGCACGCCAGGCACTCCTGTCTTCCACTGCCTCCCGCAGTTTGGTCAGGCTCATGTTCGTAGCTTCGAGAACACTGTCCCACCATCTCGTCCTCTGTTGTCCCCTTCTCCTTGTGCCCTCCATCTTTCCCAACTTCAGGGTCTTTCCCAGGGAGTCTTTTCTTCTCATGAGGTGGCCAAAGTCTTGGAGCCTCAGCTTCAGGATCTGTCCTTCCAGTGAGCACTCAGGGCTGATTTCCTTCAGAATGGATTGGTTTGATCTTCTTGCAGTCCAGGGGACTCTCAAGAGTCTCCTCCAGCACCATAATTCAAAAGCATCAATCCTTCAGCGATCAGCCTTCTTGATGGTCCAGCTTTCACTTCCATACATCACTACTGGGGAAACCATAGCTTGAACTATACGGACTTTTGTTGGCAAGGTGATGTCTCTGCTTTTTAAGATGCTGCCCAGGTTTGTCATCACTTTTCTCCCAAGGAGCAGGCGTCTTTTAATATCGTGGCTGCTGTCACCATCTGCAGTGATCATGGAGCCCAAGAAAGTAAAATCTCTCACTGCCTCCATTTCTTCCCCTCCTATTTGCCAGGAGGTGATGGGACCAGTGGCCATGATCTTCGGTTTTTTTGATGTTGAGCTTACAAGTAGTTCTACTTAAATCCCTGTGTGGTGCTTTGACGTCCCAGGGAGATAAATTTGCCCCTCAGATGTATAGTTCAACCTCATGGCCACTGAACCAGCCCATAACAAACGTGAAGCTCACTCTTTGTCCAACTTCTAACCTCTTCCTTTTCATTCTTTGCTGCCCTCAGATGAGAACGAGTGCCGCACCAAGCCAGGAATCTGCCCAAATGGGCGCTGTGTCAATTCCGTGGGTAGCTACCAATGCGACTGCAACGAAGGATTCCAGAGCAGCCCCTCCGGCACCGAGTGCCTTGGTAAGCGATGACGGTTCTCACCCAGCAGCTTCCCCTTCAGCTTTCAGTTGCAGTCGTCTCGTGGTGGCCTCGATGAGGCGGCTGCAGTCGTCAGAGGATAGCCTGGCCATGTTTCCAGCTCACAGGCATTGCGTTGTAAGCACTGGGGGAGTTTGAACTTCTCCTCTTCCTGAGGGGTGAGAATTGAGGGCAGAGGCAGATTTGGGAGGGGTGAGAGGATTGTGCCATTGGCCCCGCCCCCTGTGACATCAGGCTCCGCCTCTAAGCCACCAGACATAATGAGGCTCCGCCCATCAGCGTCACTCCCCCATGGGTGCCATTAGGCAGCATTGTAGGGGGTTGGGCTAAAGGTAAAGGTAAAGGGACCCCTGACCATTAGGTCCAGTCGCAACCGATTCTGGGGTTGCAGTCCTCATCTCGCTTTACTGGGGTCCTTTACTGAGGTCCAGCACCGAGGGCCTTCTGGCGGTTCCCTCATTGCGAGAAGCAAAGCTACAGGGAACCAGGCAGAGGGCCTTCTCGGTGGTGGCGCCCGCCCTGTGGAACGCCCTTCCAGCAGATGTCAAAGCGATAAACAACTACCTGACATTCAGAAAACATCTTAAGGCAGCCCTGTTCAGGGAAGTTTTTAATGTGTGATATTTTACTGTATTTTTGGTTTCTATTTGGTTTTGGGGAGGCCCAGCCAGATGGGCGGGGTATAAATAAATTATTATTATTATTATTATTATTATTATTATTATTATTATTATTATTATTATTACTGGCCAAGGGAGCCGGTGTACAGCTTCCGGGTCATGTGGCCAGCAGACTAAGCCGCCTCTGGCGAACCAGAGCAGCGCACGGAAACACTGTTCACCTTCCCGCCGGAGCGGGACCTATCTATCTACTTGCACTTTGACGTGCTTTCGAACTGCTAAGTTGGCAGGAGCAGGGACCGAGCAACGGGAGCTCACCCCGTCACAGGGATTCGAACCGCCGACCTTCTGATCGGCAAGTCCTAGGCTCAGTGGTTTAACCCACAGCGCCACCCGCGTCCCAGATAGGGGGTTGGGCTAGACCTTTTTTTTAAAAAAAAATGAATTTATATACCTCCCTCTCAGGGCGGTTCACATAATACAATCAAGATATAAAACCACAAAATACATAATAAAAACAAAAACAAAAAACCCAACAGCTCTATAAGGGTAACAGGGAACCAAGCAGAGGGCCTTCTCGGTAGTGGCGCCCTCCCATCAGATGTCAAGGAAAGAAACAACTATCTGACTTTTAGAAGACATCTGAAGGCAGCCCTGTTTAGGGAAGTTTTTAATGTTTGAAGTTTTATTCTGTTTTTAATGTTCTGTTGAGTGCTGCCCAGAGTGGCTGGGGAAACCCAGCCAGATGGGCGGGGTATAAATAAATTAGTAGTAGCAGTAGTAGTACAATTATATGTATCAGGGGTTCAGGGAGAGAGGCGCAGATGAGGGAGGAGACAGAGAGCGAGGGGGAAGGATTCCAGGGTGACGAGGAAGAGGACGACAATGACCCAAGATTGTCCATGAGTCCGTCCAGTGAATCGGAGGACTCCCAAAAGGGAGCCCCCCTGGTCAAGCCAAGGGGAGCTAGAGGGGGAAGCAGTCAGGAGCAGGGAAACGAAGGGGGAACCCCCAGTGGGAGTTGGAGAGCGGGACCGGCTGCTCCGCTGGAACGGAGTGAGGGGGGAGGAGTGACCAGTGTGTCAGAAGGAGCAGAACAGGAAGCAGAGAGGGGAAGGAGATCAGGGCAAAACGTCCTGCCGGAAGGGGAGGAAAGTAGTATCGAGGGGAGTGTAACTGTCGAAGGGAAGGTCAGGAGCAACGTACGCGCGCCAAGTTCAAAATGGGAGGCGCGCGGAAATGAAGAGAGTCCTGGGGAGGAGCCTGGTCCCAAAGCCCGAAGGAGGGGGGGGGAGGCGGCAGAGGATTCAGCCTCTGGAGAGTCCCGAAGGGAGAGAACACAGGGGGGCAGAAAGACCCTACGGAAAAGGAAGGAGAGGAAGAGGTGGACCAGTACAAGCCTCTTAAACTGGTGTAGAGGCGGGACTGACTCAGAGGGGACTTCGGCGGTCTAAGCGTAACAGACGTAGAGCCACGGAGCTCGGATGTAAAGCTAAGAATGTTCTTCAATAAAAGCTTTTGTACATAAGCCGGACTGGACTTTCGTCTCTTGTGAGCTGGGACCACGGGTGGCTCTGACAATATGATTCTATTTTATCAGTGGTCACCTGTGTTTCTGTAGAATGAAGTGGCAGAAATTTAGGATTTGGGAATTTTACCCATTCCCAGATGTGTGTGTTGAATTAAACATGACAAGAAAGCAGGACTGGCATGGCCGTGCATCAGTCAAGATTTCTGTGTTGTATTCCACACCATATCATTAAATATATGTTTATATAAAGAATTACAATACCAGCATAGAAGGCCAGGTCTCCTTTTCTCTTTCTCTGTGTTTTATCCGCCCCCAGTAAATACAAGCTACTCCTGCACAGCAGGGGGGTGGACGAGAGGACCACTTGGGCCCCTCCCACGCTCTCCCCAGCTCTCATCCCCAGAGTGGCTGGGGAAACCCAGCCAGATGGGCGGGGTACAAATAATAAATTATTATTATTATTATTATTATCATCCCACCTAGTTGTTTGGTCCCACAGCAGGTTCGGTGGCGCACTCTGCTAACAGCCTACAGTTGCCTAGCGTGGGTTGCCAGTGCCCGGGACAAGACCGGTATTGTTCCACCAACCTGTGACGGCACCAGCGAGGCAATTGCAGCCCGCCCACCTCCTTGATCAGCCCCCACCATCCATTTCTCCCTTTCCAACGTCAGTTTGATGCGGATAGTAGCCATCGGAAGAATTTGAAAACGAAACGAAACAAAACAATAATATAAACAGCCGAACAAAATATGTGCCTTTGACCTGATGGAAGAACCGAAGGTTTGGGGAGGGGGGAAAGAGTGGAAATTGAGGTGCTCCCTGCCTCTTGAGTGAGGCACAGACGGAGGACATGCTGTTTTTTTCCCCCCTTTTGAAATTTTCGCCCCTGGTAATTTTGTGCCCGGGGCACACACCCCGCTACGCCACTGACTGCCGATCTCTTCCTCTCCCCTTCCCAGACACCCGCCAAGGATTCTGCTTCACCGAGGTGCTGCAGACCATGTGCCAGATGTCCTCGACCAACCGGCACCAGGTCACGAAATCGGAGTGCTGCTGCAATGGAGGGCGGGGCTGGGGCCCCCAATGCGAACTCTGCCCCTTTCCTGCTACCGCCCAGTACAAGAAAATGTGCCCGCATGGGCCAGGCTACGCAACTGACGGGAGAGGTGAGCCTGTCAAGCAGGGGGCAGGATCCGTGGGCAAAGTCTCTGAGGCCCCCCCCCCCACGCTCTCCCTGACCGCAACTGGCTTTGCATTGGTGATGATCCTAACCTAAGGTTATCAGATTTTTTTCCAAAGAATCCGGGGACACTTTTTTTTTTTGAAAGGAGAAAAAAATATATTAAAAAATGTTGTTTTTTAAAAAGTCGGGCTACCTTTGAAGGTGACCCAGAAACTACAACTAATCCAGAATGCGGCAGCTAGACTGGTGACTGGGAGCGGCCGCTGAGACCACATAACACCGGTCTCGAAAGCCCTACATTGGCTCCCAGGACGTTTCCGAGCACAATTCAAAGTGTTGGTGTTGACCTTTAAAGCCCTAAATGGCGCAGTATCCCTGAAGGAGCATCTCCACCCCCATCATTCTGCCCGGACGCTGAGGTCCAGCTCCGAGGGCCTTCTGGTGGTTCCCTCATTGTGAGAAGCAAAGCTACAGGGAACCAGGCAGAGGGCCTTCTCAGTAGTGGCGCCCGCCCTGTGGAATGCCCTCCCATCAGATGTCAAAGCAATAAACAACTACCTGACCTTCAGAAGACATCTTAAGGCAGCCCTGTTCAGGGAAGTTTTTAATGTGTGACATTTTAGTGTGTTTTTGGTCTCTGTGGAAGCCGCCCAGAGTGGCTGGGGAAACCCAGCCAGATGGGCGGGATACAAATAATAAATTATTATTATTATTATATCTTCTCCTCTGCGGGCAGTTCACCAGGTGGCTGGGCGTACTCGATTTGGGTTGTGGGGGGGAGTCAGCGGTTCCCCCAGTTGACGTGCAGGGCGTCCCCAGTTCCCCCTTGGCAGTGGCAGCGGCAGCCTCAGCAACCCCAGCAGCCCGGAGCCAGCCTGGTAGTGCAGTTAGCTCTGGCTGGCTTCAAGAGCTGCTCGCTGCCGTGGTGCCCACCATTTTCCCTCACCGGAAGTCCCCATATGATGTGTCTTGTGCCGTTGAACCAATCACACAACATTCATTCCCTACCTACGGGACCGCCTCTCCCAGTATGCCCCACGGAGAGCCTCAATGTCCATAAATAGCAACACCCTAGTGGTCCCGGGCCCTAAGGAAGTCAGATTAGCTTCAACCAGAGCCAGGGCCTTTTCAACACTGGCCCTAGCCTGGTGGAACGCTCTGTCCCATGAGACCAGGGCCCTGCAGGATCTGATTTCTTTCCGCAGGGCCTGTAAGACAGAGTTGGTCTGCCTGGCCTTTGGCTTGGAGCCAGTTTGATTCCCTCCCCCTCTTTCTTTTTTCTTTTTCCTTTCTCCTCCTGTGATGAGGCTGCATTTCAATATTTTAATGTTGTATTTTAATCTTGTTTTTAAGTTGTATTCATTCAACTTGTTTTTATGATTGCTTGTTAGCCGCCCTGAGCCCGGCCTTGGCTGGGGAGGGCGGGGTATAAATAAAAAATTTTTATTATTATAAAATTGGGGTGGGGTGAGGGAGGGAGTAATAAATTACGTGCCATTTGCAAATCGAACAACAATTGCAATAATCGATCGCCGGGTTGATTTCCGTTCTGAGTACTGTATAAGCAATTGTCGGCAACTTCTCATTTTCTCTGGCATCCTAACACAGAACGTTGTGAGTCCTTTGGAAGAGAAAAACGGGAAGCAGGGGTCAGGGAGGGAGGGAACGGAACGGCTGGCCGGAGCAGGGTCTACAACACTTAAAATATAAATCCGGGGACATTAAATGAAATCCGGGGACATTCTGGGGACGGATTTTGTCCGGGGACAGATTTGTAAATCCGTGGACTGTCCCCGGGAAACGGGGACATCTGGTAACCATATCCTAACCATCTCCTCCTTTCCTCTCCTGCTGCAGACATTGACGAGTGCAGAGTCTTGCCCAACCTCTGCAAACACGGCCAGTGCATCAACAGCATGGGTTCGTTCCGCTGCCATTGCCGGCTCGGCTACACCAACGATATCACCGGCACATCTTGCCAGGGTAAGGGTTTTCGCGGAAGCAGGCAGCCTGGCTCGAGCCAGCAGCTAGGTTGTCCTTCCCTCTGCACCCACAAAATACAAACCAAATTCCTAGGAAGTCCCTGGCAATTTGAGAGTACAGTGGTGCCTCGCAAGACGAAATTAATCCGTTCCGTGAGGCTCTACGTATAGCGGTTTTTTCGTCTTGCAAAGCAAGCCCATTGACAGCTTAGCGGATTAGCGCTATTAGCGGTTTAGCGGCTTTTAGCAATCAGCTGATAAGCGGCTTATCAGCGGATCAGCTGATAAGCGGCTTAACGGCTTAGGAAAAGGGGGGGAAAGGGGAAAAAACCCCGCAGGAAGTCGCAAGACATAGAGAAATTTGTTTTGCGAAGCACCTCCAAAACGGAAAACCCTTTCGTCTAGCGGGTTTTCCGTCTTGCGAGGCGTTCGTCTTGCGGGGCACCACTCTACAGTGGTACCTCGCAAGCTGAAATTAATTCGTTCTGCGAGTTTTTTCGTCTTGCGAAATTTTCGTCTTGCGAAGCACGGATTTTGGAAAAGCTTCAAAAATCACCAAAGTCTTCAAAAACCTCAAAAAAGGCTACCACACCGCGTGCTATGAGTTGCTCCTCGAAATCAAGTCGCAACTGCACCCCCTGAATGCACCCTCGGTATTAACGGTTTTAAGAAAAAGGAAACAAACTTGCAAGACGTTTTCGTCTTGCGAAGCAAGCCCATAGGGAAATTCGTCTTGCGAAGCAACTCAAAAACCGAAAAACTCTTTCGTTTTGCGAGTTTTTCGTCTTGCGAAGCATTCGTCTTGCGAGGTACCACTGTAATCTTCATGTGCGGGTGTCGGGATCGGGTCAGCAATAACTCACAAGGTGGCTGCGAAGTTAACCCTTCCAGAACAGGCTTAGTGATCACAGCAACTGTCCCCAATGAGGACTTTCCCGCTGCTCTCTAAGGCCCCTCCTCTGCCGGTTCCCTCCCAGGCAATCTGAGTGTCTCCTCCTTGCCTGCCTTTGCTCCTCCTTCTTCATTCCTCTTCTGGTTCTGGGAGACAACGAGGGAGAGGAGCTGGTTGCAGCAGGAGAGGGAGGCACCCTGAATTCATCACCTGCCTCATCTCTGTCTCTTGGCCTCCCCCTCCTCTCCAGCCCCTTATTCTGCAATGCTGTCTGGCACAGAATCTCCCTGCTCGCTAAACCCTGTTACTCCTTCAGCTTTCAACACCTCCAGTTTTCTCCCTCTTCTCCCTCTGACCACTCCCCATGGCTCCACCACCACTCCCTGGGCTCTGAACCTTCTTCCCTTGGGGGTTCTCCAAGTGGTGTCCCCCCCCCACTCCTCTGCATCCGGCCAGCCAATGACAGCTTCCCAACAACACCAGACACTTCCGAACAGTCTCAAACAGGGCTGGCTCCAGATTAGAACAGGCATAGGCAACCTCGGCCCTCCAGACGTTTTGGGACTACAACACCCATCATCCCTGACCACTGGTCCTGTTAGGTAGGGATGATGGGAGTTGTAGTCCCAAAACATCTGGAGGGCCGAGTTTGCCTATGCCTGGATTAGAAGCAGCAAAAAGCACCTCTTTGCTCTGTCGCCCGGGATGTGTGCTTTCAGTTGGAGGCAATTTCTTTTAGCTATTTTGAATTGTTGCAACCCACCCTGGAGCCTAAGGGACGCGGGTGGCGCTGTGGGTTAAACCACAGAGCCTAGGACTTGCCAATCAGAAGGTCGGTGGTTCGAATCCCCGCTATGGGGTGAGCTGCCGTTGTTCGGTCCCAGCTCCTGCCAACCTAGCAGTTCGAAAGCACCTCAAAGTCCAAGTAGATAAATAGGTACCACTCTGGCGGGAAGGAAAACGGCGTTTCCGTGTGCTGCTCTGGTTTGCCAGAAGCGGCTTAGTGCTGCTGGCCACATGACCCGGAAGCTGTACGCCGGCTCCCTCGGCCAGTAAAGCGAGATGAGTGCCACAACCTCAGAGTCGGTCACGACTGGACCTAATGGTCAGGGGTCCCTTTACCTTTACCCTGGAGCATGCTGGTGAAAGGTCCGGCTGGTCAATTTAGATAAAATAATAATAAAATAATGGGGATTCGGGAGAGGGCCTTCTCGGTCGTGGCTGCTCCCAGGGAACTATGGAACTCCCTGCCTAGAGAAGTTAGACGGGATTCCTCTTTGTTGTCCGGCCAGGAGCTGATCACCTTTTTATTCCAACATGCCTTTAGGAACGGACTCTTTTAAAGGAAAGGGCTGCTGCTGCGAAGTTTTCATTCCTGTTTTTATCTGTATTTTTCATGGGTCTTTCATATACAATCGTACCTCGGAAGTCAAACGCCTTGCGAGTCAAACACTTTGGCTCCCGAATGCCGCAAACCCAGAAGTGAGTGTTCTGGTTTGCGAACGTTCTTTGGAACTCGAACATCCAACACGGCTTCCGATTGGCTGCAGGAGCTTCCTGCAGCTAATCGGAAGCCGTGCCTTGGTTTCCAAATGTTTTAGAAGTCGAACGGTTTTCTGGAACGGATTCCATTCGACTTCCAAGGTACGAGTGTATATTGTTTTTATTCTGTTAGTGTTTGATTGCACTTTGCTGTTTCTATGTTTTCATCTTCTTTTTTGTTTTGTTGTTGGTTTTGTACTTTGGAAACTGCCCGGGGGAAATGCAGGGCATTTATTATGAGGAGATTTCACCCCTCCCATATCCAAGAATCTCCTGACGAGTCTGCTGATTCTCCAGAGAGGAGGAGCAGTGTTTTGCTTTCTACTTATTCAGCTCCAGCAGCAAGTCAGTCAGTTAGTCAGTGTGTCGGAGAGAGAGAGAGACTGAGTGTTAGAGATCGTGTGTAGAGATAAGGTTGCTGCTAAGAGCAGCTGCAAACACTCAGTGCAGCATTCATTTATGCTTAGACCTATTTAGCTCTGTATATAGTTTTGTATTATAGTTGTAGTTATAGAATAAAAGAAGATATTCTACAGAGCTGCTCTCCGAGTCGTTTATACACTGCCAGACTCTGCTATACTCTGCTGTGCAATGACTGTATTGTGGAAGTGAATCCGGTGCTCACACCTCTAAGCTGTGAGTCCACAGCACTTTGACCTGTTCCTGTTAAAAAGGTGGTCTCTGGAAGTGCTGCCCAGCTTGCCTAGCCCAGTCAGGGTTGAAGTGCATGAGTCCAGTTCGTGACACTGGCTCAATGGCGATGCTGACATATTATTATTATTATTATTATTATTATTATTATTATTATTATTATTGCTGTGATATCATATTTACTTCACCGTAGACCTAGACGAATGCAACCAGTCGCCCAAGCCATGCAACTTCATCTGCAAGAACACGGAAGGAAGTTTCCAGTGTTCCTGCCCAAGAGGTTACATCCTGCAGGAAGATGGGAAGACCTGCAAAGGTAACTAAAACTTGGGGCAGAAGCTGGGGTGCCAAATGGATTTGATCTTTGCAAATGCCAGCTGCCTCTGGAAGGCCCTAGGATCAGGCCACACCATAGCTGTCAAGCGTCCCTTATTTGGTGGGAAAGCCCCTTATCCCAGCGCCATGTCCCGCTGCTGTCCCTTATTGATGATGTCCCTTCAATTTCCCGGGTTTCAAAGAAACAGCTTCTCTCCCTCCCTCCCTCCCTGCCGGCCAGGGAGGAGGGAGGCTCCAACTGTGTTGCTTGGCTGCATTGCTCATCCAATAAGGAGTCTAAGAACGACTGGCGGGTGGAGCTTGCATGCCTTGTGCCGATCAAATTGGCCGCGTTGCCTGGGGACTCGCCTTTGCTCAGCGCTTCCCAGCGGAGAGGTGACGGTGGTTTCCCTTGCTGCGCCCCCTTTGCCGGGTTGCTGCGCTGTGGGAACCACCGCTTGAGGCTTCGTTTGGCTGCTGGCCGGGCTTTCTGCCTTTGGCTCGGAGGGGCTCAGAAGTCGAACATACCTGTGTTTGGAAAATCCCTTATTTTGGCTGCTGGTCCCTTATTTTCAAGGCTGCTGGTCCCTTATTTTCAAATCTGTAAGTTGACAGCTATGGGCCACACCCACACCTTACCTTTAAAGCACTCTTGCAGCAGTGTGGTGTAGTGGTTAGAGCATCAGACTAGACCCAGGGTTCAAATCCCCGCTCAGCTGTGAACCTCGGGGGCCAGTCGCTGTCCCTCGGCCTAACTTACCTGCCACCGGCGCTGTGAGGTGAGGAATGGCCAGAGCGAGAAATTACATGTTATGTGAGAGATGGAGCAAGCTGTTGTTCTTCTGCTCTGGGGTTCAGGACTCGAACCCAAGACTCAACATCAGGATGAACTTTCTGACAGTAAGAGCTTTTCAACAGCGCAACCGTCTCCCTCGGGAGGTTGTGGACTCTCCTTCCTGAGAGCTTTTCAAACAGAGGTTGGATGGCTGTCTGTCAGGGGTGCTTGAGCCGAGATTCCTGCATTGCAGGGGGTTGGGCTAGATGACCGCCAGGTTCCCTTCCAGCTCTACAATTCTACGATTGTCAAAAGTTCACTTACAAGTTAGGAAAAGGCATACCCACTCGTCAGAGACCAGTGGCGGCAACAGCGGCTGCCCAGAGTGTTAGAATTCCTGCTCCATGATTGCAGTCATGGGATTGTTGTCTATCACATGACGGTGTATGTTTTGACTCCACAGAGTGGGAAGTGACGGAGACAGGATGTTTGTGTTACTGTGTTCCATGAAGTGGGACTATTGTCCTTTGTTATTTTTCTCTTTGCTGTCTGATGCTAGAGAGAGAGGGAGGCATGTTGCAGTGCTCCGTGTGTGTTTATATGTAAATAAAGTAGATTAGCCAAAATGCCGAGTTGCTGAGGTCTGTTACGCAAGCTGTGCAACGGATCCCTAAGTGTGCCGATGTCAGTTGGCATTGGTCGCTGTGATGTTCGGGCAGAAGAAAGCTTTTGAAGCTCCAGAACGATCGACCAGGAGGGAGAGAACATGCCAGTTGGGCATGTGTCTCTGCCAGGGTCCTACTCGAGTGTAGGAAGAGCTCCTGACACAGAGGACTCCCCAGGAGAGGGGAGAAGAGAGGAGGCTGGGGGAATGCTCCACAAGGGAGGGTGTTCGAAAAAGGGGTGAGGGGCTGCCAGCTCTGCAGGCAAGGGGGGGACATAACTGGGCTCCTGAGCCCCACAGGGGTGCCACAGACAACCCTGGCCTCCAACCCTCTTTCCTTCCCTCCTTCTTCTGATGCCCTCTGGCGTCTCTGCCTCCCAAAGGCTTGCACGGCTGTTTGTTGCAGCAGCCCCGGCTGCAAGCTCCCCGTGCGAATGGCGCCTCTGGGGCTGGCTAGGGGGTGCTGAGTGCCAGGAGCTGAGACGGCCTTGGAGTAAGCAAGCAAGCGGGCGAGGGAGCCCAGTCCACCAGCCCTTGCTGTTGGGAATGGGCAGACATATTTGTGGGCCGGTGCAAGGAGCTGTCTCTCTTTGGGGGGCAGCTCAGAGACCAGGGGCTGCAGGAGCGGCTGGCCAGAAGACTCCCAAGGAGAGGGGAGAGGAGAGGAGGGTGTTTGAAGAGGGGTGAGGGGCTGCTAGCTCTGCAGTCAAGGGGGGGACAAAATTGGGTTCCTGAGCCCCACAGGGGTGCCGCAGAAAGAAAATTCAAGGGAGGCATGAACTCAAAAAGGTTGAAAACCTCTGCATTAAAGGGTACCAACATCCATTCATCAATATCAGTCTCTTGGTCACTGTTAGGGCGTCCTCGTTGTCCTTTTCCCAATCTTGAGAGGTAGGGAAGTTAACAGATTCGTCCCTCTGTAGTCTCGCCTCAACCCAGCCTCTGTAGGGTGAGGGCGATAACACCAGAGAGGGAGTGGTGCAGGAAAAACAACTTACTCCTTAACTTAAAGAAAACAAAAGAGATCATTGTGGACTTTAGGAAATGTAAATTGAATATTCAGCCACTTATTATTGAGGGGAAGTGCGTGGAACAGGTCTCGGTGTTTCGATTTCTGGGAATGGAGTTGAGAGACGACCTAACCTGGGGAGAAAACAACAAAGACCTGGTGAAGAGAGCACAGCAGAGGTTATATTTTCTGAGAATCCTCCGGAAAAAGAATCTCTCAAAGGACCTATTGATGGCATTTTACCATTGCACTGTGGAGAGCATAGTAACTTATGGTCTGTGTGTGTGGTTTGGGAGCTGCACGGCCAGGGAAAAAACAATTCTGTCCAGGGTTGTAAAGACTGCAGAGAGAATAATTGGGTGCACTCTTCCCACCTTGGATCAAATCTATGCTCTCAGGTGCCATAAGAAAGCGGCAGAGATAGCGTAGGAATAGTGCGCACCCCGGAAATGATCTCTTTCAGCTTCTGCCTTCTGGAAGAAGGTACGGGGTTATAAAGGCCAGGACTAGCCGCCTGAGAAACAGTTTCTACGCAAATGCAATTTTAAAATGGGGTTTCAGAGTTTTTAGGGGTTTTTGAATGTTTTATGTAGTTTTTATGTAGTTTTTCAATGTCATTGTTCTGCATGGGACAATGACAATAAAGATATCGTATATCGTATATATCGTACATCGTAACTCGGCTCATTTTCTTTACGAATCCAGACCTCGACGAGTGCTCCACAAAGCAACACAACTGCCAGTTCCTCTGCGTCAACGTCATCGGGGGCTTCAACTGCAAGTGCCCCCCGGGTTTCACCCAGCACCATTCTTCCTGCATCGGTGAGTTCCCCTGGTGCTCTCCCAAAGGCAAGGGCGAAGCTTAACTGGGACGTCAAAGAACACTGGAGGGACCGGGGAGTGTTCATATATTTATTAATCCTTGGGTTGTATTCAGCTAAGTCCTGCTCAATGTAGATCTACTGAAAGTAGCCAGCCTAAGTTAGTCGTGTTACTTAACTTCAATGGGTCTACTCTGAGGAGGAGCAGAGTTGGTGACCATTCTGGAATGGTCTGTATCCGCACCTTACATTTAACACACTATTATACCAGTCTAAACAGACACGACTTCCCCCAAAGGGTATTGGGAACTGTAGTTTTCTAAGGGTGCTGAGAGGCCCCCATGTCCCCTCACAGAGTGTCAACTGCCAAGAGAGATTGCTGGTTAAACCGCTCTGGGAATCATAGCTCTGCAAAGGGAATAGGGGTCTCCTCACAGCTCTCAGCAGCCTTAGCAAACTACAGTTCCCAGGATCCTTTGGGGGAAGCCCTGACTATTTAAAGCGGTATGATATTGTTTGCAAAGTTTCTTGTGGATGTGCTCTTTATCTACACAAGCAAAACACCCTGAGCCACTGGCCTGGTTAGCTCATAACAAGAAACCATGGTTAACATTAACGTTGACCATAGTTAATGGCAAGCCTAGTTGAGGCACCTGGCAATCACTTTACACTTTATTTTTGCTGCTTTGCAGCAGTATCAGCCCATTAATCATCATGAAGGAGGAGGTCTAGGAATGCTCATAATACTAAGCCATGGTTAACATCATCCAAGGCTTATGAAATCACCCCAAACTGTGGTTAACACATAACCCTAAACCATAGTTAAGAAATCATAGTTAGGAGGAATGTTAGAAGGATGTCGGAATGAAGTTATGTGGTTTTAGCAGTAATGTTACAAAGGAGTATGTAAAAATGGATTGTTAATAGGTGAGAATGTAAAGTTATAATATAATAAGATAAATTATTAAGATAAAAGCAAAAATGGAAAGGATTTGCTGAAATCGCTAATTGAACTAGAATACAAAAAAGGGAGGTGTGAGGAGGTCAGGGAAACAAGTAAATGAAAGACAAGACTTGGAAAGGTTGGTTTGTTTTTAATTGTTTTTACTTTTCTGTATTTTGTATTTTTTGCTTCTTTTTCCTTTTTTTTCTTATTCTTGTAACTTTTTTGAAACTTTAATAAATATTATTAAATAATAATAAAAAGAAATCATAGTTAGGGTGCCAGACTGGGTTCACACCTTACACTGTCAGGGTTCAATAAACCATAGTTTAATGAACCCTGGTTTACTGTTCTGTGCAAACCAGGCCACTGAATGGGGATGGACTAAATGAGCCTCGGTGTCCCTTCCAGCTCTACAGGGCTATGATCCCCCCACAAGCTGTTTTTATCCTCTACATTTTCCAGAGGCATGTTCACATGAATGTTTGGTCTCTATTTGGGGAGGAGGGCAACTTGAGATGACTGGTTTTGGGTGAGAAAACAGCTAGCAGGGAAATAGATAACCCAGGTTTGTTTGGACTCAGCTCCATTAGGAAAGAAACAGAGATTTGAATGTGCTATAAACATGCAGCACCAGATGGCGCCAGAGAGCATAAAATTTTAAAACGCGGTTTTCCTTTTGTTATAATCTAATTTCTGACTTATTTATAGCATCTCCACTCCCCACAGACACACCCATGTCTAGATCCACTCCTGGATTATTTCCAAAATTCCTTTCTAATTGTTAAAAAAGAGAGATAAACCTGCAGGGTCTCTATTGCACACATTTGCGCATAGCCTGTAGTTCACCCCTCAGCCACCTGATTCCTGGACTTAACCATCCAGGGGTCCTTTACCTTTGTCCTTTTCATCTCCTCCCTGCTGGCTTCAGGTCCATTCACCTGCCGCCACCCTATAAGGCAACCTCTGCAAGGCATTGCAACCACAGGCCAGCAGCGTAAGCAATGCACAAAGGTGCTTACTAGGAAAACATACGTCTCAAGCAAGAGAGCCAAGCCGCACGCTCCGTAACGAAGCCACCATGCTGCCGTCCAGTTTGGCAACCCTTTGCAATTTTGCCAATACGGGGACGTTGTTGAACTGTGCTTGTGTCTACTATAAAGTAAAGGTAAAGGGGCCCCTGACCATTAGGTCCAGTCGTGGCCGACTCTGGTGTTGCGGCGCTCATCTCGCTTTATTGGCTGAGGGAGCCGGCGTACAGCTTCCGGGTCATGTGGCCAGCAGGACTAAGCCGCTTCTGGCGAACCAGAGCAGCACACAGAAATGCCATTTACCTTCCCGCTGGAGTGGTACCTATTTATCTACTTGCACTTTGATGTGCTTTCGAACTGCTAGGTTGGCAGGAGCAGGGACCGAGCAACGGGAGCTCACCCCGTCATTGCGGGGATTCGAACCGCCAACCTTCTGATCGGCAAGTCCTAGGCTCTGTGGTTTAACCCACAGTGCCACCTGCGTCCATATATATAATGTCTACTATAGATGGGGCTAATACGAGCTTTTTTGCTGTTGTTCATGAGATCTCTCTGCTTTGCCCCCCCCCCCAGATAACAACGAGTGCACAGCGCAGCCCACCTTGTGCGGGGTCAAAGGGCAGTGCCTAAACACCCCTGGGAGCTACAACTGCGAGTGTCAGAAAGGGTTTGCCCTCGACACCTCTGGAAGTAGTTGCGAAGGTATGTGTAGACACAAAATCCCATGGCAATAACACACACAGCTAGACCCGTTTTCCCAAATGCTAAGCCAACCCAAACTCCAGGGGAAACAAAGAATATTCCATGCTAGGGATCATATAGCATAAAATAAATAAATAAAATAAATAAAATTAGATACCGAAAGGATCACAAGTTCATCGAGGACTGGGGAAAGTTTACGAATTATCTGGAAAACATATGTGACGAACAGACAATGCTAATCGGTTTTAAAGAGGCTTTGTGATGTTAAAGGGTATTGTTAAAAGGAAAGAAAGATGAAAGGACATTATTAACTAGCAATATATTATAATGGAAATGCGTAACAAATACAAAATATGGATGATTGATGGAGGAGCTGGTGGAAGTCCAAAAATTGGAAATTTGTGAATATGGTGTTGATTAATTTGTAAAAGAAAATTTAATAAAAATTTAATTATAAAAGAAAAGCAATTTCCAGCAACTTCAAATAAATAAATAAAAATAAAATAAAATAAAAGCACACATTCTACTCATGTAAAAACACACTGATTCCCAGACCGTCCGCGGGCCGGATTTAGAAGGCGATTGGGCCGGATCTGGCCCCCAGGCCTTAGTTTGCCTACCCATGCCTATGAGTCTATGATTTTCCCCACCTAAAACATGATCTCTCTCTCTCTCCCTCCTCGGTGCGCAGATGTCGACGAATGTGATGGGAACCACCGGTGCCAACATGGGTGCCAGAACGTGCTGGGAGGGTACCGCTGCGGCTGCCCCCAGGGATACGTCCAGCATTATCAGTGGAATCAGTGTGTAGGTAAGAGAACCACTGGGGGCTGGGTGGAAAGGGACGATAAGGGAGGCTCAACACACCTTGAAAGCCCTAACTGCCCCTGTAGCCCTGAAGGAGCATCTCCACGCCCATCGTTCAGCCCGGAAACTGAGGTCCAGCTCTGAAGGCCTTCTGGTGGTTCCCTCCCTGCGAGAAGTAAAGTTACAGGGAATCAGGCAGAGGGCCTTCTCGGTGGTGGCGCCCGCCCTGTGGAACGCCCTCCCACCAGATGTCAAAGAGAACAACAACTACCAGACTTTTAGAAGACATCTGAAGGCAGCCCTGTATAGGGAGGTTTTAAAAGTTTGATGTTTTGTGGTGTTTTTGTATGTGTTGGGAGCAACCCCGAGTGGCTAGGGCAATCCAGTCAGATGGGCGGGGTACTAAGAATAATAACAAACAACATACTATACCAAACATAAGCGTAGTAGTAATAATAATAATAAATGTTCTGGTGTTTGTTGCTGTTTTGTTAAGATAAAATAAATTAAAATTATTATTATTACTATTATTATTATTTTCCAACATGTGTTTGGCATATTTTTAGACATTTTTGCTAGTTCAAGCAGTGTTAAGTACCACCTAAATATTATTTTCAAAAAAGTTGTCTTTTTATTTTATTTTATAAGTTGTCTATTATTTTCAAAAAAGTTGTCTTTGAAAGTTGTCTTTCAAAGTATAAAGGGACCCCTGACCGTTAGGTCCTGTCACGGACGACTCTGGGGTTGTGGTGCTCATCTCGCTTTATTGGCCGAGGGAGCCGGCGTACAGCTTCCGGGTCATGTGGCCAGCAGGACTAAGCCACTTCTGGCGAACCAGAGCAGCGCACGGAAACACCGTTTACCTTCCCACCGGAGTGGTACCTATTTATCTACTTGCACTTTGACGGGCTTTTGAACTGCTAGGTGGGCAGGAGCAGGGACCGAGCAACGGGAGCTCACCCCGTTGCGGGGATTCGAACTGCCGACCTTCTGATCGGCGAGTCCTAGGCTCTGTGGTTTAGACCACTGCGCCACCTGCGTCCCTTTTCAAAGTATAACATGCAGTAAATGCCAAACCTTCCATAGTCTCTCCCATGCGGTAATCATCTTATCATCATCATCATACCCCGCACATATGATGGGTGGCTTCCAGCATATACAAAAAGGTAATAAACCATGAAACATTAAAAAGAATGCACCAGTCGTATTAGTATTATGCTTGGTGTGCAGAAAGCGGGGTCTGCCCAACCGATTTCGCCGCCTGAGGCAAAACTGGAAGGTGCCACCCCTGCCGAAGCCTTGTGGCAGCGGCTTCCAGGTTTTGGCAAGGTTTTGTCCATTAGTCACCACTTCTCTGACGGCGCCTCTTGGATTCCAACCCCAAAGGCGGATGCCTCGGTCCGCCTGATGCGTGGGCCGGCCCTGCCAGAAGGTCCTGGGTCAAGGGCCCTTGTATAACCAGCCGTATAACCACCCTTTCGGCCGCAGACGAGAACGAGTGCTCCAGCTCCACAGCCTGCGGCTCGGCGTCCTGCTACAACACCCTGGGAAGCTTCAAATGCATCTGCCCGTCCGGCTTTGACTTCGACCAGACTTTCGGGGGCTGCCAGGATGTGAACGAATGCGCCGCGGGCGGGAGCCCCTGTAGCTACGGCTGCTCCAACACAGAAGGCGGCTACTTGTGCGGTTGCCCAACCGGGTACTTCCGGGCAGGGCAGGGGTAAGTTCAGCAACGCCGGCAGCCGCCGATTCATGGAGCAAAACAATTGGACCTACAAGAGGGAGTCTGTACCTGTGTTTGGGGGCTGAGTTTGGCTTCCTCCAACCTTAGCCCCTCCAAATGGAGGGCCGGGGGAACTTGCAATGCGCTCCATCATACAGTGATCGAAGGTCAATGTCAGGGATGGGCCCAGCGAAGGGGAGTTGTGGGCAGAACCCACCAGGGACATGGGTGATGGGAGCTGAAGTGGTTTGTGGGAAAGGGGGGAAACTGAAGTGGACCTAGAATCATAGAATTGTCAAGTTGGAATGGACCCTGAGGGTCATCCAGTCCAACCCCCTGCAATGTAGGAATCTCAGCTAAAGCATCCAGGACAGATGGACATCACAGATGGCCTCCAAGGAAGGAGAGTTCACTGGCTTTCAAGGCAGTTTGTTCCACTTGCTGTCAGAAAGTTCTTCCTGAAGTTTAGCCTTCATCTCCTTCCTTGTCATTTGAATCCTTTGGTTCGGGTCCTGCCCTCCAGCGCGGGACAAAACAAGTTTGCTCCCTCTTCTGTATGGCAGCCCTTGAGATATTGGAAGGTGGCTCAAATATCTGTGCTGGGCCCGAGGGTAACCCGAGTAACGCAGTCCAGGTCCGGTCCCGAATCCAAGGGTTCTGCGAGGAGTCGGTCTGACAGGGCCAAGGCAGGAAACCAGGCAAGGGCAGGTGCAGGATCTAGCACACAGCAATGTTGCTCCCGCAACCTGGGGCAGGGTCCAGCAGCCTTTTATCTCTGTCGGGGTAATGGCCGGTCCTGATCCCCCGGCGACTCACCTCCCTGTCTCGCCCGAAGGCGGGCACTCCTCCTGCCAGTACTCAGGTCTCTCCTTCTCTCAGACCTCAGTCTCTGCAGCTCGGGAGACATCAGTGGGTGACTAGACCCAGGGGCCGCCTCAGCCTCCCCTGACCCAACCGGTAGTGGAGCAGCTGTAAGTGATGGCCCAGCTGGAGGCAACGAGGTAATCCCTGCATCTGGAGCCAGGGCAGGCTCAGGCCCCTGACTCGGCCTAGCTGGTGTTTGTTGCAGGGGCACCTGTGCAGGATGGGACTCTTCAGAATTAGGCCCCAGACTAGGTTCAGATGCCGCCTAAAGCAAAGGATCTAGTGCGGACTGAGACTCCTCTGGCTCCAAGTCCGAGCCCAAGTCCCAGACTATTACAATATCTCCCTCTCAGTCTCCTCTTCTCCAGGCTAAACATACCCAGCTCTTTCAACCGTCCCTCATCAGGCTTGGTTTCCAGACCCTGGATCACCCCGATCGCCCTCCTCTGCACACCTTCCAGCTTGTCAATATCCTTTTCAAATTGCGGTGTCCAGAACTGGACACAGGAGTCCAGGCAGGGTCTGATTACGGCAGAACAGAGCGGGACTATTACGTCTGGACACTATACTTGTGTTGATGCAGCCTAGAATAGCATTAGCCTTTTTTGCTGCTGCATCACACTGTTGACTCATGTTCAGCTTTTGGTCTGGAAACCAAGCCTTATGAGGAACAGTTGAAGGAGCTGTTTAGCCTGGAAAACATTTCAATGTCTGTTTCACAGGCATCGTTTTAGTTTCACTTTTGTTTTACATTCACTTCTGGTTTATGCAATTCTTTTGGCTGCCCTGATTTCTTTTCTTTTTTTTAATCATCTTTATTAATTTAAATTACGCACATATACAAGGAATTTACAACAAATTTACAATCTCATATTACAAAAAGAAAACTAAGGGGGGAGCAATTAAGAAAGAAAAAAGAAAATACAAAAGAAGAAAAAAAGAAAAAAACAGATTTACATACATAAAAAAATAATCTTCCTTGTTAACACTTAAAAAAACACCTAAATAAAAAGGCTTCTGACAAGACGAGGCTGCCCTGATTTCAGTGGGAAAGCCCAGCCTGCCTTCTGCTGCCTCGCAACGTCGGTGTTTTCTATCCAAATATTTGCAGGCCTTTCTGAGACACCCCCGGGGGGACCCCAGCTGACAAATGTCAACGGAAGAAAGCTGTTTAATGCACAGTTTCTCAAAAGAGTTACACCCTGTCAACTTGCCCTTACTTTAAATGGTGGGACCGCCTCGCTGTTCAGAAAAGCACAGTTTGGAAAGATGGAAGCGAGTGCGAGTCCCTGACATAGCTGTCAACTGTCCCTTACTTGGCGGGAAAGTCCCTTATTCCAGCGCTGTGTCCCGCTGCTGTCCCTTATTGACGATGTCCCTTAAATTTCCCGGGTTTCAAAGGACGCAGCTCCTCTCCCTCCCTCCCTCTCTGCCGGCCAGGGAGGAGGGAGGCTCCAACTGTGTTGCTTGGCTGCGTTGCTCACCCAATAAGGAGTCTAAGAATGACTGGGGGGTGGAGCTTGCATGCCTTGTGCCGATCAAATCGGCCGCCTTGCCTGGGGACTCGCCTTTGCTCAGCGCTTCCCAGCGGAGAGGGGACGGTGGTTTTCCTTGCTGCATCCCCTTTGCCGGGTTGCTGCGCTGTGGGAACCACCGCTTGAGGCTTCGTTTGGCTGCTGGCTGGGCTTTCTGCCTTTGGCTCGGAGGGGCTCAGAAGTCGAACATACCTGTGCTTGGAAAATCCCTTATTTTGGCTGCTGATCCCTTATTTTTGAGGCTGCTGGTCCCTTATTTTCAAATCTGTAAGTTGACAGCTATGGTCCCTGACAATCCCCTCTCTGGTGCTTGCTTGCTTTTTGAACTGCAGGCACTGTGTATCTGGGCTAGGATTTGGCAAGGAAGCTTACCTCCCAGCGCCCCTGGAGGAGGAAGATGAAGAGAATCTGCTGTCGCCCGAAGCCTGTTACGAGTGCAAGATCAACGGCTACCCCAAGAGAGGGCGTCATCGACGGAGCGTCAATGGCACCAACGAGCACCAGGTATTTGGGGAGGGGGAAATGGCAGGTGGAGGAAGAGAGATAGGGCACCTCATAGCCGAGCAGAGACGCTTTTGGTACTAGCCTCCCCAAATTCGCCTGCTCTCGCTTCCAAAGCGGAACTGGCGCCTGAGGAATATTGCAGATACAGCGTACCTCGGTTTTCGTGATCCGTTCCGGAAGACCGTTCGACTTCCGAAACGTTCGAAAACCGAAGCATTTACTTCCGGAAAACTCAATACGGAAGCTGCGTGGCACATCTGACTTCTGAAAAGCGATGAAAACCCAAAGCAGTTACTTCCTGGTTTTCGGCGTTCGGAAGCCGAAACGTTCGACTTCAGAGACGTTCAAAAATCGAGTGCAGGATGCACGTTCGCAACCCGCAGCGGCCGCAACCTGCAGCGACGCGTCTGCACACATGCAGGTTGCGATTCAATGCTTCTGCGCATGCGCCTCTGCCGGAAGCCGGAAGTAACACGTTGTCGGCTCTTTTCAAAAGTAAACATTGAACATATTGCAGTTGCAATAATTCCATTGCTTTATCTTTTCCACAACCGAGCTCTGCGTGAACTTTATGAAATAAATAGCCCCTCCCTGGCCCGCCTCTGACCTCTCTTCTCCTCCCTTTCCTCCCTCCCCTACCGTGCAGAAACCGGGCGTCAGCTTGGCCAGCATCGACGTGGCCTCGCCGGTGGTGGTGGCTCTCAACCTCTCCGGCCTGGGCCACAAGAAGCACATCCTGGAGCTGCTGCCGGCCGTGGCGCCGCTGGAGAACCACGTCCGCTATGTCATCGCACAGGGGAACGAGGCGGGCCACTTCCACATCCACCAGCAAGACGGGCTCAGCTTCCTCCACCTGGCGCGTAAGAGAGCATCGCCCGGCACCTACCAGCTGGAGATCGTCAGCGTCCCGCTTTACCGGAAGCGCGAACTGCAACACCTGGAAGCCCTGAAGGATCACGACTACCTTGCCGGGGAGCTGGGCGAGGCCCTCAAAATGAGGTTGCAGCTCCGCCTCTTTTAACCCTGCCCTTCCCGAGAGAGACACCAACGAAGCCAAGGGCTCAGGCTGCGCACCACCAACGACACACCCCGGGAGAATCTGCGCCTCTCCCCCCCTTGCGCCGGTACCCCCCCCCACCTTGCTGCCGTGGTGGAAGGGCTTCAGGGCAGCCCCTGATCTGGACCACAACGAATCCTGTTCTCCAAAACAAAAACGTATTTCAGAGGGCTTTTCTCGCCCCTGCCACCATCTCCTGCCCCACAGGCGGCCTCCACCCTGCGGCCTCCGGGGAACGGCAGCGGTCCGGACCCGGCAGGCGAAGAAGCCCCCCTCCCTCGCTCGCCTTGGGTCCCCCCCCTCGTTTCACCCCTCGCCTTGGCATCCCAGTGGCCCTCCTCCTCTGTGAGCACTGAGGACTTATTCACCTCCCTTCGTGTCAGAAGGGAATGGCAGCTTCCGGTCTCCACTGTGCGTCCGGCCCGCTATTACACTGGACTCCGGGGTTTCGTGTGCGGGTGCTTCACCTGTCGGCAACGGTTGGGGGAAGGCAGCCAGGCCTGCACCAGATCCAACCTCTGCAGGGTCCTCCAAAGTGCACTAGAGTTCCTTGGACAGCATCGAAGTGCACTGCGCCGCTTATGGGGACCAAAGCGAAGAGGCAGAGCTGCTGTGTTTCCGTGCATCTTGGAGTCACATACCTGCGCGAGGGATGGATATTGAGAGCCAGTCTAGCGTCTCTCCTTCCCTCGGCACTGTATATTACCTGCTTTAAACCTAACTGGACCTAACAGCTGCTGTTAAGCGTTAGATGCATGATCTGTGTCACCCCTGCAGAGCTGGCATGCACTAGAGTTAATTGAACAGCAGCCATGTGCATTGCGCAGCAAGGGAAACCATTTCCTCGTTACCTCCGCAGCAAGGAATATGCTCGACCCTCTGCGGAAAGGGAAGAGGTTGCAAACGGGGGACTAGTTGTTCTTGCGAGGTAGGGGCCAGTTTGAAAATGTGACACACATTGTGAGCAAGAGTCACACCAGGCTCCTAAATTGACAGAGTTTAACACGCCTCCATCTGTTTCCTTAACGCAGAGAGCGCTAGATGTCACACAGCAGAGAGAAATTAATATTGTCTGCTCCCCAGCTTGGGTAGAAGTTACCAGGGGTCTGTCGAAATCCTAGTGGGTGGAAAGACATCATATAGCCATTGTGTCCTGGGTGGAAACAAGGGAGCAGACTTCATAGATCATAAGTTGGAAGGGGCTTTAGGATCACCTAGTCCAGGCATTGCCAAACTTGGCCCTCCAGCTGTTTTGGGACTACAACTCCCATCATCCCTGACCACTGGTCCTGTTAGCTAGGGATGATGGGAGCTGTAGTCCCAAAACGGCCGGAGGGCCAAGTTTGGCCATGCCTGATCTAGGGCAACCCCCCTGCAATGCAGGAATACGCAGCAGGGAATATCTATGCGGAGATCAAACCTGCAACCTTGGCGTGATTCACACCAAGGTCTAACCAACTGAGCCAGACAACGCTTTGAGCAGGGGCAGGCACCGAACCATACTGATGCCCTCATCAGGAGCATTCCTGGACTCCCAGAAACCAACTACAAATAATATTTTTTTGCATTTAGACAGGGGAAGCGAGCTTTCAAGGTGCTTCACGTACGTTATCTCAGTGAAACCTCGCAACAGCCCTTTAGAGTAGGCCAGCATTATTGTACTCCCCTGGGGTTGAGGTGAAACATGAATTAGGCCCCTGGCAAGTCAAAGGATCCTAGAATTGTAGAGTTGGACCCTTCAGGGTCATCTAGTCCAACCCCCTGCAATGCAGGAATCTTTTGCCCAAGGTAGGACTCGAATCCAAGACCCCTGAGTTGAAGAGCCTCGTGCTATCCCAGAGCTCAAGTGAGCTATCCCAGGCTCAAGCAACCTCTCGCACAGGGCTTAAATCTTATTTTGTGGCTCTGGTTGTGCTCTCAACCGTCCAAAACACGTTTAAAACCCACAGAGAGAATCCTAGGAACTGTAGTCAGTTGAGGGTGCTGGGATCTGCGGCTTGGTGGGGGGTGAACTACAGTTCCCAGGAAGTGCGCTTTGAGCACATGGTGTAAATGTGATCTCTCTGTTGTTACTGCTGCTGCTGCTTAGGTCAGCATCCGATTGCCAACGCGAAAGAATCTGGGGGATAACGGGAACCATTTCGGACACTTGGCAGAAGCTGTGGGAGTTGTAGTACGAAACGTCTAGGGGGAACCAAGATTGGAGAAAGCTGACCTGAACCCTTCCGTGTGATCGCACCTCTTTAAGGCTTACCTGCGAACGCACCCGATGAGAAACTAGCAAGAGCAACTTAATATACGGAAGGAGGGTGTCAAAGACTCTCACTGTCTTGTGGTGTGCCCCATCTGAGCAAATGTGGGGGGGGCCTTCTCTGCCAACCTCAGTCCGCCCCCAGCCAGCCTCAACTTGCCTGCCTCCTTGCTGCCAGTCTGGGCTTGGCTCCACCTCCCTTGGGCTCTGCCTCTTGCCTCTGGCGCCACCTACTGCTAGCCTCCCTCCCTGCGGCCACCTGCTTCAGAGCGGGGTTATTGAATTTGTAGTGGGAAACGTGGCTCCAAGAGGGGTCAGAAGACCCCCACATGCCACCCACAAGGCCTCTGCCCCCACCCCAAGCCCTTGACATGCTTGTGCCCGACACAGACCCCCTGGGTGGAGACCGACAGACTCAGGCGTTAACCCGGAAGTGCCAAAGGGCACCATAATCTTATGCAGCTATATTTTTCATTTGGGGGGGGGTCCTCTTCCTCCTCCTCTTCTAGCAAGAATCTCCCTCTGATGCCTCAGGAACCTCAATGTGCCTCAGCGGAATAATGGGTAAAAATAACGGCTGCCATACGGTGACGGCAGGGGGCAAACAAATGCGAATTGATTCATTCACAAAATTCATTCACAAATTCATTCATTCACAAATTCATTTGCAAAATTCATTCACAAAATTCATTCATTCACAAAATTCATTCACAAAAGCCCCCTGCCATGTCAGTCTGCGTGGATTTGAGGGTGTGGGAGCAAGTTTTGCCATGGCAATACCGCAGCTGTTTTAATTCATTGCTGCAAAAACTGGACCTGAAACTGCGACCGTTCTCCAATTCAGAGTTCCAGGGGTGCTCTCTTGCTCAGGTTTTTCTTTTCCCCCTTTTGTGCGCGCCCTCTGACTGCTTGACACCTCTTCAATTGTCCCCTCTGCCTTCCCTCCGTTAGGTCTCCTGAGGTCTGCACAGGCCTAGGGAAGTGGGGTAAGGGAAGAATTTCAATTCCGTTTGCGTCTCAGCGAACGCCAATAACGTGAACGGAAGCAGGGCCATCCTTTGAAATCCGCGCATCTTCGAATTTTGCAACCATTCTCCAGGCAAATCGTGCGTGCAAATATGCACGCGATTAGGTGGAAACAGCCAAAACAACAAACCAAACCCCACTTCACATTAAGCGGAAGCACTTTCGAAAACTCGCCTGTTACTCAGAACGACGGGCAAAGCTAGGTGCGAGAAATTTGCACCGAAACGCTGGTGAGTTTTCACAAGGGGTCTTTAAAAAAGAAAGGAAGTTGCAAATGGCTGCAGAAATGTGGAGAACTGAATTTAAGATTGGGGGGAAAGAGAGCGGGGAAGAGAAACTGACAGGTTCAACCACCCCTGTTGGAAGTGAGCTAAGTTGGGGCATTACCGGAGCGGAGAATCCCCTAGGACAGCGGTTCTCAACCTGTGGGTCCCCAGATGGTGTTGGACTACAACTCCCATCATCCCTGAGCTCTGGCCTTGCTAGCTAGGGGTGATGGGAGTTGTAGTTCAACGACATCTGGGGACCCACAGGTTGAGAAGGGCTGTCCTAGGAGGAGGTGGCCGGTCCTGGTCCCATTCTGGATCCTTCCCATTCCTTCCCTCCCCTTGTTGTTGTTTAAAAAATATGGGTGTCAGGAAGTGGACTTGAGCTCCTTTAAAACTTGAAACCCCTGGACCTCCCCAGCTCAGTCCACAGCAGGCTTGGGGAGGCGCCCCAAGCCACCCTTCTCAACACGACATCCTCTCTCATAACCAATCTTTCCTGCCTCGTTTCGTCTTCCGTACTTGTTTTTGGGTTTTGCCAAATGGTGCTTTCCCCCTCCCTCTGATTCTTATTAATATTATTATTATTATTACTGATGATGATGGTAATCCATTAGGCAAGGGGCGTGGTGTTTGCGTGTGCAGAGTTGTGGTCCTGATCTCCTCCGCACCACGACCGTGACTTTCCTTCCGTGCACCGGCGGAGGGGGAGCAGGGAAGGGGTTGGCCACACACGGCACTGAGACCGAGACCCGGCCGCATGGGGGGGCCCGGCCTTTTCATTTTGTATCATGAGCGACGGCAGCAATAAAGTTATTTTGGGTTAAAGGTCTGTGGCACTCTCCTTGTTTCCCAAATGCTTGCACTTGCCATCTCTAAAATAGGCTCTTAAGACATGCTCTTGCTTAAAGTAGAGGGACCCCTGACCATTAGGTCCAGTCGTGTCTCTATTTTCCAGGGACAGTCTCAGATTTACAGAAGCCGTCCCGGTTTCTGATTTGACCCCAGAACATCCCGTTATTCTCTATTTTCATCGGAGAAATGTTGGAGGAGATGGAATGCCTTGGAGGTACACGAATCAGCTAGCAACATTACTAACGGAGAAAAACAAATAGGTGCGCTGGGGTGCTGCTGATGGTGGAACTCAGGAAAATTAAGGATTGCCGTAGAAAAGCAACTTCTGGGCAACAGTCTAGGAGCAGAGCCGCCATTGCCAAATCGTGACCAATCTGCCTGAGTTCTAGATTCAGGTAAGTAGCCGTGTTGGTCTGACGTGGTAAAGGTAAAGGGACCCCTGACCGTTAGGTCCAGTCGTGGCCAACTCTGGGGTTGCGGCGCTCATCTTGCTTTACTGGCCGAGGAAGCCAGCGTACAACTTCCAGGTCATGTGGCCAGCAGGACTAAGCCGCTTCTGGTGAACCAGAGCAGCGCACAGAAACACCGTTTACCTTCCCGCCGGAGCGGTACCTATTTATTTACTTGTACTTTGATGTGATGTCGAAGTGCTAGGTTGGCAGGAGCAGGGACCGAGCAACGGGAGCTCACCCCGTCATTGCGGGGATTTGAACCGCCAACCTTCTGATCGGCAAGTCCTAGGCTCTGTGGTTTAACCCACAGCGCCACTCGTGTCCTTTGCATCACTATTAACACACACATATATATTTCAAAGTAGGATTATTCTGGTTACTGCAAGCTGGCAGTAGCATTCCACGTGCATCCACCTCTATTGTTTTCCTGTCATATTTGCCAATTTTTTAGTGGGGGGAGGGCCCAGAGAGACAGTGCACAAGTGAAATATCTCAGCAAGGGCTGGGTGTGCAGAGATCAAAGAGAAGGCGACAGGCAGCATTAGCAACAAAAGGCAGCTTTATTTCGTGGTGAAAGAGGTACTGGTACCCTTCTTATAGAAATAGCTCCCTGTTCTCAACACACAGAAGAAGAGTTTGGATTTGATATCCCGCTTTATCACTACCCGAAGGAGTCTCAAAGCGGCTAACATTCTCCTTTCCCTTTCTCCCCCACAACAAACACTCTGTGGGGTGAGTGGGGCTGAGAGACTTCAGAGAAGTGTGACTGGCCCAAGGTCACCCAGCAGCTGCATGTGGAGGAGCGGGGAAGCGAACCCGGTTCACCAGATTACGAGTCCACCGCTCTTAACCACTACAACACACTGGCTCTCGCTACACCACAGTACAAATGAGGCCCGAACTCTGCCTCAAAGGTGAACTGTGGCCTGCACAATTCTTCCCAGAGCCCCTTGGGAAGGTGCATTAGCAGGATACTAACCTTCCACAGCCCTGTCCCAGTTTTCTGCCACCGCCGGAGGAATCTACTCCCTAACCCTCCCTGTGACTCCAGTTCCTTCCCCGCCCTCCCCATTTTATTTTTGTTGTGCTTCACCGTTTCTTAAACAAATGAACCTCAAATTTAATACCCATTTAAACGCTGACCTTCTTTCCATGGTGTTTCCAGTTCCCCTTTCCACGCTGCATTGTACTTTCATCTATTCCGCAATTCCTTTGTTACAATCATAATCGCATTTCTTCCGCTGCTTGTATTTTAATCCTGCCTGCAATTCCATTTAACATAGGATGTTAACAAGGGTCTCACTCTTCAGTATAAAATTCAGCGCTTGACCTCTTATTTTGCTCTCACCTTTGCCATTTCCAATACAGCCGTACGTCGGAAGCCGTTCCAGAAGTCCGTTCAACTTCCAAAACATTCGGAAACCAAAGCGCGGCTTCTGATTGGCTGCAGGAAGCTCCTGCAGCCAATCGGAAGCCGTGGAAGCCACGTCAGACGTTCGGGTTCCAAAAAACGTTCGCAAACCGGAACACTCACTTCTGGGTTTGCGGCGTTCGGGACCCAAAATGTCCGTGTACCAAGGCGTTCCAAGATACGACTGTAGTCCGTTTGTTTTTAAAGTCCTTCCTATTTTACGGAGATGTCTTCTTTTTTTCCATTCTGTGTGCGTAAGACTCCGGCCGACGGAGGCTTCTCCCTAACCATCCCTATGGCTCATGTTCCAAGATGGATTTCGCTGGGGCGAGAGAACATTCCCCACACATAATAAATAATAATAATAATAATAATTTATTATTTATACCCCGCCCATCTGGCTGAGTTTCCCCAGCCACTCTGGGCAGCTCCCAATCAAGTGTTAAAAACAATACAGTGTTAAATATTAAAAAACATCCCTGAACATGGCTGCCTTTTAAAGATAGGATAGCTGCTTATTTCCTTCACATCTGAAGGGAGGGTGTTCCACAGGGCGGGCGCCACCACCGAGAAGGCCCTCTGCCTGGTTCCCTGTAACCTCACTTCTTGCAGGGGGGGAACCGCCAGAAGGCCCTCGGAGCTGGACCTCAGTGTCCGGGATGAATGATGGGGGTGGAAACGCTCCTTCACACACTCCCCAAGCCCAGAGAGCAGAGACGGTTTGGGCTGCCCGGACACCACGGACTCACACATGACCTACCAGGGTCGACGCAAAAGCAAGCTGGTTGGGACAAGAGTTATGGGTGGAAGAGAAAGATGGAGACGAGGGCTGCCTCACAGCACGATTGGGAGACTGAAACACTCCTACTTTTGGGCGCAAGTTAAGATTTTGTTTTATTTGGTGAGCCAGAACCACATGGATTACTGTATTTTTTGCTCTATAAGACTCACTTTTTCCCTCCTGAAAAGTAAGGGGAAATGTGTGTGCGTCTTATGGAGCGAATGCAGGCTGTGCAGCTATCCCAGAAGCCAGAACAGAAAGAGGGATTGCTGCTTTCGCTGCGCAGAGATCCCTCTTGCTGTTCTGGCTTCTGAGATTCAGAATATTTTTTTTCTTGTTTTCCTCCTCCAAAAACTAGGTGTGTCTTGTGGTCTGGTGCATCTTATAGAGTGAAAAATACGGTACTTGTCTTTGCTTCCTGAATTTGGTCTTCTGAATAGCGCTTAAGCAGAGACATACAAGAAGTGGCTTTATACCAGCACAGACCATTCGTCTGCCAAGATACACCGGGGGCAGCCAGCCTGGCAGCTTCCGGATGTGGCTGAACTACAACTCCCAGCAGCCAGCTGGGTCAAGAAGGATGGGAGTTGTAGTCCACCAAGGTCCAGAAGGCCACAAATCCTCCATCACTTTGGACTCACAGCTGTCCATGGAGGCGCAGGTCAATTCTGTGTCCAGGACAGCTGTCTCCCAGCTCCATCTGGTACGCGGGATGAGACCCTACTTGTCCGAAGACTGTATGGCCAGAGTGGTGCATGCTCTGGTTATCTGTATTATTATTATTAAGGAATAAAGGTAAAGGGACCCCTGACCATTAGGTCCAATCGTGGCAGACTCTGGGGTTGCGGCACTCATCTTTCTTTATTGGCCGAGGGAGCCGGCGTACAGCTTCCAGGTCATGTGGCCAGCATGACGAAGCCGCTTCTGGTGAACCAGAGCAGCACACGGAAACACCGTTTACCTTCCCACCGGAGTGGTACCTATTTATCTACTTGCACTTTGAGGTGCTTTTGAATTGCTAGGTTGGCAGGAGCAGGGACCGAGCAATGGGAGCTCACCCCGTCATGGGGATTCGAACCGCCGACCTTCTGATCAGCAAGTCCGAGGCTCTGTGGTTTAACCCACAGTGCCACCCGCGTCCCTTACTATGCAATAGGAGATCCCTATTTCTATCAGAGAAATGTTAGAGGGTATGGATGTTGACAGCTTTGGTTTCCAATCCAAACCAATTAAGCCACCTTCAATGCCCTTCCTCTCTCGAGACCTCAGAGCTCTCCTCCACCCCTCGCTGTCAAAACATTCCTTCGCCGCCACCCCATGGCACTACCCCACCCTTTGCCCACCCCAACCCACCCCCTACATCTCCCTACCCCCCACAACACAAGACATTTCAGGTCATGCCTCTTCCCCCGTCTAGCAACACAGAAAACGGGCAAGGAGTTGGATCAGATCTGAGATTCTCAGCCTCTCTCCGGCGAAGCGGATTTCAAAGGAAATTCCGAACAGATTTTCACACACACACACCCAATTTGGTTCGGAGCACTATTCAGTTTGTCCCGAAACCTTGTGGTTTAGCATTTATTTCACCTGCGCTGAGAAGCTCGGCGGATGCCGTGTTTGAAACATAGCTGTCAACGTTTCCCTTTTTTTTTTAAGGGGAATTCCCTTATTCCGAATAGGATACCTTGCAAGAAAAGGGAAAAGTTGACAGCTATGGTTTGAAACGGGCACCTTCCCGTGGTTGCTTAAGACTTCATGAAACAGAAAACTACCCCCCCCCCCGTCCCTGCCCGTACCCAAATAAAAACCCCACCGCCCCCCTTGAAAACAGCGACTTCGCTTCCCCTGGAAACCCTGCACCCGAGCTATACCAGGGCATAATCAAACTGCCCCCTCTCTAGCCCTTCTTTGTGATCGGTCCAGGATGAAGCAGGCATCCGGCTATAAGGGTCTAGCAGGATGCGGAAGCAGCGAACCATCAGCATCACCAAGAACGCCAGCAGGAGGATGACGAAGGCAAAGACCGTCTTTTGTTCCGCGTCCATCCCGAAAGGGCTGGGGACGGGCTCCACTCGCCCCGGGGACAGGAGCTCATAATCGAGCGTCGAAGCGTTGTCCATCCCAGCAGCACGGCGAAAACTCCTCGCCAGGGGTTGTGTCAGGCAGCAAGCATCTTCCAGGATCATGTGTGTGTGTGTGTGATTTTTTAGGGTTGAAGGAACTTCCTTTCCAGAGATCTACTCCATGACAATGTCGGGCCGCTGACCAAACACCCCAGTCACCTGCGGAAATAAGAGGGTGGGTTGTTTTATTATTATTAAAGTGACAAACCTAGACAGCATCTTAAAAAGCAGAGACATCACCTTGCCAACAAAGGTCCATACAGTGGTACCTCGGGTTACATACGCTTCAGGTTATACACTCTGCTAACCCAGAAATAGTGCTTCAGGTTAAGAAGTTTGCTTCAGGATAAGAACAGAAATCAGGTTCCGGTGGTAAAGGGGTGCTTTAGGTTAAGAACAGTTTCAGGTTAAGAACGGACCTCTGGAACGAATTAAGTACTTAACCCGAGGTACCACTGTATAGTTAAAGCTATGGTTTGCCCAGTAGTGATGTATGGAAGTGAGAGCTGGACCATAAAGAAGGCTGATCGCCGAAGAATTGGTGCCTTTGAATTCTGGTGCTGGAGGAGACTCTTGAGAGTCCCATGGACTGCAAGAAGATCAAACCAATCCATTCTGAAGGAAATCAGCCCTGAGTGCTCACTGGAAGGACAGATCCTGAAGCTGAAGCTCCAATACTTTGGCCACCTCATGAGAAGAGAAGACTCCCTGGAAAAGACCCTGATGTTGGGAAAGATGGAGGGCACAAGGAGAAGGGGACGAAAGAGGACGAGATGGTTGGACAGTGTTCTCGAAGCTACGAACATGAGTTTGACCCAACTGCAGGAGGCAGGGGAAGACAGGAGTGCCTGGCGTGCTCTGGTCCAGGGGGTCACGAAGAGGCGGACACGACTAAACGACTAAACAACAACAACAAAGTTTTCTTGGAAGGAGGGTCTTTTTACCGTATGTGGTGGTAAAAGCTTTCTGGGAAATGATATCTGGTATCTTCAGATACCTGGTACTGGCAACTGAAGAAGTGTGCATGCACACGAAAGCTCATACCCATAACAAACTTAGATGGTCTCTAAGGTGCTAATGGAAGGAAGTTTGGAAATGTTAAAACGATTGTAAAACTAATGAAATGTATAAACTTTAAATAAATATATATAAACTTTTTTTTAAGTGAAGTCGCAAGCAGGATTTGAAATCTGGGCAGCGGAGGAGAAATGACCACAATTGTAAAGTAGTATGAGATTTAGATTTATGCTACATAATGCAGTGGGGGGGGTGTAAATAAGTGTGGGAAACAAGGGGGCAGCTGCCCCCCCAATCAATCAATATCCATAAAAAATCAATGCAAATCTGAGGTTCTTCCCCCCCCAAACAAAAACCTGCTCCCCCTAACGAAATTCCTGGCTACACCCATGGTGGGAAGTCAAACCGTTAAGAGAAACATGTACAGGTATTAAGGTTGATTTGTTAAAATTTCTGAAAGGTAATAAAAAATCAATATAAAAAGAAAGGAGGAAAGGAGAGAGAGAGAGAGAGAGAGAGAGAGAGAGAGAGAGAGAGAGAGAGAGAGAGAAGTGAGGGGAGATTGTATGTCCCCATACCTTCCCGTTGTGGTTCCAGAAGGCTAGCAACTCTAGAACCAGAGGAAAAATTACTGCACCCAATCTCTTCTTCTCCAACATCAGTACAACATCGTTGTCAGGCTGAGAGGCTGCAAAAGAGACAATGAATGGGTTGTAAGACACCGTAACTGTGTCCCAGAAGGACCTAGTCATTTCGGTTGGAGGACGGATGGCAGCTAGAAGATTGAGGTTGAACCCTGACAAGACAGAAGTGCTGTTTTGGGGACACACAGGGCAGGCGAGTGTGGAGGACTCCCTGGTCCCGAATGGGGTAACTGTGCCCCTGAAGGACCAGGTGCGCAGCCTGGGAGTCATTTTGGACTCACAGCTGTCCATGGAGGTGCAGGTCAATTCTGTGTCCAGGGCAGCTCCATCTGGTATGCGGGATGAGACCCTACCTGCCTGCGGACTGTCTTGCCAGAGTGGTGCATGCTCTGGTTATCTCCCGCTTGGACTACTGAAATGCGCTCTATGTGGGGCTACCTTTGAAGGTGACCCGGAAACTGCAACTAATCCAGAATGTGGCAGCCAGACTGGGGACTGGGAGCGGCCGCCGGGACCATATAACACCCGTCCTGAAAGACCTCCATTGGCTCCCAGAATGATTCCAAGCACAATTCAAAGTGTTGGTGCTGACCTTAAAAGCCCTAAACGGCCCAGTAGACCTGAAGGAGGGTCTCCACCCCCATCGTCCAGCCCGGATGCTGAGGTCCAGCTGCAAGGACCTTCTGGCGGTTCCCTCCCTGCGAGAAGTGAGGTTACAGGGAACCAGGCAGAGGGCCTTCTCGGTGGTGGCGCCCGCCCTGTGGAACGCCCTCCCATCAGATGTCAAGGAAATAAAGAACTATCTGACTTTTAGAAGACATCTGAAGGCAGCCCTGTTTAGGGAAGTTTTTATTGTTTGACGTTTTATCGTGTTTTTAATATTCTGTTGGGAGCTGCCCAGAGTGTTAAGAAACCCCCGCTTTAAAGGCGAATTCTCCAACGGCTAATGAAAAGCATATATAATGCCTTTTTTCCCCAATCGCCCACTCAACACCTCCTTTCCTTAAATTATCATTTTGTATTTCATGGAATAAACAGTTCCTTTGCCAGCAAGAACTTCGACTTCATTTGGTTTGAAATACTCAATTTCATTCGCGTTTATTAAAAGTCCTGTTCCCTTAGTAACTTAAAAAAAATAAATGATATTAATGACTGTATAAGACAGGGAGAGAGACAAAGAGAGATGGAGAGATGGAGATAAAGGAACACAATCAAAATGGGTTGCATGTGTTTCCAAAAGGAGCTTTTTGTCAGGGGAGAGGGAGAGAGGGGTTGCTATAAGAAGCAGTTTTTATATAGAATAAATATTCATAAATGCACACATATCTAAATTTATGAACCATGTGTCTGAAATAGTACGGGAGACCCATCCTGAAGCCAGTTTGACTCTCCCAATGACCTCAAATATTCCTCTGCAGTAAGGGAGGCAAATGGGGAAAGCCTTCCCATGGTCTTTTTGCTTGCAAATCATGTCTTAACGGCATATTTGTGTATGGATAAGGTTAGCCTGGTCTGAAGTTCAGCATCAAAAAAACGAAGATCATGGCCACTGGTCCCATCACCTCCTGGCAAATAGAAGGGAAAGAAATGGAGGCAGTAAGAGATTTTACTTTCTTGGGCTCCATGATCACTGCAGATGGTGACAGCAGTCACGAAATTAAAAGACACCTGCTTCTTGGGAGAAAGGTGATGGCAAACCTGGACAGCATCTTAAAAAGCAGAGACATCACCTTGCCAACAAAGGTCCGTATTGTTAAAGCTATGGTTTTCCCAGTAGTGATGTATGGAAGTGAGAGCTGGACCATAAAGAAGGCTGATCACCGAAGAATGGCTGCTTTTGAATTCTGGTGCTGGAGGAGACTCTTGAGAGTCCCCTGGACTACAAGAAGATCAAACCTCTCCATTCTGATATATATATATATATATATATATATATATATATATATATATATAATGATATTTATTAAGTTTTTGTTTAAACAATAAAAAACATACATAATAACATAGTGTTTTCCAATATCCACATTTCATTCTCATCTTTGGACTTCCTCACATCTCTTGTTCCTGCATTCTAAACTCATAGATTTTGCTAGCAAATTATTAACCTATTTCAATTCATATGATGTAGTTTTCCAATATTAAATCTCAAATTTCCAAAATTTGTCTTTTCTTTCAATTGCATTTAGATTTGTATTTCTTATAACTAATTTGTTGGAGCCGAACTATTACTAATCTTACATCTTTCTTTAACATTCATACAATTTACAATATTTTTGTAGATAGTCCTTGAATTTCTTCCAATCCTCCTCCACCAATTCTTCTCCCAGGTCTCGGATTCTGCCAGTCATCTCCGCCACTTCCATATAGTCCATCAGTTGCATCTGCCATTCTTCCAGCGTGGGCAAATCTTGAGTTTTCCAGCATTTGGCAATGAGTATCCTTGCTGCTGTTGTAGCATACATAAAAAAAGTTCGATCCTTCTTTTGCACACTCTGGTCGACAATGCCTAAAAGAAAGGCCTCTGGTTTCTTAGGGAAGGTATACTTAAATACCTTTTTCAGCTCATTATATATCATTTCCCAGAAAGCCTTCACTCTAGGACAAGTCCACCAGAGGTGAAAGAATGTTCCTTCAGCTTCTTTACACTTCCAACATTTATTGTCAGACAAATGGTATATCTTTGCAAGCTTGACTGGAGTCATGTACCACCTATATATCATTTTCATAATGTTTTCTTTCAAGGCATTACATGCCGTAAATCTCAAACCTGTGGTCCATAACTTTTCCCAGTCAGCAAACATTATGTTGTACCCTATGTCCTGTGCCCATTTTATCATAGCTGATTTGACCGTTTCATCCTGTGTATTCCATTTTAGCAGCAAGTTATACATTCTTGAAAGTATCTTAGAGCTGGGTTCTAACAGTTCAAACCTCTCCATTCTGAAGGAAATCAGCCCTGAGTGCTCACTGGAAGGACAGATCGTGAAGCTGAGGCTCCAAGACTTTGGCCACCTCATGAGAAGAGAAGACTCCCTGGAAAAGACCCTGATGCTGGGAAAGATGGAGGGCACAAGGAGAAGGGGACGACAGAGGACGAAATGGCTGGACAGTGTTCTCGAAGCTACCAGCCTGAGTTTGACCAAACTGCGGGAGGCAGTGGAAGACAGGAGTGCCTGGCGTGCTCTGGTCCAGGGGGTCACGAAGAGGCGGACACAACTAAACGACTAAACAACAACAAAGACAGTATGGAGCTAGATCGAAGAACGGTCTGACTCTGTTCAAGGCAACTTCTCATGCTCCTAACTCCATGTGAGCAGAAGGGTTTCAAACCAGAGCCTTTCGATGTCTTACCTGGACCTTCTACATGCACAGCAGGTGTCCTTTTGCTCTGCTATCTCACCCTCCATGTCCCAACCCCGCCAGAGTCGATCTTATCGGCATGCAAAGCTTAACATCCCCAAACCTCACCTTGATTTGCTGCCGTCCGTGCGAAAGAACCCTAAATCTTGCACGGGGAGAGCGAACGCTTTTCCTAAGCGTGCCCAGGGTGCAGGAGAGATGTTTGAAATCCAGAATTTAAGCCACCGCCTCCAGCTCAGATCGCCCTCATGGCATCTCCTTATGAGAACAGAGTTTACTATCTCTAGCAACCTGCCGCCCCTCGCTGTAATCCTTCTGTTGCGTTAATCTATAATCCTGACCTTTGGAGATAGCCAAGGCTCCGGTTTATGGGATTAAGGTTTCGTTTGGGGGAAACACGGCAGCTGATTGAAAACACCCGCTGAGTCGGAAAAGAAATCCATCCTATCAGGGATAAGCTTCCCGAGTGCCTCTCAGAGAATCGTGAAGTTGGGAGGGGACCCACATTTTATTTATACCCTGCCCATCTGGCCGCCCCCCCCCCCAGCCACTCTGGGCGGCTCCCAACAGAATATTCAAACCACAGTAAAACATCAAACATTAAAAACTTCCCTAATCAGGGCTGCCTTCAGGTGTCTTCTAAAAGTCAGATAGCTGTTTATTTCCTTGACATCTGATGGGAGGGCGCCACCACCGAGAAGGCCCTCTGCCTGGTTCCTGGTAAGCTGACTTCTCGCAGGGAGGGAACTGCCCTAAACAGGGCTGCCTTCAGATGTCTTCTAAAGCTACCTTTGAAGGTGACCCGGAAACTACAACTAATCCAGAATGCGGCAGCCAGACTGGGGACTGGGACCACATAACACCGGTCCTGAAAGACCTACATTGGCTCCCAGTACGTTTCCAAGCACAATTCAAAGTGTTGGTGCTGACCTTTCAAGCCCTAAACGGCCTCAGTCCAGTATATCTGAAGGAGCATCTCCACCCCCATCGTTCAGCCCAGACACTGAGGTCCAGCGCCGAGGGCCTTCTGGCAGTTCCCTCCCTGTGAGAAGTGAGGTTGCAGGGAACCAGGAAGAGGGCCTTCTCGGTGGTGGCGCCCACCCTGTGGAACGCCCTCCCATCAGATGTCAAGGAAATAAACAACTATCTGACATTTAGAAGACATCTGAAGGCAGCCCTGTTTAGGGACGTGTTTAATGTTTGATCTTTTATTGTGTTTTTAATGTTCTGTTCGGAGCTGCCCAGAGTGGCTGGGGAAACCAAGTCAGATGGGCGGGGTATATATAAAATTATTATTATTATTACATCCAATTCAACCTCTTGCTTGGTACAAACTGCAGACATAGCATCCCTGGCAAGCAGATGCCTAGTTTCAGCTTGAAATATCTGGGGTGAAATATTGCACGCCCCTGTCCACTGCCTGACAGCTCTTACCATTAGGGACTTTCTAATATTCAGCCGATCAGAAGGTCGGTGGTTTGAATCCCTGAGATGACGGGGTGAGCTCCCGTTGCTCGGTCCCGGCTTCTGCCAACCTAGCAGTTTGAAAGCACGTCAAAGCGCAAGTAGATAAATAGGTACTGCTCCAGCGGGAAGGTAAACGGCGTTTCCGTGCGCTGCTCTGGTTCGCCAGAAGCGGCTTAGTCCTGCTGGCCACATGACCCGGAAGCTGTACGCCGGCTTCCTTGGCCAATAAAGCGAGATGAGCGCCGCAACCCCAGAGTCGGACATGACTGGACCTAATGGTCAGGGGTCCCTTTACCTTTACTTTAATATTCAGCCAAAATCCCAAACACACCCAGTTTTTCTACCCCTCATCACCCTGGCCTCCCTCCTTTGGACTTGCCCTGGACGTTCCATGTCCTCTTTAAAATGGGGCACCCAGAACTGGACATGAGAAACCAGCGTAAACTGCCTGGCCAGTGTAGAGGAGAAATATTATTTCTGAACACAGGGACCCTGTCTTTCTGTTGGCATTAGTTAATTTAGCAGCCAAATCACACTGCTGGCTCACAGATCAGTTTATGCCCTGTTAGAACAACCAAGTCCTGTTTCCTGAATTCATGGGCTTAGGATATTTCATTTTATCCCCCTAAATGCAGGACATTTTATCTCGCTCCGAAAAAGGGGAGTTAAATGCACGCAGACAGAGCAAGGCTACGGTTAACAACACTGTTTTGTGAAGGTGGTGAAGTTCTGAATTATCTATTTTTCTTCTGCCGCAGAACTGACACATTCCTCTTTTTTATTTTAAAAAACGCAAATTTTGGTACAGTCTTTTTTTCTATGCAGCATGTCCTCCGCTCTTTCCCCATATGAACATTACTGACGTTCGCGCATGAATCATCAGAAAGGCCCGTGCAAGACGGAATTGATCACTTTTCGCACAGTGTGGGAGTTTGGTTTTTTGGCCGATCTTCGCGTGTGAAGCAGGACTCAACAAGCACCATTTGGTGCAAAGGCAGGAGGTGACGAGGAGCAAATAAATAAATCGAAATGATTCTCCGCTCTGTGACAAGCCAAGATTTCAATGACACATGCAGATCAGATTATAAAAAAGCAGGCAGAATTGAAAGCACAAAAAGTAATTTTGATTCAGCCTGATGCCTGATTGTTTGGAAGATGATGACCCATCTGGCAAGGGTCCCAAGTAACACAAATGGTAGTGGGAGCTACCTGACGTTTTCTGAACCGCTTCCTGGACTGGAAAAAAGATGAACACGGATTCATGGGTTTAAGAGTAGGCAACAGGCACCCTCCTCCAAAGGGATGCAGGTGGCGCTTTGGGTTAAACCACAGAGCCTAGGACTTGCCGATCAGAAGGTCGGCGGTTCGAATCCCCGCGACAGGGTGAGCTCCCGTTGCTCGGTCCCTGCTCCTGCCCACCTAGCAGTTTGAAAGCACCTCAAAGTGCAAGTAGATAAATAGGAACCGCTCCGGCGGGAAGGTAAATGGCGTTTCCGTGCGCTGCTCTGGTTCGCCAGAAGTGGCTTAGTCATGCTGGCTACATGACCCGGAAGCTGTACGCCGGCTCCCTCGGCCAGTAAAGCAAGATGAGCACCGCAACCCCAGAGTTGTCCGCGACTGGACCTAATGGTCAGGGGTCCCTTTACCTTTACCTTACCCTCCTCCAAGGACAAATATTCCTGTTGCCTCCGCTCAAAGGGGGTCTGAGCAATGCCGAATTACTCAACCCGGAAGAGGTGGCATCTTGTTCTGGTTCGGCTCAAGGCAGCTCAGGGGTTTCAGCACCACGGACAGCTCCAAGTGAGACGCTTGCTCCCACCAAGGTTAAGAGCAACGGAGGGCCAGAGCCTTCGCTCCGAACTCTGGACAAGTGGGCAGCCCCGCCCACCTGTCAATTACCCGGCACCATGGCGACATCAGGTGCTGCTGTGCTTTGAAGCCCCCCAAGGGCAGCAAGGGGCTGTTTGCAAAGGGGCCCTTTCTCTTGGAACCTTTCTGGGCATGCGCAGGGAACACGCCGGCAACACAGAATCGAACCCTTCGCTTGTTAGTTGATTTGTGGAGGGTCCTAATTCGCTGGCCGTGGGGGTCTGCTTCCTTGGCGTGTTCCCGGCAGGGAATGCACCCCAGCAGGATCGAACCATGCCTTCCCATCAGCCAGTGATGTCAGCGGATGAACCGGTGTGTGTGCTTTGGGGGAAATGGCATTGCGGGGCAACATGGAACCCTTGGCAGGCCAAAATTGGCCCACAAACCAGAAGTCCCACACCCTTGGTTAAAAGCAAGTGGGGTGTGCTGGTCCCAAGGGTTAACCATGAGGCGAGGTCCAAGTCCAGTCCGAGGTCGAGGGTGCAGTAGGGAGACAGTCCGTCAAAGCTGAAGCTGGGTCCAAGTCAGGGAGTCGGGTGGGGTCAGGAGCTCCGGCAGAGGAGCAGGACAGGGTGCAGGCAGGGACAGGCTACCAACAACGTTGCTCCCACAACTTGGGACTGGGGCTGGCTGGCTTTTATCTGCCCCGAGGCATAGGGCAGCCCCGGTCCACAGGTGACTCGCCTCTCCTGGCCTGGAGGCGAGCACTCCTCCTGCGGGAACTTAGCTCCCTCCACCTCTCTGCCCTGAGCCTCTGTAGCTCAAGAGAGGCTGGAGGGTTCCGGGACCCAGAGGCAACCTCAGCTTCCTCTGACGGTGCTGCGAGTGGAGCACCTGCAGGCATTGGGTCCTCCATCACCTCAGGAGCCAGAGCGGACTCAGCTGGTGCCTGCACCTGAGGATCCAGCACAGGTGAGGACCCTTCAGGCTAAAGCCCCAGTCTCGGCTCAGCTGGTTCTGGAGGCGGGGAATCCTGTGAAGGCTGGGATCCCACAGGTTCGGCCTCCGAGTCCGAATCCCAGGCCATCACATGGAGTCTCTCTCCCCAGAGTACCTCTCCTAGACCTTGGGGGTAGGGGAAGTTAGTTTCTTAAAGGGCCAACTCTCTGGCCTGATGACAGGCACTCTTTACATGCTCCATAGCATCCCACCTGGTCCTCTCTTTGTGCCACTGGACTGGCAATCAGGGGGACACACATGTGAAGGACCTGGAAATGCCTTGGTTCTGCAGGAGGTGGTTCTGTGGGATCCCATCTGCCAGCGTCAGGGCTCAGGCCTGGCCCCTCAACAGTTTCAGCACCAAGGACAACTCCAAGTGAGACGCTTGATCCTGCAAGCGATTTCCCCCGGAAAAAGCACTATTTTCAGGGCTGTGACCTCGCACAAAGCTCCTAAATGTGCGTTTTTGGGTGCTGTGCCCAAAAAAGCGCTATTATTATTTTTTTAGGGGAGACTACTTCAGAGCAACAAGTCATTCAGGGAGGCGACAAGCAACCTCCTGCTTTAGGAGTCCCAGAAACTTTTTTTTTTATGGAAAACATTTCTTCCTTGCAATAATCGAGCCATTTTCTCATGCCCTGGCACGTATCTCAGGAAATTACTGTCATATACGGCTTGAGTTGGACAGATCAGTCTGTTCCCAATCCAAGTCAATCTTGCAAGCGTCCGTAGCTTCACTCTGTCTCATTTCCAAATTAATAGTGTGTGTGTGTTTTCAACAACAAAAAAGGACAGACAAGATTTATATTCAAATACATATTTTGTCACAAAAAGTCAAATAAGCTGCAGTCAAATCAGTCCTGCTCAGAGTAGACCCATTGAAGTCAATGCCTAACTAAAGCCCGATCATTTCAGTGGGTCTATTCTGACTAATGTGGGTGGTATCCAATGCCAGCCCTACTCAGAGTAGACCCATTGAAGTTAATAGGCATGTCTAATTTGATTCCTTTTAAAGGGTCTTATCAGCCAGCTGGATACAACCCCAGGCATTTAAAGACATATTTTGCGAGGTATCCCGCTAAATTAAACTCGGAGTACAGCCGCTTAAATTAGCGACCACACCAATTAATTTCAATTAGTCCTAATTAGTCCTACTCGTTTCAGTGGGTAGTCTTAACATCAGAAACTGCCTGGATACATGAATGGTTGGAAACCTAAGTATTTCTAAGTATTTATCGTAAAATAAGGAGGGGATGTGCAGAATTGCACATTCTTTTGTCGCAAAATTCAGAGAGGTGCAAAATTCCAAGAACGACGACGTTCTGATCCGCTTCTAGACCAAAAGATGCCCATCACGTGGCTCTGCTTAAAATACGGACCAAACCCGGTTCTCCTCCGCCTGCCCCACTCTATTGCCCAAAACTTCTGGAGGGCGAGAAAAAAGTGTGGCACGTACCTGTTGGGCAAGGCAGTGCCCGTCCATCAGCCTCGCTGCCCGCCACATGTCATCTTGAGGATGAAGGAGGCACCGTTTTCCCCTGGAGAAGACCGTACGGAAGAAAACTGTGCTTCTCAGACACCCCCAGACGGTTCCTATGGAGACACAAGCATCAATTGCAGAAGCAAAAAGGGGGCACTGGGAGAAGAAAACTCATCTTTGCAGAACCGGAGGGAGGGAAACAGCGGCGGCTGCGTCGCCCAGGGCTGAGTCGTGACTTGGGTGGGGAGCACAGAAAGTCCGTGGATGAGAAAAGGAGAGGAGGGGGTGGCGTGTCACTCGTGGCAGCAGTGATGCTGGAGCCCATCTGTCGCTGCTCAAAAATTGGGAGTTTTTTTATGGGGGGCGGGAGCAGAGTTTCATCCGCCTTCTGCTGGAATGACGAAGCCCACGACTCAGTTAATCCAAATTAGTCAGTTCGGGTTGGTTGTCTTGCGGATTTCATAAGCTATAAATGACCATTATTTTATCACCAGGTTGCATCCAGCAACCTCTTTCTGCTGTTCCTTATTTTTTTCCTAAATAAATATAATAATAATAATAATAATAATAATAATAATAATAATAATAATTTATTATTTCTACCCCGCCCATCTGGCTGGGCTTCCCCAGCCACTCTGGGTGGCTTCCAAAAAAATATTAAAATACTATAATACATCAAACATTAAAAGCTTCCCTAAACAGGGCTGCCTTCAGATGTCTTCTAAAAGTCTGGTAGTTGTTGTGCTCTTTGACATCTGGTGGGAGGGCGTTCCACAGGGCGGGTGCCACCACCGAGAAGGCCCTCTGCCTGGTTCCCTATAACCTCACTTCTCGCAGGGAGGGAACCGCCAGAAGGCCCTCGGAGCTGGACCTCAGTGTCCGGGCAGAACGATGGGGGTGGAGACGCTCCTTCATGTATACTGGACCGAGGCCGTTTAGGGCTTTAAAGATCAGCACCAACACTTTGAATTGTGCTCGGAAACGTCCTGGGAGCCAATGTAGGTCTTTCAAGACCGATGTTATGTGGCCTCTGCGGCTGCTCCCAGTCCCCAGTCTAGCTGCCGCGTTCTGGATTAGTTGTAGTTTCCGGGTCACCTTCAAAGATAGCCCCAAGTGGAGCGCATTGCAGTAGTCCAAGCGGGAGATAACCAGAGCATGCACCACTCTGGCGAGACAGTCCACGGGCAGGTAGGGTCTCAGCCTACGTACCAGATGGAGCTGGTAGACAGCTGCCCTGGACACAGAGTTAATCTGCGCCTCCATGGACAGCTGTGAGTCCAAAATGACTCCCAGGCTGCGCACCTGGTCCTTCAGGGGCACAGTTGCCCCATTCAGGACCAGGGAATCCTCCACACCTGCCCGCATTTCCTGCATATTCTAAATTAACTTAACTTATTCATTTATTCAACTCTTTTGAAACTGCAGTTTATTACAATAATCCTGCCAAGGTCCTTATCTGTTTACGGTGTGTTTGTAAATATTCAATAAACCATTTCCATTCTTTTTATTAAAAGTCTGCTATCTTGATTTCTTATTTATCCCCGGTAGGTTTCACCATTTCTGCATATTCCGTAAGTTTTTGTATCCATTCTTCTTTCGCTGGGACGACTTCTTCTTTCCATTTTTGGGCAAAGAACATTCTTGCCGCTGTAGTCGCACAAATTTGGGTAGTTCTGGCCCTATAATTCCCAAAAATGAAAGTTTTTGGGTTTTGTTGTTTACAAATGTTATTTTGAACATTGTTTTCCATTCCTCATATATCATTTCCCAGTAAGCTTTAACCTTACAAGACCACAACATATGATTAAAAAAAAATACCTTCTCTTTGCTTATTTGATTTAGATTTATACATTTCTGCCAATTTACTCGCTGTTAGATACCATCTATATAACATTTTCACTGTAAAAATTAAGGAATGTTAGAAGGACGCGGGAATGAAGTTATGTGGTTTTAGCAGTAATGTTATAGAATCAGGTAAAATTAGAATGTAAAGTTACAATATATTAAGATAAATTATTAAGATAAAAAAAGCAAAAATGGAAAGGATTTGCTGAAACTGCTAATTGAATTAGAATACAAAAAAGGGAGGTGCGAGGAGGTCAGGGAAACAAGTAAATGAAAGACAAGACATAGAAAGATTGAAATGTTTTTAATTGTTTTTATTTTTCTGTATTTCGTATTTTTCTTATTTTCTTTTTCTATTTCACTTTTGTAATATCTATGAAACTTTAACAAATATTATTTTTTTTTAAAAAAACCCATATATATAACATTTTCATGTGCTTTGAAGTTAATTCAGCACCTGGTGGGAAAACCCCACCCCAATCCTGTATTTTGCCCAAAGAAAGGTGGCAACTCTACCAGTGAAGACTTGACACTTTCCCCAAAAAATCCTGGGCACTGTACTGTGCCCCTCACAGACCACCATTTCCCAGCGCCCTTTGCAAACTACAGTTCCCAGAATTCTTTGGGGGAAAGTACACAGACTGACCATGCTCAGCTGCCACAGATCAATGCCTGTTGGAGGAGGGGGGTGGACAAGGGGAGGGGAAATGGAGCCTCTTGGGAGGGGGCCTGGCAGGCTGGCTGGCATCCTAGACCAGCGGTTCTCAACCTGTGGGTCCCCAGATGTTGTTGGACTACAACTCCCATCATCCTGGACCATAAAGAAGGCTGATGGCCGAAGAATGGATGCTTTTGAATTCTGGTGCTGGAGGAGACTCTTGAGAGTCCCATGGACTGCAAGAAGATCAAACCTCTCCATTCGGAAGGAAATCAGCCCTGAGTGCTCACTGGAAGGACAGATCCTGAAGCTGAGGCTCCAAGACTGGCCACCTCAGGAGAAGAGAAGACTCCCTGGAAAAGACCCTGATGCTGGGAAAGATGGAGGGCACCAGGAGAAGGGGACGACAGAGGACGAGATGGTGGGACAGTGTTCTTGAAGCTACCAGCATGAGTTTGACCAAACTGCGGGAGGCAGTGGAAGACAGGAGTGCCTGGCGTGCTCTGGTGCAGGGGGTCACCAAGAGGCGGACACGACTAAACAACAACAAAGACAGTATGGAGCTAGATCGAAGAACGATCTGACTCTGTTCAAGGCAACTTCTCATGCTCCTAACTTGATGTGAGTAGAAGGGTTTCAAACCAGAGCCTTTCGATGTCTTACCTGGAAGACAGGAGGGCCTGGCATGCTCTGGTCCAGGGGGTCACGAAGAGTCGGACACGACTAAACGACTAGACAACAACAACAATTGATTGGTGATGTGGTAACATTGTGTTGTATTATTTATGCAAATTGGTTTTCTCTGGAGAAGAACTATCCACTGCAACATTTTGTTGTGTGCATGCACATCCTGGTATTAAAGTGGTACCTTGGGTTAAGTACTTAATTCGTTCCGGAGGTCCGTACTTAACCTGAAACTGTTCTTAACCTGAAGCACTTTAGCTAATAGGGCCTCCGGCTGCCGCCGCGCCGCCGGAGCACGATTTCTGTTCTCATCCTGAAGCAAAGTTCTTAACCTGAAGCAATATTTCTGGGTTAGCGCAGTCTGTAACCTGAAGCGTATGTAACCCGAGGTACCATTGTATTTTGCAACAAGAGTTAATCCAAGCGCCGCCTCCGTCTGTCTGTCCTGAAGAGCAGGTGGAAGGACAATTCATTCTGGCACAAAAGAATTTAATCCGATTGTTTCTGGTTTGCCTCCATCTGCTCCCTTTGCAGAGCAGGGAATTTTGCTTTTGTTGACACTCCTCTGACATGGAGAATGACCCCCTGCCACCTCATTGCTTCCTGTAGTCCTAATGCACACGTGGGAAAGCTTTTTATTTATTTATTTGCCAATTATTTTTCTTGATTTCCCGGAATTTCTAACAAATTGTCACCAAATTAATGCAAATTCAATACAAATTTAAAAGCTGACTCCCCGCCGCCCGCAAGATGTCCCCTCTATTTTCCTCCCTCCATTGCATGCTCCCAATAAAGTAACTTTTCCAAATATCATTTCAAAATACCGTGTTTTTTGCTCTATAAGACTCACTTTTCCCCTCCTAAAAGGTAAGGGGAAATGTGTGTATGTCTTATGGGGCGAATGCAGGCTGCGCAGCTACCCCAGAAGCCAGAACAGCAAGAGGGATTGCTGCTTTCGCTGCGCAGCGATCCCTCTTGATGTTCTGGCTTCTGAGATTCAGAATATTTTTTTTCTTGTTTTCCTCCTCCAAAAACTAGGTGCGTTTTGTGGTCTGGTGCATCTTATAGAGCGAAAAATATGGTACATTCATCCCTTCTCCCTACACATCGCCGGTTCAGCGATTATCGCTGTGGCTTTTGTACATCGTTATCACCTTGCCCTCAAAATACTTCAGTAGGGTAAATCCTCTTCTATCTATCTATAATAGTCATTCATCGGTTTTCAAACATTTCCTGCCAATACCTCTTGAGTAACATTTTGCCGGAGGAAAACAAATCTTCCACCCAAACAATATACACATATTTTGTCCCAACATGGCCTGTCTGATATTTGGCCCCAGTAATCAAGAATTCAGCCTCACTGGTGTGGCCAGCAGAGGGTGAAAATGAAACTCCCTAGAATTTTTTATATAAATATATAATACAGCGTGGGACGCGGGTGGCGCTGTGGGTTAAACCTCAGTGCCTAGGACTTGCTGATCGCAAGGTCGGCAGTTCGAATCCCCGCGACGGGGTGAGCTCCCGTTGCTCGGTCCCTGCTCCTGCCAACCTAGCAGTTCGAAGCACCCCTAAGTGCAAGTAGATAAATAGGTACCACTTTATAGCGGGAAGGTAAACGACGTTTCCGTGTGCAGCGCTGGTGCTGGCTCACCAGAGCAGCTTCGTCACGCTGGCCACGTGACCCGGAAGTGTCTCCGGACAGCGCTGGCTCCCGGCCTCTTGAGCGAGGTGAGCGCGCAACCCTAGAGTCGGACACGACTGGACCTAATGGTCAGGGATCCCTTTACCTTTACCTTTACCAGAGCACTGTGAGCCTGAGCTGCTGACACAGAGATATTTCCAAGGCTGCGGAGTCTTGCTTTGGAGACCAGCAAAGCAATTTCAAACGCAGTTCGTGGGAGAGCCGGTGCTGAAAACTCTTGCTTTGAAGGCAAGCCAAGCTTCTCAGATGCAAGGAGTTCTTTGCCGATGGATTTTGCCAGGTCAATTACAGTGCTGGAGATGCAGAAGTCATTTCCCTAAGGCCTCATTTCAAGCAAGTTGGGGAGGAGGGGGGAAACAGGAGAACGAGGCAGCAGAAACAGAGGGGATTAAAGGAAGATCGGACCAGCCTCCATCCCTAACTGCGGCCTCCTTCCAAACATGTACTGTATTTTTCGCTCTGTAAGACGTACCAGACCACAAGACGCACCTAGTTTTTGGAGGAGGAAAACAAGAAAAAAATATTCTGAATCTCAGAAGCCAGAACAGCAAGAGGGATCACTGCGCAGTGAAAGCAGGAATCCCTCTTGCTGTTCTGGCTTCTGGGATAGCTGCGCAGCCTGCATTCGCTCCATAAGACGCACACACATTTCCCTTTACTTTTTCATATATATATGAAATATATATTTCATATATATATGAAATTTCATATATATATGAAATTTCAACACAACAATTTTATCAAAAATACATCAACCACATTATTAATTATTATTATTATTATTCCCTCAATTTTTTTCCTCCCTCCTCCCCCCCCTCCAAACAACCCCCCCAACCTCCCACCCCACCCCCGGAGTTCCCTCCGCTCCTTTCTCTGGTTTCTCAATACATATCTCTATCTGCATGTTATAAAATTGTTAAAAATCCTCACATTGTCTACCTATATATTACAACAAACAGTTTGTGAATATTTATTCAAAACCTGCCAAAGAGTCCAGTTCATTTTGTCGCTTCTTCAAATATTTCATAATTCATCTTTGAAATCACAGTTATCCTTGTCACGTAGTTTGTGTGTCAGTTTTGCCAATTCCACATAATCCACCAGTTTTTCTTGCCACAGTTCTTTCGTCGGGATTTCCTCATTCTTCCATCCTCATGCTATTAAGACTCTTGCCGCCGTTGTCGCATACATAACAATTTTTTTTATTATTTCTTTGGCAGGTCTTTTCCCACTATCCCTAGTAAGAAGGCTTCAGGCTTTTTCACAAATGTCAAATGGAACATTTTCTTAATTATAAACCTTCTAATGTGGACGTCTAAGGGTCTTGGTGGACCACAAGGTGAACATGAGTCCACAGTGTGATGCAGCAGCAAAAAAGGCTAATGTTATTCTTGGCTGCATCAGCAGAAGTCGAGTATCCAGATCGAAGGAAGTCATAGTCCTGCTTTCTTCTGCCTTGGTCAGACCACACCTGGGATACCGTGTCCAATTCTGGGCACCACAATTTAAGAAGGATATTGACAAGCTGGAAGGTGTCAATAGGAGGGCAACCAAGATGATCAAGGCTCTGGAAACCAAGCCTGATGATGAACGGTTGAAGGAGCTGGGTAAAGCCTGGAAAAGAGGAGACTGGGAGGAGATACGAGAGCCACCTTCCAATATCTCAAGGGATGCCCCGTGGAAAATGGGGAAAGTTTTCTTCTGGTGCCCCAGAGGGTAAGACTCAAAGCAATGGATTCGAACTACAAGAAGGGAGATTGTGAACTAATGTCAGGAAGGACTTTTTGACGGGGCAACAGTGGAATAGACTGTTTGAGTTTCCAGTCGGCCACAACTGGACCTAATGGTCAGAGGTCCCTTTACCTTTACCTTTTACCACTTTAGCTAATGGGCCTCCCGCTGCCGCTGCTCTGCCACCACGCAATTTCTGTTCTCATCCTGAAGCAAAGTTCTTAACCCGAGGTACTATTTCTGGGTTAGTGGAGTCTGTAACCTGAAGCGTCTGTAACCCAAGGTACCACTGTAGTAGTCAGATCTTTCATGCTGCCTCAGGATGCCTAACCAAGGATACCTTTCATATGTTAGGATAGTTCAGGGGCTGCCTTTGAAGGTGACCCGGAAACTGCAATTAATCCAGAATGCAGCAGCTAGACTGGTGACTGGGAGCGGCCACCGAGACCACATAACACCAATCCTGAAAGACCTACATTGGCTCCCAGTATGCTTCTGAGCACAATTCAAAGTGTTGGTGCTGACCTTTAAAGCCCTAAACGGCCTCGGTCCAGTATACCTGAAGGAGCGTCTCCACCTCCATCATTCTGCCCGGACACTGAGGTCCAGCTCTGAGGGCCTTCTGGTGGTTCCCTCACTGCAAGAAGTGAGATTACAGGGAACCAGGCAGAGGGCCTTCTCGGTGGTGGCACCCGCCCTGTGGAACACCCTCCCATCAGACGTCAAGGAAATAAACAACTGCCTGACTTTTAGAAGACATCTGAAGGCAGCCCTGTTTAGGGAACTTCTTAATGTTTGATGCTTTGTCGTATTTTTTATATTCTGTTGGGAGCCATTATTATTCCAGGAGCGAGTCTGCAGGCTCCAAGTTTAGGGACAGAATCCAAACAACCTGCTTATGGGGTTCTCTTCATCTCAGGCGTTCTCTGAACCTACACAATTGCACTGGGACATTCCTGCCCCCTCTTCGCTTTGGAGCCCTGCTGTGCCTGCAGAAAATATCCGCTGCTTTCAGTTCACATCGTTGCGGCCGCTTCCTGATCTGCCTGAGTGCACACGGGCCGTGATTGAATCCTGAAAGGAATCCTAATGCGATGACGGCAGGATGCCATTGATTCCTTTCTGAGCTGGGTTTTAATCAATATACCTGTGATCCCCCAGTGTCGCGGTTAATCTGAAAGGAGAGAAATTCTTTCTTTCTTTGAACCGAAAACTCTTGCAACTTGTTCCTGGGCCAATTATAATTTAATCATTTTTTTAAAAAAAAAATCTGGCAAGCAGGAGAAATAGACAGTGGTGCAATCAATGTGGCAATAATGAAGTGGATCCGATGAAACATGCACTCATCTGCATAAAACTGCCATAAGATAAAGGTAAAGGGACCCCTGACCATTAGGTCCAGTCGTGACTGACTCTGGGGTTGCGGCGCTCATCTCACTTTATTGGCCGAGGGAGCCGGCGTACAGCTTCTAGGTCATGTGGCCAGCAGGACTAAGCCGCTTCTGGCAAACCAGAGCAGCGCACGGAAACGCCATTTACCTTCCCGCTGGAGCGGTGCCTATTTTCCTACTTGCACTTTGACGTGCTTTCAAACTGCTAGGTTGGCAGGAGCAGGGACCGAGCAACGGGAGCTCACCCCCTTGCGGGGATTCGAACCGCCGACCTTCTGATCGGCAAGTCCTAGGCTCTGTGGTTTAACCCACAGCGCTACCCGCGTCCCTCAGGTTAAGAGCAGTTTCAGGTTAAGAACAGACCTCCAGAACGAATTAAGTTCTTAACCCGAGGTACCACTGTACAATATTTCCACTCTGCCTGGCGAAGATTCCTATGTGGTTTGGAAGCTTGCATCCTAGGCTGTTGGACAGAGCCATGTGTGACAAGAAGGCTGACTCATATCTGCCCCAACCCAAGCCTTCCTTAGGTCATTTGGATTCTATCCCTAACTCGACAGACCTGGAAATCTGGGTTTTAATTAGCTGTGTTTTAGCTCCCAGGGAGAATAATTCTTCCCCACGTCCGGAAAGGGAAAATGCATGTAATGGATAATTCTAAATGCAGGCACACCCACAAAACACCCCCTGGTGGTTTTTCATCTGGGACCAACCTGTGGGTGCCGTGTTTCAAAAATGCAGAGTAAAAAACACACAGCCCACACTTAAAGGAGGAAGAATACAGGAAAACAAAATCGTGCATCTATCAAGCAAGAAACAGGCTGCTTCAAGTATAGAAAAAGAGACTACTTGATTTGCAAAGGATCTCTGTCGCCCCCAGGTAGGTTTTGCCAAACTCTCCTGGGTTCTTAATGGGATTTGTTCGTTTCTTTTGTGTTTCTAATGAGTGTGGCAGTAGAAATACGTTCTGTTGTGAGAGCTAATTCTGGAGGGAGCAAGGGCCATGTGTGTGAGCCCTGTCGGAGGTTGATGGACAGGGGAATCCTAGAATCCTAGAATCCTAGAATCATAGAGTTGGAAGAGACCACAAGGGCCATCCAGTCCAACCCCCTGCCAAGCAGGAAACACCATCAGAGCACTCCTGACATATGGTTGTCAAGCCTCTGCTTAAAGACCTCCAAAGAAGGAGACTCCACCACACTCCTGGGCAGCAAATTCCACTGTCGAACAGCTCTTACTGTCAGGAAGTTCTTCCTAATGTTTAGGTGGAATCTTCTTTCTTGTAGTTTGGAACCATTGCTCCGTGTCCGCTTCTCTGGAGCAGCAGAAAACAACCTTTCTCCCTCCTCTATGTGACATCCTTTTCTATATTTGAACATGGCTATCATATCCCCCCTTACCTCCTCGTCTCCGGGCTAAACATGCCCAGCTCCCTTAGTCGTTCCTCATAAGGCATCGTTTCCAGGCCTTTGACCATTTTGGTTGCCCTCCTCTGGACACGTTCCAGTTTGTCAGTGTCCTTCTTGAACTGTGGTGCCCAGAACTGGACACTGGGAGCTGATCTTTGCTGATTCATAGATATCTTTCTTTCTTACTCTCTCTCTTGCACACACCTCCATCTGCAGAACAGCCCACGGAAGCTGTTGACAGATGCCCTTAGCAACCAGCAGACAGAAGTGAGGCGGGTTGTGAACGAACGTAGAGACCTGTCAGAGCACCTAGATTCTGGCACTGCCCAGAGTTTCAGGCAGGGCACCTTTTCAGCCCTAACCCAGGTGGATCCAGGGACATTCTGCAGGCAATAATAATAATTTATTATTTATACAACGCCCATCTGACTGAGCTTCCCCGGCCACTCTGGGCGGCTCCCAATCAAATGGTAAAAACAGTACAGCATTAAATATTAAAAACTTCCCTGAACAGGGCTGCCTTCAGATGTCTTTTAAAGATAGGATAGCTGCTTATTTCCTTCACATCTGAAGGGAGGGTGTTCCACAGGGTAGGCGCCACCACCAAGAAGGCCCTCTGTCTGGTTCCCTGTAACCTCACTTCTCACAGGGAGGGAACCGCCAGAAGGCCCTTGGAGCTGGACCTCAGCATCCGGGCTGGACGATGGGGGTGGAGATGCTCCTTCAGGGATACTGGGCTAAGGCTGTTTAAGGCTTTGAAGGTCAGCACCAACACTTTGAATTGTGCTTGGAAACTTACTGGGAGCCAATGCAGATCTCTCAGGACCGGTGTTATGTGGTCCCGGCGACCGCTCCCAGTCACCAGTCTAGTTGCCGCATTCTGGATTAATTGCAGTTTCTGGGTCACCTTCAAAGGTAGCCCCACGTAGAGTGCATTGCAGTAGTCCAAGCGGGAGATAACCAGAGCATGCACCACGCTGGCGAGACAGTCTGCAGGCAGGTAGGGTCTCATCCTGCGTACCAGGTGGAGCTGATAGACAGCCGCCCTGGACACAGACTTAACCTGCGCCTCCATAGACAGCTATGAGTCCAGAATGACTCCCAGGCTGTGCACCTGGTCCTTCAGGGGCACAGTTACCCCACTCAGGACCAGGGAATCCCCCACACCCACCCGCCTCCTGTCCCGCAAAAACAGTACTTCTGTCTTATCAGGATTCAACCTCAATCTGTTAGCCGCCATCCATCCTCCAACCGCCTCCAGACACTCACACAGGACCTTCACAGCCTTCGATGGTTCTGATTTAAAGGAGAGGTAGAGCTGGGTGTCATCTGCAAATGTAGTTTCCCAGGTAAGCTTGGACAACTTGAGAAGGAGCTACAGGCTCATGCACAGGACCTCTGCATGGAAAATAGGGTCACTGTGGCACCCCAAGAAGCCAACCCAAGCATCCAAATTAGAATGAATAATTTGAGCACATGGTTAAAGATCTAAAGAGAGAACAAGTTTTTGGGGGAGGGGTTAAAGGGGAGGGAGGAAGGGGGGAAATTAGGATAAATGAGTAGGGACAAAAGTATATACTGTTAAGTATAACTAATAGGTATGGGACGCGGGTGGCGCTGTGGGTTAAACCACAGAGCCTAGGACTTGCTGATCAGAAGGTCGGCGGTTCGAATCCCCGTGATGGGGTGAGCTCCCGTTGCTCGGTCCTGCTCCTGCCCACCTAGCAGTTCAAAAGCACGTCAAAGTGCAAGTAGATAAATAGGTGCCGCTCCGGCGGGAAGGTAAAGGGCGTTTCCGTGCGCTGCTCTGGCTCGCCAGAAGCGGCTTAGTCAGAAGGTCGGTGGTTCGAATCCCTGCGACTCCCGTCGTTCGGTCCCTGCTCCTGCCAACCTAGCAGTTCGAAAGCACGTCAAAGTGCAAGTACATAAATAGGTACCACTCCAGCGGGAAGGTAAACGACGTTTCCGTGAGCTGCTCTGGCTTGCCAGAAGCGGCTTAGTCCTGCTGGCCATATGACCCGGAAGCTGTACGCCGGCTCCCTCGGCCAGTAAAGCGAGATGAGCACCACAACCCCAGAGTCGGTCACGACTGGACCTAATGGCTCCCTCAGCCAGTAAAGCGAGATGAGCGCTGCAACCCCAGAGTCGGTCACGACTGGACCTAATGATCAAGGGTCCCTTTACCTTTATAACTAATAGGAGGGTGATTTTGATGTGTGCTATTGTTAGATTTTCGACTGAATTACTATTTTTTATTTTTTTTGTAAGTTATTCGACATCCCTGGATGAAAGTGTGATCATAAAGAATGGGGGTGGAATAAACTAAAGAAAAGGAAAAATACTAGGGCACCCCAAAAAGTGCCATTTGGGGGCTGAGAGTGCCTCCATCTTCCCCATGGGTGCCAACAGAAATTTTTACTTTCTCTTCCCAACGTCAATTCACCTTCCTTCTTCCACCCCCCTCCAAAAAAGGAATACACATTGTGCCAAATCAATCACTGTGCGCTGCATTCGAAGAAGGGGTTGAGGTCCCTTGATCACCCCTCCAAAAAAATATATATTTGAGTGGGTGGGGTGCCCCCAAAGTGAATTGCCATTCAAATGGTGTACATGTGCCTTTGCGATCAGTTATGTGATGTGTGCCAACAAAGGTCCGTATAGTTAAAGCCATGGTTTTCCCAGTAGTGATGTATGGGAGTGAGAGCTGGACCATAAAGAAGGCTGGTCGACGAAGAATGGATGCTTTTGAAGTCTGTTGCGGGAGGAGACTCTTGAGAGTCCCATGGACTGCAAGAAGATCAAACCGATCCATTCTGAAGGAAATCAGCCCTGAGTGCTCACTGGAAGGACAGATCCTGAAGCTGAGGCTCCAAGACTTTGGCCACCTCAGGAGAAGAGAAGACTCCCTGGAAAAGACCCTGATGTTGGGAAAGATGGAGGGCACAAGGAGAAGGGGACGACAGAGGACGAGAGGGTTGGACAGTGTTCTCGAAGCTACGAACATGAGTTTGACCAAACTGCGGGAGGCAGTGGAAGACAGGAGTGCCTGGCGTGCTCTGGTCCAGGGGGTCACAAAGAGTCAGACACAACTAAACGACTAAACAACAAAGACAGTATGGAGCTAGATCGAAGAACGGTCTGACTCTGTTCAAGGCAACTTCTCATGCTCCTAACTCCATGTGAGCAGAAGGGTTTCAAACCAGAGGCTTTCGATGTCTTACCTGGACCTTCTACATGCAAAGCAGGTGTCCTTTTCCTCTGCTATCTCACCCTCCATGTCCCAACCCCTCCAGAATCGATCTTATCGGCATGCAAAGCTTAACATCCCCAAACCTCACCCAAAGAAGACTCCCTGGAAAAGACCCTGATGCTGGGAAAGATGGAGGGCACAAGGAGAAGGGGAGGACAGAGGACGAGAGGATGAGATGGTGGGACAGTGTTCTCGAAGCTACCAGCATGAGTTTGACCAAACTGCGGGAGGCAGTGGAAGACAGGAGTGCCTGACGTGCTCTGGTCCAGGGGGTCACGAAGAGGCGGACACAGCTAAACGACAACATGTGATGTGGGGGTTACTTGCCCCACCCCTCCCTATTTTGTAATTCAAGTTGGCACCCACGGCTGCGTTTGGTCCTGCTCAGAGGTGACCCAGTGAAGTTGTCAGGCGTGGAGAAACTTGTGTCCATCTATAGAAGCCCCCCCAGTAAAATATTGGAAGGGACCAGTTCTCTCCCCCAACCCTCACTCAAGTTGATGGGCACTGCCATTCAAATATTGTGTGTAGGACTGATTCATAGCTGTCAACTTTTCCCTTTTCTTGCGAGGAATCCTATTCGGAATAAGGGAATTTCCCTTTTTAAAAAAGGGAACAATTGACAACTATGGACTGATTATGCAGGGCGGGGCTTCTCTGTCCGCCCCCCACCTATACACACATGCCAAATCTTTCTTTTTAAAAAAAATCTTCATTTTTTTACAAATTGGCCACTAGTTTAAACAAATTTAGCTTCCCTCCGCCGCCGCCCCCCCCCCCATAATATTTCATTCAGTTTGCCACCCCTGCGTCCATCAATTCCACTGGGTCTCCCTACATACATTAAACAAAATAGAAACATCGACCCCACCCCATCTCACCCATCGTCCGCCCCCTCCCCCTTTTCTTCCTAATGTCTCAACAAAGGAAACTGATTTGTAAAAATGTTACATGGAAAAAAACACAAGAGAGAGAGACATTACGCATACGTCTGTCAATCAAGAAAATCTTTAATAAAAATACAATAAATAAATAAATTCCACTGGGTCTACTCTGAGCAAAAACTTGCTCGGCCGCTTCTCTCGCTCAGCCCAGGCTCCCCTGCTCCGACTGGCAGCGTCCCCCTGCTACCTTCCCAAAAACTGGGTGTGCCCGGCGGGGCTGGCACCCGGCACCCCTCTCCCTCTCCTGGCACCCTGCTTGCTGCACCCGCCAGCCCGGACTTGGGTGGTCCCCCTCTGGGGGCGCCTTAGCCAAAGCTACAGAGCATCCCCACTCACCTTTCCCTCTTCTTTCCCTCCCGGGAGGCGAGGATGCTGCGTGCGCCCACCTGGGCGCGGAGGGAGCGGGCAGGTGTCTCCGCGCGGCGCATCCCCGGCTCTTCAAGGCGCCCTTGCCGCCGCCCGGCCAGACCGCATCTCCTCCGGCTCCATCATCTGCAGAGGAGGCGCCCTCGCCCTTCGCAGGTGCTAGGCAGGATTTTTGAATTCCACCCGGCCTTCCCCATTGGCCGCGGAGTTGCCAGGGGGCGGGGCAGGAAAAGGAGTGATGGAGGGGGGGGGGAGAGAGAGAGAGAGAGAGAGAGAGAGAGAGAGAGAGAGGAACAATGAGGGCTAGCAACTTGCCGGGAGAATTATTATTATTATTATTATTATTATTATTATTATTATTATTATTATTTATTTATTTATTTATTTATTTATTATTTATTATTATTATTATTATTATTATTATTATTATTATTATTATTATTAATACCCCGCCCATCTGGCTGGGCTTCCCCAGCCACTCTGGGCGGCTTCCAAAAAAAATTAAAATGCTATAATACATCAAATATTAAAAATGCGCTTTCTCCGGACGTGTGACTGGTTGGTTGATATGCAAATGAACAGAAACATTGGGAGGATTTGCAATCAGTGCCAGATTTACTACTACTACTAATAATAATAATAATAATAAAGGGACCCCTGACCATTAGGTCCAGTCGTGACCGACTCTGGGGTTGCGGCGCTCATCTCGCTTTATTGGCCGAGGGAGCCGGCGTACAGCCTCCAGGTCATGTGGCCAGCAGGACTAAGCCACTTCTGGCGAACCAGAGCAGCACAAGGAAACGCCGTTTACCTTCCCGCCGGAGCGCTACCTATTTATCTACTTGCACTTTGACGTGCTTTCAAACTGCTAGGTGGGCAGGAGCAGGGACCGAGCAACGGGAGCTCACCCCGTCGCAGGGATTTGAACCGCCAACCTTAACCTGAAGCACTATTTCTGGGTTAGCGGAGTCTGTAACCAGAAGCGCATGTAACCTGAAGTGTATGTAACTCGAGGTACCACTGTATTCACCTTCATCAGCTAATTTTTAAGGGGTCATGTAAGTTTGAAGAATTCGTATAAATGTATCCTGTTATTTTCTACGTTTCTCAGAGATAATAGCTAAGTGTGGGTTGATCAACGTGCATCTTGAGCTTTTCTGTGTGTTTTCTTGATTGCAGACACACAAACGGGTTTGAAATGGAATGTGTGAGAATCTGCCTTTGGTGTCTCTGCAGAGGGGACAGCATTTAGCCTCGCAAGCATAAAGGCTCTTCAATGGGAAGGGAGTAGTAGATCCTTTAGATCAGGGTGGCCAACTCTCAAGAGACTGCGATCTACTTTCAGAATTAAAAACTGGCAGTGATCTACCCCTGTTTTGGGGGGGTTCAGCTCTTTTTTAGGGAGGGAAAAAACCCTTTTTGTTGCTGTCATTAGACCATGGGTAGACAAACTAAGGCCCGGGGGCCGGATCCGGCCCAATCGCCTTCTAAATCCGGCCCATAGACGGTCCAGGAATCAGCGTGTTTTTACATGAGTAGAATGTGTCCTTTTATTTAAAATGCATCTCTGGGTTATTTGAGGGGCCTGCCTGGTGTTTTTACACGAGCAGAATGTGTGCTTTTATTTAAAATGCATCTCTGGGTTATTTGTGCGGCACAGGAATTCGTACATTTTTTCCCTTCAAAATATAGTCCACCCCCCCCCACAAGGTCTGAGGGACAGTGGGCTGGCCCCCTGCTGAAAAAGTTTGCTGACCCCTGCCTTAGACGTAAGAGACGTTAGCCCTACTCGGAACGGGACCTCTGAAATGAACGGGCATGACTGACTTAGGTCTACTCTGAGTAAGACACACAGCCCAGAAACTCTGTGGAGTTTCCTGACATGCCAATACCATATCTGCTGAAGATGCCAGCCAGCTCTCCTGTAACCCTGGTCCCCTGTGGCTGCCAGTCGCATCCTTATCCCTAGGCACAGCTGATTGGCTGGCCCCTTTGGCCCTGGAGGCGGTTGCCATGGAGACCCTCCTGCAGCATCCTCTGGACTCTGCTCCTAGGTCGGTGGAGGAATGCAAAGATCCTCTCTGCTAGAATGCAGACACACAGGGAATTAATTTGTAAGGCAACAGGCAAAACGAAACAATATGCTTTTAGGCATGTTTGGTTATTACAATGAGAAGGCAGTCTACTTAGCCAGTTCCCAGCTGAACTGAACTAGGCTGAACTGGGAACCACTGGTGAGCACCCAGGAGATGAAATTTAGGGTGTTTGGTGCATGGAATCATAGAATTGCAGAATTGGAAAGCACCCAGCTTTGCAATTATGTGATTCTATGAAGAATATATCCCAGTGCTTAGATTTTTTCCAAACACAGAATTGCAATCAGGGCCAGGGAACCTTTCTCAGTCCAGTCTGAGGGCCACTGTTCCCTCCAGGGGCCACTTAGCAATGGTGGGCGGGGCCAGTGGCCAAAGTGGGCGGGGCAACGAATGAAAATATGACCATTGTACACACGCCCCTCTCAGTCCTCTGTCCAGACAAGCGAGGGGTATTGGCAGAGTTCGGAGGATTTATTTGATTTATCGAACAAAATCGCTGTGCTGCTTAACCGAAAGAAAAACCTGTAAGCGGTTTCCAAAAACGTTAACATTATAAGGACAGGCATTTAAGAATGTCTGAAAGATGGTTGCAGTCAACAGTTGCCAAATAAATAAATAAAACACAACTAACCTTAAAATTCTGAGGGTACCTACTGAGAAGATCCATTAAAAAAAGCAACTGTACAAAAAGAAATTATTGAGAAAATAATAAATATTTATGGGAAGGGTACCAAATTTTGTTTTGCTCATGCTGCCATATCACCAAAGTCTCTCCCAATACAGATGTTGTGTGGACTTCCTGGTTGTTGTTGTTGATACTATTATTATTATTATTATTATTAATAATAATAATAATAATATACTGTCCTTCATCTGCAGATGTCAGGGCTGTTCACAACCAAGAAACACCATATAAAAGCACAAAATACATGATACCAAGAGGAACAACAACAATGGGAAAAACCCAAACCAATTTATGGAAAAATGTGTATTTATTTATTTTTTGGTAATGTTTTGGAACATGAAGCTCAGCAGCAATGACCAACCTTATCGTGCTTCTCTCAGCCTGCTGTGGCTGTGTTTCTTTACAATCCTTCATGTCTGGCTTATTTTGTTGATTCAGAAAATAAATAAAATAAAATAAAATATAAAATGCTTGCTTGCTTGCTTGCTTGCTTGCTTGCTTGCTTGCTTGCTTGCTTATCCCCCCCCCCCAAAAAAAATATTTTTATTTGATTTTACAAGTATAAAATTATAACAATACAACCATATACATGGACTTTTAAAGTTTCCTCTGAATATCTGGACTTCCCACCTTCCCCTCTGTGGGTCTTATTATTAACCTTTTCTACTGTAGCTTTTTCAATAATCCCTATTTCATATAACTCCTTTATCTCCCTAGTACTTGCTACCAGGGCCAGATTTAGGTAAATGGTAATTTATGGACCTAATAGGTATCTAGAGCCATTTGCACCTAGCAAAACATGTATTTTATCAAAGTCATTGTTGAACTGAAATACAATTAAGAAGAAGTACGGTATATTAAGAGTGAAATGAGTGAAATCATTATTAAGCTCTAACTTAAAACAATTTTTTATTCATAACGAAACTTAATAATGCGAACGCATTGACATTTGGCAATAACAAAAGTTCCTTTTGGGACGGGAGCTCACCATGTCACGGGGATTCGAACCGCCGACCTTCTGATCGGCAAGTCCTAGGCTCTGTGGTTTAACCCACAGCGCCACCCGCGTACTGTGGTGCCAATTATGTACCATCTCCCCCCCCCCCTTTAAAGCTTTCATGGCGACAAGGAGTGTTCTCTCTCACTTCGCCCTCCTTTAATTCTCATTAAAACACAACCCTTGGCAAGGCAGACAGCTGCCTGCCACCCAGCTCTGCTCTTCACAACACCACCACCAGCAGCAACAAAAAAATGCATAATTTTCAGCTCTGAGGACAGAGATTCCCTGGGGACTGCAGCTCAGACCTTGAAAAAGAACGAGGTGGTTTGTGCGGTGGATTCTAGACAACCTTCTGACATTTCCAGGAAAATACGGCCGCACGCAGGGCCTCCTCCTGCTGCTGCAGCACCGCTGGAGCCCAATTTCTGTTCTTATCCTGAAGCAAAGTTCTTAACCTGAAGCACTATTTCTGGGTTGGCGGAGTGTGTAACCTGAAGTGTATGTAACCTGAGGTACCACTGTAGTTAGTTCCACATTACAAGTGTCATTACATTCCTGCCAACGATTTTAACTGTCTATAGTGGTCTTTTAAATAAACTAAGAATTTACTCCAGTCTTTTGAAAATGCTTGATCTTCCTGGTTTCTGATCTTCCCCGTCAACTTCGCCATCTCCACATACTCCGTCAGTTTAGTCTGCCATTCTTCTTTTGTTGGTACTTCTCCTTCCCTCCATCTCCAGGCTAGAAGCAACAAAATATTAAAAATACAATAAAACATCAATCATTAAAAACTTCACTGAACAGGGCTGCCTTCAGATGTCTTCTAAAAGTCAAGATAGTTGTTTTTTTCCTTGACATCTGATAGGAGGGTGTTCCACAGGGAGGGCGCCACCACCAAGAAGGCCCTCTGTCTGGTTCCCTGTAGCTTCGCTTCTCGCAGGGAGGGAACCACCAGAAGGCCCTCGGAGCTGGACCTCCGTGTCCGGGAAGGAGGATGGGGGTGGAGACACTCCTTCAGGTATACTGGACCGAGGCCGTTTAGGGCTTGAAAGGTCAGCACCAACACTTTGAATTGTGCCCGGAAACGTCCTGGGAGCCAATGTAGTTCTTTTGTCGGCTACTCCCAGTCCCCCGTCTAGCTGCTGCAATATGGATTAGTTGTAGTTTCTGGGTCACCTTCAAAGGCAGCCCCATGTAGAGCGCATTGCAGTAGTTCAAGCGGGAGATAGCCAGAGCATGCACCACTCTGGCAAGACAGTCTGCGGGCAAGAAGGGTCTGAGATGGAGCTGGACAGCTGCTCTGGACACAGAACTGACCTGTGCCTCCATGGACAGCTGTGAGTCCAAAATGTCTCCCAGGCTGCACACCTGGTCCTTCAGGGGCACAGTTACCCCATTCAGGACCAGGGAGTCCTCCACACCAGCCTGCCCCGTCCCCCCAAAACAGTCCTTCTGTCTTGTCAGGATTCAACCACAATCCATTAGCCGCCATCCATCCTCCAACCGCCTCCAGAAACTCACACAGGACCTTCACCGCCTTCACTGGTCCTGAGTTGAAAGAGAGGTAGAGCTGGGTATCATCCGCATTCTGATGAACACCCAGCCCTGCCACCTTCAGTTGGCGCTTGGAGAAAAACTCCCACCTGAAATCTTGGAGAGCCAAGTGTAAAAACAGATAAATTCTGCTGTCCGCTATGCAACTCAAAAATAGCTGCTTCCCAAGGTTTTAATCCTCCGACGGCATCCTCCAGAACCTCTTCCCTCCTGTAAAACTTTGATTCCTGCTATCGATCATGAAATAGCGGTTGTTGATGCCCAGCAAGCCCGGGGGCCCCGCCAAATTGTTTTCTTCTGCAGCTTTGTTGCTCCCCCCCCGCCCCGGCTATTAAACACCATCCTTTCTCCACCCAGCCAGCCGAGTCATAAATATGTCAGTAACTTGGTGGACTTCGCCATGTTGCTCTTGAGTTATTCTGCTCTCTTTTCCTGCTATCAGCAAAACGGGACACTCTCACGCAGGAAAGCAATTTGCTGAGTCTTTAAGGGACGGCTTCTCCCACTTGCCTGCCCCCTCCCCCGCCGCCCTTCCCCAAAAATCCCAGGCCTAACAGTTTGCCCTGGGAAGACCAGATGTCCTCTTCTGCCAACTTCCTTATTAAATCTTCATTTGATCGTCTGCCAGCTCCTCCGTGACATGCAAGCTGCCATGGCAATAGCTGCCCGCTGCTGGCATAAATTGTCTGGACCTGTTACCGGAGAATCCTGGAGCTCATCGTGGGGGGAAAAAGAGCATGGGTTCGGTCCAAAGGAGAGCCAAACACAGCTACATCTAGGGAGGGTGATAATCTGGGGGCGCTGACTCAGAGGGGCTGAACTCCTTTGAGGCCCCCAATATTTGCTAGCGGGGGAAGGAGCCTCCACAATGTTCGTCTGGGCATTGCATGTGACGTCGCCATCCTGTTGCGTGCAATGCCCAAGAATGTGGCGGCGCCTCCTCTTGTGAGCTGGAGGCTGCTTCCCCTCCATGGCAGGAGGCTCAGGAGCCACCGGGCATCATGCTCGACGTCGCACAAGACCCGTGAATGTGACGTGCAACATCAGTCCCCCCCCAATCTCCCTCCTGAGTCGGCACGCCTAGTGATAATCCCGAGCGAGGGATAGATCATTCCGAAGGAGGGACAGGTGGATAATCCCAGTGTCATAGTGATAATCCCGAGCGAGGGATAGATCATTCAGAAGGAGGGACAGGTGGATAATTCCAGTGTCACAGTAATAATCCCGAGCGAGAGATAGATCATTCAGAAGGAAGGACAGGTGGATAATTCCAGTGTCTTAAAAGTGAGGGAGAAAAATATTTCAAGATGTTGTGCATCATTTTCTGCTCATCTATCACAACTCCTTTCTCACACTTTACATTGGGGGGGGGTAGGAAGTGTATTGCTTTTCTTCAAGAAGCAGATTCCATCTGCATAAAAAAAACCTTTTTATGATTGTTCATTAAGCCCCTGAAAGACACGATCACAAAAGAGGTATGATTCACCAGCTTGGAATGGGTGCCTCAGGAATTAATTAACTCCTTCTTTAATGCTCTCTCTGTTTATTCCAGCTGCATTAGGTAAACTATGCTCCTGCATTTTGCACTGATTTGCTGACATTGTCAAGTTGCACCTTGCTGTTTTCTTAATGTCGCTTGTTAAAAACCTGTAATAATTAAGTGCAATGGGGAAAGAGGAGGGGGAATTTCTGTCTGGAAACTGAAAGTTTCTGCAAATGTGGAAGACACACCCAAAGACCTTTTGACAACCGAGATGTACATTTTTTAAAGGACCCGCCCTATTTTTGTGACTGCAAGTTGTTTTAAACTTTATTTTAGATTGTTGTAAACTACCCCATAAGGGAAATGGGTGGCGCTGTGGGTTAAAGCACAGAGCCTAGGACTTGCCGATCAGAAGGTCGGCGGTTCGAATCCCCACGACACGGTGAGCTCCCGTTGCTCGGTCCCTGCTCCTGCCAACCTAGCAGCTCGAAAGCACACCAAAAGTGCAAGTAGATAAATAGGTACCGCTCCGGTGGGAAGATAGACCGCGTTTCCGTGCGCTGCTCTGGTTCGCCAGAAGCGGCTTAGTCATGCTGGCCACATGACCCGGAAGCTGTACGGCGGCTCCCTCGGCCAATAAAGCGAGATGAGCGCCGCAACCCCAGAGTCGTCCGCGACTGGACCTAACGGTCAGGGGTCCCTTTACCTTTAAGCTACTTAGGGTGAAGGGAAAGTACTAAAATCGCCATCCTCACCCAGCTCCCTCATCCCTGTAGCACAGTGTTGCACAGTGGTTAGAGGGTCATGCTAGGACCTGGGAGACCAGTTAAAATCCCCACTTGGTCGTGAAGCTCACTGGCAGACCCTGGGCCTCTCAGGCTGGCCTACCTCACAGGGTTGTTCTAGGGATTAAATGAGGGGGAGAACCACATCTGCTACCATTAAAGTCCTTGGAGGAAAAAGTGGGGTGTACAGTGGTGCCCCACAAGACGAATGCCTCGCAAGACAAAAAAACTCGCTAGACAAAAGGGTTTTCCGTTTTTCGAGGTGCTTCGCAAGACGAATTTCCCTATGGGCTTGCTTCGAAAGACGAAAACGTCTTGCGAGTTCTTCCCCTTTTCCCCCCCTTTTTCTAAGCCGCTAAGAGCGCTAATCCGCTAAGAGCCGTGCTTCGCAAGACAAAAAACCCGCAAGACGAAGAGACTCGCGGAACGAATTAATTTCGTCTTGCAAGGCACCACTGTATATAATAATAAATTTTATTTATATCGCACCCTGCCTAGCCGAAGCCGGGCTCAGGGCAGCTAACAACAATAAAATAGTACAACATTCTAAAATCATTTTATTATAAAATTAATTCAAATCAAATTGATGGCAACCATTAGGCTAGAGTTCTGTGAAGATTGCCAAAGGAGGGAGTCAGGCTGCGCCCTGGCCAAAGGCCTGGTGGAACAGCTCTGTCTTGCAGGCCCTGCGGAAAGATGTCAAGTCCCACAGGGCCCTAGTCTCTTGGGACAGAGCGTTCCACCAGGTCGGAGCCACAGCCGAAAAAGCCCTGGCTCTGGTTGAGGCCAGCCTAACCTCTCTGTGGCCTGGGACCTTCAGGATATTTTTGTCTGAAGACCGTAAGGTCCTCTTTGGGACATACAAGGAGAGGCAGTCCTGTAGGTACGAGGGTCCTAGGCCATATAGGGCTTTAAAGGTTAAAACCAGCACCTTAAACCTGATCCTGTACTCCACCGGGAGCCAGTGCAGCTGGTATAGCACCGGGTGAATGTGATCTCGCAGTGAGGACTCCGTAAGGAGTCTCGCCGTGGCATTCTGCACCCGCTGGAGTTTCTGGGTCAGTCTCAAGGGCAGCCCCATGTAGAGCGAGTTACAATAATCCAGTCTGGAGGTGACCGTATATAATTGCAATAAATGAGTAAATGGAGGAGAGGAAAGTGAGACCAAGAAACGATAGAAAGGAGAAAGTGAGTGTGCAGGAGAGGGGTGGGAAAATCTGAAAAACTTAAGTTTCTCTCCGTTTTCCAGTTTTCCCAACCTTAAGTTGTTTTCTACATTTCCACATCAGTTCGAGATTATTTTTTTTTAAAAAAAAAAAGTTTGCATCAAACCCACCATTGTTATTTTTTGCAAATTATTGTATGCAGTTTTGCTAAATTATACTTTTTTTTTGCAAAGGCAATCTCCTCTAACGCAAAGCGTCTTTGTATCGCTGGCTCAATTTGTCTGAAAATGGTATCACAATCTGAATGCCGTACTGGCGTCGGACCATTTCTCAGAATATATCACCCGGCTCTAGTCAGTAGAGCACAAGATTCATAGTTCCGGGGCTGTGGGTTCGAGGTTCCTGCACTGTACGTCCTTTCCAACTCTACAGTTCTATGAACGTACCCCCACACCACCACCGAAAGAAACAGCTTCAAAACTTTCAAAACCTCTTGGCAGGACTCCCACCCCGCTTCTAAAACGCCATGCCAGAATTGGGTACTTCCTGCCTGGCTGTAAAAAAAGGTAAAGGACCCCTGGATGGTTAAGTCCAGTCAAAGGCGATTATGGGGTTGTGGTGCCCGTCTCGCTTTCAGGCCGAGGGAGCCGGCGTTTGTCCGCAGACAGTTTTCCGGGTCATGTGGCCAGCAGGACTAAACCGCTTCTGGCACAACGGGACACTGTGATGGAAACCAAAGTGCACAGAAATGCCGTTTACCTTCCCGCCAGAGCGGTACCTATTTATCTACTTGCACCGGTGTGCTTTCAAACTGCTAGGTTCGCTGGGACAGAGCAAGGGGAGCTCACCCCGTCACGGGGATTCGAACCGCCAACCTTCGGATCGGCAAGCCCAAGAAGCTCAGTGGTTTAGACCAGTGTTTCCCAACCTTGTGCCTCCAGCTGTTTTTGGACTACAATTCCCATCATCCCATGCCACTGGTCTTGCTAGTCAGGGATGATGGGAGTTGTAGTTCAAAAACAGCTGGAGGCACAAGGTTGGGAAACACTGGTTTAGACCACTGCCTGTATGTGGAGGGAGCCCCATGGCAGGACAGCTGGTCAAGCTGCTCGTTCTGACCCCCCCCCCCAAACGCACAGAGACACTGGGACAAGCAAGCTGGATATACGTATTTAATTTACAGAGGTGGTAGAAGAATCTATTGCCATGATACCACTTGCCCAGATCAGGCCGAATCCGAGTGTTTGGGGCAGGCAGGGTGGAGAGAGAGAGAGAGAGTGTGTGTGTGTGTGTGTGTGCGTCTTGGGGCTGAGGGCCGTCACAACCCCTCACAGCCGCAGCCCCCTCCCAACTGCTCCATGTGCCAAGCTTGCAGTGGAAGGACAACTGTGGGGGGAACAGGACCCTCCATTCCCCAGAGCAGCAACCCAAGCTGAAAGACCTTCCCCTGCCCCATAGAGCCATTCCCCTTCCCCGCTCCGCAACCGTAGTTCGGGCCTTCAACATCCACCTGCAAAAAACGATGGTATGGCAAACGAGCGTCTCTTTGGTTCTGCTGGCGGGCGGGCACCGCGCAGGCCAGGTTGCCGCCTGAAGCGCAGGGGGAATGGGGACGACGAGCCGGGCTGCTTTGGCAAAGTGCACCTCGGACTCCTCAATGCCGCGATCCGAAGCGGGGGTCTTTCCTCGCTTGTCCTCCCCGAGAAACTCCCAAGAGTTTGGCACGCTGCTCCAGTGTCAAGGAAACACCCCATGCCCGACTGCTGGCAGGGGGGCCCGCAAGTCGTTCCCCGCTGCCAGCCTTGGAGCCGGAACCCCCGCGTCCTCAGCAAAGCGGCGCCACACCCAAGTTGCCCTCCTGTCCGGCCTCCGTGCGAGGAAAGAAGCGCTCCTCCTGTGTTCTGGCAGAGGCGGGCAGAGGAGACGCCGAGCTCATAAGATCTGCTCAGTGCTTGACGCAGAAATGTCCAGCAGTCTCCAGGCGGCGTAAGGGTTGAGCTCGTCCGGGTCTCTGCAGAGGGCCCAAACGTAGAGCATACGTAGAACTTTCTCCTGCAAAGGGGGGACGTTCAGATTTACAGCCAGTTCACATCACGGCATGGGCACTAGGGTTATAACTTTTTGTCTCCCTCTCCCACCAAAACCCCACAATTTCCTGTATTCATAAACACTGGGAAAGGGACTACCATATTTTTCACTCTATAGGACGCACCAGATAATAGGATGCACCTAGTTTGGAGGGGGAGGAAAAAGGAAAAAAAAATTCTGAATCCCAGAAGCCAGAACAGCAAGAGGGATCTGGCTTCTAGGGACAGCCTGCGAAGCCTCCGGAGGGCAGCAGGATGAAGGACCCCGCTGCCCTGCGGAGAGTTTGCACCACTAACCCCTAAGCTAGAACAGCGAGACGGAGCGCTGCGCAGCGCTCCTTCTCACTGTTCTGGCTTCTGGGGCAGCCCGTGAAGCCTCCCTCTCCCTGTTCTGGCTTTTGGCTTAGCCGCGCAGCCTGCATTCGCTCCATAAGACACACACACACACATTTCCCTTTACTTTTTAGAAGGGAAAAAGTGTGTCTTATAGAGCGGAAAATACCGTCATTCTTCTCAGTTGTGATAAAAGTCAATCTGGAATGAAAAGCTGGAATCGCTATGCATATAACTCATAAGTATTTTTTTAAACTGTATGGAACTGTTTAGAACTTTTGCAGCTGTCTGAGACTTCCTAAACCTGTATTGGGAGAATCGCCGGAAGCAGGAGCCATCCGAACATTCCCAAGAAGTAATCGGTGCGCACAGTGTGTGCAATCCAAGTGAGGCGGGAACATTGCGTCGCATGCAGCAGAAACAAAAGACAAACCGCCACCTCGGTTTATTCTAAGCAGTAAGAAGCGATGTACGATGTGCAAAGCGCTGTACAGGTATTAGAAAACTTGAAAGCTCCGCTTTTTCTGTACACATGCTATACACATTGGATTAATACATGATACAGTTACATATAGAAAAATGGATTCATTGATTTCGGGGTGACCTTCCACACCCCACACCAAAAAAAGATTTGGAAATGACAGTTCATTCCTTTGCTTTTAGGCAAAAGTTCATCTAGCTAAGCTGCAGGAACATGAGGCTGTAAATAGGTTATAATCGTAATGGGCAGCACCCTGCTATTTGATAACACAGTGGTACCTAAGTTTTCGAACAGCTTAGTTCACAAACAACTTGGAACCTGAGCGCTGCAAGACCGGAAGTAGGTATTCCAGTTTTTTAACTTTTTTCGGAAGCCGAAAGTGCTCCCTTTTGCATCCACTTGCGTTTCCTCTTGTGCTGTTAATTTGCATTCCCCCCCCCCAATTATAATTGAAGCCTTCCGTTTCTGATTGCAGTGTTCTAAGGTGATATTTGGAGCTTATATCTGGTGCTTTTGTTTTTGCTATTTATCTTGTGTTTTTTGTTTTGAGGCTTTTTCAGTTAATTTGTTTTTGTGACTGTGTGGATCCCAGTTCAGCTACTGATTGATTGATTGATTGATTGATTGTGTGTCTGCAGAAATGGATAAAAGCCACCCATCCAAACAATGACTATCATCAGTGCAGGTAAGGGAAAGAAATAATTTTAATTTTTATCGTCTACAATACTATTTATTTTATAGCACAGTACTTTGATTATTGCTTTCATTTTATGTATCAATGGTCTCGTTAGACAGTAAAATTAATGTTAAATTGCTGTTTTAGGGGTTGTTCTTAAACGTATGGAACGGATTAATCCATTTTGCATTACTTACTATGGGAAAGCGCACCTTGGTTTTGGAACACTTTGGTTTTGGAACAGACTTCCGGAACGGATTAAGTTTGAAAACCAAGGTACAGTGGTGCCTCGCAAGACGAAATTAATCCGTTCCGTGAGGCTCTTCGTATAGCGGTTTTTTCGTCTTGCGAAGCAAGCCCATTGACAGCTTAGTGGATTAGCGCTATTAGCGGTTTAGCGGCTTTTAGCGGATCAGCTGATAAGCGGCTTAGCGGCTTAGGAAAAGGGGGGGAAGGGGGGGAACCGCAGGAACTCGCAAGACATTTCGTCTTGCGAAGCAAGCCCATAGGGAAATTTGTTTTGCGAAGCGCCTCCAAAACGGAAAACCCTTTCGTCTAGCGGGTTTTCCGTCTTGCGAGGCGTTCGTCTTGCGGGGCACCACTGTACCACTGGAATCATACTTGCTTTGGGAACCCATCTGTCAGGAGGGTTCTGTCTAGCCTAGCCCAGCAGGTTCATTCCTTTGCTTTTAGGCAAAAGTTCATCTAACTAAGCTGTAGGAACATGAGGCTGTAAAGAGGTTATAATCCTAACGGGCAGCACCCTGCTATTTGATAATATCGTACTTTTCCGTCTATAAGACGCCCCCATGTATAAGACTATTTCGGGGGACTCAAATTTAAGAAAATGGGGGGAGATGGCCCAGAATTGTTGAGCTTTGGGGGGGCAGCTGCAAAAAATTGCTCACTCACACACGTCATCAAACCCATCTCCCATCTGTCCCATCACCGGCAGAAGCTGCCAATCGCCCGCCCAACTGCCAGAGCGTCAACCAATCAACAACACATACTGACGCAGCAACCAATAACACGCACAACAGCCGCTGACAGCCGCGGCAGCAACCAATCAAACGTCCGCCCTATGAACTGTCCATGTATAAGACGACCTCCACTTATTAGCATGCTTTTTGAAGAAAAAAAACATAGCCTTATACATGGAAAAGTACGGTAATCACAGTTGCTTTGGGAACCCGTCTGTCAGGAGAGGTCTGTGTAGCCTAGCCCAGGAGATTGGATGCAACAGAAGGTTAAATAAAGGCAGCTCACAAGACCTGAGTGCGCAAGGCAAGTTGGGCAAATTTTACTCACCGGGTCTCCTTCCACGACTTCCCCTTTCTGGTTTTTGATCACCATGACTAACTGAGCTTGGAAAGTGATGATCAACACAGGTCCCTGCTCCATCATCTTACCCATTGCGAGCTGCAAAGCGGAGAAAAACTTCAAGTTACTAGTCCATAGCGGTGCTGGGTAGCTCGGTCGATAGAGCGCAAAGCTCTTTCCCCCCCCAATTTTTTTTTTATAAATTTTCAAAAATTCAAAACAAACAAACATACACACAAACAAACATACATACATACATCCTGTAACATAATTAAGTAACTTCCTCAAATCCCCTTGGCTGAATTTCATTATATATCATTTGAACAGTTTTCCAAAATCAATTCTCACAAAAACTTAACTTGATCACTTAACATCTTTCATTCTTTCTAATTTACCGTATTTTTGCTCTATAAGATGCACCTAGTTTTTGGAGGAGGAAAACAAGAAAAAAAATATTCTGAATCCCAGAAGCCAGAACAGCAAGAGGGACCGCTGCTTTCGCTCCACAGCGATCCCCCTTGCTGTTCTGGCTTCTGGGATAGCTGCGCAGCCTGCATTCGCTCCATAAGACGCACACACATTTCCGCTTACTTTTCAGGAGGGAAAAGGTGAGTCTTATAGAGCAAAAAATACGGTAACTTTAAGCATCTTAAATCTTATGCTTATATATTTAAATCCTAAGCCTATCTATTATTTGCAAGCTTTTCCAATTAAGTTATCTTTAACATATTTAGCTAAATAGGTAAAGGTAAAGGGACCCCTGACCATTAGGTCCAGTCGTGGCCGACTCTGGGGTTGCGGTGCTCATCTCGCTTTATTGGCCAAGGGAGCTGGCATACAGCTTCCGGGTCATGTGGCCAGCAGGACTAAGCCGCTTCTGGCAAACCAGAGCAGCACATGAAAACGACGTTTACCTTCCGGAGTGGTACCTATTTATCTACTTGCACTTTGACGTGCTTTCAAACTGCTAGGTTGGCAGGAGCTAGGACAGAGCAAAGGGAGCTCACCCCGTCATTGCGGGGATTAGAACTGCCGACCCTGCGATCGGCAAGCCCAAGAGGCTCAGTGGTTTAGAGCACAGAACCACCAGCGTCCTAATGGCCTAATGGGGCAGTTGTGAGGCAATTGCGCTCTTCCAGCTCTCCAGGCTCTGCTATTAAAGCTTTGCCGCTGGACAGGAGGGAGCGAAAGAAGAAGAAGAAGAGTTTGGATTTGATATCCTGCTTTATCACTACCCAAAGGAGTCTCAAAGCGGCTAACAATCTCCTTTCCCTTCGTCCCCCACAACAAACACTCTGTGAGGTTGAGTGGGGCTGAGAGACTTCAGAGAAGTGTGACTGGCCCAAGGTCACCCAGCAGCTGCAGGTGGAGAAGCGGGGAAGCGAACCCGGTTCACCAGATTACGAGACTACCGCTCTTAACCACTACACCACACTGGCCCTTTGACTGCCAGATGTCCCAGTCCAGGCCAAGAAAGAGGGGCAAGCACTCACATCTACATTGTCGACGTCCAAAATCCTGGAGTGGAACTGAAGCCCCATCGCTTTCGCTTGTTGAATCGGGTGTGCCAGCTGGCTGTAAGTCTGAAAGAAGTTATTTCCATGGTATTATTTATTAAACTTATATATATGACCCTTTCCTTCAAGGACCTCAAAGCGGCACACTTGGGTCTCTCCCGCCCCCAATCGCCCATATCTGGGCGATATCAGCTTTTCAACACTGTGGAACAGGCAGCATCAGCCCAGCAGCCATCAGGGCTGGAAGGAGGCAGCTGGTTTTTCCAAATCTGCCCCCGTTCGCAATGGTTTCTTCCTGTAATGGCTGCAGCCAACCAACAAAAGGGAGACAATAGAGGAAACTATTCTGCCCGGTCTCTCCTGATCATAGAATCATAGAATCCTAGAGTTGGAAGAGACCACAAGGGCCATCGAGTCCAACCCCCTGCCAAGCAGGAAACACCATCAGAGCACTCCTGACATATGGTTGTCAAGCCTCTGCTTAAAGACCTCCAAAGAAGGAGACTCCACCACACTCCTTGGCAGCAAATTCCACTGTCAAACAGCTCTTACTGTCAGGAAGTTCTCCCTAATGTTTAGGTGGAATCTTCTTTCTTGTAGTTTGGAACCATTGCTCCATGTCCGCTTCTCTGGAGCAGCAGAAAACAACCTTTCTCCCTCCTCTATGTGACATCCTTTTATATATTTGAACATGGTTATCATATCACCCCTTAACCTCCTCTTCTCCAGGCTAAACATGCCCAGCTCCCTTAGCCGTTCCTCATAAGGCATCGTTTCCAGGCCTTTGACCATTTTGGTTGCCCTCCTCTGGACCCGTTCCAGTTTGTCAGTGTCCTTCTTGAACTGTGGTGCCCAGAACTGGACACAGTACTCCAGGTGAGGTCTGACCAGAGCAGAATACAGTGGCACTATTACTTCCCTTGATCTAGATGTTATACTCCTATTGATGCAGCCCAGAATTGCATTGGCTTTTTTAGCTGCCGCGTCACACTCTTGATCTATCTGATCTCGCTCCCTCCTTCCATTGTTTCTGCTCAAAAATGGGTGCCACCAACCAGCAGGGCAGAAACAAGCAAGGAAAAACACGGAAGAAAGCAAATTGACTCTGAGGTGTTTATAGTAAAGTTTGGGGATAGTTCCTTGTGTGCGGATATATGAATTTTCGCATCCTGAGCAGGAAGACAGCGGGACCCATGTGCAGTGGTGTAGCCTGGGTTGCCAGTGCCCGGTACAGCGTAGGAGGAAAATGGACTGAGTATGCATGCGCATTTAACGGCCTAACGGCGTCTGCGCCACGCAGATCACAGCTGCAGAGGTTGTCAGTCTGCATTCCTTAGTGCAGACAGTATTGACCTGATCTTTCCCATTCTAACTTAATTCAAGAGGGTTCTGGAAGCTTGTGTGAAAGGAACAAGCAGAAGGTTCGTGGTGTTTGGGTTATTCCTTCAGAGAAGCTGAGTACAGCTGGTTTAAACTGGTTCTGTTATCTCTTCTGTCATGCTGACTATAATAGTCAGGCCAGAAGGAGACTGGGTTTCACTTTCTCTATCTATCTCTTCTCCTTCTGGTGTGGTGTTCTGTAAATAGTATGCTTAACATTAAGGTTTTAGTCTTATAATAAGTTACTGTAAATTTAATTCTACTGCAACTGGATTTCTTATGGACAGGGCCAATCCTGAATGTATTGGATTTGTGACCATTATGGGCCTCGGCCCAGTATACCTGAAGGAGCGTCTCCACCCCCATCGTTCTGCCCGGACACTGAGATCCAGCGCCGAGGGCTTTCCGGAGGTTCCCTCATTGCGAAAAGCAAAGCTACAGGGAACCAGGCAGAGGGCCTTCTCGGTAGTGGCGCCCACCCTGTGGAACGCCCTCCCATCAGATGTCAAAGCGATAAATAACTACCTGATATTCAGAAGACATCTTAAGGCAGCCCTGTTCAGGGAAGTTTTTAATGTGTGACATCTTAGTGTATTTTTGGTCTTTGTGGAAGCTGCCCAGTGTGGCTGGGGAAACCCAGCCAGATGGGTGGGGTATAAATAATAATAATAATAATAATAATAATAATAATAATAATAATAATAATTTGCCTTCAGAGCAGTAAAGCTCTGCTGGGTGAAATACAATTGCCTCTAGTCTATTTTTGGGAATCCTGCACAACGTGTTTTAAGTTTTACTCTGCTAGCTATACGTCGGGGTTCTGCTCTGGATCAATACTGAGTAGAATTCCTTGACAGAGGTAAGAAAAGAAGAGTTGTTCTGTTCTCAGGAGACGTCACTGGTTCACATGGAGAAGCCGTTTTCAATGGAACTCAGCTGTATAGAGGCAGCGCCAGGTGTTGAATTTTTGCGCCCCTGACAATTCTGCACCTGGGGCAACTGCCCCGGGGGGCCCGCCACCACGCTACGCCACTGCCCATGCACACGAAGTTAAAAAGAGCATCCCTGGATGTAATCTGGCAACCTACCGTATTTTTTGCTCTGTAAGACTCACCTTTTCCCTCCTAAAAAGTAAATGTGTGTGCGTCTTATGGAGCGAATGCAGGCTGCGCAGCTATCCCAGAAGCCAGAACAGCAAGAGGGATTGCTGCTTTCGCTGCGCAGCGATCCCTCTTGCTGTTCTGGCTTCTGAGATTCAGAATATTTTTTTCCTTGTTTTCCTCCTCCAAAAACTAGGTGCGTCTTGTGGTCTGGTGCATCTTATAGAGCGAAAAATATGGTGCCGTCTTGTAGACGCCAGCCAGGAGCCTTTGGGAAGCCTGCGAGCAAGGTGTCAGCTCTCATGTCCTTTTGGGACACTCCTGAATGTCAGCATGGAAAGATCGCAATTCCCCACGAACCCCGCCAGGACCAACCACGCCATCTCCCGGGGCAAACACTCACCGCCTCGTAACACCAGTCCTTGAGGATATCCAGGTCTCCGGTTATAATGGCCTAAAGAAAAGGAGGAGAGACAACAGAGCATCACACACAAGGAGCTGCGATCACAGAGGGACAAGCAGAAGGACAACGGAGAGTACACGAAGGGCCTAAGGGCTGTAGGCTTGGAGTAGAGGGACTGCTTGGCATACAGAAGGTCCCAGGTTCAACACACACCCCAGAGAGAGCTGTGCCAGTCAGGGTAGACAATATTGAGTCACGTGGACCAATACACCTGACTCTGTATGAGGCAGGTTCCGATATTCCTAAATCTAAAACTTTCCCCAAACTCTCTTCCTTGCACCCGAGTTCTAATAAAGAATCAGAGAACTGTAGAGTTGGGACACCAAGCGGCTGGAGGAGGAGGAGCTGGCAGACGATCAAATGAAGATTTAATAAGGAAGTTGGCAGAAGAGGACATCTGGTCTTCCCAGGGCAAACTGTTAGGCCTGGGATTTTGGGGGAAGGGCGGGGGGGAAGGCAGGCAAGTGGGAGAAGCCGTCCCTTAAAGACTCAGCAAATTGCTTTCCTGCGTGAGAGTGTCCCGTTTTGCTGATAGCAGGAAAAGAGAGCAGAATAACTCAAGAGCAACATGGCAAAGTCCAGCAAGTTACTGACATATTTATGACTCGGCTGGCTGGGTGGAGAAAGGATGGTGTTTAATAGCCGGGGCGGGGGGGGGGAGCAACAAAGCTGCAGAAGAAAACAATTTGGCGGGGCCCCCGGGCTTGCTGGGCATCAACAACCGCTATTTCATGATCGATAGCAGGAATCAAAGTTTTACAGGAGGGAGCGCATGGAGGGAAGAGCTTCTGGAGGATGCCGTCGGAGGATTAAAACCTTGGGAAGCAGCTATTTTTGAGGTGCATAGCGGCCAGGAGAATTTATCTGTTTTTACACTTGGCTCTCCAAGATTTCAGGTGGGAGTTTTTCTCCAAGCGCCAACTGAAGGTGCCAAGGCTGGGTGTTCATCAGAATGCGGATGATACCCAGCTCTACCTCTCTTTCAACTCAGGACCAGAGAAGGCGGTGAAGGTCCTGTGTGAGTTTCTGGAGGCGGTTGGAGGATGGATGGCGGCTAACGGATTGTGGTTGAATCCTGACAAGACAGAAGGACTGTTTTTGGGGGACAGGGGGCAGGCTGGTGTGGAGGACTCCCTGGTCCTGAATAGGGCAACTGTGCCCCTGAAGGACCAGGTGCGCAGCCTGGGAGTCATTTTGGACCCACAGCTGTCCATGGAGGCGCAAGTCAATTCTGTGTCCAGGGTGGCTGTCTACCAGCTCCATCTGGTACGCAGGCTGAGACCCTACCTGCCCGCGGACAGCCTTGCCAGAGTGGTGCATGCTCTAGTTATCTCATGCTTGGACAATTCAATGTGTTGGTGCTGACCTTTAAACCCCTAAACGGCCTCGGTCCAGTATACCTGAAGGAGTGTCTCCACCTCCAATGTTCAGCCTGGACACTGAGATCCAGCGCCGAGGGCCTTCTGGCGGTTCCCTCATTGCGAGAAGTCAGGTTACAGGGAACCAGACAAAGGGCCTTCTCGGTGATGGCGCCCTCCCTGTGGAACACCCTCCCTTCAGATGTAAAGGAAATAAGCAGCTATCTTCTCTTTAAAAGACATCTGAAGGCAGCCCTGTTCAGGGAGGTTTTTAATAGTTAATGCTATACTGTTTTTAACACTTGATTGGGAGCCGCCCAGAGTGGCCGGGGAAACTCAGCCAGATGGGCGGGGTATAAATAAATCATCATTATTATTATTGATTCAATAAATAAATAAAAATGAATAGAGAAAGATCCTGCCTCGTCCCTCCTTTTTCTGGACTTTGACACCTTCCTGAAAGCCATCAGTTGTCTCTCTCTCTCTGTCCTGTGATGCCAGGGCCACTTCCCACATTGCCGCCTTTAAGTGAGACACCCCCCCCCTCGCTGCTTGGGCACACAAGACACCCCCACACCCCAAACCTGCCTCTAGGATGTTGGGGATGATGTCGTCCTCACACTGCTTGAGGAACCGGTCCTTGTCGAAGTTTGGGTCGACGCGGAGGATCTCAGTCAGGACCCCCGACATTTCAGTCTTGGAGAACAGCCCGCCTGCCGATACAAGCAGAGGCAACAGAGGGTTGGCATTTGGAGGGGGTTCAGAGTGACGCTGGGGGGGGGGTGAGAAACCCCCGGAAGAAGAAGAAGAGTTTGGATTTGATATCCCGCTTTATTACCACCCGAAGGAGTCTCAAAGCGGCTAACATTCTCCTTTCCCTTCCTCCCCCACAACAAACACTCTGTGAGGTGAGTGGGGCTGAAGGACTTCAGAGAAGTGTGACTGGCCCAAGGTCACCCAGCAGCTGCAGGTGGAGGAGCGGAGACGCGAACCCGGTTCCCCAGATTACGAGTCCACCGCTCTTAACCACTACACCACACTGGCCTCTCTGAGAGGGAATCTGCAATGCCCAGGATCATCTGGGGAACATCATGTGCTTTAAATGCTCGCTGGATGCACTTTAAATCATAGCATCCTAGAACTGTAGAGTTGTGAGGGACCCCGAGGGTCATGTAGTCCAACCCCCTGCAATGCAGGAATCTCAACTGACATCTGACATCCTCGACTTTAAGCAAGGGCTTGGTTCCTGGGGCCAAAGGGATCGGCGAAGATGCTGGGATGCGTCCAGGGAGATGGGGGCATTTAGCAGGCCCCCCGGCTGGCTCCAGCCACCGGCCAGCAGCAGGGCGAACTCCAGTTTTCGGAACAGCATCAATCAGCGACACAAGCCTCAGGGAGCTTTAGAGACTTGGCACGCTCTTATCAGCAGTGTGAATAAATCTTCACAACGGAGGTGGCGGACAGAGACATGTGTAAGCATTATTTACAGGCGTTTATTCAGCATAAGAAGGGACGTGGGTGGTGCTGTGGGTTAAACCACAGAGCCTAGGACCAGCCGATCAGAAGGTCGGCAATTCGAATCCCTGCGACGGGGTGAGCTCCCGTTGCTCGGTCCCTGCTCCTGCCAACCTACCAGCTCAAAAGCACGTCATAGTGCAAGTAGATAAATAGGTACCACTCTGGAGGGAAGGTAAACGGCGTTTCTGTGCGCTGCTCTGGTTCTCCAGAAGCGGCTTAGTCCTGCTGGCCACATGACCCGGAAGCTGTACGCTGGCTCCCTCAGCCAGTAAAGCGAGATGAGCGCCGCAACCCTAGAGTCGGCCACAACTGGACCTAATGATCAGGGGTCCCTTTACCTTTATTCAGCATAGTTCAGGAATAAGGGAAAAAACATGTCTGCTTCCCTTCGTGTCCAAGCAAACAACTGGATAGCAAAAGCAGAAGTTCCCAGCAAACTGTGCTGGAAGTAAACAGGCGTGTGACACACAACAGTCATGCCTGTTCCTTCTAAGGTGGAACAGAACTATATCCTAACAGAAGAATCACTCAGCGACCCAAAACTCTCAGCTTTGCTTCCCTATGTCGTGAAAAACCAAGGTGCTAGTCCTTAAGACCATGGGGTGGAGGGGAGAAACCCTGTGTGTAGCATCTGGAAGAAGCCAGAGAGGAGGAGGAGGAGGAGGAGGAGGAGGAGAAGAAGAAGAAGAAGAAGAAGAAGAAGAGGAGGAGGAGGAGGAGGAGGAGGAGAAGAAGAAGAAGAAGAAGAGGAGGAGGAGGAGGAGGAGAAGGAGGAGGAGAAGAAGAAGAAGAAGAAGAGGAGGAGGAGGAGGAGGAGGAGAAGAAGAAGAAGAAGAAGAGGAGGAGGAGGAGGAGGAGAAGGAGGAGGAGAAGAAGAAGAAGAAGAGGAGGAGGAGGAGGAGGAGGAGGAGGAGAAGGAGGAGGAGAAGAAGAAGAAGAAGAGAGAGGAGGAGGAGGAGGAGGAGGAGGAGGAGGAGGAGGAGAAGAAGAAGAAGAGGAGGAGGAGGAGGAGGAGGAGGAGGAGAAGGAGGAGGAGAAGAAGAAGAAGAAGAAGAGGAGGAGGAGGAGGAGGAGGAGGAGGAGGAGGAGGAGAAGAAGAAGAAGAAGAAGAAGAGGAGGAGGAGGAGGAGGAGAAGGAGGAGGAGAAGAAGAAGAAGAAGAAGAGGAGGAGGAGGAGGAGGAGGAGGAGGAGGAGGAGGAGGAGGAGGAGAAGAAGAAGAAGAAGAAGAAGAGGAGGAGGAGGAGGAGGAGGAGGAGGAGGAGGAGAAGAAGAAGAAGAAGAGGAGGAGGAGGAGGAGGAGGAGGAGAAGGAGGAGGAGAAGAAGAAGAAGAAGAAGAGGAGGAGGAGGAGGAGGAGGAGGAGGAGGAGGAGAAAGAAGAGGAGGAGGAGAGAAAGAAGAAGAAGAAGAAGAAGAAGAAGAGGAGGAGGAGGAGGAGGAGGAGGAGAAGGAGGAGAAGAAGAAGAAGAAGAAGAAGAAGAGGAGGAGGAGGAGGAGGAGGAGTTTGGAGTCTCAAAGCGGCTCACATTCTCCTTTCCCTTCCTCCCCCACAACAAACACTCTGTGAGGTGAGTGGGGCTGAGAGACTTCAGAGAAGTGTGACTGGCCCAAGGTCACCCAGCAGCTGCAGGTGGAGGAGCGGAGACGCGAACCCGCTTCCCCAGATTACGAGGCCACCGCTCCTAACCACTACACCACACTGGCTCTTTTGAGAGAGACCCAAGTGGGCTTCTTCCTACAGATGCCTAGACAACACTTCAACCGCTAAACCACAACGCGATACAGGCAGCCCCCCCCCCCACTTATGAGCAGTCGACCACATATAAGTGCACCACTGGGAAACAGATAAGATAGGTTTGAACCGGGAAATGGCGGGAGAGAGCTCGAGAGTCCTCGTGGCTCACGAGGAGACCCTCCTGGAGTCCGGAGAGGACGTCAGTGAGGGCAGAGGAAGCCCCAAAGGGACTGGAAGCGCCACGGCTTTGTTTACATTACATTTACATTTAATGCTCTTCCTTCTGCCTTACATCAGGGCAGATTTGAGGGTAAACCATACACAGTACGGGTCTGTCCTTATGGTTCGTTGGAAGTTGAAACTGCTTCACATGTACTATTACGTTGTCATCTTTATGAGGATATACGTTTGACTTTTATTACACCTGTTTTGCAAAAGTCCAGGAAAGAATCGGAATACCATAGTTTAAATAGTCCTCTACTGTTAGAGGACAAGAATCCCAAGACTACATTAAATGTAGCTAAATTCTGTGCGTCTGCAATCAATCGCAGCAAGCAAGTGGTAGCCCATAATGTTCAAACCTCTAAATGCTAATTACAGGGGACACGCTAACAATTAATTTTAATTCTTATATTTAGAGCCTTGTTATATTCATATTGTCCCTTGTATTTCTGATATTGTTTTATGATCTGTGATATTGTGTGTGCTGATGCTGGTCTGTGACCGTATTAATAAATTCAATTCAATTCAATACAATACATTGCTCAGCCTCCCCGCCGTCTAGCAGCTGAAACGTGGGGTAGCGCAACAGCCGCAGCCTCCTTTCCACCCATCCAGCGGTCTCCAGTCAGCCCCAGAGCTTCAACTCTAGTCATAGAGGGAGCTGTGAGCAGAGAGAGGGGGGTGGAGAGCCATTTTACCTTGTGAAACGCACGGAGACCTGAGGGCAAAGGTAAAAGGTAAAGGACCCCTGGACGGTTAAGTCCAGTCAAAGGCGACTCTGGGGTTGTGGCGCTCATCTTGCTTTCAGGCCGAGGGAGCCAGCGTTTGTCCGCAGACAGCTTTCCGGGTCATGTGGCCAGCAGGACTAAACCACTTCTGGCACAACGGGACACCGTGACGGAAACCAGAGAGCATGGGAACACCGTTTACCTTCCTGCCGCAGCGGTATCTATTGATCTACTTGTTTTCGAACTACTGGTTGGCAAGAGCTGGGATGGAGCAACAAAAGCTCACCTCACCCCATCAAACCGCCGACTTTCCGATCGGCAAGCTCAGGAGTTTAGACCACAGCGCTACCCACGTCCCTATAGGGCCAGCCAGCAGCGCTTGAAGGCGAAAGGCAAGGAGAGAGACTCACCGATGAAGTCTGTCATCTTGTCCGTCACAACGCGAGAGGCCCGGATGATGGCATTGTCGCTCTCGTCATATTTCATTTTCATTTCAAAGAAACCTGCGGAGAGGGGGAGAGAATCAGCAGCGGCCTCAGCCCCATTCCCTCCACACTCCCTCCCCCCAAAAAAATCCACTCTGCATGGGGGCATTCCTCCAGGTGAAGAGGCCCAATGAGGCCTGCCTTACTTGCTTAATTACTTACTTACTTATTTCATACCCACCTGGCTGGGTGTCCCCGGCCAATCTGGGCAGCTCTCAACAGAATATTAAAAACACGGTAAAACTTCCCTAAACTGGCCTGCCTTCAGATGTCTTCTAAAAGTCAGGTAGTTGTTTATCTCCTTGACATCTGAAGGGAAGGCGTTCCACAGGGAGGGTGCCACCACCGAGAAGGCCCTCTGCCTGGTTCCCTGTTACCTCACTTCTCTCAGGGAGGGAACCGCCAGAAGGCACTCGGAGCTGGACCGCCGTGTCCAGGATGAACAATGGGGGTGGAGACGCTCCTTCAAGTGTACTGGGCCATTTAGGGCTTTCAAGGTCAGCACCAACACTTTGAATTGTGCTGAGAAATGTACTGGGAGCCAATAGAGGCATAGCTGTCAACTTTCAGATTTGAAAACAAGGGATCAGCAGCCTCACCTGTCCCGGGGACAGTTTATGGGATATCTAACAATCCGGGATAGCAGCGGGAAGCGGTGTTGGAACAAGGGAATTTCCCACAGGGAGGGCGCCACCACCGAGAAGGCCCTCTGCCTGGTTCCCTGTAACCTCACTTCTCGCAATGAGGGAACCGCCAGAAGGCCCTCGGCGCTGGACCTCGGTGTCTGGCAGAACGATGGGGGTGGAGACGCTCCTTCAGGTATACTGGACCGAGGCCATTTTGGGCTTTAAAGCTCAACACCAACACTTTGAATTGTGCTGGGAAACGTACTGGGAGCCAATGTAGGTCTTTCAAGACCAGTGTTATGTGGTCTCGGCGGCCGCCCCCAGTCACCAGTCTAGCTGCCGCATTCTGGATTAGTTGTAGTTTCTGGGTTACCTTCAAAGGTAGCCCCACGTAGAGCGCATTGCAGTAGTCCAAGCGGGAGATAACCAGAGCATGCACCACTCTGGCAAGACAGTCCGCGGGCGGGCAGGGTCTCAGCCTGCGTACCAAATGGAGCTGGCAGGCAGCCGCCCTGGACACAGAATTAACCTGCGCCTTCAAGGACCGCTGTGAGTCCCTCACGCATGGCACTGGGCCCTGCCTAACTCAGCCTGTGTTTACAGGACCAGCCAGGGGAGATGACGTGGGGAGGAGCTTTCCCTGCAGCCGCAGCTTACGGTTGAACACCACGTTGTTGTCCTTGAACTCCTTCCACTGCTGGTACCATTTGGAGTCCTTGTGGAGTACAACGCCCATCGCCTCCCTGGAAGAAGAGGAGGAGCCAATGAAGGGGAGGGAGGAATAAAAAATAATGTTTTTTCTTATTTTTTAAATTTCCATGCCGCCCTACACCTGCAGGTCTCAGTGCGGTTCGTAGCAGCATAAAAGCACAATGTAAAAGCACACCATGCATAGCAAAAATAAAAAAAAGCAGAGCAACCCAATAATCCCTTCCTTACTCCCAGCACATTTTAAAAGGGGTATCGGATGTCAATCCGCCTGGTTAAAAAGGAATGCTTTTGCCTGGTGCCTTAAAGTGTATATCCTGCCAACCTACCAGTTTGAAAGCATGTAAAAGTGCAAGTAGATAAATAGGTACCACTCTGGCGGGAAGGTAAATGGCGTTTCCGTGCGCTGCTCTGGTTCGCCAGAAGCGGCTTAGTCCTGCTGGCCACATGACCCGGAAGCTGTACGCCGGCTCCCTCGGCCAATAAAGCGAGATGAGCGCCGCAACCCCGGAGTCGGTCACGACTGGACCTAATAGTCACGGGTGCCTTTACCTTTATCTTTAAAAGTGTATTATGAAGGCACCAGGTGTGCCTCCCCGGGGAGCGAATTTCACAGACAGGGAGCCACCACATAAAAGACCCTGTTCTTGTGTTGCTGCCCTCCAGACCTCTCAATGAGGAGGCACACGGAGCAGGGCCCCTTACGATGATTGCAGGGTCTGTGTAGGTTCACAATATGTATTTTGTGTTTTAATATTGTGATTTTTATGCTGTGAACCTGAGCCAGAGAGTGGACCTGGGGCTTTCTCTGCGCAAAGCACTTGAGCTTCTCCCCACCCCGAGAGGAGCTGCTTTTCAATAATAATAAAATAATAATAATAATAATAATAATAATAATAATAATAATAATAATAATTTATTATTTGTATCCCGCCCATCTGGCTGGGTTTCCCCAGCCACTCTAGGTGGCTTCCACAAATACCAAAAATACACTAATTTGTCATACATTAAAAACTTCCCTGAACAGGGCTGCCTTAAGATGTCTTCTGAATGTCAGGTAGTTGTTTATCTCTTTGACATCTGATGGGAGGGCGTTCCACAGGGCGGGCGCCACTACCCAGAAGGCCCTCTGCCTGGTTCCCTGTAGCTTTGCTTCTCACAATGAGGGAACCGCCAGAAGGCCTTCGGCGCTGGACCTCAGCGTCCGGGCAGAACGATGGGGGTGGAGATGCTCCTTCAACAAGTCACAGCCCCCATCCATCTGTTTCAGCCTTGCCTACCACGACCAGCAGCAGCCGTAACAAAGGGGCTCCTAGCAAAGACCGTGTCAGAGCGATCCTAGGGACCAGAGCTTGCCCCCAATCTCCATCTGGGCTCCATTGACCCCCGCCCTCTACTGCACGCTGCCGGGCCTCCGCCTTCAGGGAAGAAACTGCCAGTGCCCAGACACCCCTGCAATCCGCACCCCCCTTCCCAGCCACCACTCACTCGTTGGCTTCAAATATCCTCTCTTCCTTCAGCCTCTCGCCAGCAAATTCCGTCCGCTTCCGGAGCCTCTCCGGCCGCTTATAAGGCCCCGTTTGGCCCAGGACACTCTCGTCGATCTCTTTCTTGACCGTCTCCACGCCCTGGAAGAGCAAGAGGCGGTTACAGCGGAGAGGGCAGGAGTCCCGCAGACTCTGAGAGTGACTGGACAGATAACACCTGAGTTGACAAACCCAGCCCTGGAGGGTGCATTTGTCCATCCCACAACCGCCCTGGTGTTTCACTGTGTGGCCCGAAAAAGCCCTTTTCTGCTTTGGTTGGCTTTAAAAAAATTAGATAGATCTGCATTTCTTTTCTTCTTCTTTTTAAATGATGGTTATTGATTTTTGCACAAATTTTCCAACTCCAAAACCACGCAACAAATCTTTGGCTATCACAGCCTAAGACTTCCTTCAACCCCTTCTAATGGTTTTCTAAATTTCTCTCTAATTTTGCATTTTATTGCTATGCTTATTGCAGTGAACGCTCGGGTTGCAAACGTGATCCGTGCGGGAGGCCCAACACTAAAAAGCAAATATGCCTCTGTGTGATGTCTGCTAAAAGAGCGTTCCACAGGGGGAAACGGAAGGTACTGTCTGTGGTGTAGGACAGCCAAGCCTCTCTGTAAGGGGGACAATTAACTCTGCTCTACAACTAATCCAGAATGCGGCAGCTAGACTGGTGACTTGAGGCAGCCGCCGGGACCACATAAAGGATCTTTGCTGGCTCCCAGTACATTTCAGAGCCCAATTTACAGTGTTGGTGCTGACATTTAAAGCCCTAAACGGCCCAGACCCTGTACCTGAAGAAGCGTCTCCACCCCCATCATTTAGCCTAGACACTGAGGTCCACCTCCAAGGGTCTTCTGGTAGTTCCCTCCCTGCGAGAAGCAAGGTTACAGGGAACCAGGCAGAGGGCCTTCTCAGTGGTGGCAACCTCACTGTGGAACACCCTCCCATCAGATGTCAAGGAAATAAACAACTGTCTGACTTTTAGAAGACACCTGAAGGCAACCCTGTTTAGGGAAGGTTTTAATGTTTGACGCTTTATCGTATTTTTTATATTCTGTTGGGAGCCATTATTATTCCAGGAGCGAGTCTGCAGGCTCCAAGTTTAGGGACAGACATCTGAAGGCAGCACAGTTTAGGGACGTTTTATCGTGTTTATAATATTCTGTTGAGAGCTGCCCAGAGTGGCTGGGGAAACCCAGCCATATGGGCGGGAAATAAGTAAGTAAGTAAGTACAGTGGCGCCTCGCAAGACGAAAAGAATCCGTTCCGCGATTCTCTTCGTCTAGCGGTTTTTTCGTCTTGCGAAGCAAGCCCATTGACAGCTTAGCGGATTAGCGCTATTAGCGGTCTAGCGGCTTTTAGCGATCAGCTAAGAAGCAGCTTATCAGCGGATCAGCTGATAAGTGGCTTAGCGGCTTAGGAAAAGGGCGGAAAAAGCGGAAAAAACCCCGCGGGAACTCGCAAGATTTTTTCGTCTTGCGAAGCAACCCCATAGAGAAATTTGTTTAGCGAAGCGCCTCCAAAACGGAAAACCCTTTCGTCTAGTGGGTTTTCCGTCTTGCGAGGCGTTCGTCTTGCGGGGCACCACTGTAAGGCCTCTTCACCTGGAGGAATGCCCCCATGCAGAGTGGATATTTTTGTGGGGGGTATGGATGGAATGGGGCTGAGGCCACTGCTGATTCTGTCCCCCTCCCCGCAGGGTTCTTTGAAATAAAAATGAAAATGAAAGCAGGACCTGCCTAAAAAACGGCCTGCTGTGTGAATGCAGGGAGCAATTTACTGCATTTTTCGCTCCATAAGATGCACCCGACCACAAGACGCACCTAGCTTTTAGAGGAGGAAAACAAGAAAAAAATTATTCTGAATCAAATGTTGTTGGAAGAGACTTTGCGCAGCTATCCCTGAAGCCAGAACAGCAAGAGGGATTGCTGCGCAGCCTGCATTCGCTCCATAAGACGCACACACATTTCCCCTTACGTTTTAGGAGGGAAAAAGTGTGTCTTATAGAGCGAAAAATACAGTATCTTACAGCAGTCACGGCAGTCACGTTACCCATGCACTAAGCGAGGGTATCTGTTAACACCAGGTATGGATGGCCTTACTTGGGAGTAAGGCGGCAGCCTGCCACAGGGAAATGGCCTTGAACGTACCTGGGAAATGGCCTTGAACGCTGCCGTCCGTCCCAGCTTCTCTCCTCCTCTGGTGACCGATTCCGCGGACTGCTTCGCAGTTTTGGTGGCTTCTTCCATACCTTCCTTTATCTTCCGGCCGATATCGCTCTTACTGACTTCGTCGAAGCTCTGCAGCCAAAGGGAAAGAAGCCCTTAAACGAGGCATGCCCAAAGAGGGGGACACAGGGCCACGAGCCCCATCAAACAGCAGCCTTCACCCTACTAATGATGAGCTCCCAAATATATATATAATTTTCCATCTTCTATATACTAGTACGCCACTGGTATGCAAGACAGAAGAAGAAGAGGAGTTTGGATTTGATATCCCGCTTTATTATTACCCTAAGGAGTCTCAAAGCGGCTAACGATCTCCTTTCCCTTCCTCCCCCACAATCTGTGAGGTGTTCGCAGACAGCTTTCCGGGTCATGTGGCCAGCAGAACTAAATGACTTCTGGTGCAACGGGACACTGTGACAGAAACCAGAGTGCACGGAAACGCCGCTAACCTTCCCGCCGCAGCGGTGCCTATTTATCTACTTCCACCGGTGTGCTTTCGAACTGCTAGGTTGGCAGGAGCTGGGACAGAGCAAAGGGAGCTCACCCCTTCGCGGGGATTCGAACTGCCGACCTTGCGATCGGCAAGCCCAAGAGGCTCAGTGGTTTAGACTACAGAACCACCAGCGTCCTAATGGCCTAATGGGGCAGTTGCGACGCAATTGCGCTCTTCCAGCTCTCCAGACTCTGCTATTAAAGCTTTGCCACTGGACAGGAGGGAGCAAAAGAAGAAGAAGAAGAGTTTGGATTTGATATCCTGCTTTATCACTACTCAAAGGAGTCTCAAAGCGGCTAACAATCTCCTTTCCCTTCCTCCCCCACAACAAACACTCTGTGAGGTGAGTGAGGCTGAGAGACTTCAGAGAAGTGTGACTGGCCCAAGATCACCCAGCAGCTGCATGTGGAGGAGCGGAGACGCAAACCCGGTTCCCCAGATTACGAGTCTACCGCTCTTAACCACTACACCACACTGGCCTCTCTGAGAGGGAATCTGCAATGCCCAGGATCATCTGGGGGACATCATGTGCTTTAAATGCTCACTGGATGCACTTTAAATCATAGCATCCTAGAACTGTAGAGTTGTGAGGGACCCCGAGGGTCATGTAGTCCAACCCCCTGCAATGCAGGAATCTCAACTCAAGAACCCATGGCAAGTGGCCGTCCAGGCTGTGCTGAAAAACCTCCAAGGAAGGAGAGTCGACCGCCTTCCGAGGGTTTTCCTCCCACTGTCAAACAGGCTGAGAGACTTCAGAGAAGTGTGTCTAACCCAAAGTCACACTTTATCACTACCCGAAGGAGTCTCCAAGCGGCTACCAATCTCCTTTCCCTTCCTCCCCCACAACAAACACTCTGTGAGGTGAGTGGGGCTGAGGGACTTCAGAGAAGTGTGACTGGCCCAAGGTCACCCAGAAGCTGCATGTGGAGGAGCGGGGAAGCGAACCCCGTTCACCGGATTACGAGTCCACTGCTCTTAACCACTACCCCACACTGGCTCTCTTTCTATCGCCCACATCATTCTCACAATAGTACTATTATACATTGAAGGTATTATGTCAGTCCTGCTAGTGCCTTGACCTTTTTACAATCCTTCTTTAAATACCACACAGGTAAGTAATTCCAGAAGCACAGGTTATTCACAGGTGTGCCAGTGACAATCGAGCATCAACGAAAGCGAACAAATTTCGCCCCCCTGGGTGAACTGAAAAGAATGGCCACCAGTGAAACAGTTGAACCCAAGTATTACAGCAGCACTCAGACAATACATCTTTCTGCAGCTTAAGCATTAATCATAGTCCCAACGTTTGAGAAATGCAGGCAATGTACAGTGTTCCCAAATACAGTGGTGCCTCGCAAGACGAAAAGAATCCGTTCCGTGAGGCTCTTCGTATAGCGGTTTTTTCGTCTTGCGAAGCAAGCCCATTGACAACTTAGCGGATTAGCACTATTAGCGGTTTAGCGGCTTTTAGCGGATCAGCTGATAAGCGGCTTAGCGGCTTAGGAAAGGGGGGAAAAGGGGGGGGGAACCCGCAGGAACTCGAAAGACATTTCGTCTTGCGAAGCAAGCCCATAGGGAAATTTGTTTTGCGAAGCGCCTCCAAAACGGAAAACCCTTTCGTCTAGCGGGTTTTCCGTCTTGCGAGGCGTTCGTCTTGTGGGGCACCACTGTACACATCACAAAACTAGGCCAGGCAGCATCTGTTTTTCAGCATCGTGATACATCAGCAGCTAAATATCATAATGTACCGATATATCACAATGTCTGAAATTCTAAATTCTGTTAGCACAGCGTTGGCAGGCAAGCAGATTGGAGTGAGATACGCTGTCCTTGCAGAAGCCAGGGATCTGCAACATATCACTAGCTCAGTCTGAAACCAGTACAGTGGTACCTCGGGTTAAGAACTTAATTCGTCCCGGAGGACCATTCTTAACCTGAAATGTACATAACCTGAAGCACCACTTTAGCTAATGGGGCTTCCTGCTGCCTCTGCGCCACCAGAGCATGATTTCTGTTCTCATCCTGAAGCAAAGTTCTTCACCCGAGGTACTATTTCTGGGTTAGCGGAGTCTGTAACCTGAAGCGTATGTAACCTGAAGCGTATGTAAGCACTGAAGCATATGTAACCCGAGGTACCACTGTATTGCAGTTTGACCGTCATACCAGTTTCAGGCAATTAACTGCAATACCGCCCAGCTCTACACAAAACATATTCTGAGCAGCATATGAAAATCACTTGCTTGTGCTCATTTTACTTCAAATGTCAATTTATTCCTCCTGCAATCTGCCACAGCCTTTACAGCCAGCATCCTCAGCTAGCCGGATCCAGCACAGCGCTTGAGCAGCGAGTCGATTTAATATTTGCTTTCTGCTTTTCCCCCAACAACCAATGCTGGGCTCAGAGCGGCTCACAATACCGCCAAACGAACAACAAAAATGCAGCCGCTGCGATACCAAACACGACAGCATAGAAATCAAACAAGAAATCCATTGAAACAATTGCTATGGGTCGTGGTTAGCTCAATAGCATTGCCAGGATAGAGTTGCAGACCCAGATTCAAATCCCCCGCTCTGTTATCAAACTCACGGAGTGATCCTGGGCCTGTTACAGTCTCTTAGCCTAATCTACCTCAGAGGGCTATTGTGAGGATAAAATGGGGGGTGAGGAGAGAGGAACTATGAATGCCACCTTGAGCTTCTCAGAGAAAAAGTGAGATTATCAATGCAATACATTGGTACCTCGGGTTAAGTACTTAATTCGTTCCGGAGGTCCGTACTTAACCTGAAACTGTTCTTAACCTGAAGCACCACTTTAGCTAATGGGGACTCTCGCTGCTGCTGTGCCGTCAAGAGCACAATTTCTGTTCTCATCCTGAAGCAAAGTTCTTAACCTGAAGCACTATTTCTGGGTTAGCGGGGTCTGTAACCTGAAGAATATGTAACCTGAAGCGTATGTAACCCGAGGTACCACTGTAAATGATTACATAAAACCTGAGGCTTGCTGAACTACCAGGTATACTCGGTCCAGTATACCTGAAGGAGCGTCTCCACCCCCCTCGTTCTGCCCGGACACTGAGGTCCAGCGTCGAGGGCCTTCTGGCGGTTCCCTCATTACGAGAAGTGAGGCTACAGGGAACCAGGCAGAGGGCCTTCTCGGTAGCGGTGCCCGCCCTGTGGAACGCCCTCCCATTAGATGTCCAGGAAATAAACAACTACCTGACATTCAAAAGACATCTGAAGGCAGCCCTGTTCAGGGAAGTTTTTAATGTGTGACATCTTAGTGCATTTTTGGTCTTTGTGGAAGCCATCCAGAGTGGCTGGGGAAGCCCAGCCAGATGGGCGGGGTACCAATAAATTATTATCATTATCATTATCATTATCATTATCATTATCATTATCATTATCATTTATCATTTATCATTATCATTATTTTACCAGAAAAAGGTCCATGTGGCTCTAAAACGTTTCAATGAAAACTGAAAATGTAAGTGGCACAGAAATCTGACTAACTGTGGGAGGGGCAGGCAAGTGGGAAGGAAGCAAATGGAGAGTAAGGAAAAGGACACAGCTGATTGGCGGGCACCCTTCACACTCCCAACAATTTCTTGCAGACACTGCCTGCCTTTTCTCATTCCAGCCTTCCTTGTTATCTCCCTTTGATACTTCCCCTCCCCAATCTCTAGGACAGAGAATACGTAGTGAGAAATGCGAAACAAAACCAGGGGCTGAAGAGCTGTAGCCAACTAAGTCCCGTTCAAAAGCAGACCCGTGGAAATGTGTGGACCTCCGTTAGCCATGCCCAATCGTTTCAGTGGGTCTGCTCTGAAATATAAGCAACACCAGACATAACCCTAAATATTGATCCATCATACACGGACACATACTTACGTCTTTGACAGTGTCTGTGATTTCTCCAAATTTCTTTTTAAGGACTTCAGAGGTCTTGACTGTCTCAGACTCTATTGTTTTCTGCAGCGGAAGGCAAAACAGAAGAAAATCAAACTCTCCCTCTTATTATGATCTATTATTATTTTACCATAGCATCCTATGGCTGCTATGGGGGATTGCATTGTGTGTATGTTCTTGTAACGACCAATCAAGATGGATGCCTTCCGTCTCCTTTTTAGGAAAGGTAAAGGGACCCCTGACCATTAGGTCCAGTCGTGACCGACTCTGGGGTTGCAGCGCTCATCTCGCTTTACTGGCCGAGCGAGCCGGCGTACAGCTTCCGGGTCATGTGGCCAGCATGATTAAGCCGCTTCTGGTGAACCAGAGCAGCACACACACGGAAACGCCGTTTACCTTCCCGACAGAGCGGTACCTATTTTTCTACTTGCACTTTGACGTGCTTTTGAACTGCTAGGTGGGCAGGAGCAGGGACTGAGCAACAGGAACTCACCCAATCACTGCGGGGATTCAAACCGCTGACCTTCTGATCGGCAAGTCCTAGGCTCTGTAGTTTAACCCACAGCACCACCCGCGTCCCGGCTCCTTTTTATGTTGTTGTTATTTAATTTGCATTTTGTTTACTTTGAATCATCATCTTTTAGTCATTTCATTTCATTGTACAGTGGTGCCCCGCAAGACGAATGCCTCGCAAGACGAAAAACTCGCTAGACGAAAGAGTTTTCCGTCTTTTGAGGTGCTTCGCAAGACGAATTTCCCTATGGGCTTGCTTCCCTAAACGGCCTCGGTCCAGTATACCTGAAGACCATATAGCACTGGTCCTAAAGGATCTTCACCAGCTTCCAGTTATGTTTCCAAGCACAATCCAAAGTGCTGGTGCTGACCTTGAAAGCCCTAAACGGCCTCAGTCCAGTATACCTGAAGGAGCGTCTCCACCCCCATCGTTCTGCCCGGACGCTGAGGTCCAGCTCCGAGGGCCTTCTGGCGGTTCCATCTCTGTGAGAAGCGAAGTTACAGGGAACCAGGCAGAGGGCCTTCTCGATGGTGGCGCCCGCCCTGTGGAACGCCCTCCCACCAGATGTCAAAGAGAACAACTAATACCAGACTTTTAGAAGACATCTGAAGGCAGCCCTGTTTAGGGAACCTTTTAATGTTTGATGTATTACAGTATTTTAATATTTTTTCGGAAGCTGCCCAGAGTGGCTGGGGAAGCACAGCCAGATGGGCGGGGTATAAATAATATTATATTATTATTATTATTATTATTATTATTATTATTATTATTATTATTATTATTATTTCTCTTTTGCTCTGGTCTGCAACTCCCAGGAAGAGGAAGAGAAACACACCAGAGAAATCAAGCGTCAACTGCATGAAGGAAACAGACTCACATATTTCCGCCTCGCTTCCTGCAGGGCCTCCGACTCTTCCAACTTCTTCGCTTCGTCTCTGAACCTTTTAATACTTTCCTTCATCTCCTTGTTTTTGGCCAGCTCCTGCTTAATATTTTCCACAAAGCCAGAGATAAAACCTTTCCGGCCTCCGGAGGAGGAACATCGAACCTAAAGAGAAGATTTCTGGCGTTAACAGTGTAAAGCAACTTCCTTTTCAAACTGGTCCTTTTATTCAGAACTACGAGGTCTGGAATCTTAATGTTTTCTAAAGGGAAGGGCCATAGCTCAATGGCAGATCGTCTATCTTGCATAAAACAGGTCCTAGATCCAATATCCAGGTAGGAAAGATCCATTGTTTAAAAACCTAGGGAGATGCTGCCAATCAGAGTATTTATTTATTGCTCTTGGGGGAGGGTTCCTCCCTCCCTCCCAGCCTGGCAGTTCTTTTTCTGCAATGCCCAACTCTCAGCAACTGCCTCCACTACAGTTACGCACAAAAAGGTTTGATTTGCAAAGCATACCTGGTGCAGCTCCAATGCAGGTCTGCCGGTTCGATGCACAAGGAAAGCATGGTGCAAGGGGCCTGAGCTTCGTCCGGATACAAGCCATACATTTAAAAGGCATTTCTAGGAGGAGAAAGATAAGGTGCTCTTGTTTAATAGTGCTTGCAAAACAGGCTTGTTGAGGGATGTACAGTGGTGCCTCGCAAGACGAAATTAATCCGTTCCGCGAGTCTCTTCGTCTAGCGGTTTTTTCGTCTTGCGAAGCAAGCCCATTGACAGCTTAGCGGATTAGCGCTATTAGCGGCTTATCGGATAAGCAGATAAGCGGCTTAGCGGCTTACAAAAGGGGGGGGAGGGAAAAAACCCCGCAGGAACTCGCAAGACATTTTCGTCTTGCGAAGCAAGCCCATAGGGAAATTCGTTTTGCGAAGCGCCTCCAAAACGGAAAACCCTTTCGTCTAGCGGGTTTTCCGTCTTGCGAGGCATTCGTCTTGCGGGGCACCACTGTATAGCAAAGAGGCCAAGCCTCCAAACCTCATTACCATCACCTTTCCCTAACAAACAATCAGCCACATGAGACCCAGTAGTTAATTTTTTAAAGGAATAGGTGACAAGGCTGTATTTATCTGCACCTCCAATAAAATAACAACAACAACAACAATAATAATTTATTACTTATACCCTGCCCATCTGGCTGGGTTTCCCCAGCCACTCTGGGCGGCTTCCAACAAGAGATTAAAAAATACATTAAAAATATAGAGGGAGAAAGAGTTCTCATCTTTAACACTGGATGGGTGCGTGTGCTTTTTAAATTATTTTTAAAAAGGCACTCTGAACACGCTCAATGGCATGCTCTTCCTAATGTGTTTTAAATAATACAGACCAGTATTACCTTAATATGGAAGTATTCGGCAAAAGGAATGAGAGGTACTCTGCACATGCTCAGCAGCTCTCCTCCCCTTTGTCAGGGAGCCGAAAGAAAAATCAAGGAAAAGCAAAAGAGAGGGGAACGCAGGGGTCTCTCCCCCCCCCCTCCTCATGGGGCCCGTCAACTGAAAGAGGGTCTGTTCGTTCCTTAGCAGCACCGTCTCAACGGAAGGATGGGAGGGCCCTCTGTACGTGCTCAGGGGCCATGGGGCTGAATCCCTAGCTGGAGTTAAGATTGCCGGAAGAAATATCAACAACCTCAGATATGCAGATGACACCACCTTGATGGCAGAAAAGGAGGAGGAATTAAAGAACCTTTTAATGAGGGTGAAAGGAATGGGCAAAATATGGGTTGAAGCTCAACATCAAAAAAATGAAGATCATGGCCACTGGTCCCATCACCTCCTGGCAAATAGAAAGGGAAGAAATGGAGGCAGTGAGAGATTTTACTTTCTTGGGCTCCATGATCACTGCAGAAGGTGACAGCAGAAATTAAAAGACGCCTGCTTCTTGGGAGAAAAGCAATGACAAACCTGGACAGCATCTTAAAAAGCAGAGACATCACTTTGCCGACAAAGGTCCGTATAGTTACAGCTATGGTTTTCCCAGTAGTGATGTATGGAAGTGAGAGCTGGACCATCAAGAAGGCTGATTGCCAAAGAATGGATGCTTTTGAATTCTGGTGCTGGAGGAGACTCTTGAGAGTCCCATGGACTGCAAGAAGATCAAACCTCTCTATTCTTAAGGAAATCAGCCCTGAGTGCTCACTGGAAGGACAGATCCTGAAGCTGAGGCTCCAAGACTTTGGCCACCTCATGAGAAGAGAAGACTCCCTGGAAAAGACCCTGATGTTGGGAAAGATGGAGGGCACAAGGAGAAGGGGACGACGGAGGACGAGATGGTGGGACAGTGTTCTCGAAGCTGCCAGCATGAGTTTGACCAAACTGCGGGAGGCAGTGGAAGACAGAAGTGCCTGGCGTGCTCTGGTCCAGGGGGTCACGAAGAGGCGGACACGACTAAACGACTCAACAGCGACAACAATGGCAAGGAGGGGGAGGGGAAGGCCATGGATGGGAGGGCGCTCTGCACGTGCTCAGGGGCTATGGGGCTGTAAGTCAAACGAGCACGCGGGACGCAGCAGCAAGGAGGAGGAGCCGCTCTGCACATGCGCAGGGGCACCACCTCCTCCCTCGGCAGCAGAACGGTAGAGCCCTCTGCACGTGCTCAGAGGCACGCTTTCCTTCCAAACGGGGCTTGGGTCAAATTACCAGGCCTTGGCTCGGGGAGGTTGGGGGAAGGAACGTGGGGAGCCCCCCCCAAGACACGCCCCGTCCCCGCTTACCCGGCAACCCCACAGCGCGGCCGCCGCCATCTTTCCAAGAGGGAGGGAAGGAGCGGGTCGACCTTCCCGCCGGCGCCTCCCGATGACGTCAGGGCTTGACAGCGCCGGGCGTCTCAGAGAGCAGCCGCCGCGCAGGCGCGGAGAGGCCCTCGCTCCTCGCTCCCCATTCGGTGTCGCGGTTGCCGCGGCAACGGTCATCCGGGTCTTTCTCGACACGCTCTTCATTGGCTGCCTTGAGGAGCGTTTGCACCCCTCCCCCTCGAGGCGGCGCACAGGATGTGACGTCATTGCAGAAGGTTCGCTTTGGACATGCTCAGGGGCTATATATTTATTCTATTCTATTAATTCTATGATTAATAGAATTTATTATATTATATTATATTATATTATATTATATTATATTATATTATATTATATTATATTATATTATATTAATAATAATTATATAATTATTATATTTTATAACTATATTATTTATATATTGTTATAAATTGTTTATTATATAATTATTAATTGTAATAATAATAATATAATATATTATGTAAGATTATATTAATTCTATTATTGTCGTAAGAGAATCAGGGTCAGAGAGGGGAATAAAGGAAAATGATCTTACCTATATTCAAATATATAGTATTATGCTTGAATATCCTACAAGAATATAAACTGTGCCGTGGACTTCAAAAAACGTATCCTCTGAATGTGCGGTTTACTCTTTGTATCTTTCTCATTTGACTTCAAGAATATATCTAAATGTATCTTTGGTCTAAATGGTGTATCTTTTCCCTGAATGTATGGTGTCTTTTTTTCCTATATGTATCCTTACCTGGAAGAGGGAACACCTACTCCTACCATTTGGAACTAAGGACCTGGGTTTTCAGGTCAGAGGCTAGGACATCAGGTCTGGTTTTCACTTCTACTCCTTTCCTTTTTTTCTTGTTGAAAACAGCATATTCAGGTATTCCAGTTGCTGGTTGTGGTCCTACCCTTTCGTTTATCCCCCCCTTTAGCACATATATTCTCGCAGGAGGAACCGGCTTCATGAGTCACGGTTATAAGCTGATTTATTACAAAACCGACTAAGAATTTCTTTTTAAACAAAGATCTCTGCTTGGAATGTAGGGCTAAGTAGAGACGCTTTGAAGGTGAAGCAAAACTCAGCATCTGAAGAATGTGTGCATGCACATGAAAGCTCATACCAATAACTGACTTATTTGGTCTCCAAGGTTCTACTGGAAGGAATTATTTTGTTTCAACTACAGCAGACCAACATGGCTATCTACCTGTAACTAAAACTCAGCATTCTCCCAGCCCTGAGGCTCGTCCGCATGGAGACTAATCCTGTACATAAGATTTACGTTGTCTGCTTCATGTTGCGTTTGTGATGTTCTATTATGTCATTGTTATTTACTGTTTGTAAGCCGCTTTGCGATTTGTGCGAATGAAAAGCAACAAAGATATATAATTTCTTGTGCTACAAAACAAAGAAATAAAACGGGGGAAAGTACCGTATTTTTCGCACCATAGGACGCACCTTGTTTTAGAGGGGGGAAAACAAGAAAAAAAAATTCTCCCCCTCTCTGCCCAGCGCCCCTTCAGCGAAGTGGCAGGAGGCGCTGCGCAGAGAGGGGGAGAATTTCCCCCCTCTTGTTTTCCTGCTCTAAAACAAGGTGCTGTTCAGGTGGCTACCTTGGAAGCCTGGAGAGCGAGAGGGGTCAGTGTGCACCGACCCCTCTCCCTCTCCAGGCTTCAGGTTCCTTTCGACCTGCTCTTTGGGGCTTGCGGGGGAAGCCCACCACCAGCCCAAAAGAGGTCAGGGAGCAGCGGAAAGGCGCAGCGGAGAGGCTGCTGCCATAGCCACGTGTCACCTCTCCAGCTGGGAGAGGGTCGCGGGGCTATGGCTTCTTTTGCCCCGCGCGCGCTCTCCCGGCTGGAGAGGTGACGCGCGGTTAGAGGCTCCAGCCATAGCCGCGTGTCACCTCTCCAGCCGGGAGAGGGTCGCGGGGGGCTTCTTTAGCCCCGCACACACTCTCCCGGCTGGAGAGGTGATGTGCGGCTAGAGGCTCCTTCCATAGCTGCGCATCACCTCTCCAGCCGGGAGAGGGTCGCGGGGCTATGGCGTCTTTGCTCCATAGGACGCACACACATTTCCCCTTCATTTTTGAAGGGGGAAAAGTGCGTCCTATAGAGCGAAAAATACGGTACATCTTTCACCTCCACTGCTTGAGTTACCCTGAGTTGCTGGGTCATGTTGGTTAGCTATGCTGGTGAATCTTGTCACATTACTGCCTAGATGGGCAGTATGCTCTGATGACCACTGGGTCATAAGAGGGCACACAACTGTTTGTATGTTTCTCCTCCTATTTACTGTTAATGAGACGGGAGTAGTGTTCATTTGAGTTATAATGTCCTGGTAAATGGGATGTTCAGCCAGCCTAGATCAGAAACAAGTTGGTGTACAAGTGGGACCTGCAAGTCAATGTTGCAGGGTGCTGTTCAGGGAGCCAGCCAGCAATGCTTTTTTCCTAGGATAATTCCTCCATGGTATTTCCATTTGCCCAGCCACCCCCAGCCTGGTAAACGGATGTCCTGGTAAATGTATGTTCAGCCAGCCTAGATCAGAAACAAGCAGGCGGGTGCCACTACCGAGAAGGCCCTCTGCCTGGTTCCCTGTAACCTCGCTTCTCGCAGTGAGGGAACTGCCAGAAGGCCCTTGGCGCTGGACCTCAGTGTCTGGGCAGAATGATGGAGGTGGAGACGCTCCTTCAGGTATACTGGACCGAGGCCGTTTAGGGCTTTAAAGGTCAGCACCAACACTTTGAATTGTGCTCGGAAACATACTGGGAGCCAGTGTAGGTCTTTCAGGACCAGAGTTATATGGTCTCGGCGGCCGCTCCCAGTCCCCAGTCTAGCTGCCGCATTCTGGATTAGTTGTAGTTTCCGGGTCACCTTCAAACGTAGCACCACATAGAGCGCAAGAGGTAACCAGAGCATGCAGCACCCTGGCAAGACAGTCTGCGGGCAGGGAGGGTCTCATCCTGCATACCAGATGGATCTGATAAACATTGGAGTGACAAAATGCAACTTGAATGCATTTTTGCAAAATGCCTGTGGAACCGAGCAGGGTTGAGCTGCATTGCGACGCGTCCCCTTTCCGCCCGTCCCGTCCATGTCCCACCCTTGGGGGGGCCCTGCCTTGCCTCGTGAGCAGCAGCACATCTTCGAGCGCAGCCACACGCACACACTGAGAGCACACCGCCCCCAACTCCCAAGCCCACCCCAAGCCATCGGGATAAGGGGGCGAGCTGTGCTTTGCCGGCGGCCTTCCCCCCTTCTCCCTTCATTTTGACAGTCCGGGGGAGTCTCCCCAGAGGCTCGCCTTGGCACCATCATTACAGTGGTGCCTCGCAAGACGAAATTAATCCGTTCCGTGAGGCTCTTCGTCTAGCGGTTTTTTCGTCTTGCAAAGCAAGCCCATTGACAGCTTAGCGGATTAGCGCTATTAGCGGCTTTTAGCGGATTAGCTGATAAGCGGCTTAGGGCTTAGGAAAAGGGGGGGAAAGGGGAAAAAACCCCGCAGGAACTCGCAAGACATTTTCGTCTTGCGAAGCAAGCCCATAGGGAAATTCGTTTTGTGAAGTGCCTCCAAAACGGAAAACCCTTTCGTTTAGAGGATTTTCCGTCTTGCGGGGCACCACTGTACATGTTTCTTTACCGAGGCCTTTGGCCATTAAATAATCTATGGCCTGTGAAAGTGGGGAGGGGAGAGAGGATTGTTTATTACGATGAACTATTTTACTATTAGGCTGTATGATATTCATTATGCTATCCAGTTATTCCCATAACCAGTGGCCAACACTGGTTTCAAATACTGACATGAAGCTTCTGCCCACAAATCAGTTTTGCAAAATGCACAGTGACAACCAAAACAGGACTCTTTGTCAGCCACAAGAGAACACTTTTAATATAGACATCGACTTCATACAAGACATGTGGTTTTGGTTTGACTCATGGTCTAGTTGTAGATTTTCAAAAAAAAACAACCTAAAAAAAACTTTTCATAAATTCACAGAAGTGAATCAGCATGACTTGCTTTCTTCAGAGGGTCTTTCCAAAGAGTTTCTCTAACCAGGGAAAGGGTGGGAACAAGACTTGATAGCCACCCGCCACTGGCGTTTATTTACCAAAGACATAGTGTAATGCGACGCCACTACATAGAACCAGATTGTGCATGTTAAAACACAGTTTCAATTCAAAAACAAAAACCCAGGACAGTAAAACGGGGAAAAAACAAATCTTATTTTTAAAAAGGAACTAAAATTACTCCAAAAAGCAACTGAGTTGTCTTACCATTTTCACATCCAATTTTTTTAAAAAATCCCAACAAGAAAGTACAATCCCCAAGCGCTCTCCCTTCGTATTTAAAAAGGCCCCTGCCAAAAAACAAAACTTAGGCATTCCTGTCAATCCGCACGTCTATCTCCCTGCCACGAAGCTGGATCCCGTTCATCATACGGCAGGCTCTTTCGGCAACTTCCGGGGATTCAAATCGGACCACGCCACACCCTTTGGACTTGCCGTTCTCCATTTTGATGTCTGCATACATGACGTGGCCTGTGGGAGAAGAAGACTCGCTTTAGCCCAGGTCTGTCCTCCTTGCCCAAACCTTGAGCACTACATTCCTTATCAGTTATAGCTCCACCTGATCCATTTCTGTACTGCTTCCATGTTATTTTGATACCGCCTCTCGTAGGAACGCCTTGATTTTAAGTCTGAGAGTTGGACTGGAAGTCTGGAGCAGCAGAGAGATGCTGGCACGTAGGCCACTCTGCCTTTTATTAGGTAAAGGTAAAGGGGCTCCTGACCATTAGGTCCTGTCGTGGCCAACTCTGGGGTTGCGGTGCTCATCTCGCTTTATTGGCCGAGGGAGCTGGCGTACAGCTTCCAGGTCATGTGGCCAGCATGACTAAGCCGCTTCTACTGAACCAGAGCAGCGCATGGAAACGCCGTTTACCTTCCCGCCAGAGCAGTACCTATTGATCTACCTGCACTTTGACGTGCTTTTGAGCTGGTAGGTTGGCAGGAGCAGGAACCGAGCAACGGGAGCTCACCCCGTCGCGGGGATTCGAACCGCCAACCTTCTGATCGGCAAGCCCTAGGCTCTGTGGTTTAACTCACAGTGCCACCCGCGTCCCTTCTGCCTTTTATTAGTGGTACCCAAATGATTTCCTCAAACGTTCAAGCTGTATGACTGCAAACCTGAAGCTCAGTGTCATAGCATCTAACGTCTCAGGTCTGATCTCCACGTAGGGATTGGAAAGACTTCATGCCTCCAAACCCCAGAGAGCCACTGCCAGTCGGTGTAGACCGGGGTTTCCCAAACTTGGGTCTCGAGCTGTTTCTGAACTACAATTCCCAACAGGCCTGACCACGGATTCTGCTAGCTACGGATCAGGGGTGTTGTAGTCCCAATGACAGCTGGAGACCCAAGTTTGAGAAACCCTGATGTAGACAATATTGAGACGGGTGGACCCTGTGCAAGGCAGCTTCCTATGTGGACAAACTTAATCAGCAACCCCCATGCAGAGTGAAGTTTTTAGCAAAAGTCTAACCCATGGGTAGGCAAACTAAGGCCCGGGGGCCGGATCCAGCCCAATCGCCTTCTAAATCCTGCCCATGGACGGTCCAGGAATCAGCATGTTTTTACATGAGAAGAATGTGTCTTTTTATTTAAAATGCATCTCTGGGTCATTTGTGGGGCGTGGGAATTCATTCATTCCCCCCCCCCCAAAAAATAGCCCCCCACAAGGTGTGAGGGACAGTGGACCGGCCCCCTGCTGAAAAAGTTTGCTGACCCCTGGTCTAACCCTTCGCCCCCTTGAAATGAGAGCGCCAAGCCTTCAATGATGGGGGAAGGAAGTGGCAAATCCCTCTGGCCCAATCAATGCTGGATCATACGGTTGTCAGGAGGAGATTTACCCTCACTCAGGGGCGTCAGGCAACAATCCTGGCCCCAGAAGGCCCCTCCTGGCCCCCGAGTGCCTTCTCCCAACAAGAGAACAGGCGTAGCTACGGGGTTAAGCCTGACCACTGCATCTTTCCCACCTGCTCCATCAGAAGAGCCAGCCAAAAGAAAGAGGACTGTCCATCTTCCGGCTGACTGGATGCTTCTCCCGATTTATTAAGTTCAAAATCCACAAAAGGTCTCTTCTCAGAGGACAATGCATCTGCCACACAGCCTGCTGTGGGAACTCAGAAGGAAGGAACTGGGAACTGGAGGGGTCTCCCTCCCCACATGGGAGAGGGTCATGCCTGATCTAATCCTGTCTAATAGAGCAACATGGGAAGGACAACTCAGCCCACAAAATGATCCTCTCTCCCCCGCAGGAAAATACACATAGCTCTCCCGTGACCTTTGGGAATTTCCGGGTCGCTCCTGAATTGAGCTACTCACCACACTCATTGAACTTGTCTTTCAGCATTTTCCACGTGAAATCAAAAGGAAGCTAGGAAGGGAGCGGAAAAAGGAGGAGTCAGAATCATCATCACAGGAACCCCCAACAACCACCAACCAGAAGTCAGGCACCTCCTGTTAGGATATAGTTCCGTTCCACCTTAAAAGAGTCAGGCATGATTGTTGTGTGTCACATGCCTGTTTACTTCCTGCTCATTGGGAGTTTCTGTTTTGTACAGTGGTGCCTCGCAAGACGAAATTAATTCGTTCCACGAGTCTCTTCGTCTTGCGGTTTTTTCGTCTTGCGAAGCACGGCTATTGGCGGCTATTAGTGGCTTAGAATAAGGGGGGGGAAAGGGAAAAAACTCGCAAGAACTCGCAAGACGTTTTCTTGCGAAGCAAGCCCATAGGGAAATTCGTTTTGCGAAGCGCCTCCAAAACGGAAAACCCTTTCGTCTAGCGAGTTTTTCGTCTTGCGAGGCATTCGTCTTGCGGGGCACCACTGTATATAGCTTTTGTTCTGGCTGTTTTCCTGAACATGAATGCAAGCAGTCATGTTTTTCCTTTGTTCTGATTTACGTTGAATAAAGCTGTAAATATGCTCTCCTGGCTGAATCTTCCGTTGTGGAAACTCTGCAGCAATGGTGTGCACGAGTCTTGGAATGTGTCTGAGGCTCGTGTCGCTAACTGACTGATACTGTTCCAATGGGAGACTGGGAGATCGTCCGGAGACGACGTGGAGGCCTGCTTGATGGCTTCGTCTCCCTGGCAGTATCCCAACACCTCCCCCTTGCTAGGAAACTCAAAATGCTTTCCTATCACGAGACTACATCCAGCCACACAACCTATTGAAGGTTCGAGCCTATGAAAACCTCCCAGCATGCTCAGTTCTGATTTCTCACAGGGGACGGGGTGGGGTGGGATGTGGGGTACTTGGCAGAGGGAGGAAAATCTACTTGGAGCACCAGCCCAAAGCTCAACCCAGCGGCTTGCCATCTTGCCCCCACTCACATTTCTCACAAAAATCTGGCAAGCCTTCCTGGCTACACCAGCGGCGGCAGCAGGTCCTCCGGTCCCGAGGGCGCCGGCGAAGCTTCCGGCGGCAAAGTTCCCCCGGTCCATCTCCATCGTCCTCTCGAAGGTGCCCCCCATGGCGAGCCCCATCCTGTCTAGCCCTGCCCCCATGCCCTGCCCCATGGCGGGCCCCATCCTGTCCATGTTGGTGGCGGCAGCCCCCATGCGGTCGAGCCCCATCCTGTCCATGTTGCTGGCCGCGATGCGGTCCAGTCCCATCCTGTCGATGGAGGCCGCCCCGAGGCGGTCCAGCCCCGCGGGCATCCTGTCCATCACGGGGCCCATTCCTGCGGGGCCCATCCCCGCAGGGACCATGCGGTCCATGCCCAGGCCCATCCTTTCTATGCCGGAGCTCATGCGGTCCACGCCAGCGCCCATGCGGTCCATGGTTGTGCCGACGCGGTCCATGGCGGAGCCCATGCGGTCCATGCCGAACCCTAGCCCTGTGCCCATTCTCTCCATCCCTGTCCCCATTCGGTCTATCCCGGAGCCCATGCGGTCCATGTTGGACGCCAAGTGGTCTATCCCAAGGGGAGCCATCCGGTCGATGCCGGAGCCCATCCTGTCTACGCCGGAGCCCATGCGGTCCAGCACCAGCCCCATCCTGTCCATCTCGGAGCCCACTCTTTCTATGCCATGCCCCATGCCCGAGGGGAGCCTATCGATGCCCGTGGCCATGCGGTCGAGGCCGGGGGCCATGCGGTCGATGGTGGGGATGCTGGCCCCGCCTCCGCCGCCACCTGCAAAAGAGAAAGAGGAGACGAGACACATCAGCAAGGGAAAGGCAGGAACAAGCCCTCTAGAAAGGGGCAACTCAAGAGACAGACCCAAGCACAATTAGTGTAATTTAAATATTGGAATTAATTGGATTAACAGGTTCACCCACAGCCGCTTCTCCCAGCAGAATACGGGCTCTGAGGTTTGCCTCCTTCCAGGCCCGGAGCCCCATTCTTTAAATTTTCTATTTTACAATTCAGAATATTCAACCTTAAAGATATCAATAACTTCCCTTCTATTTTCAAGTGTACACAATTTCCCCCCATGTATTCAATAAACAGGGACGTGGGTGGCGCTGTGGGTTAAACCACAGAGCCTAGGACTTGCCGATCAGAAGGTCGGCAGTTCAAATCCCTGTGAAGGGGTGAGCTCCCGGTGCTCTGTCCCTGCTCCTGCCAACCTAGCAATTCGAAAGCACGTCAAAGTGCAAGTAGATAAATAGGTACCCCTCCGGCGGGAAGGTAAACGGCGTTTTTGTGCGCTGCTCTGGTTTCGCCAGAAGCAGCTTAAGTCATGCTGGCCACATGACCCAGAAGCTGGACGCCGGCTCCCTCGGCCAATAAAGCGAAATGAGCGCCACAACCCCAGAGTCGTCCACAACTGGACCTAATGGTCAGGGGTCCCTTTACCTTTATTCAATAAACATTTTCCAATCTTCTTTAAACATGTTTTTTTCTTGTTCTCTTATTCTATATGTTAGGTCCGCAAGCTGAGCATATTCCATCAGTTTACGTTGCCATTCTTCTTTAGTTGGGACCTCGCTCGTTTTCCGTTTTTGGGCTAACAAATCATGAGCCACAGTAGTGGCATACACAAATACCCCTTTTTGACACCTGGGGATTTCCGTCTGAATTATCCCCAGCAAAAAGGACTCCACAGCCCCATTTCTCTGCCAGGTTCTGACTTGCTCCACACACTGGTGTGCTGTATCGCAAGCTCACATTTTTGAACGAAACTTCAGAATACGGTGGGGTGTGCGCTGTGGAGGGTGGCTGGGCGGGGAACCGACCTGGTTATCCTAATCGCCATCTCCTTTCTCTTTGGTTGTCAGGCGAGTAAAGACAACAACCAGAAAACACCCTTTCAAACTGGAGGGGGGAGATGTCAGTGGCTGCTTTGCCGAGCACACACAAGACCCAAGCCTAAGAAGGGTTTGTCACAGCTGGGAAGACACAGAGTGGACCACACTTACCTAGCCCCCTGTCCAGGGTGTCCCCAAAGCTACGAGGCATCCCCATTTCGTTCCTCGGGAAGTCTCTTTCAAACCCGCCTCCGATCGCACGGTCCATTTCTGGAAACGAAGAGCAGTTTTTAGAGCGGAAAACACAAAGCCAAAAGGCAAAGAAAATGCGGCTTCCCAGTCTATACTGACTGACAGTGGCTTCCTAGAGCTTCAGGCGAAGGACATTTTCATCCCTTACTAGAGACAGTAGGGATTGTTATCGCCATTGTGATAGGAATTTTGAGGTCTTAGATATATGGCAATGTTCATAACCGCACGTACATAGATCAGCACTGGAAGACCGACCTGAAGCCACTTTGATTCCTAAACTGAGCAAATGTTTTCTCTGCAAGGTCAAAGTGGGAAAGCCTCCCCATTGTCTTTTCCTTCACAAATCCTGTCTTAAGGGTATGTCTGTGTTTGAATAGGGTGTGAGCCTGTGACCTGGCCCAGGAACTAAGTATTTATCACTACAAAAGACTGGCCAGGCTCCCCAGGCAATCCAATCAAGTAACCTGCCAGACAGGAGATAAACAAGGACAAGAGAAAAACATTTAAATTTCTGTTTAGACTGCCTTTTCTGTGATGTAGGTATGATGTTTCTGGGGGTGGTCTTGATCTACAGGGTGGCAATTTCAAAAGTCTTTATAAGCCCTTGCACACTATTTTTCTGGGTCCTCCTCCTTTCCTGCGGGTGAGGGGAGCACCCTGTTGCAACAGTTCAATAAAGATCAAGCTTACTAGCTGCTTTGCTTCTCAATAGTCTCTGGTTGGCCTCTGTTATTTTCTCCTACCAATAGGGAACCTATGTAAGGACTCTATATGGGCTCTGGGATACCCCATAAGGGAAAAGGGCAATTTTTGTTTACAACACCATGCAAAGGGAGCGCTCTTGAATCCTGGAACTCAAGTCGGTAGAGCACGAGTCTCTTGATCTCAACGTTGTGGGTTCGAGCTCCGTATTGGGTGAAAGACTCCTGCACTGCAGGGGGTTGTGATCCCTTCCAACTCAACAATTCTATGATTCTTCCACTAAGCTATGACCCGTCCCCAAAAATGAGCCCAGGGACAACTTGCCTGGTACCAACACTCATCGTTTTGGCACCCTGCAAAGGCATTTCTTCTCTCTCAAGCTTTGGGACCCAATTTATCGTTTTGTGCCAGGTAGGTGGGAATTTGCTATCATTTCTATGTTCGGGCATATGTGGGGGAGGGCATTTTTTTTGCATTTGATTATTGTGGATGAACACTTTTATCAGTTGCATTGCTTTTCAATGATGCATTTGTGGCAGATTTTATTACTGTTTTCACACTGCTGTAAGTCGCACCAACACTTTATTCTTTTGCAAGAAGTGATGAATAAGAACACAATAAATAGTCTGTAAGAGAGGCGTTAATAGTTTGCTCCTCTTTTTTGTTTGTTTGCTATGTACCGTATTTTTCGCTCTATACGACGCACCAGACCACAAGACGCACCTAGTTTTTGGAGGAGGAAAACAAGGGGGGAAAAATATTCTGAATCTCAGAAGCCAGAACAGCAAGAGGGATCGCTGTGCAGTGAAAGCAGCAATCCCTCTTGCTGTTCTGGCTTCTGGGATAGCTGCGCAGCCTGCATTCGCTCCATAAGACGCACACACATTTCCCCTTACTTTTTAGGAGGGGAAAAGTGAGTCTTATAGAGCAAAAAATACGGTATATATTGGTATGTTGCATAAACTATCCTGTGGTCTTTGGATGAAGGGCAGCATACAGATTTAATTACTTTTTAATAAATAGTAATAAAAGCACCCGACAAAATAGGCCTGCTAGATGGAATTCAAAATCTACCACGGCCAGAGTCATGCTTCCAAGGGCCTTTCTCAAGCAAGAGCTCTCCTCTGTTGTCATCTGGCATTCAAAAGCATACAGCTGGACCACCTATCAGCTCCAGTCAAGAAACTTAGTGTCCAGGAATAACACGAGTCACAGCCCATCAGCATTTAGAGGGCCCCACTCAGGTCCCTCACATCCCTGTCAAGACTAAGTGAAAGAAAGACGATCAGAATCAAAGGTTTAAATAACCTCAGAATTGATACTCTGAAAATCTTGTGAGTTTCAGCACCATTCTCCTTCCCAAGCCCTATTAAGCGCAAAACCGATTGGCAATCTTTTGTCTCACCGCTCATCCTGCCGAGGTTCATCCCAGAAGGGAAACGGCCTAGGTTCTCCATTCCGCTGAAAGGCCCTTCCATCCCTGAATAACAACAATAAAAGCAACAATGAGCAAGTTCCCAATCCCTCATGCCTTGCCAGCTAACCCATCTGTGGGATTTGAGAGGGCACCAGGCTCAGATTTCAAGAGCTCCAATGGCTCCTTTATTTTCAGACATTAGCGGTATGTAAGGCTTGGGACGCGGGTGGCGCTGTGGGTTAAACCACAGAGCCTAGGACTTGCCGATCAGAAGGTAGGTGGTTCGAATCCCCGCGACAGGGTGAACTCCTGTTGCTCGGTCCCTGCTCCTGCCAACCTAGCAGTTCAAAAGCACGTCAAAGTGCAAGTAGATAAATAGGTACCACTCTGGCGGGAAGGTAAACAGCATTTCCGTGCACTGCTCTGGTTCGCCAGAAGTGGCTTAGTCATGCTGGCCACATGACCCGGAAGCTGTACGCCGGCTCCCTCGGTCAATAAAGCAAGATGAGCACTGCAACCCCAGAGTCGGTCACGACCTAATGGTCAGGGGGTACCTTTACCTTTACCTAAGGCTTGGGACTTTAGAGCTTTCCATCAGGTCAAGCCAACCACTGTCTGACCTACTCTGGAAATGCAGTGTATGAACACATTACATAAAAGTGTTGCAGAGATGGCTCGGGAATATGCACGGCAGGGGAACCTGCTCTGAGGTGAGGGTCGCGTTAAGTATCACCAGGACCCTGCTGCAATCCTGCCACCGTACACCAGTTCCGGCCCCCGTTCCCCTACTTACCTCCCATTTTGTTCATTCCAAAGCCCAAGCCTTCTATGCCCATTCCTAAAAGAGAACAGACGAGTGGAAATTAGAACCTATGACAGTGTTAAGATCGAGAGGACTGATCCACCTGAGCTGGTTATTGTCAGCCGTGGTTTGGCAGCAGCTTCCCAAGGTTCCAGACACAGAGAACAGTCTTTTCCCACTGCACAATCCTTTCACTGGAGATACAGTGGTGCCTCGCAAGACGAAAAGAATCTGTTCCGCGAGTCTCTTCATCTAGCGGTTTTTTCGTCTTGCGAAGCAAGCCCATTGACGGCTTAGCACTATTAGCGGATAAGCGGCTTAGAAAAAGGGGGGGGGAGAGCAAAAAAAACCCACAGGAACTCGCAAGACATTTTCGTCTTGCGAAGCAAGCCCATAGGAAATTCATTTTGCGAAGCACCTCCAAAACGGAAAACTCTTTCGTCTAGCGAGTTTTCCGTCTTGCGAGGCATTCGTCTTGCGGGGCACCACTGTATAGGCCAAAAGCCTTCTTCCCTAGTCTAGCAGCCCTATTATCACTGATTATTCTTGGAAAGAGGACATGAGGATTAACAGTCACTGGGGCAACCCAGTCAGATGGGCAGGGTAAAAATAATAAGATTATTGTTATTAGCTTTGCCAGCAGCTGGTATTCAGGGGCAGACTGCCTCTTGCTCCTACAGGCTGCATACAGTCACCATGCCAAGCAGTCACAGATAACTGTTCTCCACAATGCGTTGGGTCTCCCTTCCCTTTAAAAGGGAAGGGCTATTGCCACTCCCGTGGGAGTGGATTATCTAAGTGCCGTGTGAAGGAAATCAAAATCGTTTCCAGCGTGTGGCCGGACAGCAGGGACGCAGACGGTTGATTGCTCTCGATTTAGGCTCAGGCACCCTCTTTACTCCTGAGAGATAAAACTTGTTTGGGACAAACGAGGCGGCGCCAGCAGTTCGCAAACAAGAGACAGAGCTTTCGGCTCCGTCAGCGTTCTTCCATATCAGATGATGCTGGACGACAACTCCCTTTGTTCGTTTCCACCGGCCGTGCTGGCTAGGTCTGGTAGGAGCAGAGAGTCTAAACACACCTGAAAGGCCAGCTTTCCCGAGGCCCTAAACTGCCTTGGTCCTGTATACCTGAAGGAGCATCTCCACCCCCATCGTTCTGCCTGGATACTGAAGTCCAGTGCCGAGGGCCTTCTGGCGGTTCCCTCATTGCAAGAAGTGAGGTTACAGGGAACCAGGCACAGAGCCTTCTCGGTGGTGGCGCCCTCCCTGTGGAACGCCCTCCCACCAGATGTCAAAGAGAAAAACAACTACCGGACTTTTAAGAGACATCTGAAAGCAGCCCTATTTAGGGAAGCTTTTAATGTTTAATAGACTATTGTATTTTAATATTTTGTTGGAAGCCACCCAGAGTGGCTGGGGAAACCCAACCGATGGGCGGGGTATAAATAAATTATTATTATAGCAGATTTAGCTGGATAGGGTGCTCTTCAGACGCTGCTGGATTATTGTCCAAAACAAGTTTGAAGCCCATATTGTGATATCGGTTTCATAATCTTTGACCTGGTAATAGGCCACAAATCATAAGGCTTGTGTGATGCAAAAATCACAATGCGGGAGAAACCGTGAAGCCAGCCAATGCCTCTACACAGCACCCTCCTTATTTCAGACATTGTGATGTATCAGTGTACTGCGATGTTTAGCTGGCGATATATCACAAAGTTTGAAAACCTGATCCATCCTTATTTCAGACACCGGGATAGACCAGCTCAGAAAAGTAAAGAGCCCGGCCCCGGTTCCTTGCTCACCTCCGGGTCCCAGGTTGCCCATACCCAAACCCTTGTTCAAATGGTTTGCATCAATAGGTATTCCTCCTGGCCCCAGTCCCATGCCAATGCCTCCGAGTCCATCTGCAAAAGAAGAGAGGTTCAAAAACCAGCCATCAGTATCAGTGTGCATTCACCCCCTCCAGCGGCGTGGCATGGGGGGTACAGGGGGGGCCAGCCGCACCGGGCGCACCATCTGGGGGGGCACGCTCGCCGCCTCCAGAGTCACCGAAGAGCCTCGGGCGCAGGCTGTAGCAGAGCCCCATGTCTCGCGGAACCGACGAGCTGTGCGCGCGTCCGGGCTGAAGGCGTCCGGCAGGCAGCAGCTCTCAGCGCTCGCCACGGTCCCCGCGCGCCAGGCAGCCCCTCCTCACAGCCCAGCTGCAGCTGGGCCATGTTGCATTTTCCTCACCTCTCTGCCCTCCTCCTCTGGGCAAGCGGCGTCATTTGGGCGCCAGCGCCAACTCGCCTCAGATCACCTGACACGGACCTGCCACCGCCGCCCCCACCTTACCGTAAATACCCCAGCCCAGGCAGCAGCAAAAAGAAGCTGGCAGGTTAGGGGCGCAAATTACTTGCCCCGGGTGCTGACAACCCACGCTACGCCGCTGACCCCCTCCCTGGAAAGAGAAGCCAGGCTAGCTGCCCTTCCGTCGACACGTGGAAACCTTGTTCCAACAGGCTTTTGGTAACTGACCGCTTTAAATGAAACGGCTGGTGCTATGCTTTTTTTCTTCTATTGGTGTGTTTGAAACAGTTTTTATACATATATATACCTCTAGTTCTCCTTCATTGATCACTGCCTTACCGTGGCGAAGGGGCTTGAATAACTCAGAGAAGCTATGAGCTATGCCATGCCGGGCCACCCAAGACGGACAGGTCATAGCCAAGAGTTTAGACTAAATGTGATCCACCTGGAGAAGGAACTGGCAAACCACTCCACTATTTTGCCAAGAGAACTCCATGGACATAAAAAAGGAGCAGCTTTGAGAAGAAAGGGAGAGTTTCCAAGGCATGCTCTGGTTCATGGGGTCATGGAGTGGAACACGACTAAGACATCTAGACAACTAAACAACGTAGCTTTAGTTGGTTTTTTTATTTTTCTACATCTTAAGTCAGTTTTAAACCACTGCAGGATATGCATAAGTGGGGTTTTCTCTGAGCTCATGGCAGAAGCTCCTATGTACACCGTGCCAGAAATGGAGGGGAGAGATTAGGAATCTGGAACATGACTGGGAGGCAGCAAGGAGGAGGAAGACTCAAGGAAAAGAGTCATGGGGGGCAGAAAGAGAGAGATGCAGGAAGATACGGTCTGCAAGTTAATTAAAGGACAGCCCCCCCCCCGGCTCCCCCGACCATACCTCGTCTCCACAGGGTGCCACAGCACACTGGTTGACAACCAATGTCGCGTACTAATTTTAAAGTGCCCCGACAGAATAGCCCACTGAACTTGAGAATTTACCGTATTTTTCACTCTATAACACGCACCAGACCATAACACGCACGTAGTTTTTAGAGGAGGAAAACAAGAAAAAAAATATTCTAAACGAAATAGTGGATATATGATTTTTGTGGTTCATGCTGTGGCCACAGACGTGTGATCTGACAGTGAGTTTGGAGTAGCCCAATGCAAAAATCCTGAGGATCCATGTGGATCCATGCTTTGTAACCACAGAGGAGGGAAGGAAGGGGAACCATGGATCCTCTGCTCACGACTGCAGCAGATCCCCCCCGCCACCCGCAGGCATTCGCTCCATAACACGCACAGACATTTCCCCTTACTTTCTAGGAGGAAAAAAGTGAGTGTTATGGTGCAAAAAATACGGTAACTTTTTACGGTGGAAAATAGCAGGAGAGCAAGCAAATTTCCTGATGACAAGTACACACTCTTCCACAGGGCAGGTGTGCGAGCTACTTCCCATGTGGTGTAACACAGCCATTTCTTGTGTAACCTTTTCTGGAGATACTTACGAGGAAGCTGCTGCGGACGCTCCGGAGGAAAGAAGTCCCCTTTCGGCAAGGCTCGCTCGTCCTGAAATATCAGATGCAGAGATCGATACAAAGCCGAATGCAGCAGCTGACTGTAGCATTCGATTTTGTACACAACTGTGGGATGCCCTCCCACCAAATGAAAATCATAAACAGGGTTTTGAAGGCGGCTCTGCATAGGGAAGCTTTTAATGCATGGGTAGGCAAACTAAGGCCCGGGGGCCAGATCCAGCCCAATCGCCTTCTAAATCCGGCCCATGGGCGGACCAGTAACCAGCATGCTTTTACGTATGTAGAATGTGTCCTTTTATTTAAAATGAATTTCTGGGTCATTTGTGGGGCATAGGGATTCGGTCATTTTTTTTCTTTTCAAAATATAGTGTGTGTGTGTCCCCCCCAAGGTCTGAGGGACAGTGGAGCAGGCCCCTACTGAAAAGGTTTGCTGACCCCTGCTTTAATGTTTGATGTTTTTCTACTCTGGTGGATTGTAGAGCTGGGCGACACACATTGTCCAAAACCCGTTTGTGAAGTCTGTATCATGATATAGGTTTCATAATTTTTGATCTGGCAATATGCTGCGAATCGTGGGGTGCGCGCATGTGCGTGCTAAACACAAATCACGACGCACACAAAACAACAAGAAGCCAGCCAATGCCTCTAACAAGTTCCATCCTTATTTCAGACATTGAATGAATATATTGCGATGCCTAGCTGGTGAAATATTGCAATGTTGAAAGCCGGTATCACCCAACCCTAGCTAGAAGCTGCTGAGTGTGTCTGGGGCATATACATTATGTGCATGGCATATAAACATTATTATTGTTCTACTTACCATCTTCACATGCATCGGCCTATCAAACAGCAGCTGCCCATTGAACATGGCTGTGATTTGGGTCAAGGAGCGTACGTCATGGATTAGCCTGACAAAGCCCTGAAGAGATGGCCCCTGCAAGCACCTGACAGCTTTTTGTTTAGTCTGACCAGATCCACCTCCTTCTCCAACCGGCAGCTGCCAAAGTGTGACACTCGAACCACGAGTCTATCGGCAGAGGCCATCAACCTTTTGGGACCCATGGGCATATTCAGAGTGCTGAGGTTCTCTAGGTGCTTTTCTCCTACACTCCCCACCCCCATCTCTACTGCTCCAGGTCTGGGTCAAAGTCAGAGCCACTGGAATCAAAATGAATGCTCTTGAATTTGCATGACGGGGCTCCCAAAAAACCACCATCCAATTAAAGCTTACACCGGAAGATTGCACTGTTTTTTAAAAAGAAAAGCACAGGCTGATGCGTGCCTGCACCCTAAAGTTCCAATTTTGTGGAACTGCCTTCAGGCTCAATTCAGACAGGCCTTCTCCCTAGTGAACTTCAGGTGCCCGGTGGAGACTTAATTTTCTGCAGGTGTTTTAAGGAAGCCTTTCTGGTTAATTTTAAGTCTCTCTTTTGTAACACCACAGTGCATGGCTTAGAAACAATGGTGTCAAGTGGCATGTAGAAATAAATAAACGGAACCACCAATAATCACTGAAGACATCTATGGATACAGAAGTGACCCTTGATTTTTTGGTGATTTTGAGCGCACCTCTTGAAAAATAATAATAGGTATATGTGTCTCGTGTCATGTTTTTGCACCACAACAATAATCTATGATTATGATTATGATTATGATTATTCAGAAAACAGAGGCATAGAATTTCACGGTGGGGTGGTGTAAAGACTGAAAAATATATGAAATTTTAAATAAATCAGCTTTACAAATGTACACACCTAACTCTTCCTCAATACTTCAGCCACAGGTGGAGGGTCACATGGCAAAATCCTGAACCAAGTTTAAAAAGATTCCCTGCATGTAGAAAGCTAGCATGCCAGCGGAGGTTCTAGCCAAGAGATGGAGAACTTGTGGCCTGCCAGGTATTACCAAATTTCAACTCTCATCAGCCTCTAGGGGTCAGGGATGATGGAAGGGTACATCTGGAGGGTTACAGATTCCCCTACCCCATAGCTAACCTCAGCTTCTCATTGACATTAGTTTTTTTTTTCTACATAGAGATTATGAGGTCCCACCCCATGCACAGGAACAGCGAACAGTGTGAGCCTCAAACAGCCAGTCCAAAAACAGATTCCCACCTCAAATGCTGTTTGTATGAACTAGCCCTTAGATCAGGGCTTCCCAAACCCGTGTCCCCAGCTGTTTCTGGACTACAACTCCCAGCATCCCTAGCTAGCAGGACCAGTGGTCAAGAATGATGGGAGCTGTGGTCCAAAAACAGCTGGGAACCCAAGTTTGAAAAACCCAGCTTGGTTAAGGTTGGGACACAGAGGTGAAGCACCATCATCTCCACCAAAAAGCCCATAGATTATTCCCTGGGTGTATGTGCAGGAATTCTGCAACTTGTGCCCTCTTCGACTATCACCCTTCCCACCCCCAGACCCAGAGAAAGATACAAATGGCCTGAACAGCTTCAATAGCCTGCTCAAAAGTCACTGTGCCGATGCCCCGGCTCTTCCCGTCTTTGTCTTCCAGGATGTCTGCCCGGACCACTACGCCAGCCATGCTGAACACCTCCTTCAGCTTCTTCCAGCCAACTTTGTAATCCAGCTGAAGGAGGCGAGGGAGAACGGTTAGTATGTGTACGAAAATGTATTTTTCAAAGAACAGATTACACCGGGCGAAAAGGAAACCTATGTACAGTCATGCCTCGGGTTGAAGGTGCTTCAGGTCGAGCGCTTTCGGGTTGCGCTCCGGAAGTAACGGAGCGTGTTACTTCCAGGCTTCGCCGCTTGCGTATGCGCAGGCGCTCAAAATGATGTCACGCGCATGTGCGGAAGCAGTAAAACGCAACCTACGCACACACAGACGTGCCTTACGTTCTATTCAGGATGTGAACGGGGCCCCGGAACGGATCCCATTCGCATCCCGAGGTACCACTGTAATGTAATGTAACACAACTACAAATCTTGTGACTCCAATGAAGGTCACAGAAATGCTGAATCCATTGCCTTGACCATTTGTCAACTACCTGTTAAAGTGAGCATCTGTGTCTCTGAGGTAGTGATAGGGGTGGGGGCTGGCTGGCTGTTTTGCCGTTGTTTTGTTGAGCATGTTTTGTTTTTGTTGAGCACTGTGTCCGGAAGGAGTTGGTGAGGACAGAGAAGCTATAATTTATGGACTGCTTCAATGGAGTTTTAGAAGAAGCAAGAAGACCCTCTCTTGGGCTCAAGGGAGAGAAACACATTGTACAGTGGTACCTCCGGCTGCGAACGGGATCCGTTCCAGAGGTCCGGCCGCATCCTGAGGAATTTGCAACCAGAGGTGTGCGTATCTAGAGGTACCACTGTATTAGACTCGATATGCATAAATACTACTGCTCATTAATAGTCGCCATCCTGCAAGCAAAACGTCATCCTCAGAGTCTTGCGTGTGGCGTCTACTTCATCGCTAGGGCTTTGAGGGTGAAACCGCTGCATCGCTCTGCTCGACTCAGAAGAATAGCTAACAAGAACACAGTGCTTAAGCAACAGAAGAGTGACCTTTAAGGTGAAAAGCCAACAAAGCACAGATAGGACTAAAAGCCTGAGGGGCAGCTTGTATCTCAGTATCATTCAGAAATATCTCTGAGCAGAATCAACCACAACACAGCGTACAAATGAAGCTCAGCTGTGTTAAAACCACCCACAAGACCTGTTTCACATAAAGCAGGCATAGGCAAACTCTGGTCCTCCAGATGTTTGGGACTACAATTCCCATCATCCCTGACCATCAGTCCTGTTAGCTAGGGATGATGGGAATTGGAGTCCCAAACATGTGGAGGGCCAGAGTTTGCCTATGCCTGACATAAAGGAACAGCTCTCAAGCAGCATTTTTACTGCATTAAGAGCTGACCAAGTTAAAGTTAACCCGTTAGCTGGAAGAGCCCCCTGGACACAAAATTAAGACACACCTTCCCACGCCTCACCCTTCCTTTTATATAGAGTGGACAATGGTGCTTTTGAGAATCAGAAGAGCTCTCTGTTGCCACACTTTGTTGTGGTGATATATTATTGTTAACAAGGGGACCCTGATGTGTCCCTTTCCAACATACTCCATTCTTTCCCCCCAGTCAGTCAGAATGCCATTAAGTTTCTCTCTCTCCCCCCGTGATCTGTTTTCCCTAAAGGCATTTTCTACTTTGCAAAGCCAGGGATCTCAAACAGTGGATGGTGCTGTTTTGGAGACATAAGGATCCAAATGTGAAAAAGGAAAAAAGAAGACGACTGTGTAGGATTAAATAGTTCGCTTGCTTTTTCCTCTATCCTCTCATCTCTATTAGGGAGGGGTAGGGATCGCCATGCTCCCACATCTCTGTTCATCCCTTTGCAAATACTAGATGCTTTTTTTAAAAAAACAACCTATCAGTAGGGGTGGGGAGGTTCAGTGCAAGACCTCTTCCGCCCCTCACCATCACACGGACTTTTGGGCAAGAAAGCAAGCAGAGGACAGATAAGAAAATACACTCAAAATATCCACACTCAAAATATCCTGCTTCATAAAGGCAAAGGCATGTTCAGATGTTCAGCTGCCCCAACGCCAGTTGCAGAACCTTCCCAAGCAAATGCAAGATGCAAAAATTTCAAGAAGCTGCAAAACCACCAGGCTCCTTAAGGGACAACACAGATGACACAGCGACCGAGCAAAGGCAAGACAAAGGGGGCCACTCACATTGGCCACAAAGACCGTACTCCCAAGCCTGCCTGCCTGCAGGGCATGAATGATCTCATTGGGGATGTTTGGGTTATTGAGGATGCTGGGAGGGATGTTGATCATGCCGGGGCCGCCGGGACCGGGGCCGATCCCCATCCCGCCACCAGATGCAGCCATGGCCTTCTGTACGGCTCTCCTCACATGCTCTCCATCAGGATCCTAGGACAGAAAGGGGAGAGGGGGTTAGGCAAACTCTCACCCTTCAGAGCAGCCGGAAAGCCAGCTGTCTAAGAAAGCTAGAGATCAGGGAAGCATTCGTGCTCAACCTTCATGCTGGTAGGATGACTTCCGATGTAGGTAAGAGCAGTTAATCATGTGAGACCTGGAAGGGGAAATTGATACAGCCCAGACACAGGTTGCTCAGCCCTGTGGTATAGTGGTTAAGAGCAGTACAGTGGTGCCTCGCAAGACGAAATTAATCCGTTCTGTGAGGCTCTTCGTCTAGCGGTTTTTTCGTCTTGCGAAGCAAGCCCATTGACAGCTTAGCGGATTAGCGCTATTAGCGGTTTAGCGGCTTTTAGCAGATCAGCTGATAAGCGGCTTAGGGCTTAGGAAAAGGGGGAAAAAGGGGGGGAAATCCCGCAGGAACTTGCAATACATTTTCGTCTTGCAAAGCAAGCCCATAGGGAAATTCGTTTTGCGAAGCGCCTCCAAAACGGAAAACCCTTTCGTCTAGCGGGTTTTCCGTCTTGCGAGGCGTTCGTCTTGCGGGGCACCACTGTAGACTCGTAATCTGGGGAACCGGGTTCGTGTCTCCGCTCCTCCACCTGCAGCTGCTGGGTGACCTTGGGCCAGTCACACTTCTCTGAAGTCTCTCAGCCCCACTCACCTCACAGAGTGTTTGTTGTGGGGGAGGAAGGGAAAGGAGAATGTTAGCCGCTTTGAGACTCCTTCGGGTAGCGATAAAGAGGGATATCAAATCCAAACTCTTCTTCTTCTTCTTCTTCCTTATGAGAACTATCCTGTGGCACTGGAATTCTTGGGGGGGGGGGGCTCCACTAAATTGTCTTATGGAAGCGAGACAGGGCAGGGGGAGAGACAGGCAGCTGCAGCCTCCATAGGCTCACCTCTTTCACTTTCAAGGGCCGCCCGCTGAGGCTGTGCTTGTTGAGAACCTCCACAGCCTTCTTCATGCTCTCTTCCATCTTGAACTCGACAACACTGCAGGGGGGGAAGAAAAAAAGAAACCCAAACAGAATCACAAAGGGCTCCCGGATGTCACCCGTGCCCCCTGTTCCATGCCCAGTTGCTACAATAAGGTGGTTCAGCTACTTACGCACATCCCTTTCGACGTGGAAATTTCATGGCAGGCAGAGAGGAGCAGAGCGCAGAGCAGGAAGGAAAAGGAACAGGTCAGTAAAGAGCCAGATGAGCTTAAGATATTTAAAAAGGATACTTGTTTGTCTTTACAGTCGTTAAGGTCAAAATTTTGCTGTTTTAACAAGCGGCAGAACTATTTACCTGCATCCTAGAAGCTACATGGCTAGGGCTGACGCAAAAGGAGTAATGATATTCAGACAAGACTCCCAACTTCTCTCAGAGACGTCACTCTTCGAGCTCCTACTTGCCTCTAGGACATCCAACCTCTAGCCACTCTACCCCCTAAAGAAATCAGCCTTCAGGGAAGAGTCTGAAACTACCTTCCACTGAACTGAAAAGCAATGGACGCCTGCAACAGCTATCTTCATTTTTTACATTTAGACACAGACTGCCATGGAGTTCTGACATTTATGCAACCTCTCTCCTTCCACACCGAGCTTACAAAGGTCAGCAACGAGAACCACGAGAAACATTTAGGCTAAGGATTTGGACGTTCATGTACCAGTAAAGAAAGTACACAAGGACCCATGCATAAGTCATACAGCCAAACACCAAAGGAGGGCAGCAGAGGGTTGCTGCTCCGTCTAACATGCCCCATGTCCACCTCCTCCCACCCCACACCAAGCAGCTCTGGGGCAGCGCCGACGATAAAACCATACACACTACGCATCCCAAGTTCATTTGGTTCCACACCGTTAACAGTTACATTATTTATTTTTTTATCAATTTTTTTTTTTTTTTTTTTTTGGTCATGTAGTAAAAATCCACGGAAGAAATTCTCTCGGAGACTTACCCTTGACTTTCCTTCAGCGTCCATTAAGAGCTCCACGTATGTTACCTCACCAACTACAAATGAGATTCCAGACGGTACATAGACCAAGGGAGAAAGCCAAGAAAACAAGGGGGATTTAGAACAATCGTCAACAACCTTATATGGAGCCTTTGCCTTATTAAAAGCCCAGGAACACTCCACATTTGCTAGTCCACCGCAACTTGGCGTTACAGGTCTGTGATACGTATCAAACCAGAGTCGAACACATAGCCTTGATTTCCTCGCACTAGGTTACCATGCCTTTCAAGTTTCCCTCAGGCGTTGATGCCCGTTCATCTCTGGGGACCGAGACAAGAGATGGAAACCTCGCATGGGCTATTGTCACCCTCTTTAGCCAAACCCTCGAAACTAATTAACGCTTAAGAATATTAAAAGGGCCCTGCTGGATCTAGTCCAGCAGCCTGTTCCCAGGGAGGCCAACCAGACAGATGCCTATGGGAGGCACACAAACAGAGCCACTCTCCCCACAATAGTGGAGGCAGCCTTCAGGGTTATCGTACCCGTTGGCAGCCTGATCCTCTGTTAACTTATCCTCTTTTAAGGGCACCCAAGTCGGTGGCGATCGCTGCCTCTTGCAGGAGGAAATTTAATAGCTTAACCATGTGTGAGGAAGCCCTTTCTTCTGTCTGTCCTGCAATCGTCCCACATTAAGTTTCACTGGATTACTCCTAGTTTTAGTGCTATGAGACAAGGAGAAAATGTTTTCTCTATCCAATGCATCATTTTAGACACTTCTATCTTGCCTTTTCTCTATACTGGAAAACCCCTTCCTCATAGGGGAGTTTAGAGTCTATTTAACAGAAGACCAGGTTGGTTTTTTCTACTCCCAAGTTGCCCCTGAATTCAGGATTCTATTTATGCCATGTGGCTAAATCTTGAATTTACAGGCATCTCCTACTTTTCCTCAAAGGAGCTACAGATAGTGCAAAAGGGTTTGCACTTCAACCTGACTCCACTCATCCAACTAGTACAACACACTAGCCCTTTCCACTTCCACATTTCTTTCTCCACAGTGACCAGATGTGAGTTTTCCAATACAGATTTTGCTTTGCGCTGCTTTTCAGCAATCGAAAAACCTGCAATTCTGGTTTACGCCATTTGCTGCTGCTCCCCAAGTCTGGGTTAAAATCAGCGTCATGGGGGGCGGAGGGAAATATTACACTTTACGCTAGAAAGCATGTGATCTACTTAAATTATTGGGCTGAACTTCACAGCCCAAAACCCATTCCTCCCAAACACTGTCCTAAGAGAGGCTTGAAACAGGTCCCATCTCACAAGGGGTCTGAGTCCAGACTACATCACTTTACCCAAGCTCTTCTGAGTCAGCGTTTGAAAGTAGCCAGACGACAGTCGCATTTTGCAACTGGCAACGGGCCTTTTGCGACTGAATGGAGATGTCCAGGAACCACTTTTGAAGTCTAGCATCTCCACCTGCCTGTCCCGGTGAATACTCCAGTTCCCAGGAGCCACATGGCTCCTAGATTTTGTATCCCATTGCTCTGTGTACTGATTTAGGTGGAGGAATATCAAGAACACTGGCATAAAGTTAAATAATAATAAAAAAGGATAACGTACCACACACCTGTAACGTTAAGTTTCACCAACAAGTGATAAAACTGAAATGACTTCACCGAGAGGAGGACACCATTAAAAACATTTCAAAGAGAGGCATCCAAAACACACCAGGTGAGATCTGAACAGACCACAACACTTAAAAGTCTTCTAAACCATACTTACTGGCACCAAAGATGCCTCTGGAGTTACTATTATAAATCCCACGGTTGTTGAGTGATGGAGCAGCAGTCTGTCACCTCAGTTTAGCTGCTGCTCCTAAACCTGAACCTGGGGGCCCTGTAATTCTTACATACAAAAACCCAGAATGCTAACCGTTTTTAGAGCCACATTCCTAGTTCTTGGAACTATGGTGACTTGCATCGAGAGTAATTAATTTGGACTGCCTTAAGCAATCGTTTTTGGTGAATGGGGCTGGGGGGGAAAGCAGCTTTAAGCGATGCCAGATTAATCAACTCTGGGCTGCAGTCACAAAACCCAAGAACGCTCTCATCTGTACATAACACACTAAGCTATCTGCAGAGAGAACGAAGAGGATTTCTCTTTTTTTCCTCCCGGGATCACCTGCCAGGATAAGCAGCTGAGCAGAGCAACAAGAGGAAAAAGCGGTCCCACGTTAAGATTTTGGCATCCGCGCGAGCTGAAGGAAAGGCCGAAACACACAAGCTCAGCGCAGGGCTTGCAGTGGGACACAGCTATGCACACACACGTTCCTATTCGCCAATATTTCACGCACGGCGTAGATCAGTAACTGTCACGTTCCAAAGCGGCGTTCCATTCAATGTAACGAAACCATAGCTGGAAGGAGGACCGGACAGTTAGCCTGTGAATCCACCATCTGCTGAAAGCTACTGAGATCTCTGGGGCTACCAACATGCACCACACTGAGTGTTGACATGTTACGTGTGAATGGGCCACACATCCCTTGACGGGGTTGTGCGTGTAATCCCCATTTGCCTCAAGGGAACCTTCCCTGCACTTCCTTAGGCTCCTAAGCACGTTAGCCATCGTTCTCCACTTTAAGCCACAGGGACCCTAAGTTTCAAAGCACGTGACCCAAATTTATTTCCCAATTTATAATGCGTTTCCAGAGATGCCCTCCAGGAGGATAGATTCCCCCCCCCCTTATTTCCCCCCTAAATATTTGCTCTGTAGCTCATTATTCAGCTATGAACAGATTATAGTTTGGTTCCAATTCTGTGTTGACTTTTTGGATGAAAAATATGTCTGTGGGGGGGAGTTCTTTATTTGAAACGTGGTGGAATCGCTTCTTTTGGGCCAGATTTCCCTCGGAACTGTAAATCTTTGTAAGGATTTAGGACAAAGCTATGAGCGGAATGGAGGAGCCAATCAAGTCACCCTTTTGCAAGACGAAAAGGGAAAGGCGGGGGAAGGCAACCCATCCTCCTTTGGAGTTCACTCTTAAACGGTCCTGGATATTCAACAACGAAAGCAAGATTGCATCAACCAGGAGGAAAGCTGCTCCCCTTCTCCTCAGCGGCAAAACGTGTCCAGACCCATGAAAGGCTTCAAAAGCATTTCCAGTATTTGGAAAAAAAAAAAAAGAAAGCTCACACCAGGCCCCCGATGATAGAAGTCTCGCCTCTTCCAAGGGACTGCAAAGACTCTTTTGCTCTGAAGCCTTCTAGACAATGCCAAACACCTGCACACACAGGACACATCCTGTGAGGGGACAGCAGCTAGCATGCACCATCGGGAGAGCCTGTCCTCAAAAAAACCTTGCTTCTTCAACATAGCTACAGCTACCCAGAATCACCTCTGGCACGCTCCCAGCTTCAAGAGGAGGAAAAATTAACGCCACGGGGAAGGGCGAAACGTTGCAGCTCAGGCATACGCAGAGCTGTTTACCTTTCTCTTTGACTAGATCTTTGAGGTACTGCCACTTCACATCGAAGGGGATGTTGGTAATGAAGGCTCGGTATCTTTTCGAAGGGCTGGCATAGGGCTCAAAGCGACTCCCTCCTCCACGCTTGGCACTTTTCTCCTTTCTTTTCTCGTTCTGGGTTGGCCGCTCGCCTTCACTGCAAAGAAAGGAAAGAGGCCTACGGTTAAGGTATTTTAGAAGTTACTCAGCTCAAAGCCTTCCAGCATTTAGCACCCAAAGCAAAAAACAAGGGGGGGAGGGGTATATACACTGACGCTCTCGGTATATTAGTACAATGGTACAGTGGTGCCCCGCAAGACGAACGCCTCGCAAGACGGAAAACCCGCTAGACGAAAGGGTTTTCCGTTTTGGAAGCGCTTCGCAAAACGAATTTCCCTATGGGCTTGCTTCGCAAGATGTAATGTCTTGCGTGTTCCTGCGGGTTTTTTCCCCGCTTTTCCTAAGCCGTTTATCAGCTGATCCGCTAAAAACCGCTAAACCGCTAATAGCGCTAATCCGCTAAGCTATCAATGGGCTTGCTTCGCAAGACGAAAAAACCGCTATACGAAGAGCCTCACGGAACAGATTAATTTCATCTTGCGAGGCACCACTGTACCTCTGGTTGCAAATGGGATCCGTTCCGGAAGTCCAGCTGGGTCCCAAGGTTTCCGCAACCCGAGAAGAAGTGGTACAGCGCTTCTCTGCATGCACGCATGGTGGTAGACTGCTTCTGCGCATGCGGCAAAACACTTCTGGGTTTGTCGCTTTTGCAACTTGAAATTTACATTACCCGAGGTGCTACTGTATATATATTAATGTTAGCTGTGAGTCCTGGAAAATGTGCTCCCTGCCTTGCAGGCCTTTTCCCACCAGGCCAGGGAGGAGAGAGCTAGGCTACAAAAGCTGAGGCTGCTGAACAGACTCTTAGACTGAGGTGTTGCTTAATATTAGTAACAGCAGCAAAAACGCCCAATTTTTTCTGGTATCTTCAGTTTTTAAAAAATTTTCCTGAAAATTCTAAGCTACGCAGACATAAAACTCTTTGCAATGTAGCCACGAATCTCATCACTTCCGCATGCTGCTGGAAACTCTGCTGAACAGAATGCACCTTGGAGCCTCGTCAAAGGCTTGAGATCGTTAATTATTCCTCGGAGGCGATTTTGAAGGCTCGGCCGGAAGATGGAGCTTTATCAGCTTGGCCGAGTGGACAGTAAGCCCCAGTCAAAAGACAACTGCAAAAAGCTTTTCCTTCCTCCTTGCAGAGAGATATTTGAGGTCAATTTGGGAATAGTCAAAATGGCTTCAGGATTGCTCTCCTGTACTATTTCAGGCACGTGGTTTATAGACTTACGTATGTCTTTGCCTTGTACATTTATGAACATACAGTGGTACTTAATTCGTTCCTGAGGTCCGTACTTAACCTGAAATTGTTCTTAACCTGAAGCAACACTTTAGTTAATGGGGCCCCCTGCTGCAGCTGCGCCGCCGGAGCACAATTTCTATTCTTATCCTGAAGCAAAGTTCTTAACCTGAAGCACTATTTCTGGCTTAGTGGAGTGTGTAACCTGAAGCGTATGTAACCCGAGGTACCACTGTATTTTACATATATATGTGTGTGTACATATATATATATATATACACACACACATACATACATGTCTCTTTCTATATGTATGTGTGTGTGTGTGTATATATATACATATATATAAACCTCAGAATTCCAATAACCATATTATATACATATATATACACACCTCAGAATTCCTATAACCATACTATATACATATATATACACCTCAGAATTCCTATAACCATTTTATATATATATATATATATATATATATATATATATATGCAGGTTTTGGTGTCCTCGGGTGTCTTCCCGTGTAAAAGTTGGGGTGTCTAGGCGACGTTTCGACGAGGTCTCACTCGTCATCTTCAGGCTGGTGCTTTCGGCTTCTTGTTACTGGAACAGAGCAGGATCTCAGTGTTTGAGTTCCTATAAATACTGTAGAGGGGGTGTGGTGTATAGCCTCCAATGTTCTGGGCAGAGAGGAAGTTCCCAGGCTAGTGTGCCTTTTCTTCTTTTGTTCCTTAATTACTTGAGAGATATCTTGAGTGATTTCTTGAGTGATATCCTGAGTACCACTTAGGTGGGTCATTAGGTGTGGATTAGTTGTTAAAGTCTTTGTGTCTTGACCTCTTGAACTTTGTGAAGAGTTTTCCTGAGAAGATGGCTGTACTGTACTTAGTTGTGCTCTGGCTTGGCTTCGTGTATAGGGGCGAGCTGTGGTTTTGTGGCTTGTGTCAGCCAGATCTGTGTAGGGATTGCAGGGGGGTGCAGCATCCGGAGGTGCCACCATGGATTGGCTACTGGATGGTGTCTGTATCTACGAAATCTACGAAAGCATATATATATATATATATATATATATACACACACGCACACCTCAGAATTCCTATAACCATATTATACACATATATATAAACCTCAGAATTCCAATAACCCTATTATATACATATATATACACACCTCAGAATTCCTATAACCATATTATATACATATATATAAACCTCAGAATTCCTATAAGCATATTATATACATATATATACACACCTCAGAATTCCTATAACCCTATTATATATATATATATATATATACACACCTCAGAATTCCTATAACCATATTATATACATATATATAAACCTCAGAATTCCTATAAGCATATTATATACATATATATACACACCTCAGAATTCCTATAAGCATATTATATACATATATATACACACCTCAGAATTCCTATAACCCTATTATATATATATATATATATATACACACCTCAGAATTCCTATAACCATATTATATACATATATATAAACCTCAGAATTCCTATAAGCATATTATATACATATATATACACACCTCAGAATTCCTATAACCCTATTATATATATATATATATATATACACACCTCAGAATTCCTATAACCATATTATACACATATATATAAACCTCAGAATTCCAATAACCCTATTATATACATATATATACACACCTCAGAATTCCTATAACCATATTATATACATATATATAAACCTCAGAATTCCTATAAGCATATTATATACATATATATACACACCTCAGAATTCCTATAACCCTATTATATATATATATATATATATACACACCTCAGAATTCCTATAACCATATTATATACATATATATAAACCTCAGAATTCCTATAACCATATCATTTTTTTAACGGAAAACCTCAACTTCTCCTCTGCTAAGCCCCATCCCTCTTGGCCTCCCTCCCCTCCCCCTCCAATTTCTCTCTCCTTTTCGTTTCGCGGATTTGGCGGGCGAAACCCAGCCAGGCCTTCCCCTTCCCGGCGGGCCCGACTAGATGTCCCTCGGGACCCCCCTTCCGGTCCCACTTCAGACAAGAGACTGGGGGGGAATTTCTCCGTTCCCGGATGTGGCGCGCCCACCCCGTGAGGAAAGGCAAATGCCCCTTTTTTTTTTCCTTTTTCCTCGACCGGCTTCCTCCTCCTCCTCCCCCCGTACCTCTTGGGGACGCCTTCCCCGACGCCGTTGCCAGCCCCGTTGGCCGCCGCCATCCCTCCTCCGGCCAAGGCCCCGGCCTCCGCCATCTTGGCGCCGCCTTCCGAAACCGCCGCCGCCACAGCCGCCGCCATTTTCTGCTCCTTCTCAGCCCGCCGCCCGCGCGAACGACTGCGCATGCCCCGCCTCCGCGACGTCACGCCCTCTCTCTTTTTCCTCCCCCCCCTCCCGCCGCCGCTCCGCCTCAGCCAATAAGTAGCGAATCCCCGGGGAGCCACGCCCCCTGGTCTCTCCTCACGAAAGCCACGCCCCCTCTCCTCCCATTTCTCGAGATAACCACGGCCCTCCTCCGAGGGCCACGCCCCTTCTTATTCTCATCGAGAGAGCCACGCCCCTTTCCCCCTCAGTCCTCGAGGGAGAGCCACGCCCCCTCTCCAGAAACATCTCCCCCGGACGGCTGCTTCGCCATTTGGAGTGGAAGGACAGTAGAGATAAGGAAATGATAGAGCGGCAACGCAGCCCGGACTTCCGGTATTCGCTTTCCGTTGAAAAACTTCAATTCCCGTCGTGCTTGACGACGGAGAGGGAGGACAGGGGGCGTGGCTTTCGGGAGGAGAGACCGCCGGTCTCCCTCTCTAGGGATGACGGGAGTTGTAGTTCATGAAATATCCCGGCCTAGCCGCCTACACGATAACTCTCTTCGACGCAAGGCGGCCAGCCTCGATGATTGATGTGGGGTACGGAGTCGGAATCCAAGAAGGGGCGGGCCTTTCCCCGCAAATGTCTATGAGAAGTGAGAGGAGGCCGCTTTGCCGGCAGGGTCTCCATGGCAACGCGGGGGCGGAGCCAGAAGAGGGCCGCTCTGCCCCTCCAGTCTCTATGCTGCCCTTTGACCACAACTGCCAAAAGAGTTTGAACTTTAGGCGCTCTCCCTATATTGAAAGGAAGGATGTGCCATAAATAATTTCAAAATAAAATAAAATTTCAAAATAACAAAATAAAATAATTTCAAAATAAAATAAAATTTCAAAATAAAATAAAATTTCAAAATAACAAAATAAAATAATTTCAAAATAAAATAAAATTTCAAAATAAAATAAAATTTCAAAATAAATAAAATAAAATTTCAAAATAAAATAAAATTTCAAAATAAAATAAATAAAATAATTTTAAAATAAAATAAAATTTCAAAATAAAATAAAATTTCAAAATAAAATAAATAAAATAATTTTAAAATAAAATAAAATTTCAAAATAAAATAAAACAAATAATTTCAAAATAAAAAAATCAGCAAACTTAAAGGGTGCAGTTCTTTTTACTTCTTCGCTTTCTGCCTTTGTACATTTGTGAAAAAATATTATTATACTTCATTTACAAACATTTTTCTAACTTGGCTGCAGTGGGTTTGGGCTAGATGACCCTTGGGACCCGTTCCAACTCTACGATTGTTCAGGAGATTGATTTTTGGCACCCTAGAGAACCAGAAACCTAAAAAAAATTTAAAAATTCCCTGGATGATACTGTGATAGGAATTTTGAGGTCTTCGATATATGGTGATGTTCACAAGCGTACCAACCAAGCACGTACATAGATCAGCACAGGAAGACCGACCTGGAACCATTTTGATTCCTAAACTGAGCAAATATTTTCTCTGCAAGGTCAAAGTGGGAAACCTCCCCATTGTCTCCTATCTCAAGGGCACATTTAAGATATGAATAAGGTGTGAGCCTGTGACCTGGCCCAGGAACTAAGTATTTATCACTACAAAAGACTGGCCAGGCTCCCCAAGCAATCCAATCAAGTAACCTGCCAGACAGGAGATAAACAAGGACAGGAGAAAAACAACATTCAAACTTCTGTTTTATACCGCCTTTTCTGTGATGTAGGTGTGATGTATCTGAGGGGTGGTCTTAGGTTACACCCCTTCTGTGATGTATGTATGATGTTTCTGGAGGTGGTCTTGATCTACAGGGTGGCAATTTCAAGTCTTTATAAGGCCTTGCACGCCATTGTTCTGGGTCTCTCCTCTCTCCTGCAAGTGAGGGGAGCACCCTGTTGCAACGGATCAATAAAGATCAAGCTTACTAGCTGCTTTGCTTCTCAATATTCTCTGGTTGGCCTGTTATTCTCTCCCCTACCAATAGGGAACCTACGTAAGGACTCTATATGGGCTCTTGGATACCCCATAAGGGAAAAGGGCAATTTTTGTTTACAACAATACATTTTTTTCTTTCCTCCACCCTTCCCAAGACATCTCTCCCCAGTTCATCAGAAAGCACCTGCATGAACTTCATGCAAAAAGGCTTTTCTCTTCCTTTTGCAAAAGCGGCTCTCCTCAATTGGCAGAAGGAGGGAGATAATAATAAATGAATGGATGGCCTGGCTGCATTATTTCATTTAAAAACCACCTTTATCTTCCAAGGATCTCGAGATGGTGTCCATGGTTCTCCTCGTCCCTGTGAGGTAGGTTAGGCAAGTGACTCCAAAGTCAGCCAGTGAGCTTCATGGCTGAGTGGGGATTCGAACCCCAGGTCTCCCAGGGCGTAGTCCAACACTAGCCATATCTCACTTCGGGATACTAAGGAAATCAGAGCACAGGGCATATATAAATCCCTTGCAGGTTCAAACTCCAGGAATCCACAGCTGTTCTGTATTATTACCGTATTTTTCGCTCTATAAGACACACCAGACCACAAGACGCACCTAGTTTTTGGAGGAGGGAAACAAGAAAAGAAAATATTCTGAATCTCAGAAGCCAGAACAGCAAGAGGGATCGCTGCGCAGTGAAAGCAGCAATCCCTCTTGCTGTTCTGGCTTCTGGGATAGCTGCGCAGCCTGCATTCGCTCCATAAGACGCACCCACATTTCCCCTTACTTTTCAGGAGGGAAAAAGTGAGTCTTATAGAGCAAAAAATACGGTATATGTCAAAAAAATCATACTGGTGTCTCCTACCTTTAGGGTGCCAGGAAACCCAAACGCATCTGGATGATGTGGAATAGCAAAACGGATTATTACGTAGGAATAGTGATGTGAAATTGACAGGAGGCTGAATCGATCCTCTGGAAAGCTACTCAGCCTCCATATTTCCTCGCCTTTAGATATTCAAGTGCTTGGCCACACATCCCTTTTGTGAATGAAATGGTTTCTAAATAGCGTCTTTTTTGAACCGGATGATCAGGCGTGTTTTCTGAATTAATTCCAGAAATGTTCTTAGGTGCATCTCTTTGCAAGTATGAGCCAAACATCATGAGTCAATAGGACAATAGTTTATGTTTGTTCATCAATTTAATTTGTTTTCCTGGTGATTTGTTAATCACTCTGTATGACTTATGTGGGTGGCGCTGTGGGTTAAATCACAGAGCCTAGGACTTGCCAATCAGAAGGTTGGCAGTTCTAATCCCTGCAACGGGGTGAGCTCCCGTTGCTCAGTCCCTGCTCCTGCCAACCTAGCGGTTTGAAAGCACGTCAGAGTGCAAGTAGATAAATAGGTACCACTCCTGTGGGAAGGTAAACGGCATTTCTGTGCGCTGCTCTGGTTCGCCAGAAGCGGCTTAGTCCTGCTGGCCACATGACCCGGAAGCTGTATGCCGGCTCCCTCAGCCAATAAAGCAAGATGAGCGCCGCAACCCCAGAGTCAGCCACGACTGGACCTAACGGTCAGGGGTCCCTTTACCTTTACCTTTATTATGTTCTCTAACATGTTATTCTTAGTTACAGATTCTGTAACTTAGTTACAGTATCTGAAGAAGTGTGCATGCACACGAAAGCTCATACCAAGAACTGACTTAGTTGGTCTTTAAGGTGCTACTGGAAGGAATTTGTTATGTTATTCTTATTTATTGTTTGTAAGCTGGTCTGGGGTTCATTTGACTGAAAAGCAGCATGGAACGATAAGAAATCAAATCCAAATCAAAGTAGCGGTTGATGGTTTTAGAAATTAACATGTAATTAAAGCCAAGGAACCATGTTACCTTTTCTCTTCTGTAAGATTGGCCCTGCTGCAGCAAGGGATTTTTGTCTGAAATGGTCTATGTTCTTTTATTCTGGTATTTCCCACCTGGAAAACAGACCTTGAGAAGTGAAAAATTTTATGACTTTTAAAATATACAGTGGTACCTCGGGTTAAGAACTTACCGTATTTTTCGCCCCATAGGACGCACCGGCCCATAGGACGCACCAAGTTTTTTGGGGGGGAAATAAAGAGAAAAAAAATTATTTCCCCCCCCCCCAGGCGCTTGTGGGGCCGGCAGCGGGGAGAAGCACTCTTCTCCCCGCCGCCCGCCTGCAGACCAGGTCCGGGGACAGCGGGAAGACGCGCTGCGCCTCCCCGCTGTCCCCGGAGCTTGCGGGGCTGGCGGCCAGGAGAAGCACGCGTCTCCCCGCCGTCAGCCTCCAAACCACATCGGGAGACAGCGGGGTGGCGGCGTTCCGCCTCCCCGCTGTCCCCCGACCTTGTGGGACTGGCGCTGTGGCTTTCCTGAAGCCTGCATTCGCCCCATAGGGCACACACGCATTTCCCCTTCATTTTTGGAGCGGAAAAAGTGCGTCCTATAGGGAGAAAAATACGGTAATTCGTTCCGGAGGTCCGTTCTTAACCTGAAACTGTTCTTAACCTGAAGCACCACTTTAGCTAATGGGGCCTCCCACCGCCGCCACGCCCCGATTTCTGTTCTCATCCTGATGCAAAGTTCTTAACCCAAGGTACTATTTCTGGGTTAGCGGAGTCTGTAACCTGAAGTGTATGTAACCTGAAGCGTCTGTAACCCGAGGTACCACTGTATATATATTTGTCAGGTGCACCCTAAATATAGTTCCACAAAAAACCGCACACTAAAATTCCTACACGGTTAACCTGATTTCTGCTTTTAACATTTTAAACAGGGTTTTTATGGTATGCACCAGTTGCTGTAAACTGCTCTGGTTTTTTTAAAAAATGAATTAGCTTATGTAGGCTAACCACTATTAATGAAACTTAAGTTAGGCATGTTCATTCATTTACACGTGTCTGCTTTTGGACTAAACCCTGCTCGGATACAGCCCAAGTCTTAGGACACGTGTCACTATAACCCTTGATAAAAAGATGCCATAATAGGTCATGGGTAGGCAAACTAAGGCCCGGGGGCCGGATCCGACCCAATCGCCTTCTCAATCCGGCCCGCGGACGGTCTGGGAATCAGCATGTTTTTATATGAGTAGAATGTGTTCTTTTATTTAAAATGCATCTCTGGGTTATTTGTGGGGCATAGGAATTCGTTCATATTTTTTCCCCCAAAATATAGTCCGGCCCCCCACAGGGTCTGAGAGAGAGTGGACCAGCCCCCTGCTGAAAAAGTTTGCTGACCCCTGCAAGTGATTTATGTTTTTATAATAATGATAATGTACAAGTAAGCATAATTTCTTAAAAAGCACAGCAAAAGTTGCCTCAAACTTAACTACAAAGTACAAGGGAGGCTGCAGACTGGATCAAGACTGGCCCTTTTAAGTCTGCAAAGCTCCTTTGCTTCCATGAACCCCAAACATGCCCCTAGTTCTGAACACTGGAGACCTGCTTCAGTAGAACTCCCCTTTTCCCAGCGGAAGTCAGCCGGCTGCCACAACCGTCAGCCAAACCGCAAAAGTGCCTTTACACCCACCCCACTGAAGACACTATTCTGTGTGCCATTTTTTTAATTGATGGGATTTTTCAAGATGCAGAAAAAATATGTGCAGTCAGGAAAGAAGAGAGCGGACCCAGACTATGGAGGCAGCAATCCGTCCTGGGCTCTGTGCAACACAGATGTGTCAAGAGAGGGAGCTATGTGTCGTGTGGGTTTTTTTAAGGTTGTAAGGCTGGGGGTAATGGGTTTCACCGCGCTCAACTCTTGTGTTTGATTGCAGTCACTACATTTACCATTTTTAACTCTCTGAAAAGTGACTGTGCTGTTTAAGCTTAAAGACTGGAAGAAAGTAAATATTGCGATTTAAGCTTAAAGACCGTAATTGCTGGGGGGGAGTAAATAAATCAGCTGTTCCTATTACTGTACACGGCGTGTGTTTTGATGTTTTTTTCTTTTCTTTTCAGTTTCCAAAGTGTCTTTTATACTTTAGCATTCCGAAGATAAGCAGGGCAGCGGAGACTGAGGACCAACCACGTGGATGAATTGTGAATTGAACTGTGCATTGAACAGGGTCCGAACTGGTTCCCTTTTCGGAACGGGTGAACGTGAAGCAATTCCTCTTTAAAATGAACTTTCCATATGCTCTTCACGGATCAAGTGCTCAGAAACTTTTAGCCCTTTCCCCAGCGTGGACAGACCTTTCCTTCCACGCTAGAGAGTGTCGCACAGATTATTACAGCAACGAGCTGCCAAGACTTCTCAAAAACTACCACTCAGTCAGTCACAACCTTCTTTTTTTAAAAAAGAAAAACTTCTCCAGTCCCAACATTGGTTCAATTTTTTTTCTTTTTTTACTCCTCCTGGGATTATTATTATTATACTTCAAATCCATTCTCAAACGCACAGAATCCTCTGGCCGGGGAGAGAAACATCACTGACAAAGAAACAAGAGGGAGGGGGGACGAGGGAGGGGGCTCGGCGCTCCCCCACCCAAAAAATCTATGTAGTGCAAAAACAGGAAAGGGGGCTTGGAGAGACCCCGAGGAAAGAAGGGCGCAAAAGGAGAAGAAACTTCCCTCCCACCCTCCGGTTCTTCGGAAGAGCACCAATTCATTCCCAAATGCGATCAGATGACAAGCAGATCTGCACATTGCTTTCCCCCCCGCTTAGAAAGTCATTGCAAGTTCTTGAAAATATGCCCGGTGTGTTTCGCGGGGTGGATATTTATTGCAGAGGTGCCTTCGGCTTCCTCAGACATTTCCCAGCTGCTACCCACAGGGACAGCAGGTATTAAACCACTGGGGGTTAAGGACTCATCGATTCTTGAGCCTTCCCCAAAATGTGACAGTCGCAGCGGTTGCTGCATAGGAGAAGTCGGGCGGCGGCGAGAAACCTCCGCAGCAAAAGCTCCACAGAGCGAAACCGACAAAGCGCAACAGCCTTGAGGTGAGCGGGGGGGGGGGGGCGTCGAGGCAGCAGCAACGGGCAGGTCGCCTCTCCGCCTCTCTCGCGGGGACGTTTGTCGGGACGACATAAAAAAAGGGGCCTGGACACAAACAGCAACAGCAGCAACAGCGACAACACCAGGCGTGGAAATTAAGAAGAGTGATAAAATTATAATAATAACAACAATAATTATGGTAATATAATATAGATATATGGATATAGGGAGAGGCTCTCTTTCTCCTCTGCTAGGTTTCGTCTCAAAGACGGAGTCTGGCCGGCGGGCGCTCAGGGCCCACCGCCAGCCAAGCTCATTGCACACACCCCTGGGGGGCTCGGTTGTCGTTCTGTGTTCTCGCCGCAGCGGAACGGGGCAAGTGGCAAGATTCCCCCTTTGGTCGGGCTGATTGTTTAGGCGAGTCTTTAGCTGCTGTGGGCGGGTGAAAGTGCTATCCCACTCTCCTCTCTCTCTCCCTCCTCCCCGCCCCCCGCCCCGTGCGAGGGGAGGGCCCCCCTCGCCTACGGAGGGCGACTCCTGGCTCATACAGTCGTCTCGTCGGCCTTCTTCTTCAGGAGCTTGGCGGAGAGCAGCGAGTGCGAGACAGGGTGCGGGTTCCTCGAGTCCGGGATCATCAGGCGGACTTTCTGATTGGTCCTTCGCCACTCGGAGTACAGCTGGCAATGGTAGCGGAATGAAACCTGGCCAGCAGGGTGGGAGGGGGGTCACAAGCGGGGTGGGGAAGGAGAGCAAGAATAATCAGGGTTAGGTTTGGAAGTGCCCAAGGTAAAGATAAAGGGAGCCCTGACCATTAGGTCCAGTTGTGGCCGACTCTGGGATTGCGGTGCTCATCTCGCTTTATTGGCCGAGGCAGCCGGAGTACAGCTTCCAGGTCATGTGGCCAGCAGGACTAAGCCGCTTCTGGCAAACCTGAGCAGCACACGGAAACGCTGTTTACCTTCCCGCCGGAGCGGTACCTATTTATCTACTTGCACTTTGATGTGCTTTCAAACTGCTAGGTTGGCAGGAGTTGGGACCGAGCAATGGGAGCTCACCCTGTCATTGCGGAGATTCGAACCGCCGACCTTCTGATCAGCAAGTCCTAGGCTCTGTGGTTTAACCCCCTGTGCCACCCACATCCCTATCACTGACCCATAACCTGCCCACAATAATAGTAAGGAGGAGGAGTAGACAAATTTAGTGTAAGAAGAACCCCGAGAAGGAAAGCGGGCGTGACCACTCACCAGTGTCCAGAGGACATAGATGGTAAAAAGTGCTATGGTCAGGGCAATCAGGCCGATGGCCTCCAGGCGGCTATTGAACTGCAGGTGGTCTTGGGCACCGCGGAGGCAAAGCCAGCCGGAGATGGCAGCCAGCGGGGTGATGAAAAGGAAACACACCATGTCGCAGAACAGCGTCCGTTTCTCGTTGCGTGGGCCGGGGTCCTTCAGCCACTGGAGAGAAGGAAGGAAGCGACAGAGGGGGATTAATTTGTCAGAATGAAGGGGAAAGAATCGCACGCTGAAAATGCTGTCTATGAGAATAAAAGAAAATCATTGTAAATTAGTTTGGAGATGGTATTTAACGCCAGTCAGATTAAATAAAAACAAGAACGCTGATGGAGCTGAAAGCTCTGTCTGTTGTTTGAGAACTCTCAGAGCCACCTTGTTAGTCCCAAACAAGTTTTATCTGCCGGGAGTAAAGAGGGTGCCTGAGCCTAAATCGAGAGCAAGCAACTGCCTGCGTTCTTGCTGTCCAGCAACACGCTGGAAATGATTTTGAAATCAAATAAACAAGGAATATTCGGTGTTATGTTGGAGGGGATGCCGGGAAGCAGGGAATTATGTTCACATGTGGTGGGGGTGTAAATATGTACATTTGGAGAGGGGGCAAAGGGTGCTTAAGGAGATAACAGAAATCACTGACCGACAGTCCAGAGGTAGCATTATTATCTATGAAGGAGTTGCTCACAAATTTATTTGACAGCTGCCATTTGTGAGCTTCCAAGTACAGCGGTGCCTCGCAAGACGAAAATAATCCGTTCCGCGAGTCTCTTCGTCTAGCGGTTTTTTTGTCTTGCGAAGCATCCCTATTAGTGGCTTAGCGGATTAGCGCTATTAGCGGCTTAGCGGCTATTAGCGGCTTAGCGGTTATTAGCGGCTTAGAAAAAGGGGGGGAGGGGAAAAACTTGCAAGACTCGCAGGACGTTTTCGTCTTGCGAAGCAAGCCCATAGGGAAATTCGTCTTGCGAAGCGCCTCGAAAAACGGAAAACCCTTTCGTCTAGCGGGTTTTTCGTCTTGCGAGGCATTCTCTTGCGGGGCACCACTGTATGTGTATCTGCCTATCCTATCGGTGTTTCTCATCAACTACCAGCAAGGGAAGACTGCTCCCACCATGGGCTGAGATAACCCCAGCCGCCCAGTCCCACTCCCTTGCCTCAGAGGACCTTAGAGAGAACCTCCGATCTGCAGAGGGCAGGGAGCGCTGCCTGATCTATTCCGGTTCCACGGAGAGATCATGCCTTCCTGTTCCTTTTATAACACCTGAGCACAATTTCATTTTGAGAATCTTTTGCAAGGCACCGCCCAGGGACAAAGCAGAATGCAAGTGTTCCAAAGAAACAGATTTGTCGTTCTCTTTCCCACTCAAAACCTCTAGCCTGGAGATCGTGCCCTGCGGCAAGCGAGGGAGGCGCAACCCACCTCAATCAGGGGCCTGGGCCGCCGTTCCACGACAAACTCGGTGTGGCACAGTTCGCAGTAGCTCGTGTTCGAGGAGGAAAGCCACTTCTCCAGGCAGCTCTTGTGGACGGTCCCCAAGGTGCCCGTGCAGTCGCAGGGCGAGAGCAGGCCTTCTCCGCTTCCGCCTTCGTGGCAGATTCGACAGATTGGGCCATCGCTGCAAGGAGAAGGCAAAAGAGAAGGGGGCTTCAGCCACTTTCAGAAGACCAGGGTGGGGAAAGTGTGTGGTGCCTCGCAAGATGAAAAGAATCCATTCCGCGAGTCTCTTCGTCTTGCGGTTTTTTCGTCTTGCGAAGCAACCCGCTTAGCGGATTAGCGCTATTAGCGGCTTAGCGGCAAAGCAGCAAAGCGGCTATTAGCGGCTTAGAAAAAGGGGGGGAAGCGAAAAAAATCACAAGACTCGCAAGATGTTTTCGTCTTGCGAAGCAAGCCCATAGGGAAATTCATCTTGCGAAGCACTTCGAAAAACGGAAAACCCTTTCGTCTAGCAGGTTTTTCGTCTTGCGAGGCATTCGTCTTGTGGGGCACCACTGTATGGGCAAGCTATCTGGAAGAAAAATTGTATTTCAAGGAGTTAAGTGATCTGACATGGTTATCCTTCCTGCCTCTGTTCCGGTTAGGCTCATTCTACTCGTGTGTAGGACTCTGGCAGAGACACATGCCCGACTGGCATGTTCTCTCCCTCCTGGTCGATCGTTCGGGAGCTTCAAAAGCTTTCTTCAGCCCAAACATCACAGCGGGTGATACCTAGAGGCATCAGAACACTTACGATCCTGCAGTATTGGCAGTTTGCGTAACAGAACTCAGTAGCACAGCATTTTGGCTAATCTACTTTTATTTACATATAATACACTCGGAGCATTCCGACTTAGCTCTTTCCTCTTTCTCATCAGACAGCAAAGAGAAAAGGAACAAAGGACAATAGTCCCACTTCACAGAACACAGTAATACCAAAACATCCTGTCTCCGTCACTTCGCACACTGTGCAATGAAAACAGACACTGTCATGTGATAGACAACAATCCCATGACTGCAAACACGGAGCAAAAATCCTAACAGTTCCTTCCGCCTCCCCTTGTCTCTTGTTAAGTTCTTTGATGGCATGGAGAACAGCCTTTATTGTCCTAATCAGTTGGGAGGCAGTGATAGTGCTGGGTACCTTCTTGATGTTGAACGCTGTTTTGAAACAGTGAGGAATTGGGAATGGGTGGCCAATGAATGATCAGCACATAGCCAGTCAGACAAGCCAAACAGCCTACTAACTATAAATCGGATGGTTGTGGGCAGAGTTTTTGAGAAGCTCATGCACGGACTGATCTACCACGGGGCCGTGCAAACTGAGGCTGCCTGGGGGACTCACTTTGCCGTTTCTTGAGGGCTTGCAAGTGGCAGATTGAAGTGCTTGCTTGGTATGTATATACTGCTTGCTGTTTAGAATAAAACCTTTCATCTGGCGTTTTGTATTACTTCTGAATCTCATTTTGAAAGAACCAACTTGCATTTGGCAAGACAAAGGCCTGATGTCTTTGATGGCTGCGACCCGATAACACCTCTGCTGCCTTTCAGGTTTCTAGGACCGTTGTATCTGCTAACCAAAAAAGATTCTGAACTTGTGCACGATGGAGAATTTCCATCATGAAGAGCCATCATCATACAGTATGGTGCAGTGGTTAAGAGCGGTGGACTCGTAATCTGGGGAACTGGGTTCGATTCCCCGCTCCTCCACCTTCAGCTGCTGGGTGACCTTGGGCCAGTCACACTTCTCTGAAGTCTCTCAGCCCCACTCACCTCACAGAGTGTTTGTTGTGGGGGAGGAAGGAAAAGGAGAATGTTAGCTGCTTTGAGACTCCTTCGGGTAGTGATAAAGCGGGATATCAAATCCAAACTCTTCTTCCGGCCAAGGGGTTAATTGGCCATTTCTCCAAGACCACACCCACCTGTCAATCAACTCAAGTCGCCGTGTGACGTTGGATGATGATGGACATGTGGTGGGGCTCAAATCTATGCTGGCTGCGACCCCCAGTTCCCCACAGAGACCTGGCACACAGCTGAAACAGCAGGATAACGCCTACTCAACAGCTGGTGAGCAGACCCCAGAGAGTTTAGGATTTAACTCTCCTCCCACCAGCTGATGACAGAGTTCAATCCTGCTGGGTGCTGCTCTGGCAATACAGTGGTACCTCGGGTTAAGTACTTAATTTGTCCCGGAGGTCCGTACTTAACCTGAAACTGTTCTTAACCTGAAGCACCACTTTAGCTAATGGGGCCTCCTGCTGCTGCCGTGCCGCCGAAGCCCGCTTTCTGTTCTCATCCTGAAGCAAAGTTCTTAACCTGAAGCACTATTTCTGGGTTAGCGGAGTCTTTAACCTGAAGCATACGTAACCTGAAGCGAATGTAACCTGAGGTACCATGGACTGCAAGAAGATCAAACCTATCCATTCTGAAGGAAATCAGCCCTGAGTGCTCACTGGAAGGACATATCCTGAAGCTGTGGCTCCAAGACTTTGGCCACCTCATGAGAAGAGAAGACTCCCTGGAAAAGACCCTGATGCTGGGAAAGATGGAGGGCACAAGGAGAAGGGGACGACAGAGGACAAGATGGTGGGACAGTATTCTCGAAACTACCAGCATGAGTTTGACCAAATTGCGGGAGGCAGTGGAAGACAGGAGTGCCTGGCGTGCTCTGGTCCAGGGGGTCATGAAGAGTCGGACACGACTAAGCGACTAAACAACAGCAACAAGTTGCTTTGGGAGACGATAATCAAGCATAGCCCAGTTCTGTGAAGCTTGGAGGTGGGATGTGAGGCATCTGGGCTTTAGCAGTGCAGTGGTACCTTGGGTTAAGAACTTAATTAATTCTGGAGGTCCGTTCTTAACCTGAAACTGTTCTTAACCTGAAGCACCACTTTAGCTAATGGGGCCTTCTGCTGCTGTCGTGCCGCCAGAGCCCGATTTCTGTTCTCATCCTGAAGCAAAGTTCTTAACCTGAAGCACTATTTCTGGGTTAGCGGAGTCTTTAACCTAAAGCATATGTAACCTGAAGCGAATGTAACCTGAGGTACCACTGTATGTAGGGAGCGCCCCCCCCCCGGTCAACTTGGACAGATGGGCAGTCCTGCTCACCAATCAATCACCAGAAATCCTTGTGACATCAGATGATTGGCAGACGGGCGCCCCCGTCCACCAGTTAAAGTTGGCCTGCAGGGGCAGCGAGATAAAGATCCGGCCTGCCAGGCCAAAAACACCCCCTTCCCTGATTGACAGCCTTGAAGAGGCTTGCTTTTTCTCAGCCCTCGTACGAAGACCGAGGGCGCGGACAGGAGCAGGTGGGAAGGACGACTGTGTCTGCCTGCATCTTTCCATCCTGTGAAAACAAATGCATTCCGCTTTGTGTGTTCTACCTGAGAATGTGAGATAAATTCCAGCAGGCAGCAGCCGAAGCATCACAAAGGGTGTCTGCAGAGATTGTGTGCAGGGGGCGAATGAGTCGGACTAAGAAGAAGAAGAAGAAGAGTTTGGATTTGATATCCCGCCTTTCACTCCCTTTAAGGAGTCTCAAAGCGGCTAACATTCTCCTTTCCCTTCCTTCCCCACAACAAACACTCTGTGAGGTGAGTGGGGCTGAGAGACTTCAGAGAAGTGTGACTGGCCCAAGATCACCCAGCAGCTGCATGTGGAGGAGCGGAGACGCGAACCCGGTTCCCCAGGATTACGAGACTACCGCTCTTAACAGGAAAGAGCCACAGATAAGTCGCTCCAGCAGAGGAAGAAACACAGGAAGTTGCCTTCTGCAGAGTCAGACCTTTGGTCTGTCTAGCTACACTGTAGCTCGCCCCGCAGGGTTCTAGACAGTGAGATTCTCCCCACCGTACGTGGAGACGCTGGAAACTCAACCCAATTGCTTCTGAACGCAACGTCCGAGTTGCATCCTTTCTTTCTCAAGGGATTTATGCTAGAAATTCCCCAGTCGCCAGGCATGTTCTGCCCCTGGCGCAGGTCCGATCGTGACCACGCAGAGATCTCTGAGTGCCAGGCTGGCAGCTGACATCTCTATCTGGCTGGCCCCTCCAGCTTACTTAAGCAGGTCAGCAGAAGGGTTTGTTTACTAGAGCACTTCGGCTATGGGGCAGCTCTTTAGATTGAGTGGGTAAATAAGTTGGGGGGGGGAAGCAAAATGTCCCTTAGAGAAGGATCTGAAACATTTCCCTTTAAGCTTGATTTTGTTTTATTCTGTGTTGTTTTACTTGATATTTTAAACTGCTTTGAGACTGTTTCTTTAAAATACAAAGCGGTATAGGTAAAGGGTAAAGGGACCCCTGACCATTGGGTCCAGTCGCAGATGACTCTGGGGTTGTGGTGCTCATCTCGCTTTATGGGCCGAGGGAGCCGGCGTACAGCTTCCGGGTCATGTGGCCAGCAGGACTAAGCCGCTTCTGGCGAACCAGAGCAGCGCACGGAAACGCTGTTTACCTTCCCACCGGAGCGCTACCTATTTATCTACTTGCACTTCATGCTTTTGAACTGCTAGGTTGGCAGGGGCAGGGACCAGGCAACGGGAGCTCACCCCGTCATTGCGGGGATTCGAACCACCAACCTTCTGATCGGCAAGCCCTAGGCTATGTGGTTTAACCCACAGCGCCACCCGCATCCCTTACAAAGCGGTATAGAAATGAAATTAATTCTTCTTCTTCACTTGGGGGAAAATGGTACCTAGACATTCCATTGTGGCAACCGCAACCTAGGTTTAAGGTGGCATTTGGCGGTTAGGTAATATATCTGAGTTCCTAACACTGCTCAAACTACGTAGGATTCCAGTCCTCTGAATAAAAGTCTGTTTTAAGTGGGTAACACAGGAGGAGGCACAGACTTGCGTATCATTATGTTTTTGCAGATGTCCTTCCAACTCTGAACCTCCCTATCCCCCCAGCCATCACTAAAAGGCTTTCTGCTTCTTTGACTCTAAACTGAACTCGGCCCTTCAGGGTCAAAGGACGCCCCTCTTGCCGGCTAACCAGGCTCACATCCTCGGCCTCACCTCTGCGTCCCCAGGGCTTTGATGACAGTCGAGAGCAGCCGTCCGTCCTTGGCCGTGACTTGGGTGACGTACTGAGGACGCCCAAAGTCGGAATCTTCCACCGACTTGGACAATGCGGCGCTGCCTGGACAGTCACACAGCGAGCCCGGGAGGTGGCAGCAGTCGCCCGTTGTCATGGCAACCGAGGATGCGATGGCATCAGCAGCCGGAGAGCAGAATCATGGTAGGCCTGAGGAAGAGACAGAAAGGGCTGGTCAAAGTCGGGCCCGATACAAACTCACGGCTTGTCGCTTTGCTGCTCAATTGGCAATTTTCTGTTTTACAATCAAAAGGACCCAATTTTACATCCTTAAGATATCAATCGTATACAGTGGTGCCCCGCAAGACGGAAAACCCGCTAGACTAAAGGGTTTTCCGTTTTGGAGGCGCTTCGCAAAACGAATTTCCCTATGGGCTTGCTTCGCAAGACGAAAATGTCTTGCGAGTTCCTGCGGGGTTTTTTCCCCTTTCCCCCCCTTTTTCTAAGCAGCTAAGTCGCTTATCAGCTGATCTGCTAAGCTGATAAGCCGCTAAAAGCCGCTAAAAGTCGCTAAACCGCTAATAGCGCTAATCCGCTAAGCTGTCAATGGGCTTGCTTTGCAAGACGAAAAAACCGCTATACGAAGAGACTCATGGAACGGATTAATTTCGTCTTGCGAGGCACCACTGTAGTTAAAGCCATGGTTTTCCCAGTAGTGATGTATGGAAGTGAGAGCTGGACCATCAAGAAGGTTGATCGACGCATAATTTATGCTTTTGAATTCTGGTGCTGGAGGAGACTCTTGAGAGTCCCATGGACTGCAAGAAGATCAAACCTCTCCATTCTGAAGGAAATCAGCCCTGAGTGCTCACTGGAAGGACAGATCCTGAAGCTGAGGCTCCAATACTTCGGCCACCTCATGAGAAGAGACTCACGCCCTGGAAAAGACCCTGATGTTGGGAAAGATGGAGGGCACAAGGAGAAGGGGACGGCAGAGGACGAGATGGTGGGACAGTGTTCTTGAAGCTACCAGCATAAGTTTGACCAAACTGCGGGAGGCAGTGGAAGACAGGAGGGCCTGGCGTGCTCTGGTTCAGGGGGTCACGAAGAGTCGGACACGACAAAACGACTCAACAACAAGAAGATATCAATGACTTCTCTTCTTCTCTTTCCATGGTTCATTTTACATATCATAAATCCCTGCATATTTTACAAAAACTAAACCGTTCAGTATTCAATTATTACATCCATCAAAGCTTATTTACACTGTTGAATTTATCTGAATGCTGCCAGCTTTTTCAGCTGTATATATATATTTCCTATATATTCAATAAACATTTCCCAGTCTTCTCTAAATGTATGTTCTTCTTGTTCTCTTATTCTATCTGTTAAGTCTGCAAGCTGCACATATTCTGTCAACTTAAGTTGCCATTCTTCTCTGATTGGGACCTCGCTCGTTTTCCATTTGGGGACCAACGAAACATGGGCCACAGTAGTAGCATACATTTTTTGACCCCTGGGAATTTGAGTCTGAATTATGCCCAACAGAAGAGACTGGTTTTGGGAGGGAAAGTACTTTTAAACATTTTTTCTCAATTCATTATGGATCATTTCCCAGTACTCTTTTACCCTTTTACAGGTCCGCCACATATGATAGAACATTCCCTCAACCTCTTTGCATCTCCAGCACTAATCTGATTTAGTCTTATACATCTCAGCACGCCTACTCAGAGTTAAATACCATCTGTGAATCATCCCTGCTGCGATTAGTTACAACTGAGTGTAAAATAGCAGCGTTAAAGGTCAGGAGCAGGCATAAGCAAACCTGGCCTACCACATGTTTTGGGACTACAACTCCCATCATCACTCGCTAACAGGTCCATTGGTCAGGGATGATGCGGGGCACCACTGTAACACGGTCCATCTAATCACAATGCAGTCAGGTCAGCTGGGAGGACGCCTGGGGGCCAGAGGTTGAGACGCTCTGTGGATGGGTCATCCAGGTGAGAAAAGGAGACTTTCTTCAGCTTCCGTGTCTCATTCATCAAGGCAAAATGGAGAAAGAGAGACACTGGCAATCTCAAAATGACGAATGACCATAAGTGAGGCCTGTATAAACTATCAAAAAGAATCATAGAGCTGAAAGGAAGGATAACAGTGGTACCTTGGTTTTCGAACAGAATGTGTTCCATGAGTCCGTTTGACTCCTGGAACCATTCAAAAACCAAAGCGCGGCTTCCGATTGGCAGCAGGAGAACACTCACTTCCGGGTTTCGATCGTTCGGGAACTGATTTGTTCGGGAGCCAATGCATTTGGCTTCCAAGGTACGACTGTACAGTCATACCTCATGTTACGTTTGCTTCATGTTCATTTTTTCAGATTGCGTCCAGCGGTGACCCGGAAGTACCAGAAAGGGTTACTTCCGGGTTTCGCCTCTCGTGCATGCGCTTCAGGTTACACACCTTTCATGTTGTGAACGGGCCTCCGGAACGGATCCCGTTCGCAACCAGAGGTACCACCATACAAGGATATGCAGAGCTCTGTCCTTTTTAGGGATCGAACCTGCAGCCTTGGCGTTATCGGCACCATGCTCTAATGTCTAACCAACCGAGCTATCCAAGCATGTCAAGGGAAATCACACGCATCCTATTCTGCATTTGCGCAGGCCCTAGATTCTCACAAACATGACATATTAGCAACAACACGGTTTCGAAGAAGGTGAAGGAATGCAATGTGTGTGTGGCGCAGGGGAGGAGACGGACAACGTACTCAGCAGGCTTTGTATTTATGTCTTAGTTAATTAAAGAACAAAAAGGCGGGGGAACATCTCCCAAGAGGATCCCCATTGTTCAAGAAATGCGTGTGTCCTGCATCGGTCAGCAAATGTCCAGGAAGGAAGGACTGTTCCTGGAAAAATGAGCTGCCTTTGTGGTCTTCATCATTCTGAAAAGCAGCCGCTTGGATAATAAAACAGGGAACAGCTCCTCCCTTTTCATTTGGTTGATTTCTAAAAACCCGACCCAAGGAAGGCAACATCCCTTAAAACTTGGCCAGCGTGAAACTGGTCCCACAACCAGCTGAGCACAAGCTCTTCTCAGAAGTGAGGGAGAACAACTTTGCCTATGCATTCTCAAAACACACACCCCAAAATCATCTTTTCCTCTTAAGATGTGTGCTGCACAGCCCCAAGGGAAAAGCAACAAAGAATACAGTGATGCCCCGCAAGACGAACGCCTCGCAAGACGGAAAACCCGCTAGACTAAAGGGTTTTCCGTTTTGGAGGCGCTTCGCAAAACGAATTTCCCTATGGGCTTGCTTCGCAAGACAAAATGTCTTGCGAGTTTTTCCGACTTTTTTTTCCTTTCCCCCCCTTTTTCTAAGCCGCTAAGCCGCTTATCAGCTGATCCGCTAAGCCGCTAATAGCGCTAATCCGCTAAGGCGTCAATGGGCTTGCTTCGCAAGACGAAAAAACCGCTAGACGAAGAGAATCGCGGAACGGATTCTTTTCGTCTTGCAAGGCACCACTGTATTGTGGCACCTTAAGGACTTTTACCAGTTTATTGTGCCATGGACTTCTGTAGACCGCAGGCTACTTCAGCAAGGGTTATCCTAAAGTAGCGGGTATGGGGGGGGTGGAACTGTGAATTATGTAGCATATCCTTCCAATGCTAATAGCAGCTTCAAAGGAGCTGGTTGCACAGCAAGGGAGTAAAGGGTTAACTCCCACCCTACACTTCTGCCTGCTCCAATCCAGTTAATTTTCAGCATCCGCTTTCCATTGGGTCCTATTCATATTTTTAAAAAAAAAAAAACAAAACATGCATTTTAAGAATACTTGGGTCTGTAAACATAATTAAGCTTTCCCACAAATTCCACTGAGCTTCATGACGGGAGTGGAGATTCGAACCCCGATCTCCCAGGCCCTCGTCCGTCACTCTAACCATTACGCTACACTGCCCTTTAGCGTCCTTCCGCTATGGGACAAGCTCTATAAATTAAGCAATAGGTAAAAAAATAATACGGGGAAAGCGAAATGTCACTTAGAGAAGTATCTGAAATATTTTCCCGGAAGCTTGGATTCATCTCATTCTGGGTTGTTTTATTTGATGCGCCAATGGGCTGTTAACAGCTTTGAGATATGCCCGTGCCCCCCTCTTTAAAATACAACATGGTATAGACTAGAAATTAAAAATAATAACCGCCACAACACACCCCATTTTGGGGGAAATGGCACCTAATTGTGGCAACTGTAGGTTTAAGGTGCCGTTCAGCGATCAGCTTATATATCTGAGTTCCTAATGCTTCTGCCATCTTCAAGTCACCCGGACACCTGCAATCCGCCTTTCTACCCTCACTCGGGTCTTTGCTTTGCAGCCTGCACTGGAGAAATCCCAGGTTCCTGGCTATTCCTGGAACCACGGCAGTGGCGTAGCGTGGGGGGGGTGTAGGGGGGGGCCGGCCGCACCGGGTGCAACATCTGGGGGTTAGGGTTAGGGGGCGCAAATTACTTGCCTTGCACCAGGTGCTGACAACCCACGCTACGCCACTGAACCACGGCAAAGGCAGGGGGTGCCTACTGGTTCCAAAACGTTTTCCACCTCATCGTTTTAAACATGCAAAATCCAGAACGCTTCTCCTGCCCCCCCCCCTCTCTCTCTCAGGCCATTCCCTCGCCAGCACACAAAAATGGCATGGGGCAAAGGTCCCCAAATGCAGATCTGTTGTCGCCGCCTGGTGAAGTCGCCCGCAGCAATGAGGAGGTGGTTAACTGGACTGTTTCAAATGCCTGGAAGAGCCCATGCACAAAGCAAACCCAACTCTCAGGCGAGAAGGGGCTGGCTCTTGCAGTATTTAAAGGTAAAGGGACCCCAGACCATTAGGTCCAGTCGTGGCCGACTCTGGGGATGTGGCGCTCATCTCGCTTTATTGGAACAGCTTCCGGGTCATGTGGCCAGCAGGACTAAGCCGCTTCTGGCGAACCAAAGCAGCGCATGGAAACGCCGTTTACCTTCCCGCCGGAGCGGTACCTATTTATCTACTTGCACTTTGACATGTTTTCAAACTGCTAGGTTGGCAGGAGCAGGGACCGAGCAACGGGAGCTCACCCCATCATGGGGATTCGAACCGCCAACCTTCTGATCGGTAAGTCCTAGGCTCTGTGGTTTAACCCACAGCGCCACCTGCGTCCCCTTGCAGTATTTAGAGAACTCCAATTCTCACTGCCATGGATAAAAACTAACCGATAGCAGAATTAACGTCTTAGGGACATTTTGGTCATAAAAAGCTGTTGAGGAACAGCTAGGGAAAGATCTTTTCACTGCACAAATAGGGCTGCCGTACGTGCATATCAGAAGTATTTATTCTGTTTGCTGAATTTCCGGGAAAATAGCTAAGAAACATGCAGGGGGGAGGGGCTAAACAACTTTTATGTCCGGATTTTCACCTCTTGAAATATGGCAACTCTAAATTACAGTCATATCCTCCTTACAGTTCAGCCACAGCACACATCTAAAGGATGGTTGTAGCACTTTAACTTTAACAACGGCTTTTCCCAAATAATTCTGAGAACTGTAGTTACAATTCCCAAAGTTCCTGGGAAGAGGGCCTGCTAAACCACTCTAGGAATTGTAGCTCTGTGAGAGGACAGGGGGAGGGGGGGGGCGGTTTCTTTCCTAACCACTCTCAGCATCCTTAACAAACTACAGTTCCCAGGGTTCTTTAGGGAGAAGCCACGGCTGTTAAAAGTGCTACTTAGCATTTCCACGGGTGGCGCTGTGGGTTAAACCACAGAGCCTAGGGCTTGCCGATCAGAAGGTGGGCAGTTCGAATCCCCGCAATGACGGGGTGAGCTCCCATTGCTCAGTCCCTGCTCCTGCCAACCTAGCAGTTCAAAAGCACGTCAAAGTGCAAGTAGATAAATAGGTACCGCTCCGGCAGGAAGGTAAACGGCGTTTCCGTGCACTGCTCTGGTTCGCCAGAAGCGGCTTAGTCCTGCTGACCACATGATTCGGAAGCTGTACGCCGGCTCCCTCAGCCAGTAAAGTGAGATGAGCACCACAATCGCAGAGTCGGCCACGACTGGACCTAATGCTCAGGGGTCCCTTTACCTTTACCAGTGCTCAACCACCAACTGTTGAATTGCCTGGACCTTTCCTGTTATGGGTGACGAGTTCACTGGCTGGTCTTTCCCTCCCCCCTTTTTTTCAAGATGCAGGGACCTCCTTTCGGTTGGTAAGATCCTTTCAACAGTGGGAGGGTCTCCCTGGGGGTGTGGTGGTCTCCAGTGGCGTAGCGTGGGGGGTGCAGGGGGGGCTGGCCACACCGGGCGCAACATCGGGGGGGGGGGGCGCTCGCCGCGTCCGGAGTCGCCAAAGAGCCTCGGGCGCAGGCTGTAGCAGAGCCCCATGTCTCGCGGAACCGACGAGCTGTGCGCGCGTCCGGGCTGAAGGCATGCGGCAGGCAGCGGCTCTCAGCGCTCGCCGCGCGTCAGGGCCACGGAGAGCGCGCCAGGCAGCCCCTCCTCACAGCCCCGCCGCTGCCGCCGCCGCTGCAGCTGCGGGGCCATGTTCCATTTTCCTCGCCTCTCTGCCCTCCTCCTCCTCCTCCGGGCAAGCGGCGTCGTTTGGGGGCGGCAGCGCCAGCGGCAACTCACCTCAGATCACCTGACACGGACCCGCCGCCGCTGTGGCTACCTTGCCGTAAATACCCCAGCCCAGGCAGCAGCAAGAAGAAGCTGGCAGTGGCAGCAGGTTAGGGGTTAGGGGCGCAAATTACTTGCCTTGCCCCGGGTTAGGGGGCGCAAATTACTTGCCTTGCCCCAGGTTAGGGGGCGCAAATTACTTGCCTTGCCCCAGGTTAGGGGCGCAAATTACTTGCCTTGCCCCGGGGTAGTGGGCGCAAATTACTTGCCTTGCCCCAGGTTAGGGGCGCAAATTACTTGCCTTGCCCCAGGTTAGGGGGCGCAAATTACTTGCCTTGCCCCAGGTTAGGGGTGCAAATTACTTGCCTTGCCCCGGGTTAGGGGGCGCAAATTACTTGCCTTGCCCCAGGTTAGGGGCGCAAATTACTTGCCTTGCCCTGGGTTAGGGGGCGCAAATTACTTGCTTTGCCCCGGGTTAGGGGGCGCAAATTACTTGCCTTGCCCCGGGTTAGGGGCACAAATTACTTGCCTTGCCCCAGCTTAGGGGGCACAAATTACTTGCCTTGCCCCAGGTTAGGTAAAGGTAAAGGTACCCCTGCCTGTACGGGCCAGTCTTGCCAGACTCTAGGGTTGTGCGCTCATCTCACTCTAGAGGCCGGGAGCCAGCGCTGTCCGCAGACACTTCCGGGTCATGTGGGCAGCGTGACGAGCTGCATCTGGCGAACCAGAGCAGCGCATGGAAACGCCGTTTCCCTTCCCGCCGGAGTGGTACCTATTTATCTACTTGCACTGGCGTGCTTTCGAACTGCTAGGTTGGCAGGAGCAGAGACCGAGCAACGGGAGCTCACCCCGTCATTGCGGGGATTCGAACCGCCGACCTTCTGATCGGCAAGTCCTAGGCTCTGTGGTTTAACGCACAGCGCCACCCGCGTCCCTGCCCGGGGTTAGGGGGCGCCAATTACTTGCCTTGCCCCGGGTGCTGACAACCCACGCTACGCCGCTGGTGGCCTCTCCCTTCTTTTCCCAGCAGAGGAAATCCCTGTCAGGGATGCTTTTAGCTGCGATTCCTTCATGGCAGGGGGGGGGGGGTTGGACTAGATGACCCTCGGGGTCCCTTCCCAGGGAGCCTCCATACCCTTCCCCCTGGGGTGGGGATTTGGGAGCAGGGTTGTGGGTGAGGCCGGCCTGTTTTGAGGCGGGGGTCGGGGAGGGGACCCAGCAAGGCAAAGCCCCTCCAGAGCCCCCCCTCCTGCCCCCTTCCTGGAGCGCCTGTCACTCAAGGCCAAGCCCCGCCCCCTCCTTACCTGCGCCCCGCCCCTTCCGCCAGAGCCCCGCCCTTCCGCCGGCCCGTTCCTTGGCGCCTTCTTCCCCTCAGGGCCCAGGCTCCGGCCGCCCCATCTCCCCAGGCTGGCGGGTGCTGGGGAAGAAGAAGCGCGGAGGGAGGAGGAGGAGGAGGCGGCCGCCTCCGCCTGCCTCTGTCAGCGGCGTCCGCACCTGACTGGAAGCGCCCGGCACGCCCCCTGTCCCCCTCCTCTCAGCCAATCAGCGGGGACGCCCTCGGGAAGCAGCCAATGGCGCGGCCTCGAGCCAAGCGGAGCCCGCCCCCTGCGAGGGGCCGCTGGCGCACGCGCAGTCGCGAGGCGTAACGGTCACGGCCCAGGCGGCCAATCAATCCGCTGCTGCTGTCCGGGGTTGGCGGGGGAAGAAGAGGGAGAGAAGGGGCGGGGCCTCCTACGACGCCCAGCCACGCCTCCTGGTTGGGTCTTCGCCAAACCAAAGGGGAAAGGCGAGAGATTGGCAGACGTTGATTTCAGGTTCCCATTCGAAGAAGGATGCGGTTCCCTCTTTAGGTGGAGAAATACAGAGGGTGAAAAAGACCATCAAAATTGATTAGTTTTTTTCTATCTTTCCGGATTTTCATGACGAATAAAGTTCCTTTAAATAGCACTTTTTAAAAAATCCCAAAAGCAAACATTTAAGTGAAACTTAGCCTGCCCAACTGAGTGGGCATTTAAAAAATAATCATAATGCAAAAAGGACATAAAGGTAAAGGGACCCTTGACTCAAGGGTCCCTTGAGTCAAGGGTCCCTTTACCTTTATGTCCTTTTTGCATTATGATTATTTTCCTTGACCACTAGGTCCAGTCGTGACCGACTCTGGGGTTGCGGCGCTCATCTCGCTTTACTGGCCGAGGGAGCCGGCGTACAGCTTCTGGGTCATGTGGCCAGCATGACTAAGCCGCTTCCGGCAAACCAAAGCAGCGCACGGAAACGCCATTTACCTTCCCGCCGGAGTGGCACCTATTTATCTACTTGCATTTTGACGTGCTTTCGAACTGCTAGGTTGGCAGGAGCTGGGACTGAGTGACGGGAGCTCACCCCGTCGTGGGGATTCAAACCGCCGACCTTCTGATCAGCAAGTCCAAGAGGCTCAGTGGTTTAGACCACAGCGCCACCCACGTCCCTTCACAAAAAGGACATACCGATCTTTTAAAAAATAAACTGATAGCTCCTGCTGCATCTGTAGGAACGGACTGTACTGGCACTTTGGAGGGGAGGGTGGCCAACCCTTGCTCTCCCCCCCCCCCCGCAAACCCCAGGCTGCTGGTCTACTACAATTTCCATAATACGTACTGCTCTCGTTAATGGGACCTGGAGTCCTTCAAAATCTGGAGGCGAGAACATGTCACCCACCCCTTTGGGTATTGTGATAGGAATTTTATGGTCTTAAATAAATGATAATGTTCATAAGTGTACCAACCAAGCACGTACATAGATCAGCACAGGAAGGCCAACCTGGAACCATTTTGATTCCTAAACTGAGCTAATGTTTTCTCTGCAAGGTCAAAGTGGGAAACCTCCCCATTGTCCTTTCCTTCACAAATCCTGTCTTAAGGGTATGTCTGTGTTTGAACAGGGTGTGAGCCTGTGACCTGGCCCAGGAATTAAGTATTTATCAGTACAAAAGACTGGCCAGGCTCCCCAGGCAATCCAATCAAGTAACCTGCCAGACAGGAGATAAACAACAGGAGAAAACAATATTAAAATTTCTGTTTATACCGCCTTTTCTGTGGGGTAGGTGTGATGTATCTGAGGGGTGGTCTTAGGTTACACCCCTTCTGTGATGTATGTATGATGTTTCTGGGGGTGGTCTTGATCTACAGGGGGGCAATTTCAAAAGTCTTTATAAGGCCTTGCGCGCCATTATTCTGGGTTCCTCCTCCTCTCCTGCGTGTGAGGGGAGCACCCTGTTGCAACAGATCAATAAAGATCAAGCTTACTAGCTGCTTTGCTTCTCAATATTCTCTGGTTGGCCTCTGTTATTCTCTCCTACCAATAGGGAACCTACGTAAGGACTCTATATGGGCTCTTGGATACCCCATAAGGGAAAAGGACAATTTTTGTTTACAACAGTATCTTGAGATGCACGCAGGGATCCCGGGAAGAAAACTAGTGATGGACAAAGATGCGATTGCACATTTCAGCTGTGGGGATGCTCGCTCCATGGGCTCAGCGGTGACAGGCCAACATCACCAAACCTCCTCTCCCCTCGACTACCATTGCGGGCAGCCACTCCATCAGGCTGGCCCAGTGGGAGAGGTGGGGAGCAGTAAGGCTCCTCATTTCACCAGCTTTGCTCTGCCAGACACCTCCTGCCCCTGAACTGTGCCAGCTGGGCAGCACAGGAACAGCCATTTAGAAATTGGGTGTTTTGATTTTCCTCTTCCCTCCCTGTAGCGTGTTTGCTTTTGTCTGTAATCCTGCAGTTAGGGACTGTCTTGTTTTAATTTCTTGGTTTGTAAGCTACTCTGGGAGCCTTCTTGGCGAACAAGCAGGGTAAAAAGGTAAAGGACCCCTGACAGTTAAGTCCAGTCGCAGACAACTATGGGGTGGTGGCGCTCATCTCGCTTTACAGGTCGAGGGAACCGGCATTTGTTCGCAGACAGTTTTTCCGGGTCATGTGGCCAGCAGGACTAAGCCGCTTCTGGCGAAACCAGAGCAGCGCACGGAAACGCCGTTTACCTTCCCGCTGGAGCGGTACCTATGTATCTACTTGCACTTTTTGGCATGCTTTTGAACTGCTAGGTTGGCAGGAGCAGGGACCGAGCAACGGGAGCTCACCCCGTCGCGGGGATTCAAACCGCCAACCTTCTGATCAGCAAGTCCTAGGCTCTGTGGTTTAACCCACAGCGCCACCCGCGCCCCCTAAACAAGCAGGGTATAAATGCTCAAAACCAGGATTCCCCAAACTTGGGTCTCCAGCTGTTTTTGGACTACATTTCCCATCACCTGACCACTGGTCCTGCAAGATAAGGATGATGGGAGTTGTAGTCCAGAAACAGCTGGAGACCTACGTTTGGGGAACACTGCTCTGAATAAATAGCAGATAAGCAACTCTTCCTGCTTCCTGCAGAAGTCAGCCGATTGCCACATCATTTTCCAACCATTTCACTCCACAGTAGACATTGTTATGTGCTTTTTTTAAATTGATGAGATTTTTAAATATGCCTATTAAACGTGTAACCCGAATGTCAGGCTTTGAGGGGGAGAGAGCCGACCCAAACCATGGAGGTGGCAGTCCATCCTGGACTCTGTGCAACATGGATGTGTCAGTAGAGGGAGTGAGGTCTGTGGGCGGATTAAAATGATTTTTTTAAAAAATCAATTTTAGTTAAATTGGATTTTTTAAAATATAAATGCTTTTTTAAAAAAAAAAACAATTTTATTTAAATCGGATTTTTTTAAAATTTAAATCAGATTTTTAAAATAAAATGCTTTTGGAGGAAAAATCTTTCTAAATATAGTTTTCTATTTAAGTTACATTATAGTCCAAAGGCTATTCAACAGGAAATAAGGATTTGTTTTTCATGTGTGCTAAAACTCAGTCTAAGTTTTTTTAAAAAAAACAAACAAACAAACCAAAAACGTTTATCCACATCAGTTAATATGCTATAATATTATTTCTTGTTTAAATTGTTATTACGGAAATGATTCCTTTTTCTCCTTCCAATAAAGCACAGCATAAAAGTTGTCCAAATATAAACAGTTAACTTATTAAACCTCACAATAATTTCATAATTATCTGTCTTTGTATTTCTAATAGTATAACCAAATCAGTAATTTTTGATGTAACTGTAAAAACTACTCTGAAAATTTATTATTCCAAAAATGAAACCTTTCTCTGGTTGTAAATATTAAGATTATACCAGCAAGAATGAGTCTTTCTATAAAAAGAAATGATTTAAATCAAGTCTTACTGACTAGTGATTTAAATCGATTTGGTTTAATTCAAATCCACACTGGCACCAGGAGAAACGGGGTTGGAGGCTGACTTCGAAGAAGGGATTTGTGCTCTGGGGGAGCCTGTAACAGCTTGGAGAGCATAGTCAGAGGCAGGCGAAGCTGCAGGACTGGAGAGTGAGGAACAGGTGAAGGAGGAGGCATAGATAGTTCAGGCTGGCGGAGAGCAAAGGGCTTCCAAATCTCCTCCTGCTGCCCCACTGTCTCCCAGGACCAGGAGAGGACTGAAGTGAGAGGAGCAGAAGAAGCAGGTTATACGCAAGCAGAGTCTCTGCCTGCTTGCAAGTGGGGGAGATACATAAGGTAAAGTCGGTGGTGGGGCCAAGTGAGCCAGCTTGCCCTCACGATTAAGGGGGCTGTGGAACGTGATGGGTGGTATTGCCGAAGTTTTTAGTTTTTTCCTGGATGCCCAGCCCCTTTCCACCCCGTCTATTTATTCATTTACCGTATTTTTTGTTCTATAAGACTCACTTTCCCCCTCCTAAAAAGTAAGGGGCAATGTGTGTGCGTCTTGTGGAGCGAATGCAGGCTGCGCAGCTATCCCAGAAGCCAGAACAGCAAGAGGGATTGCTGCTTTCACTGCGCAGCGATCCCTCTTGCTGTTCTGGCTTCTGAGATTCAGAATTTTTTTTTTCTTGTTTTCCTCCTCCAAAAACTAGGTGCGTCTTGTGGTCTGGTATTTTGCCAAATGTGTAAAGATAAATGCACACGTTGAACACGCTTAAGTCACGAGTTACCTGTATACTATTGATGTTTACGACATCCCACGGTAACTCATTCGGTTCAGCGTGCGACGGCAGACTTACAGAAAGTTCTACAATATTTGGTTGTTTAGCCCCCAATCCCTTTTAGCCATCTGTATGATTCCGTTTATGGGACAAGTAAAAAATGACTGAAATAATAAGGTGCCCACTCATTCAATTTCTTTGTTATTTCTTTATTGCCCCCTCAGTAATCATGCTTCCAAATAAACATATAGGATCACACTACATTCCACTGTGTTCAATGGGGCTTAAAAGATCCCAGGTACATATACATGGTATTGCAGCCTTTCCTGGATCCTGGGAAATATCCAAATTAGGAGACTTTTAAACATAGCAGAACAGCTGATGCCAGGCTCAGGCTTTCGTGGGGGGGTTTAATGTGATGAGGCTTTGCAAAGATTGCTTGGGAAAACAGACTAATTTTATCAACCATGGTAAAGGGCTCTCTCTAAGTTTGCAGCACAGCAGCAGAGAGGTCGCATTGCACCACACACTAAAAGTCCTGTTGTAAACGCAGAATTCTTTCGCCAGAGACTTGTAACCGGTAACTCTAAGAGAGCCTGTCAACAGAGCTCAGAAAGCTCGAAGAGACGTATCAAAAGCCAGAAAATCAAGGCTATGTTCACAGAAAGGGAATGGGTATGCAAAAAAAAAGGACTGTTGTGCAGTTGAGAATCATAAACACAGCATTGTGGCGGGGGAGAGGACAAAGGTAATGTTATACCACAAGCACCAGGTTTTAGAAAATTTCTGTAGATCTCTAGCTTAGTTTCCAGCCGAGGTGGGAACAACGCTGTCAAATGACACAGCATTTTCGCTACTGCCTTTCTGTTCCTGGGAGCTCAATCTACGAGTACAGTCCAAGACACACTTATGTTTCACAACTCGCTTGGTAACTGGTAGATTACCAGAATTCCATGCAGCAAGACTTATCCAGCTGCCGCTATGGCTTCTCACCAGACTGTATGCACATACTTTCAAAAGTATCTTCCTTGCCATGAGGACTAGAATCTTGCTTTTTTCCCCAAAAAGAAAAGAAAAGCAAGCAAGGCAAGATTTCCAGGAAGCCGAATTCTGTTCCTTTTAACTCTGCGCCAGGCTCCGATTCAGTGTTAAAAACAAACAAAACAAATGCATCATTTGGTTTGGCAATCTTTATATATCCACAATACATAATAACCATGCACAAAAAAAATAAAATCAAATGAGTATTTACAAAGGGAATTGCACTTTTTAAACAGAAGAGTCACCAGGAAGCAAATGAAAGGAACCTCGCCTGTTTCCTCCCTTAGTCCAAAGCCATCTAAAGGGTTGACTTGTGAGAGCAAGTTTCAGAAACCTTTCTAGAATTCTTGCTAGTATCCTGCCACCTATTCCAAGACTTTTGGTGGTGCCCCTTGTTGTATTCCCTAAGCAAAGGACACTTGCACTGGCCTCCTCATCCCACCCCAAAGAGTATTGCCAGAGAGGTTTTGCTTCCCACCCTATGAGCCCTGGCATGTATCTCAAAGGGGGTTGGTTTCCTGCTGCCAAACACCACTAATACTTCAACTGGCCCTACTCCCTCAGAGAAACCAAGACATGCTGGAGTGGAAAGGATTGCTCCACACAAGAGAAAAAGGAGCAGCGAGATGAGAGTCTACAGAGATCCTTTCTCCTACCTCAAGCGAGCTTTGAAAGAAGCACGATGCAGAAATAGGGAGGTGATTCTTCCGCACGGCTTGGCTGCTTAACTGTTTGACTATAGCCTCTAACCTCTATGTGTGGAGGGAGAAGGCCGCTGAATCAGCTTTCACTTCCCTAGGCCTGGAGGCTCCACCACCAAGGATAGCGACAGTGTAGTAGTCTGCAGAGAGTTGGCAGGTGTCTCTCAAGGAAGTGTCCGGGGCAGGGAGCGCCCCAAGTGAAGGCAGAGAGGTGCATTGAGAAGTGGAGGGACTCAAAGCCTTCTGCTGCTCATGGAAAGGCGACAAGCTGCAATCGAATTGCCATTTTTAAAAATAATTCAGAACGTAGCGCTGGCAAGCAGCCCGGCTTGTTCTCCTTCCACCCTCTTCCCTTCTCTCCCAGCACTACGTAATGCGATTCTAGATCCCTAAAAAACGAAGGGGTGCCTGTAGCTTCTATTACAGCAGGTGTGCGAAGGCTTTGGCCATGCAGATGTTGCTGAGATACCACTCGTACGACGAGCCACGCTCGTCAGGGCTGACAAGGAGTTGCTGTTCAGCAACAAGTGGAGGCCAAGCAGTTAGCTTTAGAGCATCCTGGAATTGTTCCTCAACAGTGTGGTGCTCTCCGAAAGCCCAGCTGTCAAATGACTTAGGTGGGTCAGTTGTGATCTTTTCCCTAAAACCCAAAGCTGGCTCAAAATTCGGTTTGAACTGGAGCTCAGCGCCTAATAAACGCGAACACTTTAATCCCACAGAGAATGCTTCTCTCTTCCTTCAACAGGAACTCTCAGACCCACGTTTTGTAGCCTATCTGGGAGAGGCTAAACCGTAACTCTGATTTTTAACCCAGGAAGTCCTCTCAAAAGCCATTGCGGATGCCTGTTCTCTGAAGGCGTGGGTGGGCATGAGGTTATTGTACATCTAACCCGAAACGCCAATTTCCCTCATCTGTGACAGTGTAGCTTCCTAAGCTGCACAATATCGCCTGTGTTTGCACTGAGGGCAAATCCCTCAGCTCATAGTGGAAACATAGAAAGTGCTGAGACAATAGCAAGGGTCCTTAGCCCCCCCCCTTTTTTTGCAAGCTGGACACATCTCATGCAACAGAGGAGGCCTGCCCCAGGAGACATCTCCATAGAGATGACCACAAAAGCCAGAGCAACTCAGATCCACACTAGTTTTATCAAAAGCAACGGGCCACACAATTCCCAGCCCATGATCAGCATTAGTATTATTGACACCTGGGGTGGAAAACCATATAGGCAACAGGTTGGATCCAGCAATGAACCGCCTGGCCTCCTTCCAGAATCCACTCTTGATCATTTTAAGATTCTACACCCACAAAAAAGGGAAAGAAGCAGCCAGGGCGCCTCCAAAAATGCCCTCTTCATTTCTCTCGTACATTGCGACTCAGCAGTTACACCCTCAAGAACTGGCCTCATATCCCAGGGAGAGACTGCGTCTTTGTCTGAGCTCAGTCATCAGTAAGCCATCAGTTTTGTTCCCCCTCACACGGGCGCCAAGGGGTGCTCTAGAGTGGATGGAAGGTTTAAAAGCTCCCTGCTAGACAGAGCTGTTGCCTTTAACTTGGTCAACCTTGCTCCGTATGAGAATCTATGCAAGGGGTTAGAGATTGGCTGCTAAAGCGTTTTTAACCTGATTGGGAAAGCCTCAGCAATGGCAGGCAACACCCATCTCCACCTATCGGACCAGGCAGGATCCAGGATATTTCACAATCACTGCACGGTTGCTGCAAGACGGCCAATAAGCACAATCTCTCTTCCGCCTGCCGAAGCTATCTGGTGGCCCCACCCTTCAATGCGACATTCGCCCTTGCTTCAGAAACCCCCAAAACCTCAACAGCACAAGAACAGTCGGAAGGTGAGGAAAGCAACAGCCAATAAGGACTTCTCAAGCTAGCACAGGGTGGTATCAGGGAGACAAACGCTTTTCCAGCTAACTTTTTAAAGTTTGGGTGGTGTTTAGCCCTGCCAGTGGAGTGTAATCGTTGACAAAAACAGAAACCTTCAAACCTCAAGGGAGCAGGACGAGAGAAGGGAGGCGGCGGCAGCATTTGGGGCGGGGTGGGGGGGTGCAGGGCAAGGAGGTTGGAACTGAAAGCAAGTGAACCACCGAAAGATAAGAAAAAAACCCCAAGATGCTATGGTTATGCTCAAGTATTACAAAAAGGAGGAGTTATCAAGTATCTGGTTGTCTACAACTAACCATTCAAATAACCTTAACAGTGCGAGTTATGTACATAGCATGAAAAATATTGCTTCACACTCACACCAGGGTGTGTTTTTTGTGTGCATGGAGCGGAAGGGGAAGGGAATCGGGAGAAGAGAAAGCTCAGGTGGGGATTGGGAGAGAGAGAGAAAGAGAGAGAGAGAGAGAGAGCGCGCAACATGCAGAGAGAGAATCTCGGATACAGTTGAGAAAGAAGGATTCCAGGTACGAGTGAAGATGTGTGATTCCTACAGATCACAAAAAAGGCTCTAATAAAGCCATTAGGCTGGCACTTCATTGTACATTAGACTGATTAACAGAAAGCCAGAAATAAATCACTATTAGAAGCCACTTCATATAGCCTGCACACAGCCGTGCTGGCAGCTGGGGGGGAGAGAGAGAGGAACGCAGCACACAAACATACTTCATTGTTCCCAAACTGAATTGGAAAATATATATATATATGTATTGAGAAGAAAAGACTTCCCAGGGCAGAAAGCAGTGGAAACTACACAGCCAGGTCAACTCAGCATTAAAACGGGAAAGGGAAGGAGAAAGAACAAGCAACGGGGGAAAGGTTATCTTCAACGGACTAACAGCGTGTGCACGCACAAGGATAAGACCACCGCCACCATTTCCGACAAGCCCAAAGTGAGTGTTTTCTTAGTTTAGAATTTCTCTTGTGCCTGGAGAGTGGCCTGAGAGGAAACAAAGAGCAACACTCATCCTGTGCTCCCCAAATGCAGCTATTTCTTCTATTAGAAGAACAACAACAACAACAACAACCACCTCTGCATCCTTCCCGCTCTCACACTTGCACACAAAAACCAAACAAAGAGAAGTTTAACAAGTGTCTCGGGGCAACGGACCTCCGGTAGGTGTTCTGTCTCTCTTTCTCACACACAAACCCACCTGTCTGCTAAATGCTTCTATTTAAAAAACCCCCAAATAAATCACATTCGAAAGGATTTGGAGGAAAGGGAATGTAAGCCCTAAGAGGAATCTTCTAAGGTGGAAGGGGCGGGGCAGGGCAGTGAGAGAGAGAGAGAGACAGAGAGAGTCACTGAATGGAGTTGCTGTGAGGAGAAGGTGCACACGAGTTTTCCCTCTGAAGCACAGGCCAAGGGAGGGGCAGGTGGCAACCCCAGGGAGGTCACAGGTTCTGGCAACACTGGAGTTTGTTCGATTTCTGTCCGTCGGTGGTGGGGGGCACGCTGATGTCCACCACGTTGTTGCCGGGAGACTCGTCGTGGGCGGACCGGTCCGCAATCTGCTTCTGCGACACAATGCGGTAGATTTCTGCGAAAAGGAGACCAGAAGAGGGGGCTCAGATACAAGCATACGTTTTCTCCGGGGGGTGGGGGGGGGAGAAGCCACTACCCACAGCAAAGAATCCAAAGAAGAGAGCCGTTTGGGTCAGGCATACCGGTCACCCAACACACGAAACCTCGGCTCAGTGACCTGGACTTTTGCCCTGCCAACACACTGCCATTCCCAGCTGCTGCGCATTGCAGGGCCGCCATACTGCCAAGCGTCCTTGCCATTACTAAGGAGCAAGAGAATTCCGCAGAACACACCTTGAAAACTTTCTATGGTTTAGTCCACAGAAAGAACCAAAGGCACGCCTTGCCTACGGCCCTCTGCACTGAGCAGCCTGAGGAAATGATGGGAGCCAAAGGCATTCAGTCTGTATACTGTGGTGCCTCGCAAGACGAAATTAATCCGTTCCGTGAGTCTCTTCGTATAGCGGTTTTTTCGTCTTGTGAAGCAAGCCCATTGACAGCTTAGCGGATTAGCGCTATTAGCGGTTTAGCGGCTTTTAGCGGCTTATCAGCTTAGCGGATCAGCTGATAAGCGGCTTAGCGGATCAGCTGATAAGTGGCTTAGCAGATCAGCTGATAAGCGGCTTAGCTGCTTAGAAAAAGGGGGGGAAGGGGGGAAACCCGCAGGAACTCGCAAGACATTTTCGTCTTGCGAAGCAAGCCCATAGGGAAATTCGTTTTGCGAAGCGCCTCCAAAACGGAAAACCCTTTCGTCTAGCGGGTTTTCCGTCTTGCGGGGCACCACTGTACTGTGTGCCCTTGCAGAGCGGAAGCCCCTTTCCTCCCTTTTTCTTGACTGTGGACCCACACCAAGGAAGCCACCGCATGTAACAGAGGGCGCACGTGGTTGTATTTATTATGCATTTTGTTATATCTGTAGTCCACCTTTCTCCCACCATGGAACCCAAGGTGGCATACATGTGGGGTTTTAAGCAGACACGGACCAGATCCAGACCCACTTACCTTTGCAATTCTCACATGTTACAGGGAATGCCCCAAGTACAGGCACGGGTACCCCAGCCCTGCTCCACTTGCAGTAGCAAGACTGATGGTATTATCATGATCATCGCCAGAATTAAATTTGCATACTTGCCCTATTCCCACAGGTCTCAGGGCGGTGCACACCATAAAATTGCAGTATAAAAAAACACCAAATACATGATCAAAATAAAAACAAGAACAACCCAATAACCCCCTCCCTTCCACAACATGCTCCCTTTAAGGGGCATGGGATGTCAATCAAAGGCCGGGTTAAAGGGGATTGTTTTCACCTGGCACCTAAAAGTGTACACTGAAGGTGCCAGGTGGGACTCCCTGGGGAGAGCATTCCACAAGCGGGGAGGCACTGCAGAATAGGCCCCGTTCTCATGTTACCAGCCTCCAGACCTCACATGGAGGAGGCAGATGGGCTTCAGACGATGATCTCAGGGTCTGGGTAGGTTCAGTTACTGTTGGTGGAAAGAAGCCCATCATCAACAATGGCTCTTGGCATTTAGCTTGCCAAGAATGCTCAGTTCCAAGTACAGTGGACCCTCTGGATATGAATTAAATTCATTCTGGGAGTTGGTCCGCAACCCGAAAAGTCCGTAGGCAGAGGCGCCGCTTCTACGCATGCACGCGGCGCAATTGAGCACTTCTGCACATGTGCACAGCACGATTGAGCGCATGAAGTGCGCAGAGCACTTCTGTAAATGCGCGCATGACGAAACCCAGAAGTATATACTTCCGGGTTTGCCGAAAGGTACGTATCCAGAGCGGTATGTAACTAGAGGGTCCACTGTAAAGCCTTCCTGTACACACACAGAGAGAGATATAAACAGAGACCTGCCTTCTTCCCCTATCCAGGCAAGGCAGTCAGGCAGAAGTGATAAGCAAAATAATTTGAGCAATCCATTATCTCCAGCAATCTGGGATCAACTTACATGCACCTTGACAAACCACCCTAAAGGCAAGTGTGCAAGGCTGACGGTAAACATTTCAAGGCTCAAAGAGCTGTTAAGGGATGCCAACCACACGCACTGATGGTGGCCCAGGAGTGCCAACTTTAGCCCCGCAACCTGGCACTGAAATTAGTGGGTGCCTGGTGCCTTCACTGGGAATTTTGTGGGTGCTCGGGCACCCAGGGCCACAGGGAGTGGGCGCCTATGTAGTGACCACAGATCAAATCCAGGCGTGTGTTTCCTTTCCGTTGCCCCACATGCCCTTTACACATCAGGAAAGATAATCTAAACGGAAGTCCTTACCGGTAAGGATGTTCTTGAAGGCTTCTTCTACATTTGTTGAGTCGAGTGCTGAAGTTTCAATGAATGACAGGTTGTTTTTTTCTGCAAGGGCAGGGGAGGAAATCGATGCAGTTATTTTCATGTACAGATGGCACTCTCCTCAAAGTCAAGCAATAGGAAGAAAGATCATTTTCCCCCCACCCCTTAAAGAATTCAAAAGCAGATTAGATAACTGAATTCTGGAGACTAGGAGAAATGTTGGCGTAGTTAGCACGCCTAATCACATTATGAGGCTATGATTCCTGCATTGCAGATGGGTTAGGCTAATGACCCCTTGGGGTCTCTTCCCATCCTATAATTCTATGAAAAGTTACCCCGGTCCCAATCTCCTATTCCAGCACAGCGAAAAGTTCAGAAGCTTCCACTTTTGTTTTAGATTAACCACAGTTCAGTAATGCACCCAGTAGCCAATCTTGGCTGTGCACAGTGAAAACAATTCAGATTTGCAAACTAGCATAAATAAGACAGATATTTTAGTGTCACAAGTTACGAATCGGAAGTACCAGTCACGATCTAATTTGAAAACTGCAGCAACCTCGTTTCTCACTATCAGTTGTCTGCATCCCCAAATTTGTAAAATGGGGATGAATACTGGCTTACTTTTGTTATCAAATAAAATCCCTAGTTTTAAGTTATACTTCCTCTGAGTTTGGTGTGCCCTTGTGTATTCCCCACCCTATACTCAGACACATACAATTTTATCCTCGCATCAAACTTAGGAGGTAAATTGAGAGTGAGTCAGTTTACTCTCACTCCAATTTCATATCTGAATTTTACAGCTGATCAGACATTAAAGCCCAGGTCTCCTTGATCCAAGTCCAACACTACAACCAGTGAGTCCCACAGGCTCTTACAAGAGTAACCAAAGTAATATATGTACTTTGAGCAATTTCTTTAAAAAAAGAACTATATTTATATTAAATATTTTAGCGATGATCACCACACTGCTTCTACCTAAGCCTTTTCAAAACCTCGTAACCTGAGATCCTCCTCTTTTTTTTGTTTTTTAAAAATATTTTATTAAGGGTTTTCTTGTTTTACAGTGTGAGTGTAATGCCTCGTATTTTTTTTCTCCATGTAACATTTTTACAAATCCGTTTCATTTGTTGAGGCATTAGGGGGAGAAGAAAAAAAGAAAGGGGGTGGAGGGAGGGGAGATGAATGGGGGTGGGGTCGGGTAGCGGTGTTTCTATTATGCTTAATGTATGTAGAGTTTGGTGTCAGCGTGCTTGTGTTGTTCACTTGTGTTCCTTTGGTGGTGAGAGAGGTTGGGGTTCGCCTAGGGTGTGGCTGTTCACTTGTGGTTGGCTGTGGTGGTCTTTGTTTTCATGTGTGAGTGGGGTGGGTGGGTGTTTTGGATCAGGTTAGCCCTATTGATTTGTATGCTGTTGGTGGATTATTGTCGTTGTCCTGTTGGGCTGTGTATGTGATAAAGGGGAGCCATACCGGGGTGAAGGTGTCTTCTTCTATTTGTCCCCGTGTCAGTTTCAGTTTATTAGTTAATTTTTCTAGTAGGGCTGTTTCCCATACTATTTGGTACCATTGGCCCATGCTTACTCTTGACAGGTCTCTCCAGTGTCTGGCTATGGTGTTTCTGGCTGCTGAAAGAAGGTGGGTTATGAGTTCTTTGTGGTGTAAATGGGCACTGTTGTCTTGACCTGAGATTCTCTGTTGTCCACCACACTGGGGGCCCTCTTTCAGCCAAGGACCTGATGCACTGCACTAAGCACACCACTGCTGCTTTGTAAATTCACAACCTCTCAGAAGCTTTATACCACCTCTTCCAGGTGGCCAATTTGCAAACTCCCTCGGCACTTAAAAGGGAGCATGGCCAATGCTGCCACGAGAGCCAGGCAGCTAAAGAGCATCAACATCCAGAGTTTGTAACAACCCAACCTGCAAAAGCGCGGGCCTCGTCTGTAGGCACAGCCCTCAGGTGACGCAGATCGCTCTTGTTCCCCACCAGCATGATGACGATGTTGTTATCTGCATGATCCCGGAGCTCCTTCAGCCAACGCTCCACGTTCTCGTATGTCAAGTGTTTTGCGATGTCGTAAACCAGGAGCGCTCCAACGGCACCACGGTAATAGCTGAAAGAGTTATTTAGACAGGTGTTACTAAGCCTGCGGAAGGGTCTCTGGACACAGAGGTTGCTGAAGGACACTGACAAACTGGACGGAAAAGCGGATTATGTTTATATGGGAAAAGAGAAGACAGGGGCACGATAGTGGTCTTATCTGAAGGGCAGTCACATAGAAGATGGATCAGGCAGAGTTCCACCAGTCTAGACAGTGGAATTTGCTGCCCAGGAGTGTGGTGGAGTCTCCTTCTTTGGAGGTCTTTAAGCAGAGGCTTGACAACCATATGTCAGGAGTGCTCTCATGGTGTTTCCTGCTTGGCAGGGGGTTGGACTCGATGGCCCTTGTGGTCTCTTCCAACTCTAGGATTCTATTCTAGAAGCTAACTGGACACAAGCTGCCCACACAAACAAAAATGAATGCCAAGATTTTCAGGATTTGCACCAGGCACACAAATGTTTGCAGAACTCAGTTAAGTTACAGACTGCCAAAATTCTGCAAGTACAAGCCAGGCTTATCTTCCATCCTGTGTGAAAAGGACAGTGTAAAGTTCGGAATGATTAACACTTTGCTGATGGACCCTGTGAGGAGGGGTACAGGGCATCAGAACAGCAACTCACGCAAGTAAGCAAACAATTTCTGCTTTTAAATGAAACTAACACCGGATATTAAATTAAGCAAATTTATTACGATACTTCATGTTTATTCAACTGCTTAATGGATTTTTTATAGCAGCACTTGAGCAATTGTTTACTTGCACAACTCGCTTTTCTTTTTTTGAAAAAACACCTACATTCTTGCAGCAGCTAGACTGGTGCCTGGGAGCGGCCGTCAAGACCATATAACACCGGTCCTGAAAGACCTACATTGGCTCCCAGTACGTTTCCGAGCAAAATTCAAAGTGTTGGTGCTGATCTTTAAAGCTGTAAACGGCCTCGGTCCAGCATACCTGAAGGAGCGTCTCCACCCCCATCGTTCTGCCCAGACACTGAGGTCCAGCTCTGAGGGCCTTCTGGTGGGTCCCTCGCTGCGAGAAGCCAAGTTACAGGGAATGAGGCAGAGGGCCTTCTCGGTGGTGGCACCCGCCTTGTGGAACGCCCTCCCACAAGATGTCAAAGGGAACAACAACTACCAGACTTTTAGAAGACATCTGAAGGCAGCCCTGCTTAGGGAATCTTTCAATGTCTGATGGACTACTGTATTTTAATATTTTGTTGGAAGCTGCCCAGAGTGGCTGGGGAAACCCAGCCAGATGGGCGGGGTATACATAAAGTAATAAAATAATAAATTATTACTATTATTATTATTACTACTATTACTACTACTACATCTTGCACACACAAACTTCACAAAAGCACCCCCTTCCACAATTACCTCCAAGATCAAGCATTTAGGGTTGAAGTGAAAGGATATTAAAGTCAGTGCTCTTTCCAGAAGCTCTGCGCAGCAACCCTATCTTTGCCACCTATGTCTGTATAATAATCTCAGCTGCTACTCAAGCTATGGGAAGCCTCATAAAACCTTTTAGCCTCTAAAAATTCCTAGGAGCCTGTTGGGGTGGAGAAGGAGGGAAGGAGGGATGGAGATTCCCCCCCCCCCGAATTTCTATGCTGGGTGCAGATGAAGGGGCTTCTCCCCCGTACCCCCGTCAGTGCTAGGTATAGGGCAGTGTTTCCCAACCTTTTTTGGGCAAAGGCACACTTGTTTCATGAAAAAAATATCGAGGCACACCACCATTACAGCCCCGTGACGTCAGCGCGCAGCGTCACGCCGGGAGGGACGCACGAAAGTGTAAGTTTCAATTTTTTCCCCTCCCCCTTGCCTTCCTTCTGTGCCAACCGCCAAAAAGCCAAGAAAAAAGCCAAGACTTTAGGGCAGCAGGTCGACACGGAAGAAGCTCCTACCTAAGGACAGGTGCGACGGCCGTGTCCTCTTCTGCCACACTTGGCAGCCCTGCCTCACGGTCGTGACTCCCACCCTGATTTCTCCCCGCAGGTCGAGCGGCACAGGCAGCCCAATGTGTCCAGCCCAGACACAAGCCCCGCTTGCCCACTCTAGATCCTGAATGCGACCAAGTGCTCTGGACTCCCGAGCAGGGTGGGAAAGAGGACTCGCATCTGGTAGCCTCCGGGCTCCTCGCCTGCTCGAGGGATGGCATTGCAGGCAAGCTGCCGGCCGTCGCCATCGCCGCCCCCTCATGCGAGTGGACCTGCCCGGAGTGGTGGGCCGGGGGAGGCTCGCTCTCTGTGGGGATGTGGCCCGCACGCGCGGCCCCGCTTCCTCCTGCCCAGGGCTGAGCTCCTTACCCACGATCTCGGTCTCGCGCACGCGGATCCCACTTATTCCGAAGCTCGCGCCACTAGCCGGGGCTCTCACACCGTGCCAGGGCGAGGCGGTGCGGCCCACTGACGTCATCGCGGCTCGCCGCCGCCCTCGACTTCCCTGTTCCCTCCCCTCCCTCGGGTCGCCGTGGTTACCGAGGACTGCAAGCTGCTCGGGCGAGCGTGGGGCATTATGTGGGAGAAGGAAAATTAAAATTAAAACTCGCCCGAAGGCCGCCTCTCCGGATATCTTTCGAATTTTTTAATTTTTCCCGCGGCACACCAGGCAACGTCTCGCGGCACACTAGTGTGCCGCGGAACACCGGTTGGGAAACACTGGTATAGGGGAAACATACACTTCCCCTCTGTTGGCTCACTTACTTTCCTGCATGCAAGTATGTGTTGCCAAGAGCTGCCAGGCAAGGGCTTCATTGAATCCCCGGTTCAATCCCCCAGGGGCATCTCTGAGGAGGGCTGTGAAAACCTTCTCCAGGCATAGGCAAACTCGGCCCTCCAGATGTTTTGGGACTACAACTCCCATCATCCCTAGCTAACAGGACCAGTGGTCAGGGATGATGGGAGTTGTAGTCCCAATAATAATAATAATAATAATAATAATAATAATAATAATAATAAATTTACTATTTATACCCCGCCTATCTGGCTGGGTTTCCCCAGCCACTCTGGGCAACTTTCAATAAAACACCAAAATACAATAACAAAATAAAAGCTTCCCTAAACAGGGCTGCCTTCAGATGTCTTCTAAAAGTTTGGTGGCTATTTTTCTCTTTGACATCTGGTGGGAGGGCATTCCACAGGGCGGGTGCCACTACTGAGAAGGCCCTCTGCCTGGTTCCCTGTAACTTGGCTTCTCGCAGCGAGGGAACCGCCAGAAGGCCCTCGGAGCTGGATCTCAGTGTCCGGGTAGATCTGGAGGGCCGAGTTTGCCTATGCCTGGGGCCCTTCTCTCTAAAACCCTGCACAGAACAACTGCCAATCAGTGTACACAATATTGAGCTAGGTGGACCAATGGTCAGACTCTGTATATAGAAGCTTCCCGTGTCACGGGATGTTCAAACAAACACTGGCTTCTCTGGGAAATTCGTGAGCAACTGTGAAGGGGTCTGGGAGGGCAGGTTTAGGGTTCTCTCTCATTCCAATAAACAAAGGATAGGGGGAATAATTATTATTATTATTATTATTATTATTATTATTATTATTATTATTATTTATTTATACCCCGCCCTCCCCAGCCGAAGCCGGGCTCAGGGCAGCTAACAACAATAAAATAATACATTCTAAAATCATTTAATTGTAAAATTAATTCAAATCAAATTGATGGCAACCACTGGGCTAGAGTTCTGTGAAGATTGCCAAAGTGGGGAGTCAGGCTGTGCCCTGGCCAAAGGCTTGGTGGAACAGCTCTGTCTTGCAGTCCCCGTGGAAAGATGTCAAGTCCCACAGGGCCCTAGTCTCTTGTGGCAGAGCCTTCCACCAAATCGGAGCCACAGCCGAAAAAGCCCTGGCTCTAGTTGAGGCCAGCCTAACCTCCCTGCGGCATGGGACCTCCAAGATGTTTTTGTTTGAAGACCATAAGTTCCTCTGTGGGACATACCAAGAGAGACAGTCCCGTAGGTACAAGGGTCCTAGGCCGTATAGGGTTTTAAAGGTTAAAACCAGCACCTTAAACCTGATCCTGAATATTAGGTCAGGCAAGCTGAATCAGAAGCACACAGAAACGTGGTCCAGAAGAGAAGGATATCTGAGCACTGACTCAATTCAGGCTTATGACACGACTCGCAATCTTCCGCCACCTCAGCCTGAATTCCTTTATCCTGGAATGCGCCAATTTGCTGTTTGCCCCCTCAACACACATACACACACAAACCCAGAGTGCCAGCAAGGCACTTTTAAGAAATCAAATTTCAGAAGAAGATTGCATAGCCAGGATGTGAGAGTTGGCTAATCTGCATTCAGGGATCCCAAGTGTGGGCTCTTGCATAAGCAATGCCTCGTAGGCCGAGTAAGACAGAGGTCTACGGAGTCCAGCACGCTTTGCAACAGTCTCAGAAGACATTTGTCAACCCTCTAGAAATCAATCGCTGCGAGTGGGAAGGGCCCCTCGTCCCATCCTTAGGACCCCTGGGAAACTCAACAAACCTGCTGTATTGGGTGTGGAGGGGCAGCTAAATAATAATAATAATAATAATAATAATAATAATAATAATAATAATAATAATAATAATTTATTATTTATACCCCACCCATCTGGCTGGGTTTCCCCAGCCACTCTGGGCGGCTTCCAACTGAATATTAAAAACAGTACAGCATCAGACATTAAAAACTTCCCTAAACAGGGCCGCCTTCAGATCTCTTTTAAAAGTAAAATAGTTGTTTATTGCCTTGACATCTGCTGGGAGGGCGTTCCACAGGGCAGGCGCCACTACCGAGAAGGCCCTCTGCCTGGTTCCCTGTAACCTTACTTCTCGCAATGAGGGAACAGCCAGAAGGATCTCAGTGTCCGGGCTGGACGATGGGGGTGGAGATGCTCCTTCAGGGATACTGGGCCATTTAGGGCTTGAAAGGTCAGCACTAACACTTTGAATTGTGCTCAGAAACGTACTGGAAGCCAATGCAGATCTCTCAGAACCGGTGTTATGTGGTCCCGGCGGCCACTCCCAGTCACCAGTCTAGCTGCCGCATTCTGGATTAATTGCAGTTTCCGGGTCACCTTCAAAGGTAGCCCCACGTAGAGCGCATTGCAGTAGTCCAAGCGGGAGATAACTAGAGCATGCACCACTCTGGCAAGACAGTCCGCGGGCGGGCAGGGTCTTAGCCTGCGTACCAGGTGGAGCTGGTAGACAGCCACCCTGGACACGGATTTGACCTGTGCCTCCATGGACAGCTGTGAGTCCAAAATGACTCCCAGGCTGCGCACCTGGTCCTTCAGGGGCACAGTTACCCCATTCAGGACCAGGGAATAAATGGGACACAGCTGCAGGCAGACTGAGGAAGTGTCATCTACCTTGGGCCTGTACATAAAAAGCAAGTCTAAAGAGAGAGACTAAGGTGATGTTCGCTCTTTCTGGCAACTCTTTTCGTTGCGAATCATTTGTGGGTGAGCAGAGAGTTTGCCTGGACCCTGGGCAAGAACACGGAGGCTGAGAGGGAGTGTGTGTCAGGAGGAAAATGGACTGATATTGATTTATATATATTAGTAACTTTGCAATAATGTAACATTTTTACATGCAACTGTGGGGTTTTTTTTTGTAATGTTTTGTTTAAGTTGTCTTAAACAACTTAAACAACTTAGGGGTACAGTGGTACTTTGGTTCTCAAACTTAATCCGTTCCAGAAGTCCGTTCCAAAACTAAAGCGTTCCAAAACCAAGGCACGCTTCCCCATAGAAAGTAATGCAAAACGGATTAATCCATTCCAGACTTTTAAAAAGAAGCCCTAAAACAGCTATTGAACATGAATTTTACTATCTAACGAGACCACTGATCCATAAAATCAAAGCAATAAACAATGTACTGCAGTCAAACAACAGGGTTCCACAAAGTCACAAAAACAAAACAAAAAAACCTCAAAAACGCAAAATAAATAGCAAAAACAGACAGACCTCAGCATAACACTGAAAAACGGAAGTGTGGCACTCAAATTGGAAGAGTAACACTCTAATCAGAAGAGTAACACTCAAATCGGAAGCGTAACACTCAAAACGGAGGATGTTCGGCTTCCAAAAAAAGTTCGCAAACCGGAACACTTACTTCCAGGTTTGCAATGTTTAGGTTCCAAGTTGTTTGAGTACCAAGGCACCACTGTATTTTTTTAATATATCAAATTAAATAATCAATCCATGAATCAGAGCAGCTTTTGAGGCTTACGCGGAGGTGATAGCACGATATCGCTCCTGGCCAGCCGTGTCCCAGATCTGTGCCTTTATCGTCTTGCCATCCACCTGGATGCTTCTGGTGGCAAACTCCACACCGATAGTGCTTTTGCTCTCCAGGTTGAACTCATTGCGTGTGAAGCGGGACAGAAGATTACTCTTCCCCACCCCGGAGTCTCCAATCAGCACAACTGGAGAGGGTAGAAAGAGAAAAGACAATAAAGCGCTGTCAGCATTCATTTGTCAGACTGGGATTTATAAACACAGGGCAAAGTGATGGTAAAGACAAAGTATTGCAGAGAATGGTGCTCTCTCCCCATAGCAAACAGCCAGTGCTCCCCCCTCACCATGAAGTTGTTACAGTACAGTGGTGCCCCGCAAGACGAATGCCTCGCAGGACGGAAAACCCGCTAGACGAAAGGGTTTCCCGTTTTGGAGGCGCTTTGCAAAACGAATTTCCCTATGGGCTTGCTTCCCAAGACGAAAATGTCTTGCGAGTTCCTGCGGGTTTTTTCCCCTCCCCCCCTTTTTCTAAGCCGCTAAGCCGCTTATCAGCTGATCCGCTAAGCCGCTAAAAGCCACTAAGCCGCTAATAGCGCTAAGCCGCTAAGCCGTCAATGGGCTTGCTTCGCAAGACGAAGAAACCGCTAGACGAAGAGACTCGCGGAACGGATTAATTTTGTCTTGCGAGGCACCACTGTAAGTGCCACAGGTTTAACATTTTTGGGGGGGAGGGAGAAAGCTGCTGCTGCTACTGTGTACCCTTGAGTAATCCCCCCCCAAAAATGCTGCAAAACCAGTGGTGTGTAGTCAGTGAACTAGGGGGACTAAGCTAGTTCCCTAAATGTTCTCTTGCAGCCCTGTTTAGGGAAGCTTTTAATGTTTGGTGCATTACTGTATTTTAATATTTTGTTGGAAGCCGCCCAGAGTGGTTGGGGAAGCCCAGCCAGATGGGCGGGGTATAAATAAAAAATTATTATTATTATTACAGTGGTGCCTCGCAAGACGAAATTAATCCGTTCCGTGAGGATCTTCATCTAGCGGTTTTTTCGTCTTGCGAAGCAAGCCCATTGACAGCTTAGCGGATTAGCGCTATTAGCGGTTTAGCGGCTTTTAGCGGATCAGCTGATAAGCGGCTTAGTGGCTTAGAAAAAAGGGGGAGGGGAAAAAAACCCATAGGAACTCGCAAGACATTTTCGTCTTGCGAAGCAAGCCCATAGGGAAATCCGTTTTGCGAAGCGCCTCCAAAATGGAAAACCCTTTCGTCTAGCGGGTTTTCCGTCTTCTTGCAAGGCGTTCGTTTTGCGGGGCACCACTGTATTGGCACCTCCTTCCCAAAGCCCGGGAAGCTTGTGCCCAACTCAGGGAGGAAGGTACGATGCTAACACTTGTAACATTGCCCTTGCAAGCTGGCGCCTCTAGCCTTAACTGTTCCCCTAAAACAACAACAACTGCTGCACGCCACTGCTGCAAACAGCCCTGTGTGTGGCCAGCACCCTACAGCCGACGCAGGGCTTCTCAACAGAACCTGGAGGTGACCTCGCAGGGCAGTCTGGAGTGATGCAGGCTGCAACTCCAGAGCCAAGAGCTGCCCCCAAACTTTCCAGCTTCTTGAAATGGACACTCTGTTCTTGTTGCTATCATTTTTACTGCTACTGACACCTCCTACACCAGCTCTCTTCCAGTCGTTTGCATCATGCTTCTCCTCATATTGCCCAAGCCAACATCCATCCCCACAAAAATCAACCTTTCCTTCTCTGGCCTCTTCCAAGTGTCCCCTGGAAAATCTGCTGGAGCAGCCCCTTTCCTCCTTATTTCCCAAAGCCCAGCCTGGGTCCTCAAAGATGCTCTTGCCGGACACCTGTAGGTGAAGCTACTGATCGGCTTCCTCCGGGACTCCCTGAAGTTAAGCACAGCTCTTCATCAGGCACTGAATGCATCAGAGCAGCCAAGGAGGCAGGTTGGAGGGAGGGAGGGAGGGTCACACAACAATGCACCTCGAATTCACTTGCTCCAAAACTGCTCCAAACCATTCAATCAGAAGTCTTCCTTTGTACATGGGCATTGTTCCTCCCACATCAGAATCAACAGGGACAACAAGCAACAGGATGCCGGGAGAGGGACAACTGTGCAAAAAGGTCAAGCAAATTATTCGTTAGGGCCGAAGGGCTGACTCACAGGGGTTGGTCTTTGGGAAGCTTTTAGTTTTATTTAAAAACAGGTGAAGGGGAGGTGTATAAAATGACCGTATTTTTCACTCTATAGGACGCACTTTTCCCCCTCCAAAAATGAAGGGGAAATGTGTGTGCGTCCTATGGAGCAAATGCAGGCTCCTTGGCTTCAGCGATAGAAACGCGAAGCTTCCGAAGCACAGAGGGAACGCTCCCTATGCGCTCCGGAAGCTTCGCATTGCTTTCGCTGAAGCCCGGAGAGCGAGAGGGGTCGGTGCGCACCAACCCCTCTCACTCTCCAGGCTTCAGGCAGCTATCCGCAAGCCTTAGGAGCTCAGCGGGAATTCCCGCCGCGCTTTGAAGGCTTGCGGATAGCAGCCTGCAGCCTGAACCTCCAGGAGTTCCCGCTGTGCTCCGAAGGCTTGCGGATAGCTGCCTGAAGCCCCGGATAGCCGCCTGAAGCCTGGAGAGCGAGAGGGGTCGGTGCACACCGATCCCTCTTGCTCTCCATGCTTCGCTTCGCTGGAGAGGCGCTGCACAGCTTTCCCTCTCTGCACAGCACCCTTTCAGCGAAGCGGGAGGAGAAATGGAAGGGGCTCCGTTTCTCCTGCCGCTTTGCTGAAAGGGCGCTGAGCAGAGTGGGGGAGAAAATTTTTTTCCTGTTCTCCCCCTCCTATGGTCCGGTGCGTCCTATGATCCGGTGCATCCTACAGAGCGGAAAATACGGTATGCAGTGTGTGGGGAGAAAGTGGATAGGCCAGGGGTCAGCAAGCTGTGGCCCGTGAGCCACAAGTGGCCCACGGGGGTCGTTTAACTGGCTCCTCATTTCGCATCCGAACTGAGCCACTCGCTCGGCGAGCCCCCGCGCACTGCGCTAAACCGGCGCAGTGTGGCGCAGGGAGTCGCTTCTGCGGCGCCAGAAATCGTGTCTGTGCAGACGCCGGAAATCACAGGTGCATGTGCACAATCCAGGAGGGATCTCCGCTGGAGTGAACCGGCCCAGGCAAGGTAAACCTTGCCGACCCCTGGGATAGGCAGAGGTTTGTCTCCCTCTCATAAAAACAACCCAACCGCTCCAGAGAAGCGGACACGGAGCAATGGTTCCAAACTACAAGAAAAAAGATTCCACCTAAACATTAGGAAGAACTTCCTGACAGTAAGAGCTGTTCGACAGTGGGATTTGCTGCCAAGGAGTGTGGTGGAGTCTCCTTCTTTGGAGGTCTTTAAGCAGAGGCTTGGCAACCATATGTCAGGAGTGCTCTGATGGTGTTTCCTGCTTGGCAGGGGGTTGGACTCGATGGCCCTTGTGGTCTCTTCCAACTCTAGGATTCTATGATTCTATGATTCTATGATTCTATGAATGAAGAAGAGATTCACACAAGCACATGGTTAAACTCTGAACTGGCTTCCACAAGTGGATGAAACAAATCTGGGGGGGTGGGGGGTGGGACTCTATGCTTTTCCAGATGGCTGCATGATCCTCTCCAGGATCAAAAGTGGCATGCCTCTGAATTTCAGTGCAATAGCAAGAGAAGGCGTTTGCCCAGGGGAGGCATATAACAACTGCGAGAAGAGAACTGCTGAACTAGATGGACCTTTGATCTGACAAAGTAGGACAAGGGGCCTTACGGAAGCAAGCAAGGCCTTTACATTCAAATTGGCTCTGGCTGGATAGCGATATGGAGGGATGGTAATAGAATGGGGAGATTGTGCTATAAAGGGCTTGAGATGCAACATAATAAGCCGCTGTTCCTTCATTACACCTCCTTTTCATGCGGTGAGCTGCTCATCTAAAATAGCCCCTCATATCAAAAGTCTGCCCCTCCCACCGCCACCAGAAACTAGTGTGTGGGCAAGGAAAACAAAGGAAACCCTGCTTTAATATTTGGATTGGGGAATTTTCCAGCAGGACCGGCAAGTAGTATAACTGTACCTTAATCCAGTGTTTCCCAACCTTGGGCCTCCAGCTGTTTTTTTGGACTACAACTCCCATCATCCCTAGCTAGCAAGACCAGTGGTCAGGGATGATGGGAATTGTAGTTCAAAAACAGCTGGAGGCCCAAGGTTGGGAAACACTGCCTTAATCGGTTTACGAAGGCCCCAGAACTTTGGTTCTACTCTCACCTCACCCTTTGATCTATTACACCTTGATCTTTCTTGTACACACAACCTTGGACCACAGAAATATGCACAGAGACTCTGTATGTGGAGGGGTTAATCCATAAGGCATTATTTGAAAGACCCTGCCTTCGGCTAAGGAAACGAGACTAGAACATTGCCTTCTAGCCTCAGCCCAGCAATTCTTACCTGTGGAAGGTTTGTTTACTTCCAAGAAGCACAGCTGTGTGTAACTTTATGTCAGCAACCTAATTATATACAGGTATATCACTTACTCTAAGAACTGCTTTACCTTTTTTACACCCATTTTACAGGCAAGAATGCCTTGGCAAACATGTTTGATAGGGGTTAGAAACCTAGGTCTAATGCTAACTGCAGGAACTGCATCGCAGAGATTTTTTTCCTCCCCAAAGAAGTAACTGCTTTTTGCAGCGACTCTTCGGCTTTCATGTACCACTTTCACAGGAACCACCAAACATCCCAAAACTGATTTGATTCTTAGGTCACAGTTGCTCGCAGGTTAATGACACCAATTACTGCTCAACTGCTGATTGGACAATCTCTGCTGCCCAGAATTACCAGCCCTGGATCCTGCAAACCCCAAAATGGTGTCATTTCAAATAACGGTTTTGTCCTTTAACTGCTCTTTCTCTTCCCTCCCAATCACCCATTCATTGACCCCAGTTCTCTACTGCCAGATCATTATTATTTTTTAGGAAGGCTGAACCAAAAAACAGAGGCATCTGATGCACAGCTAAACACTACTGTAAATAGCACATGACAGTGTTGCTTTTGCAATTCCAGCGCACGTTGTTGGATATTGAACCAGACAGAGCCCAAAGGAGATACCCGGAGCAAAACAAAAATGTCTAGATGCAACAACTGCACCCGAGGTGGGTTTGCGTGCACTGCAATAGAGAGGACTAGGAAAATATGAATAGATTACGGATTTGGTTGAACTAAGAGAGTTGGTGACTGATCTAGACTGAATTTAGATATGCAGGAATGAAAACTCTCCGTGTTGTTCAGTGTTATAACCTCCCCTGAGCCCTTAGGTTAAAGTGAAAGTATTTAAAGCTACCCAGTACACCACACAAACCAGTCCCTAAACACTCTCGATCATGTTTATGCTGATTCTTTCCCTCTCAGTGAACCAATGCGTCCCAGCCCATCCATCTGCCAATACCACCCTGCACTGTCTCAAGCCCTAAATCTGTTTGTCCGGGCATCTGCATCTTCCAGCGCCGAGGGCCTTCTGGCGCTTCCCTCATTGCGAGAAGCAAAGCTACAGGGAACCAGGCAGAGGGCCTTCTCGGTAGTGGCGCCCGCCCTGTGGAACACCCTCCCACCAGATGTCAAAGCAATAAACAACTACCTGACATTCAGAAGACATCTTAAGGCAGCCCTGTTCAGGGAAGTTTTTAACGTGTGATATTTTACTGTATTTTTGCTTTCTATGGAAGCCGCCCAGAGTGGCTGGGGAGGCCCAGCCAGATGGGCAGGGTATAAATATTATTATTATTATTATTATTATTATTATTATTATTATTATTATTCCACCAGGGCACCCCCAGCCCTGAACACACCCTGATGCACCCTTTAGCTCTAAATACCACATCACTAAGCCCCTTCTCTTCTTCTTTCGACTGTCCATAAGCCTTAAAGCTGCACTGCAAATCCAGCCCACCGACCACCACCTGCTCCTCACTCCCACCCCACTTTTCTTCTCCGTAAGACCCAGCCCCCCCCCCCGTTGCCAGCCACCCTGCTGGTTGCTAACGCATCCCCTCAGGCCTTCTTGCTTTCAGTCACCCGCCCGCCCCCCCCCCCCGACTCACATGCTCCCTAGAAAGGTGTGGATAAGCGTCTCCAACCACAACACTTATTGCTGGAATATAATATACATATACACACTATAGATAGATAGATAGATAGATGGGATACACAGTATATGTGTTGTGTGTGTATGTGTGTGTGTGTATATACACACACACACACTATATATATATATATATATATATATATGCAGGTTTTGGTGTCCTCGGGTGTCTTCCCGTGTAAAAGTTGGGGTGTCTAGGCGACGTTTCGACAAGGTCTCACTCGTCATCTTCAGGCTGGTGCTTTCGGCTTCTTGTTACTGGAACAGAGCAGGATCTCAGTGTTTGAGTTCCTATAAATACTGTAGAGGGGGTGTGGTGTATAGCCTCCAATGTTCTGGGCAGAGAGGAAGTTCCCAGGCTAGTGTGCCTTTTCTTCTTTTGTTCCTTAATTACTTGAGAGATATCTTGAGTGATTTCTTGAGTGATATCCTGAGTACCACTTAGGTGGGTCATTAGGTGTGGATTAGTTGTTAAAGTCTTTGTGTCTTGACCTCTTGAACTTTGTGAAGAGTTTTCCTGAGAAGATGGCTGTACTGTACTTAGTTGTGCTCTGGCTTGGCTTCGTGTATAGGGGCGAGCTGTGGTTTTGTGGCTTGTGTCAGCCAGATCTGTGTAGGGATTGCAGGGGGGTGCAGCATCCGGAGGTGCCACCATGGATTGGCTACTGGATGGTGGCACCTCCGGATGCTGCACCCCCCTGCAATCCCTACACAGATCTGGCTGACACAAGCCACAAAACCACAGCTCGCCCCTATACACGAAGCCAAGCCAGAGCACAACTAAGTACAGTACAGCCATCTTCTCAGGAAAACTCTTCACAAAGTTCAAGAGGTCAAGACACAAAGACTTTAACAACTAATCCACACCTAATGACCCACCTAAGTGGTACTCAGGATATCACTCAAGAAATCACTCAAGATATCTCTCAAGTAATTAAGGAACAAAAGAAGAAAAGGCACACTAGCCTGGGAACTTCCTCTCTGCCCAGAACATTGGAGGCTATACACCACACCCCCTCTACAGTATTTATAGGAACTCAAACACTGAGATCCTGCTCTGTTCCAGTAACAAGAAGCCGAAAGCACCAGCCTGAAGATGACGAGTGAGACCTTGTCGAAACGTCGCCTAGACACCCCAACTTTTACACGGGAAGACACCCGAGGACACCAAAACCTGCATTCCTGTACCCGTGAAAATCTACGAAAGCAAATATATATATATATATATATATATATATATATATATATATATATATATAGGGTATACAGTATGTGTGTATGTGTTGTGTATATATATATATGTGGGTGTGTATACATATATATATCTATATATCTATGTGTGTGCATATATATATATATATATATATATATATATTATTTATTACTTTTAAACACTACAAAAAAGAAAAGAAAAAAGAAGAGAAAAAGAAAGAATACAATACAATATATAAACATTACACAGCACACCATTAACACAACAAATAAACCAAACAAAGCAAAAACAATTTAAAACACATCATACCATTTCAATACCCTATCTTTCATTCCCTTGTTTCAACAACCTCCTCTCACCTCCCTTTTTGTATTCCACTTCTATTAATTGTTTCAGCAATTCCTTTCCATCTTCCTCTAGTTTCAATGGTCCTTTCAGCCCCCTCCTTCAGTTTACAGTCCCCAATTTCCAAGCCTTCCTTCCACTGTCCAAGACCCAAAAATCCCCTCCTATGACTTTACAGATCCTCCAGGATGCTATGAGGGGGGTGTTACAAAATTGTATGGTGCACACACACACACAGCTGACACACACTCCACAAAACCAATCCTTCACTCTTCAGAATTTAGGAAATATTCCCTGAGAAAATTGCACTTTATTTTGGCACACAGAACAATCCCAAAAGCCATCTTGGCTCTCCTAATGACTGTAAATCATGGGTAAGCAACCTAAGGCCCATGGGCCACAAGCGGCTCACGGGGGTTGTTTAACCTGCCCACAAGCTGCCCCAAACTGAGCTGCCCGCTTGGCAAGTACCCGCGCGGTGCATTAAACTGGTGCAGTGCAGTGCAGGGACTCGCTTCCACGGTGCCAGAAGCTGCGTTTGCACATGCACAGATGCCGGAAATTGCGTTTGCGCAGACGCCGGAAATCGCAGGCACACGTGCTATCTTAAGGGCATGTTTTCTGCATGAATAGGGTAGGCCTGCGACCTCGATTGCAGAACTAAGGGATCTACCACCTCAAAAGGAATGGCCAGGTAATTCAATAATCAAGCATTATCTTGACAGACAGGAGACAAGCCACAAAGTGGCACCTCGGGTTAATCACCATATTTTTCGCTCTATAAGACGCACCAGACCATAAGACGCACCTAGTTTTTGGAGGAGGAAAACAAGAAAAAAGTATTCTGAATCCCAGAAGCCAGAACAGCAAGAGGGATCGCGGAGCAGTGAAAGCAGCAATCCCTCTTGCTGTTCTGGCTTCTGGGATAGCTGCGCAGCCTGCATTCGCTCCATAAGACACACACACACATTTCCCCTTACTTTTTAGGAGGGGAAAAGGGAGTCTTGTAGAGCAAAAAAAATACGGTACTTAATTCGTTCTGGAAGTCTGTTCTTAACCTGAAGCACCACTTTAGCTAATGGGGCCTCCCGCTGCTGCTGAGCCGCCGGAGCCTGATTTCTGTTCTCATCCTGAAGCAAAGTTCTTAATCCAAGGTACTATTTCTGGGTTAGCGGAGTCTGTAACCTGAAGCGTATGTAACCCAAGGTACCAGTGCACTCAAATTTCTGTTGTGGACCGCCTCTTTCTATGGCATATGAATGATGCTTTTTGGGTGGTCTTTGGTGAAGCGGGTTGGGCAATTTCAAAGGTCTTTAAAGGTTCTTGCACACCTTTGCTCTGGGTTCTCACCTCCATGCAGGGTGAGGGTGGGGGTGGGGGGCCTCTGTTGCAACAGAAAAATAAAGATCTGCCTTGCTTTCATTGGATCCATTCTTCTCTGACCAATCACGGACTTAAGGAACACCAAGACACCTGATGGGGAATTGGGCTGTAGAAGCCAACCCCACATTTTTCTATAGCAAGCAGGTGACTGCAGCCCATCTGCAGTGTCAGTACCTCTCTCCCTATTCCCTTCTCAAAAGCCACCATCCCAAGCCCTCTCTTCCCTATTTCTTTTCCTATTTCCATCTCCCCATCGCACTCCTACATTGTTGTTGCTGTTGTTTAGTCATGTCAGACTCTTCGTGACCCCCTGGACCAGAGCACGCCAGGCACTCCTGTCTTCCACTGCCTCCCGCAGTTCGGTCAAACTCATGTTAGCAGCTTCGAGAACACTGTCCAACCATCTCGCCCTCTGTCGTCCCCTTCTCCTTGCGCCCTTCATCTTTCCCAACATCGGGGTCTTTTCTCTTCTCATGAGGTGGCCAAAGTCTTGGAGCCTCAGCTTCAGGATCTGTCCTTCCAGTGAGCACTCAGGGCTGATTTCCTTCAGAATTGAGAGGTTTGATCTTCTTGCAGTCCACGGGACTCTCAAGAGTCTCCTCCAACACCAGAATTCAAAAGCATCCATTCTCCAGCGATCAGCCTTCTTTATGGTCCAGCTCTCACTTCCATACATCACTACTGGGGAAACCCCTCCTACACAGTCTCTGCCAAGTCCCATCTCCCAAGCCCCTTGCTTCCCATTTCTTTCTCAAGTTCCAACTCTTGCTCCTCATATTCTCTGCCCAGGCCTCTATCTTGCCTTTCTTCAGCCTCCAGCCCCCCTCCATACCTCTTCCTCTAAGCCCCCAAGCCCCCCTGCCCCAGCACTGCTGGATTTCCTCCACCACTCCAAACATGTGCCCCTCCTCTTCAAAGTAAGGAGGGGGCAAACAAGTCCCTTCTCTCCGCAATAGCCCTTTCACACACTAGACCAGCCCTCCTCCCACAACTTTTCTTACTAATCAGCCTCCTAAGGTGCCACTAAACTATTTTTAAAAAAACAAACTCAAGCAGATCATTTCAATCAATGAAAATGCACCAAGTTAGGCCCACCAGTCTCAACTGGCCAACCCTAAAAAAGATTAAAAACTTATAATTTGAACGCCACCCAATGGGAACCAGGCCATGGTTGCAATCTGTCTTGGGGACAGGAGCAGTAGGTGCAATTGTTGGGGTTCTTCCCCACTCCACTCTCTGTGGTGGTGGGAAGTCATTCAGCCCTCCAGATTTGGGATAAACTACAACTCCCATCACCACTGGGCAGTTGCATGGGCCCGGGAGCTGCTGGGAGTCCACAACTTTTCCCTGCTATGTACTATGCACTTGAGTCTAGACCAGTGTTTCCCAAACTTGGGTCTCCTGCTGTTGTTTTCCAGCCTACAATTCCCATTATCTAGCTGTAAGAGTTAATCTGGTCTGTGACCGTTTAATAAAATTTGATTTGATTTGATTTGATTCCCATTATCCCTGACTACTGGTCTTTCTAGCTGGGGATGATGGGAGTTGTAGCCCAAAAACAGAAGACCCAAGTTTGGGAAACACTGGTCTAGGCACAGTTGTTGTTTTGGTGGCGATGTGGCGAATTTGTTCCAGGTTTACTGAGTTGTTGATTTCTGCCCTCCCCTTTGGAATCCTGGGCTAATCCCTCCTCTTTGGAACCTGGGGCAAGCTCCTCCCCTTTGGAACCCAGGGCTAACCCCTCCCCTTTGGAATCCTGGGCTAATCCCTCCTCTTTGGAACCTGGGGCAAGCTCCTCCCCTTTGGTACCCCGGGTTAACCCCTCCCCTTTGGAACCCGGGGCAAGCTCCTCCCCTTTGGAACCCTGGGCTAACCCCTCCTCTTTGGAACCCGGGGCAGGCTCCTCCCCTTCGGAACCCTGGGCTAACCCCTCCCATTTGCCACCCTGGGCTAACCCCTCCTCTTTGGAACCTGGGGCAAGCTCCTCCCCTTCGGAACCCAGGGCAAGCTCCTCCCCTTTGGAACCCAGGGCAAGCTCCTCCCCTTTGGAACCCGGGGCAAGCTCCTCCCCTTCGGAACCCTGGGCTAACCCCTCCCCTTTGCAACCCGGGGCAAGCTCCTCCCCTTTGGAACCCTGGGCTAACCCCTCCTCTTTGGAACCCTGGGCTCCCTCCCCTTCGGAACCCAGGGCAAGCTCCTCCCCTTTGGAACCCTGGGCTAACCCCTCCTCTTTGGAACCCGGGGCAAGCTCCTCCCCTTCGGAACCCTGGGCTAACCCCTCCCATTTGCCACCCTGGGCTAACCCCTCCCCTTCGGAACCCGGGGCAAGCTCCTCCCCTTTGGAACCCGGGGCAAGCTCCTCCCCTTTGGAATCCTGGGCTAACCCCTCCCCTTTGGAATCCTGGGCTCCCTCCCCTTTGGAACCCGGGGCAAGCTCCTCCCCTTTGGAACCCTGGGCTAACCCCTCCCCTTTGCAACCCGAGGCAAGCTCCTCCCCTTTGGAACCCTGGGCTAACCCCTCCCCTTTCGAACGCGGGGGCAAGCCCCTCCTCCTCCGGGTAGGGGCGGGGCTTCGCCGCCCCCCTCCCAGCCAGGCGCCCCCCCCCTCCGCCCCATCGTCACCCGCTCCTTCCCCCGCTCCTCTCACCTTTGAAGAGATAGTCGTACTCGTCGTCGCGGGTTCCCATGGCGACGCCGCTCCCGCTCGCTGCTGCTGCTGCTGCTTCTTCTCCCTCGCGCCCTCGGCGGGTCCCTCCCCGGTTTCCGTCCCGCTCGCGGGGGGAGGAGGAGGAGGAAGAGGCCGGACTAGGCCAGGCCAAAGCCGGGCCGACTCCCTCTCCCCTGACAGGCACCCGGGCAGGCGGAGGGCGGGGCCCGCTCTGAGAGGGGCGGGCGAGGAGGAAAGGGAGGAGCCTAAACAAAAAAGAGAGAGAGGGAGTTAGACAGGCAGCCGTCTGCGCTTATCAAGAGCCAGGAGAGTCAGCCCGCCCTCGCACACCGGCGCAGCCAATGAAAGCCGGGGGCAGGAAGGGCGCGGGCCAGTGAGAGAGGGAGGGAGGCGGGATGTGGTGGTTGGCCGTTGGGGTTTGGCGGGGCTTCAGGGACGAGGGTTCAAAAAGGGAGGGGCTTTGCGGGGCCCTGAGGGGAAATGGCGCCGCCAGTTTTTCCTCACGGCTTCTGCCTTTTTTGTCTTTTTGGGTGTGTGCACTGTATAAAATGTTTCGATAATACACACACACACACACACACATATATATATATATTTAAAAAAAACACGGACACACATACTGTATACCCCATATATATATATATATATATATATACATATACATACACACACACACGCACGCATATATATATATTGTGTGTGTGTGTGTATGTGTGTGTGTGTATATATATGTATATAAGCACACACATAGTTATATAGATATATTTATATGTATTTATATGTATTTATATTATATTTATATTTATATGTATACACACACACACACACATATATATATATTTAAAAAAAACACGGACACACATACTGTATACCCCATATATATATATATACATATACATACACACACACGCACACATATATATATATTGTGTGTGTGTGTGTGTGTGTATATGTGTGTGTGTATGTATATATATATATATATATAAGCACACACATAGTTATATAGATATATATATATATGTACACACACACACACACACATATATATATATACACACAACACAACACATACACATATATTGTATACCCCATCTATATCTATCTATAGTGTGTGTATGTGTGTGTGTGTGTGTGTATATATATATATATATATATATATACACACAGAGAGAGAGAGAGAGAGAGAGAGATTTTAAGTTTGGCCTCATTGAGGGGAATTATTTCAATATGCTTAGGAAAATGAGAGTACTCCTAAGCATTTTTTTTTAAAAAAAGCACTGTGTGTGTGTATAATGGGTATATATATATTCATAATATATATGGATATATATATTGTAAATATATATTATTCATAAATATATATGTTTATAAAACATATTTTATTTCCTTTCATATTTTATTTTTACTTATTTCCTTTTATGTGTTTACACACGCTCACGCCCTTTTTATTTCCCAAAGTTGACACCCCGCTTGGTTGTCCAAACAAGCAAAACAAAACAACCAACCCTCAAAGTGGTTTGCCAAAAATTTCAGCAGCTAAAGCCAGAAAAGGAAAAGTCACAATCCTGCTTTGAAACACGTGGAGGTTATAAAACGCTTAAAAAATTGTTTTGCATCGCCTCGGCTTTCCGCCCTGGATGCTCAAGCTGAGATTCCTGCATTGCGGCGGGTTGGGCTGGTTGACCCTTGGGCATAGCTGTCAAGCGTCCCTTATCTGGCGGGAAAGTCCCTTATCCCGGCGCCGTGTCCCGCTGCTGTCCCTTATTGATGACGTCCCTTAAATTTCCCGGGTTTCAAAGGACGCAGCTCCTCTCCCTCCCTCCCTCCCTCCCTGCCGGCCAGGGAGGAGGGAGGCTCCAACTGTGTTGCTTGGCTGCATTGCTCACCCAATAAGGAGTCTAAGAACGACTGGGGGGTGGAGCTTGCATGCCTTGTGCCAATCAAATCGGCCGCCTTGCCTGGGGACTCGCCTTTGCTCAGCGCTTCCCAGCAGAGAGATGACTGTGGTTTTCCTTGCTGCGTCCCCTTTGCCGGGTTGCTGTGCTGTGGGAACCATCGTTTGAGGCTTCGTTTGGCTGCTGGCTGGGCTTTCTGCCTTTGGCTCGGAGGGGCTCAGAAGCTGAACATACCTGTGTCCTGAAAATCCCTTATTTTGGCTGCTGATCCCTTATTTTCGAGGCTGCTGGCCCCTTATTTTCAAATCTGTAAGTTGACAGCTATGCCCTCGGGGGTCCCTTCCAACTCTGTGATTCTAAGCATCTGAGTTAATAGGCTTGCCTAAACAGGAACGGTTTGGGCAGGTGCTGAAAAGAGCCAAAATGGAAGGTGCCTGCTTAATGAGGCAGGGAGTTCCAAAGGGTAGGTACTGCCACACTTACATGTGTGTGTTTCCGTGACACATACATAAAGATAAAGGGGCCCCTGACCATTAGGTCCAGTGGTGGCTGACTCTGGGGTTGCGGCACTCATCTCGCTTTATTGGCCGAGGGAGCCGCTTTATTGTACCTCGGGTTACATACGGTTCAGGTTACATACGCTTCAGGTTACAGACTCCGCTAACCCAGAAATAGTGCTTCAGGTTAAGCACTTTGCTTCAGGATAAGAACAGAAATCGTGCGGCGGCGGCAGGAAGCACCAATAGCTAAATTGGTGCTTCAGGTTAAGAACAGTTTCAGGTTAAGAACAGACCTCTGGAATGAATTAAGTATGTAACCAGAGGTGCCACTGTACACTACAGGCTCTGGAATACCCCATAAGGGAAAGGGAGCAGTTTTTCTTATAACAGCATGATTAATCACAGCCTGCAAGCCAGAAATAAGAAGCGAGCAGTTACGATAATAAGTGGTGGTGCTAATTCACACACACCACTTAAAAGCACTTAGGAGCTTTGGACTTTGCAACCTACGGATTGGTGCAATGCCAGGCGGCTGTCTAAGCAGAAGGGGGCACACTGCCAACGTAGCTGGCCCTGACCATTTTGCAAGAGGGCAGCAAAGATACATGGTATACAGTGGTTCCTTGGTTCTCAAATGCCTTGGTGCTCAAACAACTTGGAACCCAAACACTGCAAACCTGGAATTACCGTATTTTTTGCTCTATAAGACTCACTTTTCCCCTCCTAAAAAGTAAGGGGAAATGTGTGTGCGTCTTATGAAGCGAATGCAGGCTGCGCAGCTATCCCAGAAGCCAGAACAGCAAGAGGGATTGCTGCTTTCACTGCGCAGCGATCCCTCTTGCTGTTCTGGCTTCTGAGATTCAGAATATTTTTTTTCTTGTTTTCCTCCTCCAAAAACTAGGTGCGTCTTATGGTCTGGTGCGTCTTATAGAGCGAAAAATACGGTAAGTGTTCCAGCTTGCAAACATTTTTCGGAAGCCGATCATGCTCCGTTTTGAGTGTTACTCTTCTGTTTTGAGTGTTACGCTTTTACGCTTCCGTTTTGAGTGCCACACTTCCATTTTGAGTGTTACACTGAGGTCTATCTGTTTTTGCTATTTATTTTGCGTTTTCGTTTTTGCGGCTTTTCTTTTTGTTTTTGTGACTGTGCGGAAACCAGGTCAACTACTGATTGATTGATTGTGTGACTGCAGGACATTGTTTATTGCTTTCATTTTATGGATCAGTGGTCTCGTTAGATAGTAAAATTCATGTTCAATTGCTCTTTTAGGGGTTGTTTTTCAAAGTAGGGAACGGATTAATCCATTTTGCATTACTCTCTATGGGAAAGCACGCCTTGGTTTTGGAACACTTTGGTTTTGGAACAGACCACCAGAATGGATTAAGTCTGAGAACCAAGGTACCACTGTATATGGCTGCAGTCTCTCTGGGCTTAAAGCTGAACATCAACAGTATTTTGCAAAATGGATACCCTCGACAGAGATGTCCATTCTCAATGCCACCAGGAGGAGCTCTAACATCTTTTAATTGACAGTTTCCAGATACTGTATAGCAGAGTTCCTTTAGCAATTCTTTAAAACAACACAACAATTTGTTCTTCTTTTTTCAAAAGATAGTCCGGCCCACCACATGGTCTGAGGGAAGGTGAACTGGCCCACGGTTGAAAAAGTTTGCTGACCCCTGCTCTAAGGAGTTAACTGTTAAGCAGTGGTAGTGGGCTTCTTCCATGACCATTGTTGTTGCTGTTGTTTATTTGTTATAGTCGTGTCCGACTCTTCGTGACCCCACGGACCAGAGCACGCCAGGCACTCCTGTCTTCCACTGCCTCCCGCAGTTTGGTCAAACTCATGCTGGTAGCTTCGAGAACACTGTCCCACCATCTCGTCCTACATCGTCCCCTTCTCCTTGTGCCCTCCATCTTTCCCAACATCAGGGTCTTTTCCAGGGAGTCTTCTCTTCTCCTGAGGCGGCCAAAGTATTGGAGCCTCAGCTTCAGGATCTGTCCTTCCAGTGAGCACTCAGGGCTGATTTCCTTCAGAATGGAGAGGTTGGATCTTCTTGCAGTCCATGGGACTCTCAAGAGTCTCCTCCAGCACCAGAATTCAAAAGCATCCATTCTTCGGCGATCAGCCTTCTTGATGGTCCAGCTCTCATTTCCACACATCACTACTGGGAAAACCATAGCTTTTACTATGCGTACCTTCGTTGGCAAGGTGATGTCTCTGCTTTTTAAGATGCTGTCCAGGTTTGTCATTGCTTTTCTCCCAAGAAGCAGGCATCTTTTATTTTCGTGGCTGCTGTGTCCAGTTCACGGGCAGTAGGCTTATTTATTATTTGTTAAGAGAGGGGGACACATTCTCCTTCCGGGGTAGTTTGCCCTCCTTTCATCCCCCGCCCTGCACCCAGCTCTCACCTGCGGCTCCTAGAAGCTGCTAGCGTGTGTCAGGGGCAAAACACCCAGGAAATGGCTTCACCTGGCTGGCTAAACTAGATGAGGGGAGCCGATGGACTCATAGAATCATAGAATCCTAGAGTTGGAAAAGACCACAAGGGCCATCGAGTCCAACCCCCTGCCAAGCAGGAAACACCATCAGAGCACTCCTGACATATGGTTGTCAAGCCTCTGCTTAAAGACCTCCAAAGAAGGAGACTCCACCACACTCCTGGGCAGCAAATTCTACTGTCGAACAGCTCTTACTGTCAGGAAGTTCTTCCTAATGTTTAGGTGGAATCTTCTTTCTTGTAGTTTGGAACCATTCCCCCGTGTCCGCTTCTCTGGAGCAGCAGAAAACAACCTTTCTCCCTCCTCTATGTGACATCCTTTTATATATTTGAACATGGCTATCATATCACCCCTTAACCTCCTCTTCTCCAGGCTAAACATGCCCAGCTCCCTTAGCCGTTCCTCATAAGGCATCGTTTCCAGGCCTTTGACCATTTTGGTTGCCCTCCTCTGGACCCGTTCCAGTTTGTCCGTGTCCTTCTTGAACTGTGGTGCCCAGAACTGGACACAGTACTCCAGGTGAGGTCTGACCAGAGCAGATGGGTCTCAAACCCTCCGTGAGTTCGTGGCTTCTCCTGCATGCGGAGACAAGCTCTGGTGGATGGAGTGGACGAGACCAAGAGTGGATCAAGAAGGCGGTTTCTCTCTCCCAATGACCTCAGATATCCCTCTGCAGTCAGGGAGGCAAAGGGGAAAAGCCTCCCCATTGTCTTTTCGCTTGCAAATCCTGTCTTAAGGGCATAATTGTGGATGGACAGGGTGAGGCTATGACCTGGATTCAGGAAATAAAGTATTAGCCATCACAAAAGAATCGCCAGCCTGCCCAGTGACCATTATCAGGCATCCTGGCAGGTAGGATTTCTGCTGCAGACCGCCTCCTTCTGCGATGTATGTATGATGCTTTGGTGTGGTGGTCTTGGGCTACAAGGTGGGCAATTTCAAGTGTCTATTACAAGGGCTTGGGGACATGGATGGCGCTGTGGGTTAAACCACAGAGCCTAGGACTTGCTGATCAGAAGGTCGGCTCCCGTTGCTCGGTCGCTGCTCCTGCCAACCTAGCAGTTCGAAAGCACGTCAAAGTGCAAGTAGATAAATAGGTACCGCTCCGGCGGGAAGGTAAACGGCGTTTCCATGCACTGCTCTGGTTCGCCAGAAGCAGCTTAGTCCTGCTGGCCACATGACCCAGAAAGCTGTACGCCGGCTCCCTCGGCCAGTAAAGCGAGATGAGCGTCGCAACCCCAGAGTCGGTCATAACTGGATCTAATGGTCAGGGGTCCCTTTACCTTTACAGTGGTACCTCGGGTTAAGTACTTATTTTGTTCTGGAGGTCCGTTCTTAACCTGAAGCACCACTTTAGCTAATGGGGCCTCCCACTGCCGCCGCATGATTACTGTTCTTAACCTGAGGTACTACTTCTGGGTTAGTGGAGTCTGTAACCTGAAGCGTATGTAGCCCAAGGTACTACTTTATTATAAGGGCTTGCTCCCCATTGTTTGGGGTTCTCCTCCCTCCTACGCGTGGTGAGTGCGGACCCTGTTGCAACAGTTTCTTGACTAAAGATCAGGCTTACTAGCTGCTTTGCTTCTCAATATTCTCTGGTTGGCCTCTGTTATTTCCTCCTACTGACAGGGAACCCACTTAAGGACTCTATACATTACCTCCATAGGCCAATGGCCAATAGTGATTGGCTTTGCATCGCTCAGCCCCAAAAGTAGAAAAGTCCAGTGGTTTCCTCCTAAGACATAAAACCCAATCTCCTTTGAGGAGATTCCAATGTAGACTTTGAGAGATGAGAGGAGGCCAGGACGACATTTCCCAGCAACTCAAAAGGGTCTTTATCTGCTTTTTATCAGCTTCGTGTTTTGTATTCCTCCCTAGCAAACAAACTCAGTTAAAAGCGCAGCTGGGGAGTTTTCCCACCGCTGCCTTGAATCCGAAAATAACTTCTTCTAGACGTGCCGTTTTTAGCTGTTGTTTTTAAAACAGTTTCTGGACTCCCCATTCCCACCCCCAACTTGAAGGAATTTTGGTGTGTGTGTGTCACTTTAACTGATTATACAGATCCGAGCTAAAGTAAAGAATTTTTTCAGTTTCATAGAATCCTAGAAGAGTTGGAAGGGGCACCTGGGGATCATCCAGTCCAACCCGGCTGCAATGCAGGAATCGTAACTAAAGCATCCAGGTCAGATGTGTTATGTACTGAAGTTCTCACCCTGGCCACTAGGGGTATTGTGTACAGTATACAGTGGTGCCCCGCAAGACGAATGCCCCGCAAGACGAAAAACTCACTAGACGAAAGAGTTTTCCGTTTTTTGAGTCGTTCCACAAGACGAATTTCCCTATGGTCTTGCTTCGCAAAACGAAATGTCTTGCGAGTTCTTGCGAGTTTGTTTCCTTTTTCTTAAAGCCGCTAAGCCGTTAATAGCCGCTAAGCCGCTAATAGCCGTGCTTCGCAAGATGAAAAAACCGCAAGACGAAGAGACTCGCGGAACGGATTAATTTCGTCTTGCGAGGCACCACTGTATAGTTTTCACTCAGGTCAGTTAATTTAGGCAGGAAACCCTGGGGTGGTGTTGTTACAATGTTGACAGCCGGCTGCCTATAAAAACAGGCCGGCTGAGCTGTTCAGTTCAGTTCAGCTTACTATAAAGAACCACTTGGAGAAATCTCTGTGTCATCTGCTTTCTCAACCCACTACTTAATACTGGCGACGACGATGGGATCAATGGACATCAGGGCACAGCCAGATTCGGACACTCACTGAGCTGAAACACCGAGCGAAATCACTGAACAGAACCCAGTTGAGAGCTGACCATTCTGATAGGAATTTGGAGGTCTTAGATATATGGTAATGTTCATAACCGCACGTACATAGATCAGCACTGGAAGACCGACCTGAAGCCATTTTGATTCCTAAACTGAGCAAATGTTTTCTCTGCAAGGTCAAAGTGGGAAACCTCCCCATTGTCCTTTCCTTCACAAATCCTGTCTTAAGGGTATGTCTGTGTTTGAATAGTGTGTGAGCCTGTGACCTGGCCCAGGAACTAAGTATTTATCAGTACAAAAGACTGGCCAGGCTCCCCAGGCAATTCAATCAAGTAACCTGCCAGACAGGAGATAAACAACAACAGGAGAAAAACAACATTCAAATTTCTGTTGTAGACCACCTTTTCTGTGATGTAGGTGTGATGTATCTGAGGGGTGGTCTTAGGTTACACCCCTTCTGTGATGTATGTATGATGTTTCTGGGGGTGGTCTTGATCTACAGGGTGGCAATTTCAAAAGTCTTTATAAGGCCTTGCACACCATTTTTCTGGATCCCTCCTCTCTCCTGTGGGTGAGAGGAGCACCCTGTTGCAACAGATCAATAAAGGCCAAGCCTACAGGCTGCTGTTTTGCTCCAAGTAATCCTGGTTGGTGTCTTTGTTTTTGTCCAAGGGAGCCCTCGGATTTTTCCATTAACACTGGCTAGAGCACTGTGTTCCATCCATCGCCCACCATGTCGGCACTGGAACCATGGCTTCACTCCTGACTCTATTGCGATTAGCCCCAGCCTTTGAATCATGGGACTCATCTCTCGCTCGGTTCACCTGCTTCCTCCAAGCAAACGAGCTGACGGAAGGGTCAGAGGAGCATAAGCGGGGCTTATTCCTCAGCCTCTGCGGGCCAGAGGTCTTCGAGATGGCCCATGTTTTTGTTGCGCCACTAGCAGTCCAGGCAGCGCTGCCCCTGACCATCCGCTGTCCACTGGCGGCGGTTCCTTCAACAGCAGCGGAGCCAGGGAACTTGGGCTCAACGCCACATTTGGTCGCAGCCAGAATTGGGCAAAACCTCCAAGAAACCTCCGTCAACCACCTCCTGAGGGAGTCCCGCTCCATCACCGCCCACAGGGCAAACCCACAGCCTTGCACGGCAAGGAATCACAACACAACCGGTTCACAGGTTTTATTAAAAAGACACTTCACTGACCAAAGAGTCACACATTTAAAGTATAAAAAGAGAGAGAAATTAAGAGCAGAAAATCAACTCTCCCCCACCCTCCCCCGTCTTACTGGTGCCTCTTCCAAGGCAACGTTTATAAGTTATAACCACATCACTCACCGACGCTTCGTTTTGAAACCACAATAATAAAAAAAGAGGGACCAGGATAAAAGCACTCTTAAAACCAACACACCGACTAGCACAACTGCTATTATGTACAAGAACAAGCAGCTAAACACTGGAGCAAACTTGAGTCAATATGACTTAAAAAAAACGGACGAGGAAGGGGCGGTTGGACACGACAGCAACTGGGGAGGCTGGCTGGACAGAGGTTTGTCCAGTTGTGTGTTCAGACCTTTAAACCTCCCCCTTAAATAAATTCAGAGAAGACTCAAATTTTGGTTTGGTTTTTTGGTAGAATTTAGGCCACAACTTTATTGATTACAGTAAGTGACTGGTTGCATAGGCTCTGGTTCGACTAGCTCCCTGCATCCTTGCAGGTATCGCTGACCCAGAGCTCTATCATAGGTCAGCCAAGGGTGAACACCTGGATAAGTGGAAAGCCAGGAACGGGCTAACTCTGCCACCCAAATGTCCCCCTGGACTCAGGCACGGGCACAACCCCCTCTCAGGGGTTGACCAAACCACCGAGTCCCTGGTTTCCTTTAACGGAATACCCTTCACATAGAGGTGACGAGAGCGTTCTCCCATCCCTATCACCTGAACCAGAGCCTATCCGCAACCTTACAAGTTGTGACGATTTGCTACGCGGCAGGCGAAACCCAAATGGCAACAGCCAATCAGCCAAGTGGGGGAATTTCCTGCCATGGCCCTGTCCCAATGACAGACGACACACGACGGCATAGCAAGGTCAAGCGCACAGCCCTAAAAGTAGGGAGAGGTGGGTGGATGTTCCGAATGCACACGCCAAAAGAGGAAGCTCTGGGTCACGTCCCCTTGATCCATTTATTCTGCGTCCAATTGGCCTGATTAAACCCTGCATCAAGGGACCTACCAATTGGGTCTTGTGGCTATCCAATCAAACCCACCCACAACACAGGGTTTGGTTGCCAGGTCTCACCGCAACACGTGCCCTCTTTAGGGGAGGACCAGATTTTGAAACAGGAGCAACGCCTCCTCCTTGGGCGAGGGAGAGGAGGTGCAGCCCCGCCCGACTTTCTCCCCCAACCAGTGTCCCCCCAATGCCCTTCGCAGTGGCTCCATCCTTCTGAACCCTGTTCCAAGCGGTGAAGGACAGACCCAACCACAAGCTGCCACGAGGGACGCCTGCGGAGGGCGGTCCAATTTTCAGGTGCCCCAAGCCTCAATCAGCCAAGGATATGCTGTTTGTACGCACAATCTGGACAATCGCCGGCGAGCCTATCCTTGCTTTGTCCCCCCCCCCCAACTTAAAAAATAAAATGCCCTGTCTGTTGCTGAGAGCAGCGCCAGGCCTGGTAACCATTTAAATTTCCCAGAATGCCCCAGAAAGATGCTACAGCAGGGGGCATTGTGGGAAATTCTCGGCAGCAAAGAGTCCTGCTGGCTACTGCCATGGAAAAAGAGAGGGGGCGGGCTTTGCAAAGCCCCCTCCTTCTATTTGGGACATTCCTCGTGAGACAAAGGCCTTCCAAATTTCGAGGCGTAAGGAAGTGGGTATAAAGACACGTGGGCGACAGCACAAATCTCTGCCGGAGCTAGCAAGAACCCCAATTTTATCACACGATGGCACTCAAGAAGACTGGATACCCAAGATCTCATCAACAGTGGCCTTCAAGCTAACACCAGGCCCCCAAGATGCTGAAACTGCAATTTCTTGCCAACGCCCAACTTGCTCACGAAATGAATCCCGATGCCGGTTCCTTTCCCACCCACCCAAGCGGTCCCCTGTGCCGCTCTTCCCAACGCGAAGACGACAGTCGTTGCTTTGCCCCCCCTCCCACCCCAACACTAAGTCTTGCAAAAGGAAGGCTTTCAACTGGAAGCCGATAGAGACACCCCACAAATCGTCCCAGACAGGAGCGACGGGCTGCAGCTGTATTTCGGCGACAGGCAGGAATACGAAGGGCCACCCAGACTCTCTCCTGCGACCTCCTGGAAATTTAGGACGGCAGGCCCATCTCCGCAGGCCGGATCTTCATAGTGGTGGACTTCAGAGGGTAATAGCGTCCTCTCCAAGTCTTCCAAAAGATGCCTTGCTTTCTCTCATGCCTCTGGCGCGGGATGGAGCGGAAGTATTTTCCGTTCAGGTTCACGTGGCCACAACTGCTGAACCACCAGCCTCCTTTGGAACAAAAACAAAGAGCAAGAGCAGGCATCAGCCAAAGGCCTTTCCACAGAACAATGGATTTCATTACTTGGGAAATGCTTCAAAAATGGCAGTTCTTGAGCTCCAATCCTGAGCAGCACTGCGGCACGAGAGTACGTCCCAATGAACACAGTGGGGTTTGCTTGCAAACATGCTTAGGTGTATCTGAAGATGTGTGCATGCACACAAAACCTAATACAGTGGTACCTCGCAAGACGAATGCCTCGCAAGACGAAAAACGCGCAGGACGAAAGAGTTTTCCGTTTTTTGAGTCGTTCCGCAAGACAAATTTCCCTATGGGCTTGCTTTGCAAGACGAAACGTCTTGCGAGTTTTGAGAGTTTGTTTCCTTTTTCTTAAAGCCACTAAGCCGTTAATAGCCACTAAGCTGTTAATAGCCGCTAAGCCGCTAATAGCCGTGCTTCACAAGACGAAAAAACCGCAAGACGAAGAGACTCGCGGAACGGATTAATTTCGTCTTGCGAGGCACCACTGTACCGGTAACAAACTTAGTTGGTCTCTAAGGTGCAACTGGAAGGAATTTTTTTATTTTGTTTCGGCTATGCTTAGGTTTGTGCGGCTAAAAGGATTTGGTACTCGGAGTGCGATGGCATGAATCTGATTAGAAGCATAGGGTGACGGCAATCAAAATTTGCATGTATATTTAAATCTGTATGTAATTAAATTTTTGGAAAACCTTTATAAATAAAATGAAAGGAAGGAAGTAATCGAGAGTCCTTTTTGTTGGGGATAATTCAAGAGGGAAATTCCCAGGTGTCAAAAAGGACTATTTATGTATGCTGCAAGGGACGCGGGTGGCGCTGTGGGTTAAACCACAGAGCCTAGGACTTGCCGATCAGAAGGTCGGCAGTTCGAATTAGGTCCAGAGACTCTGGGGTTGCGGCACTCATCTCGCTTTACTGGCCGAGGGAGCCGGCGTACAGCTTCCGGGTCATGTGGCCAGCAGGACTAAGCCATTTCTGGTGAACCAGAGCAGCGCACGGAAATGCCGTTTACCTTCCCGCTGGAGTGGTACCTATTTATCTACTTGCACTTTGACATGCTTTCGAACTGCTAGGTTGGCAGGAGCCGGGACAGAGCAACGGGAGCTCACCCCGTTGCGGGGATTCGAACCGAATGGTTTAGTTCATTTTAAATATGCAGGGATGTATGGTGTGCAAAATGAACCACAGAAAGATAAAACCTTTAAATAAAATAAAGGATATAATTAAGAGTCTTTTTAGTTGGGGATAGTGCAGACAGAAATTCCCAGGTGTCAAAAAGGGTTATGGAAAGAGAAGAAGGGAAGTCTTTGATATTTTAAGGCAGGCATAGGCAAACTCGGCCCTCCAGAAGTTTTGGGACTACAACTCCCATCATCCCTGACCACTGGTCCTGTTAGCTAAGGATGATGGGAGTTGTAGTCCCAAAACATCTGGAGGGCTGAGTTTGCCTATGCTTGTTTTAAGGTGGTTTAAATGGATATTTTAAAATGTTGAAGATTGAATAAATATTATTATAGAAAAGGAAAAAATAAAAATCAGGACTGACCTGAGAGGTGTTTGGCACAGTTGGCATCCCCCTTGAGGTCATGGTCCTGATCCCGCGTGGAAAAGGGCAGCTGTGGGAAGTCGCCCATGGCGTTCTCCAGCTGCCCGAGAATAGGCCCCAGGAGACTGAGTGTGTAAGCCGTGTCCTCTCCGCCCAGGCTGAAAAGGAACTGGATCCTCTCCGAGCTGCCCTCCCAGTCCTGAAGTTCGATCGAGAGGTGGAACCGCCCATCTTTCGTGATCTGGTGGACCTTTTCCAAGCCCAGCCAAAAGTCGCCTGAAAGAGAACGGCCAAAGAAAGAAACAAACGAATAAATAAATAAATATCCTGTCAGGGCCCACCAGCAGAAGATATCAATCAATCAATCAATCAATCAATCAATCAATCTTCATTCCGGTCCAGAGACCCAACAAATTGTTACAAAGCAATACACAATTCAGACAGTCTACCTCCAGGTTAAACAAGCATTTTGTTCAGAATATAGGGAGCATTGGTTCTTGCAGCCACCGATAAAAACTTTGCCACTGCTAATGTTCTAGCGTTTGCCCGGTCTTCCAATAGGAACCTGACATAGCGAGCCTCTGATTTTCCCGGGAAAGGTACCAGCAAGTGTAGTATCAGTTCAGCCCTGGCTTGCTCATATTTTGCACAGTGCAACAAAATATGTTTTATAGAATGGATGTCTTGAGCGCACGAGCAAAGTCTGTCCTGGTAGGGAACTCCTCTCAACCTGTCATCCAACACTGCAGAAGGAAAGACGTTTAATCTGGCTTTGGTGAAAAGCCTTCGATAATTTGGTACTGTCAGGTTTTTAATGTAAGGTGTTAACTTAAAGACATGCCCATATTGTACTCCTACTGCCAGCGGACTACAGACTGCGTGTGATCGAGATCGCAAGTCACTGTGTGTATTATCCCATAATCTTTGCTTTAACGTCTTTAGGGCGCCTTCATAACCCAGTTGGGGGTGTGACAGACCAATAGAGATGGCTTTTCTAGCCATGGTTTTCTGCCATTTGCTGACAAATTCGTCATTGGTCAGGTGTTGGTACAAACCCTTCCCTAAACCAAACACTGAAATCCTGATGTGCAGAAGATATACAGCTGTACCTCGAAAGGCAAACGGAATCCATTCTGGAAGTCCGTTCAACTTCCAAAACGTTTGGAAACCAAGGTTCGGCTTCCAATTAGCTGCAGGAAGTTCCTGCAGCCAATCGGAAGCCGCGCTGGACTTTCGGGTTCCAAGGAACGTTCGCAAACCAGGTTTCCAGGTTTGCGGCGTTCGGGAGCCAAAACGTCCGAGTTCCGGGGTGTTTGGGATCCAAGGTACGGCCCTACACAGGAGACAGGTCTCGACCTCTAGGAGCTTACAATGTCACTTCAGATTATGGGTTCGGAGAAAAGCAAATTAGCCATTAGAGGGCGGGATCTGGGACCCAGCGCCACTCGGGGATGAGACTCCCTGGCCCTAATTTTTCAGCCTACCCTACCTCACAGGGCTGTTGCGTGACACTTACGGCGCTCAGTGATAACACGTGTAAAAGCGATTACACTTGTCAAAGTTAACGAGAGACCTATCCACTCAAAGCTGACAAAAAGGCATCGCTCATATACTCTGTAAAGTTTTACTGTTTCTCTCACCCACCCCTTCTCCTTCTCTATTTTCCTTCCTCCTCATGAGGAACATGTCTCACACTAATAATAATAATAATATTTTTATTATCTATACCCCCCCACCCATCTGGCTGGGTTGACTGTGACTGACATGTAAAAAATGCTCAACGATCTGAAAATAGACACCGAAAGTGTTGCCCGTGGCGCCCCTGACCATCCTTCAAGACACCCCAGGGTGCCACGGCAAAACGGTTGCAAACCACTGATTCTAACCAATCAGTTTGAGAAACAGAAATGCATTAAAAAACAAAATCCAGCGTGTGACGAAGTCTTTCCTTTTGCGGTGCACTGCAGTGCAAGTGTTTTTTCAGAGCCCTGATCCTACACATGTAAAAAGTAAAGGGACCCCTGACCATTAGGTCCAGTCATGGACGACTCTGGGGTTGTGGTGCTCATCTCGCTTTATTGGCCGAGGGAGCCGGCGTACAGCTTCCGGGTCATGTGGCCAGCAGGACTAAGCCGCTTCTGGTGAACCAGAGCAGCACACAGAAACGCCGTTTACCTTCCCGCCAGAGTGGTACCTATTTATCTACTTGCACTTTGATGTGCTTTCGAACTGCTAGGTGAGCAGGAGCAGGGACTGAGCAACGGGAGTTCACCCCATCGCGGGGATTCGAACCGCCAACATTCTGATCGGCAAGCCCTAGGCTCTGTGGTTTAACCCACAGCGCCACCCGCTTCCCTATATCCTACGCATGAGCAGGTAGCAATTTTAAAAAATCAAAAAATAATAAAAGGAGGGGGGAGCAAGAAGCAGAAACCTACCGCTCATATTCCCAAATCCATTTTTATAGGCTTCCCACAGCTGGTCAAAATCAACAGAACCATCCAGCCGTCTCTGAATCACCGTCCAGCCTCCACCATCTGCAAAATAAAAAGGAGGGGAAATTTCAGTCAGCCTGCAGACATCTGGCTTGTGCCCCCTGCCTGCCTCACCCCACCAAAACACACCCACCGGTGTGTTGCTTTGATCTGTAAGTTTTTCCATATGATTTTTGTGTGTGCAACATGTTTTAGTACCTTGAACAAACACACACACACACACACACACACACAGAGTAAACTAGGACTGGGGGGGGGGAGAGAGAGGCCCTGTAGCTGCAAAAACGTTTCGCCTCCCTGTTTGAGAAACGCAGGGAAACAGAGTCACGGCCTTCGCAACCCAAGCAAAGCTCTACCCTTACCCTTCCAGATCAATCTTTTTTTTTTAAAAAAAATACATTTTTATTAGTATTACACAAATAAATATATAAACATATTTCATTTACATAACTTACACATATTTATATCCACTCCCCAAATCATACAGAAAAAAACCACCTTGGACTCCCCTCCACCCCTTTGGTAAGTATCAAATAAATTCCATAGTCACGTATTTTATTTTTAGTCTTACATAGTGGCCCCTTACTGTTAGAGTTATTCCAACCCCGCCAGTGCCATCTACAAATTGGTTCCAATATACTTCCAATATTTATTCCAATTGTCATGAAATTTCTGTTCATCTTGGTCCCTTATTCTTCCTGTTATTCTAGCAATAGAATACCCTTCCAGATCAATCAGTGATTTCTAGGATCAGGTGATACCTGAACCCAAAGACATCCAACCAGCAAACTGGCAGGAATGGGCCATAGAATCATAAAATTGGAGAGTTGGAAGTCAAACTCTCTGCAATTCAGGAATCTTTTGTCCAACGTGCGACTCAAACCCACAAGCATGAGATGAAGAGTCTCACATTCCACAAATGACTTAGCTCAGGATTTCGATTTGTCAACTTCAGTTTCTCATTTTCCCAATCTGAAATTCGCTCCTTCGGTTTTGCAATTTCTTTCTTTTTCATTGGCATCTGAGTGCAATTCCCCCCCGATACAGCCAGGGGTCAGCAAACTTTTTCAGCAGGGGGCTGGTCCACTGTCCCTCAGACTTTGTGGGGGGCCAGACTATATTTTAGGGGGGGGGGGAATGAACGAATTCCTATGCCCCACAAATAACCCAGAGGTGCATTCTAAATAAAAACACACATTCTACTCATGTAAAAACACCAGGCAGGCCCCACAAATAACCCAGAGGTGCATTTTAAATCAAAGGACACATTCTACTCATGTAAAAACATGCTGATTTCTGGACCGTCCGCGGGCCAGATTGAGAAGGCGATTGGGCTGGATCCAGCCCCTGGGCCTTAGTTTGCCTTCTCACATACAGACATTTGTATGCAACTTTGCCTGATAAATGCATATTTTTTTGCAGGGCAATTTTCCTAAAGCGACACACTGTGTGTATGTGTGTGTGTGTGTGTGTGTGTGTTATTTTCACTCACATATGCATTCCCATGCACACTTCTACCCAAGCACGTTAATTTTTGGACACAATACTTGGCTGGAGAATTGCACTAGAAAACTCAGAACAGGGCAGGTTTTCAGAGGGCTGTGTTACGGTTCACAGGCTGTTTTGTCAAATGAGAACCAGGTTAAAAAGGTAAAGGGACCCCTGGACCATTAGGTCCAGTTGTGGCCGACTCTGGGATTGCGGCACTCATCTCGCTTTACTGGCTGAGGGAGCCGGCGTACAGCTTCCGGGTCATGTGGCCAGCATGACTAAGCCGCTTCTGGCGAACCAGAGCAGCGCACGGAAACGCCGTTTACCTTCCCGCCGGAGCGGTACCTATTTATCTACTTGCACTTGGACGTCCTTTCGAACTGCTACGTTGGCAGGAGGAGAACCAGGTTAAGAAAACCTTAAATGCAAACTGTATCAAATTTCTCTCCCGCTTTTATAAACCCCACATTTTTACCTGGAGTCATGTCACAGAAGACTTCAAAGACCTGGGAGCCAGGGGGCTGGATCTGGAAGACACCGCTGGTTTGTTCCCCTTCCAGAAACAGCTGGTGACAGCTTGCTGGGAGCTCTGCCAAATGAAGAAGCGAAAGCTATTTTAGCATCCTAGAACAAGCATTGATTTGATCGGCCTTATTAAAGTTTTGCCATGAATACTGATTATTAACTCCAAGACCACATAACACCAGTCCTGAAAGACCTACATTGGCTCCCAGGATGTTTCCGGGCACAATTCAAAGTGTTGGTGCTGACCTTAAAAGCCCTAAACGGCCTCGGTCCAGTAGACCTGAAGGAGCTTCTCCACCTCCATCGTCCAGCCCAGACACTGAGGTCCAGCTCCGAGGGCCTTCTGGTGGTTCCCTCACTGTGAGAAGCCAAGTTACAGGGAACCAGGCAGAGGGCCTTCTCGGTGGTGGCGCCTGCACTGTGGAATGCAGCCCTGTTTAGGGAAGGATTTAATATTTGATGAATTATAGTATTTTAATATTTTGCTGGAAGCCACCCAGAGCAGCTGGGGAAACCCAGGCGGATAGGCGAGGTATAAACAATATATTATTATTATTATTATTATTATTATTATTATTATTATTATTAAATTGCACAGCTATTTTCTTCCTCCTGCTTTGACCATGTTATTATGAGGAAGTTTGTGAGTTTACTGAAAATAATCTACGGGGTTTATCCAATATTAGTCAGCGCTGTAATTAACAGGCACGACTTGCTTGGGGTGCCCAGAGTCAGATCGGTGTGTGTGTGTGTGTGTGTGTGTGTGTGTGTTTTACAACTGAATTAATTAATTACTATTCCCAGCAACTTCAGTGGCTCTGCTCCACAGTTGACGTAGCTGCAGACAGCCCACCATGCGCAATACTTTTATTTAATTAAAGTCAATCATAATTTTCAGGACGATTTGCACAGATGTATTTATGGAACATTGCACAAGACACTGTTTGGTGGTCTTACAGACTTAAAACAAAACAACAAGCCAACAAGCCAAGGTCAAACTACAGGACTGAAAAAAAGGATTTAAGATCATTCACTTGCACAACATTTTTACAGTGGACTCCTACTCAGAAGTAAGCCCTACTGAATCCAACAGCACCCTCTATTTTCTTATTCCAAATTTCTGTTTTAAAACTATCTATAATGTGGTTTTCGGAAAATCCTTGAAGATCGTGGCCACTGGTCCCATCACCTCCTGGCAAATAGAAGGGGAAGAAATGGAGGCAGTGAGAGATTTTACTTTCTTGGGCTCCATGATCACTGCAGATGGTGAGAGAAGCCACGAAATTAAAAGATGCCTGCTTCTTGGGAGAAAAGCAATGACAAACCTGGACAGCATCTTAAAAAGCAGAGACATCACCTTGCCAACAAAGGCCCGTATAGTTAAAGCTATTGTTTTCCCAGTAGTGATGTATGGAAGTGAGAGCTGGACCATAAAGAAGGCTGATGGCCGAAGAATGGCTGCTTTTGAATTCTGGTGCTGGAGGAAACTCTTGAGAGTCCCATGGACTGCAAGAAGATCAAACCTCTCCATTCTGAAGGAAATCAGCCCTGAGTGCTCACTGGAAGGACAGATCCTGAAGCTGAGGCTCCAAGACTTTGGCCACCTCAGGAGAAGAGAAGACTCCCTGGAAAAGACCCTGATGTTGGGAAAGATGGAGGGTGCAAAGAGAAGGGGACGACAGAGGACGAGATGATGGGACAGTGTTCTCGAAGCTACCAACATGAGTTTGACCAAACTGTGGGAGGCAGTGGAAGACAGGGGTGCCTGGCGTGCTTTGGTCCATGGGGGTCACGAAGAGGCGGACACGACTAAACGACTGAACAACAACAACAATGTGGTTTTGCCATCTCTCGCATTCCTGCGTTACTGTGTTTTATAGATTGCAAAATGTGAAGCGGTTTAGAAGTGCTCCTCAATAAATAAAGCCCTAACCGCTGGCTGTGTTGAGGGTCACAGATGTTCGCCATGCCTTCAGGCAAAAAGGTCCACTGGTAGACTATTAACTTGCAGATGAATCCAATGTTTAAAAAGGGGGAGGAAAGAGGAATCGAGAGCAGGCAGCAACCGCAACAGGACCCTGCGGGATCCGGCCACCACGTGAACACGGAACGCCACTCGGACTTTGCCCAAGCTACCCTCAGCCAAATGTCAGCCTGACATTAACAACTGCAGAGCCGAAGTTGCAGACAGCAGCTGGCAGACAGCAAAAGCGTGGAGGGGGAACTATGTTGCCAAAGTTTATCCCTCCTAAGAGAAGCCACAGCTGAATCCTGTCGGAAGCTACTCCCCATGCAGCTTGGAATTCTGATTTGCTACGCTTGCAGCTACATAGTAAAGGGGAGAGAAACACTCTGCACATGCTCAGGGGCGGCCATGATGTCATGTCACAAGGCTTGGGTCTTACTGCCGTGATTATTAAAAAGGAGCCCTGACCATTAGGTCCAGTCATGGCCGACTCTGGGGTTGCGGCGCTCATCCCGCTTTATTGGCCGAGGGAGCCGGCGTACAGCTTCCGAGTCATGTGGCCAGCAGGACTAAGCCGCTTCTGGCGAACCAGAGCAGCACACGGATACGACGTTTACCTTCCTGCCAGAGTGGTACCTATTTATCTACTTGCATATGACGTGCTTTCGAACTGCTAGGTTGGCAGGAACAGGGAATGAGCAACGGGAACTCACCCTGTCGCAGGGATTCAAACCGCGACTTTCTGATCAGCAAGTCCTAGGCTCTGTGGTTTAACCCACAGCGCCACCCACGTCCCCGTCGTGTCCATTCTTCGGGGTCTCTTCCAACTCTAGAATTCTAGGGTTCCTTCTCTCTGCGCCACCCCTGAGCTGTGCCAAGCGCTGAGCCCCTGGCAGGTGGCTGGACTCTGCCCATCTGCCAGCGAGTCAGGGTTTCGATAGCCCCGTGTCAAAAGTCCAGTTGGGAGAGGCATCAGGCACGCGAGGAGGCGAAGGGCAGAGATGTGGCAGGGCGCGAGGGGACTTTGCTCTGGCTAAAAACAGCTGCAGGGGGGGAGGACGTCCCTCCCCGCTCTCCCAAAGACAAAGGAAGTCTCTGTCCAGGCAAAAGGCGCTGCATCTTCTGGGCTCAGCAGGCCCCCCCTGGGACCCTCTCCTGCCTCGGATAAATTTAGCTGGGATTCTCAAAACAGATGCCAGCAGCAGGAGATCAGGAAGAGGGCGGGATCCCAGGTTGGAGAGGGAGTTCCTGCGAGTAAACATGAACTTTCCCCCAGTTTCTCAGCGGGGAGGGAGGCGCGCATTAATGCATTAATGCCGGGAAGGATGCTTGCATCAGACAGCCAGGCGGAGACGTTAGCCGTACCACGTTGGATATTGGAAACGGCTTCTCCGTCCTGCAGAGAAAGGCCGTGGGGTGGAATCACGGGGTGCAGGAAGGAGAGAAGGGGTAAGCCTTCGAAAAAGACGCCCCGTTCAGTGGCAGAGGCTTTGCAGAGCCCAGCCAATACAAAATCACGTCGCTAGTTCTCAAGAAACGAACCAGACGCCCGCAGCTTTGCCATTTGGCTTTTACAGTTGTTGTTTTTTATATGAAAGCGGGGGGAAATGCAGAGGAACAGATTATGGCAAAAACACGTCCAGAAAGCTGTAGAACAGCCCCTTTTCCCTCCCATCCCATAGAACAGCGTATTTCCATGTTGTCTCCTTCGTGCAAACTTGTGGGGCATGAGTTAGGTCAGGGGTCAGCAAACTTTTTCAGCAGGGGGCCAGTCCACTGTCCCTCAGAGCTTGTGGGGGGCCGGACTATATTTGGGTGGGGGGGAAATGAACGAATTCCTATGCCCCACAAATAACCCAGAGATGCATTTTAAATAAAAGCACACATTCTACTCATGTAAAAACACACTGATTCCCGGACCGTCCGCGGGCTGGATTTAGAAGGCGATTGGGCCAGATCCGGCCCCCAGGCCTTGGTTTAAGGCAAGCATCCCCAACATTTGGTCCTCCAGATGTTTTGGACTACAATTCCCAGCATCCCTGACAACTGGTCCTGTTAGCTAAGGATCATGGGAGTTGTAGGCCAAAACATCTGGAGGGCCGCAGGTTGGGGGTGCCTAGTTTAGGGGTTTAAAGGTCGGCACCAACACTTTGAATTGTGCTCGGAAACGTACTGGGAGCCAATGTAGGTCTTTCAAGACCGGTGTTATGTGACCTCGGCGGCCGCTCCCAGTCCCCAGTCTAGCTGCCGCATTCTGGATTAGTTGCAGTTTCTGGGTCACCCTCAGAGGGAGCCCCACATAGAGCGCACTGCAGTAGTCCAAGCATGGAAAGGCGACGGCATGGCTAAGCCTCGTGCGACGCTGCACGTTTCCAGCGGAGGCGAGATGCGAAGCAGCAATTTCCCAAGCATCCTACCACATTCCCGTGAGTCACGGCTAGCGTTGAGTCACAGGCTCTCCGGGTAGCGGGCAGGCGTGGTTTTTTTTTTTTGCAGGCTGACCGCAGCACATTCCAGGAAAAAGCCTCTGACACAAAGCCATCTCTCTCGCAGCCGCAGATATTAGATCAGCATGTGCAGAGGGGGTGCGGGAGCGAGAGCTAAGTAGGGGAAAGGGCATCTCAGCCTGGGAACTGCCGGAAAAAGACTGCAGCCCTCAAGGAAAGGCTTTCAACTTTCACCCATTTCCCCCCACCTCCCTTCCCCCCCCCCCAGCTCAGGACACAACATCGCACATGGCCGTAATAAGCTGGTCTTTCCGCTCTTTGCAAAAGCCCCCAACAGACAGCATAACAGCTGCCATTGGGGCCTTTCTCCTGGGCTCCCCAAGGAGAATCGCCCTGGAGCGTGGAGGGAAATTCAACAGGTGCATCTTTGAGACGGAAGACACACCAGGCAAGATATCCCAGGGTGTGGGGAGACCCCCTCTGGGGCATATGCCCTCTGCTGAAGCCCTTGTAGCTCAGTGTCAGAGTTTTTATTAGTACAGTGGTGCCCCGCAAGACGAACGCCTCGCAAGACGGAAAACCCGCTAGACGAAAGGGTTTTCCGTTTTGGAGGCGCTTCGCAAAACGAATTTCCCTATGGACTTGCTTCGCAAGACGAAAATGTCTTGCGAGTTCCTGCGGGTTTTTCCCCCTCCCCCCCTTTTCCTAAACCGCTAAGCCGCTTAACAGCTGATCCGCTAAAAGCCGCTAAACCGCTAATAGCGCTAATCCGCTAAGCTGTCAATGGGCTTGCTTCGCAAGATGAAAAAACCACTATACGAAGAGCCTCACGGAACGGATTAATTTCGTCTTGCGAGGCACCACTGTATTAGTTTTTATTAGTATGGACTGTCTCACCAGAATGGTGCATGCTCTGGTTATCTCCCGCTTGGACTACTGCAATGCGCTCTCTGTGGGGCTACCTTTGAAGGTGACCCGGAAACTGCAACTAATCCAGAATGCGGCAGCTAGACTGGGGAATGGGAGCGGCCGCCGAGACCATATAACACAGGTCTTGAAAGACCTACACTGGCTCCCAATATGTTTCCGAGCACAATTCAAAGTGTTGGTGCTGACCTTCAAAGCCCTAATGGCCTCGGCCCAGTAGACCTGAAGGAGCGTCTCCACCCCCATCGTTCTGCCCGGACACTGAGGTCCAGCTCCGAGGGCCTTCTGGCGGTTCCCTCCCTGCAAGAAGTGAGGTTACAGGGAACCAGGCAGAGGGCCTTCTCGGTGGTGGCATCCATCCTATGGAACGCCTTCCCATCCGGAAATAAACAGCTATCTGACGTTTAGAAGACATTTGAGAGTGTGGCTTGTCTGTCAAGATACCTGATAATGTTTGCTCTTCCCCCCAGCTTGGCCAGATTAGGCCTTTCTTTTGAAATTGCAGTTATCTAGTTCCTGAAAACATTGTCCCAGACTTCCCCTATTCATGGGCAAAGGATGCGCATTTCACTGGGTTTGTAAGTGAAAAGCACTATTGGGAAAGGTGTCCCCACCCCCAAGATATTCCCTTTTACAGTAGAGGAAATATTTAGCGCATGAGTAGGCAGCCGAAGGCCCGGGGGCCAGATCCGGCCCAATCGCCTTCTAAATCCGGCCCGCGGACGGTCCAGAAATCAGCGTGTTTTTACATGAGTAGAATGTGTGCTTTTATTTAAAATGCATCTCTGGGTTATTTGTGGGGCGTAGGAATTCGTTGATTTTTTTCTTCAAAATATAGTCCAGCCCCCCCACAAGGTCTGAGGGACAGTGGACCGGCCCCCTGCTGAAAAAGTTTGCCAAGCCCTGATTTAGAGTCTTTCGGGAGAGCCAAGGTGGCCTGGGGATTGTTCTGCGTCCTCTGTTTTTCTCAGGGAATGCTTCCTAATTTTGAAGGGGTAAAGGACTTGCTTTCTGTGGAATGGGCGCCCCTTAACATTTCTGGTAACAATTGACTATGGGGCTGATCCTGGATGGACCAGTGCTCGGTCCCTGGCTAAGGCAGCTCCCTCTGTTCCTAGCAGAAGAAGATGGAAATGAAAGATTACCGTATTTTTCGCTCTATAAGACGCACCAGGCCACAAGACGCACCTAGTTTTTGGAGGAGGAAAACAAGAAAAAAAATATTCTGAATCTCAGAAGCCAGAACAGCGAGAGGGATCGCTGCGCAGCGAAAGCAGCGATCCCTCTTGCTGTTCTGGCTTCTGGGATAGCTGCACAGCCTGCATTCACTCCATAAGACGCACACACATTTCCCCTTACTTTTTAGGAGGGGAAAAGTGAGTCTTCTAGAGCAAAAAATACAGTAATTCTGGGGACACTGGACGGTGGCAGAACGGCCCTCTGGACCCTTGAAAGCAACTCCCAGCGAAACTACTCCAGCAGCAAAGAGACAAGCCCAGCCTTGCTCAGCCTCTGAGGTTTCCACCGCCCTGGTACAGCCAAATTATTTTGGAATCCCAGCACCACAGGGGGAGCGCTGCCTTTCCCCTAGTTGGAGGGATGCCAGCCCAAGTGTGCGCCACGGTATTTTCTCCCCCCACCACTTCCTGCCCCAGACTCTCTCTCCCCCCGTCTCTCTTTCTTCCTCAATTAACCTCGTCGCTCCTGGGAATGCCTTGCGAAGATTTCACCTCTCGCACACTTGGCTGAGAGCCAGAGCGAGCGAGCGAGAGACAGGCCTGGTTGGGAGCTGAACGAGGCCGGCTCGAATCTCCCAGCTCGAATTCCCCATAGCGGGTGTCGCGAATGCTCCAACACAGCCGCGACCCACGTAGAGCGCCGTGTCGAAGCAGAGAGAGGCACATCGGAACAGGGAACCGCTGGCACCTCCAATGTCTGGGGCTACAAAAGCCCCATTGTCCAACGCAGTGGTTCTCAACCTGTGGGTGCCCAGATTTTGTTGGACTACAACTCCCATCGTCCCTGAGCTCTGGCCTTGCTAGCTAGCAGTGATGGGAGTTGTAGTCCAACAAACATCTGGGGACCCACAGGTTGAGAAAGGCTGGGACTCCAATGGCTTGGGGCTGATGGGAACTGGGAGCCCCCTTGATATTGAGGGATGATTTTCAATCATCGTGGGAAAGGGAGGTCATTAACGAGGTTCAATCCTGTGGATTGTCTCACCTTTACTTTGAGTCTATGACGTACAATCAAGCTAGAGATGTGATCTCCCGCAGACTGAGTGATATTGCCAGACAAGAGCCCAGGTAAAACCTGGGATGTTCCTAGGGGACCAGATTTATCGGACCATACCAGCCCCCTACCTTGCAGAAATCCACTACAGTGGTGCCCCGCAAGACGAACGCCTCGCAAGACGGAAAACACGCTAGACGAAAGGGTTTTCCGTTTTGGAGGCGCTTCGCAAGACGAATTTCCCTATGGGCTTGCTTCGCAAGACGACAGCCCATAGGGAAATCTCCGGGACAGTGGGGAAGCGCAGCTCGTCTTCCCCGCTGTCCTCGGACCTCCTCTGAAGCCTGGCGGCGGGGCGGGGACACCTCCTCCCGCCGCCGGGCTTCGGAAGGATGCCCCGATGCCGGGCGGCGAGGCGGGAACGCCTCCCCCCACCGCCCGGCATCGGAACGATGTCCCAAAGCCGAGCGGCGGGGCGGGAAAGTCTCCCCCCGCCGCCCGGCATCGGAACGATGCCCCGATGCCGGGCGGCGAGGCGGGAACGCCTCCCCCCGCCGCCCGGCATCGGAACGATGTCCCGAAGCCGAGCGGCGGGGCGGGAAAGTCTCCCCCCGCCGCCCGGCATCGGAACGATGTCCCGAAGCCGAGCGGCGGGGCGGGAACGCCTCCCCCCGCCGCCCGGCTTCGGGGCGGGAAAGCCTCCCCCCGCCGCCCGGCTTCGGGGCAGGAAAGCCTCCCCCCGCCGCCCGGCTTCGGGGCATCGTCCCGATGCCGGGCGGCGGGGCAGGAACGCCTCCCCCCGCCGCCTGGCTTCGGGGCATCGTCCCGATGCCGGGCGGCGGGGCGAGAAAGCCTCCCCCCGCCGCCTGGCATTGGAACGATGTCCCGAAGCCGGGCGGCGGGGCCGCGAAGCCTGGGCGCGCTGGCAACTCTCCGCAAGGAGCGCTCCCGCTGCTTGCGGAGAGGTCCGCGAAGCCTGTCCTGGACCTCTTCTGAAGGCAGGCGGGGGGCAAAAGTCTTTGTCCCCCCTGCTTGCCTTCCCAGGGGCTTTTAAATCGCCCGGACAGCGGAGAAGTCCTCCGCTGTCCCGGGCGATTTTAAAATGCCGCCCGCCAGAAGAGGTCGGGGGAAGGCGGTTTCCATAGGAACGCATTAATTGATTTTCAATGCATTCCTATGGAAAACCGTGCATCGCAAGACGAAAAACTCGCAAGACGAAGAGACTTGCGGAACGAATTAATTTCGTCTTGCGAGGCACCACTGTATTTGGAATACCACAGACTTCTTACAGCAGCTAGATTAAATGTCCTTGACTCTGCGATATTGTGGGGAAGGTACAGGGGAGTACCATACGCCCAGAGAACCTGTCATTGTGCTATTGGTGTGGTTGAGTCCACCGAACACATTCTCTTGACTTGCCCTTCTTATGCAGAGCTTAGACAAAACTTTATAGACCCACTCCTATGTCAACTTAGCTTCCTACCCAGAGAAAACCAGGTTTTACACTTGCTGAATAATGTCACTAGAGCTATACCTTTCTTGGTGGCCAAATTTCTTTTTTTAGCCTTTAAGCGTCGCAAGACCATAATTGACTGTATTGACATGGGGCTATCTGTTTAGCCCTTTTAGTGTTGGCTAAGCTCTAAAATCTCCCTGGATGTTTTAACTGTGTATTGACAAATGTATTTGTATTTTTTTTCTGACTGACGGTTGAATAAAAAGGTTGATTGATTGAATATCCCAGTGGCCACAAGCTCCCTATCTCTGTTTTCCCCACTTCTATTGAGAACAGGCATTCCTTCTTCAGAGCAGGGGAGATGCCTCTTCTTAGATCAGGGATGGAATCATAGAATTGTAGCGCTGGAAGGGACCCTGAAGGTCATCCATTCCAACCCCCCTTGCACCAACTATAAAATTGGAGAAATCGAGAGAGATATAGCCGCACCAGCAGCATATCTCTTCTTTCTCGTATCCAAAAATGCAAGAAAGGCCTTTACACTCGCCAGAAGCTGGGCTCTGCCCTCGCCGGTCCTAGAAGGATTCTTTTAAAAAGTCCCATATGCTCAGAAACTTTGCGCCTGTTCATTGGGGGAGATAGGAAGCCCAGAGCGCTTGTTCTTTAGATGTCCCTTTTAGGAAGAGGCACGTAGCGAGACCATTGAGGTGAGGCTCACTGACCTCCCGGAAAAGCAAAAATTTGACCTTTTCCTGTTAGGCAAAGATCATAAGACGACCCGGATGGTCGCTGGATTCTGTGTAGGCACAGACCATCCCCCGACCCAAACTAGTTCGTTAAGAAAATCCCCAAACTCGGTTCCATGGGTAACGCTGGGTCATCTCCCTGTGGTAGTTTATCTTCAAGTTTTAAGTGTCTATTCGCTCATCGCATTTATAAATTTTAAATTTATTGTTGTACGCTGTTTTAATTGTTTGTTTTCCTTCTGTGACTGTCTCCGACCATAATAAATTACAGTGGTGTCCCGCAAGACGAACCCCTCGCAACACGGAAAACCCACTAGACGAAAGGGTTTTCCGTTTTGGAGGCGCTTCCCAAACGAATTTCCCTATGGGCTTGCTTCGCAAGACGAAAATGTCTTGCGAGTTCCTGCGGGTTTTTTTGCTCCCCCCCCTTTTCCTAAGCCGCTAAACTGCTTATCAGCTGATCCGCTGATAAGCCACTTAACAGCTGATCCGCTAAAAGCCGCTAAACCGCTAATAGCGCTAATCTGTCAATGGGCTTGCTTCGCAAGACGAAAAAACCGCTATACGAAGAGCCTCACGGAACGGATTAATTTCGTCTTGCGAGGCACCACTGTATCTATCTCTTCCAACCCCCTGCAATTCAGGAATCCTGCCTACAGCTATCCCTGGGTAGGCTTGAACCACCAACCTAAAGCATCCAGGACACATGGCCATCCAACCTCTGCTTAAAAAGGGGGATGGGAAAGGCCTGTATCCTTACAGATGTTGCATCAATGGTAAATGAACCTACCCAGACTCTGCGTTCATCACCTGAGGCCCTCCTTCGTGTGCCTCCTCTGTGAGATGTCCAGAGGGAGGCAACGCAAGAACAGGGCCTTTTCTGCAGTGGCTCCCCGTTTGTGGAAAGCTCTCCCCAGGGAAGTTTGCCTGGCGCCTTCATTATACACCATTAAGCACCATTCAAAATGGTTCCTCTATAACCAGGCTGATTGACACCCAACGCCCTTTTAAAATGTGAGGATATTGGGTTACTCTTGTTTTACATATTTTGTGTTTTTGTCTTGTGATTTTATGCCGTGACCGCCCTGAGACGGCTTGGAGCAAGTTTCTGTAATGTGTATAGCACAACATTTTCGCAAGGCTGGTATTAATTAAGCTACAGTGGTGTGTTATCCAATTTCCACAGAACCCAGAATTGCTGCTCAAGATGTACTGTATTTTTCCATCTATAAGACGCCCCCATGTACAAGACGGCCCCTATTTCGGAGGACTCAGATTTAAGAAAATGGGGGGAAGATGTATCCGTGTATAAGACACCCGCTAATTTTTGACATTATTTTTTAGTGGGGGAAACCGAGTCTTATACACGTAAAAATACGGTATTTGCGAAGAGGCGCTGCAGAGATTTGTTCCACTTAGAAAAGCACTACTGTAATTGTCCACACACAGCCACGGGGAATGAAGGCACTCTTGCTTGTAAAAAAGGTAAAGGTAAAGGGGCCCCTGACCATTAGGTCCAGTCATGGCCGATTCTGGGGTTGTGGCACTCATCTTGCTTTACTGGCCGAGGGAGCCGGTGTACAGCTTCCGGGTCATGTGGCCAGCATGACTAAGCCGCTTCTGGCGAACCAGAGCAGCGCAAGGAAACGCCGTTTAGCTTCCCGCCGGAGTGGTACCTATTTATCTACTTGCACTATGACGTGCTTTTGAACTGCAGCCGGAGGCCCCATTAGCTAAAGTGGCGCTTCAGGTTAAGAAGAGTCTCAGGTTAAGAATGGACCTCCGGAACGAATTAAGTACTTAACCCGAGGTACCACTGCAAAGGGATTCTGCCCCCTGCCATCAGCTATGTGTGGGGCAAGGTGTGGGACTCACTCGTCATCGCCAGAGACTTTGGCCAGGGACTTTGGCTGTGGTTGCCGGACCGGTCCACACTTCGCTGAACGCTGGCCTTCCATTTTGGACCCTGCGTTTCGTTCTCTCGGACGTGGAAAGGAATCAGCATGTTGACCTGTGGGTTGGGAGAGGGCGGAAGGGAGAGAGAATGAGAGGGAACCTTCCAGTGCGCAAGTGGAAAGTGAAGAAGCCTTTTCTTTTGGGAAATTATGGGCACAGAACTACCTAAATTGTGTACAAATCTAACAGATTGAGGCTGAATCCTGACAAGACAGAAGGACTGTTTGGGGGGGGACAGGGGGCAGGCAGGTGTGGAGGACTCCCTGGTCCTGAATGGGGTAACTGTGCCCCTGAAGGACCAGGTGCGCAGCCTGGGAGTCATTTTGGACTCACAGCTGTCCATGGAGGCACAGGTCAAATCTGTATCCAGGGCAGCTGTTTACCAGCTCCATCTGGTACGCAGGATGAGACCCTGCCTGCCTGCGGTCTGTCTCGCCAGAGTGGTACATGCTCTGGTTATCTCCCGCTTGGACTACTGCAATGCGCTCTACGTGGGGCTACCTTTGAAGGTGACCCGGAAACTACAACTAATCCAGAATGCGGCAGCTAGACTGGTGACTGGGAGCGGCCGCCGAGACCATATAACACCGGTCTTGAAAGACCTACATTGGCTCCCAGTACGTTTCCAAGCACAATTCAAAGTGTTGGTGCTGACCTTTAAAGCCCTAAATGGCCTCGGTCCAGTATATCTGAAGGAGCGTCTCCTCCCCCATCGTTCTGCCCGGACACTGAGGTCCAGCTCCGAGGGCCTTCTGGCGGTTCCCTCACTGCGAGAGGCCAAGTTGCAGGGAACCAGGCAGAGGGCCTTCTCGGTGGTGGCGCCCGCCCTGTGGAATGCCCTCCCATCGGATGTCAAGGCGATGGACAACTACCTGACATTCAGAAGACATCTGAAGGCAGCCCTGTTCAGGGAAGTTTTTAATATGTGACATTTTAGTGTATTTTTTATCTCTGTTGGAAGCCGCCCAGAGTGGCTGGGGAAACCCAGCCAGATGGGCGGGGTACAAATAATAAATTATTATTATTATTATTATTCATGTTTGCTACTACAGTGGCAAGAATGTTACTTGCCCCAAAAGTTGAAAGAACCAGAAGACCCAGCAAAGGAAGAACGGATACAAAAACTTACGAAATAAGCACAAACGGCGAAACTTACCAGAAGTATAAGAAATCGAGATAACAAACTTTATAAAAGAATGGGAATGGGTTCATTGAATATTTACAGATCAATTGTAAACTGATAAGAACATAAGCAGGATTAATGTAATAACCTGCAGTTTTATAAGAGATTTAGAGCAGATAAATAAACGAGAAAGTTAAATGAACGTGGATATGCAGAAGATATAAAAAATAAATTTAAGGAACTGCAGAAAGAGGGGGAAGGACGCCAAAATTTGGAAATGTTAAATTGATTGTAAAACTAATGACATGTATGAGTTTGAAAAGTATAAATAAAAAACAAGAAAGAAAAGGAAAGAAAAGGAAAGGAAGAGAAGGGAAGGTAGAAACTGCGTCCTTATATCAAGCGAGCTTTTGGCAATGGAACTGGCAAGTTATCTGCCAGACACAGTGTCAGATTTACGTACAAGCTAAACAAGCTACAGCTTGGGGCCCCATTCTCTTGGGCCCCCCCAAAAATATAAATGAAAAAAACTGGATGTACATTTCCAAAATATAAGATAAAAAACAAATAAGATAAAACCTACAAACAGCAACAGTGTTTTGTGTTGTGTAGGCTCCTAGGATATAAGTCATGGGCCCCACGTGCTAGCCTGCTCCCTAAAATATCACTGGTTTGCTCATTTCTATATACAGGGTGCCTACATTCTGCATGGGACGCAAGTGGCCCTGTGGGTTAAACCACAGAGCCTAGGACTTGCTGATCAGAAGGTCGGTGGTTCGAATCCCCGCAATGGGGTGAGCTCCCGTTGCTCGGTCCCTGCTCCTGCCAACCTAGCAGTTCGAAAGTCCTTTACTTTTATACCGGAGATAAACTACTGGAGGAAAGCTTTTCTGATCTGGGGACCCCGTGGCGGAGCTTTTCCATCACACAGGAACAGATCCTCTATGCTCCAAATAAATAAACCATCTCACACGTGTGTTTTTCTTGAACTGCGTCCAACTTAAGAGGAGCCTTGGGCAACACAATTGAAAGAGCAACAACTAAGAAATACTCTCACCCATTAGACACTTTTTTGTGCATGGCCCAGCATGACCAATTTGAACAGACCTACACATTGCTTCCTATGCAATCCACCTACCAGATGTGGGGGACTCCCTGGTCCTGAATGGGGTAACTGTGCCCCTGAAGGACCAGGTGCGCAGCCTGGGAGTCATTTTGGACTCTCAGCTGTTCATGGAGGCGCAGGTCAATTCTGTGTCCAGGGCGGCTGTTTACCAGCTCCATCTGGTATGCAGAATGAGACCCTCCCTGCCCGCAGACTGCCTCGCCAGAGTGGTGCATGCTCTGGTTATCTCCCACTTGGACTACTGCCATGCGCTCTACGTGGGGCTACCTTTGAAGGTGACCCGGAAACTGCAATTAATCCAGAATGTGGCTGCCAGACTGGGGACTGGGAGCGGCTGCCGAGACCATATAACACCGGTCCTAAAAGGACTACATTGGTTCCCAGTATGTTTCCAAGCGCCATTCAAAGTGTTGGTGCTGACCTTTAAAGCCCTCAACGGCCTCGGCCCAGTATACCTGAAGGAGCGTCTCCACCCCGGACACCGGGGTCCAGCTCCGAGGGCCTTCTGGCAGTTCCCTCACTGCAAGAAGCAGGAACCAGGCAGAGGGCCTTCTCAGTAGTGGCCCCCGCCCTGTAGAACACCCTTCCATCAGATGTCAAGGAGATAAGTAACTTTAGAGGACATCTGAAGCTAACCCTGTATAGGGATGTTTTAAATGTTTCATGCTTTAGTGTGCTTTTTTGTTTGTTGGGAGCTGCCCAGAGTGGCTGGGGCACAAATAATAAAAATATTAGTAGTAGTATCTATAATCACTACATGGATGATGCTAGACTAACTGGGAAGAAGCAGTTTAGCAGATTAGTCTGAATTATGTTGGTATCAAGAACCATCCTTTTATCCTAAACCTTTCCCATATTTGATACTGCCATTATCACAGCACTTAAATGTGCAAAGAGTACTTTTAAGCGTTAGAAAAATGCCTCTCTCAGGTATGCCTGACAATGCACTTGTCAGTTTTAAAAGCTTTTGTTTATTTGCCCAGGTATTTTAGATTTTAGATTAGCTGGTTGCATTACTTTATTCCTCTTAAATTTATCATGCCTTATGCTATAATGAGAGATTTTAGCAGTGAGAGATTTTACTTTCTTGGGCTCCATGATCACTGCAGATGGTGACAGCAGCCACGAAATTAAAAGACGCCTGCTTCTTGGGAGAAAAGCGATGACAAACCTAGACAGCATCAAAAAAACCAGAGACATCACCTTGCCAACAAAGGTCTGTATAGTTAAACCTCTGGTTTTCCCAGTAGTGATGTATGGAAGTGAGAGCAGGACCATAAAGAAGGCTGATTGCTGGAGAATGAATGCTTTTGAATTCTGGTGCTGGAGGAGACTCTTGAGAGTCCCACGGACTGCAAGAAGAACAAACCTCTCCATTCTGAAGGAAATTAGCCCTGAGTGCTCACTGGAAGGACAGATCCTGAAGCTGAGACACCAAGACTTTGGCCACCTCCTGAGAAGAGAAGACTCCCTAGAAAAGACCCTGATGTTGGGAAAGATGGAGGGCACAAGGAGAAGGGGACGACAGAGGACGAGATGGTGCGACAGTGTTCTCGAAGCTACCAGCATGAGTTTGACCAAACTGCGGGAGGCAGTGGAAGACAGGAGTGCCTGGCGTGCTCTGGTCCATGGGGTCACAAAGAGTCGGATACGACTAAACGAGTAAACAACAACATGCTATAATGTTCATTTAAAAATATACATACATTCTGCTGTGGAATCCAGCAGAATTATCTGTGGAGATAAAGAGCGGTTTATATTTCCCCACCCTCCCCTCCCAAATAATGAATTCAGTCTGCAGGAAAGTGCTTTTAGGCATGTGCAAAGTGTGTCTCTGAACCAGAATTTCAACTGTAGGTCATACCTTGCTCTGGAGACTTTTGATCTGCAGGTTCTGTTTGTCCATTCTGTACTGCTGTTGCTTAATCTTATGAAACAGCTCCTCAATCTTCAGGTTCTGACGACTCATCAAATTCTGAAATTTCGAAACAAAGGCACACATTCAGCAGACTGGCCCTGGCCGTCAGGCGCTGTCCATTCAGAGAAGAAGAAGAAGAAGAGTTTGGATTTGATATCCCGCGTTTCAGTCCCTTTAAGGAGTCTCAAAGCGGCTCACAATCTCCTTTCCCTTCCTCCCCCACAACAAACACTCTGTGAGGTGAGTGGGGCTGAGGGACTTCAGAGAAGTGTGACTGGCCCAAAGTCACCCAGCAGCTGCAGGTGGAGGAGCGGGGAAGCGAACCTGGTTAACTAGATTACGAGTCCACCGCTCTTAACCACTACACCACACTGGCTCTAAGAAGGGAATAGGAAAATGAACCATCTAACATTAAGAATGACCCCCTCCCTGCCTGTTCATGGCTTTCAATCAATCAATCAAACCTTTATTGCATTAGCATACAGCCATAGCAGGATAAAATAATAATAATATTATTTTTTTTAATCATGGCTTTAAATGAGTTGGATGGGGGGGGGGCTGCAGACTCATTATGGGCCAGAGTCCTTCTGCTATAGGGCATCTCTATAAATTAAGCAGGTAGATAAATACAGTACAGTGGTACCTCGGGTTAAGAACTTAATTCGTTCTGGATGTCCATTCTTAACCTGAAACTGGTCTTAACCTGAGGTACCACTTTAGCTAATGGGGCCTCCCGCTGCCGCCGGAACACAATTTCTGTTCTCATCCTGAAGCAAAGTTCTTAACCTGAGGTACTATTTCTGGGTTAGCGGAGTCTGTAACCTGAAGCGTATGTAACCCGAGGTACCACTGTATTGTTGTTGTTGTTGCTGTTGTTAATTTCATTTCTATACTTTTATATTTTAAAGGAAAAACCCTCAAAGTGGTTTAGGTAAAGGTAAAGAAATCGTGTTCCGGTGGTGCAGCGGCAGCAGGAGGCCCCATTAGCTAAAGTGGTGCTTCAGGTTAAGAACAGTTTCAGGTTAAGTACGGACCTGTGGAAGGAATTAAGTATGTAACCAGAGGTACCACTGTATTAAACTCCATGGGGGGGGGGGAATGGCACCTAGACATACAGTTATGGGGACCACAACCAAGGTTTAAGATAGATATATCTAGCTATATACACATGTGAGTTTCTAGCAGTGCCTTGCAGAAGTTATCCAACTCATATTAGCCTCAGTCAACATGGCCAACGGTCAAGGATGACAGTGGAAGCCCAGGAATGCCCCACACCTCTGAGTTTGACACACACTGCAGTTTCGAAATCGGCAGCTGCTTCGCTCTCACAACAACCTTGCAAAGCGGGTTACTCGCCATCGCTAGAGGACAGCTTGTCTCGTAGAAGTGCCTGGAACCAATGAAAGCTCTGAAGCCTCTCCCCCCCGCCCCCGGCAAATTAAGGCTCCACACTTGAAATGTCACTTTTGGCTTTGTTTGCAGAACAACGGGGAGCACCCGGTTTCTCTGGGAATTCTTAGCCCATCCCTCTCAAGGCCAATCAATATTTAGTGCTCGTATCAATAGGGCATTGTGAACAAAAGCATGGGCAGATGCACGCTCTGTTTGAAAGGCAACCAGCATTGAAATAAACCTTGGAACCTCCCGTGGGTACGCTTACATTTTAGCTTGCTTGACTTAATAAACCACCTTTGCAAACGGCCAGCGTTTGGCTCGCGAGCCACACTCGGATTTTCTTTGTTGCAATTGCAAACGGAGCAACTTGATAAAGGATATAGACTCATATTCCTTGGATAACAAGTAAATTACTACGTGTTTTATAAATTATTGAAGTGGAGCCTAAGGATGTGTGATTGCAACAATGGCATATTCCTCCCAGGCTTACCCGTGCCTCAGTTTCCCTCCTCTTTCTCCATTGTCTCCCCTTAAAGGTAAAGGGACCTCTGACCAGTAGGTCCTGTTGTGACCGACTCTGGGGTTGCGGCGCTCATCTCGCTTAACTGGCGGAGGGAGCCGGCGTACAGCTTCCGGGTCATGTGGCCAGCATGACAAAGCCGCTTCTGGCGAACCAGAGCAGCGCATGGAAATGCCGTTTACCCTCCCACCTGAGCGGTACCTATTTATCTACTTGCACTGCATGCTTTCAAACTGCTAGGTTGGCAGGAGCAGGGACCGAGCAACGGGAGCTCACCCCGTCATTGCGGGGATTCAAACCGCCGACCTTCTGATCGGCAAGTCCTAGGCTCTGTGGTTTAACCCACAGCGCCACCCCGCATCCCTTTGTCTCCCCTTAGCCACATATTAAGATCTTAAGGTTCCCGGATTGCATATACTTTTCTCCTTCTCCCTCTGTCACGTTTTTGTTCTTCCTCGATCAAGCTTTATATTGCATGCTGCTGGGAAGAGAGATCTATCATGCACTCACTAATGCACTGATTGATTGATTGATTGATTGATTGATTAATAAGCGATACTAATCCAAATGATGCTAATAGAGAAAACCCAGCATAGGTAAAAAATCATTATGAACGGGAAACTTTCTTAAGGGAGAGGAAACCCAGAGGATAGATAGCACCCTTCTTTTGCAACAGACTCTCAGCTCTCCAACCTCTTGCCAGTTCCCTAAAGCGGTAGTTTTCAGCCAGTGTGTCATAACACCCTGGGGTGCCTTAAATGATGGTCTAGTGTGCTGTGGGCAACACTGGGCTCCATCCCTCTTTCCTTCACTCCCTCCTCTGATGCCCTCTCATGTCTCTGCCTTCCCAAGGCTTGCACAGCTTTGTGTTGCAGCAGCCCTGGCTACAAGCTCCGCAGGCGAGTGGTTCCTCCGGGGCAGGCCAGGGGGTGCTTCCCAGGCCCCTGTGGGGCAGTGTGAGGAAGAACCTCTCTTTGGGGCAGGGGGGACAGCTCAGAGACCAGGGAGGCAGCAGCGGCTGACCAGAGGACTCCCAAGGAGAAGGGAGAGGAGAGCAGGCTGGAGGAACACATCACAACTTAGGAGGGTGTTCGAAAAAGGGTGAGAAGCTGCCAGCTCTGCAGGCAAGGGGGGGCACATAACTGGGCTCCCGAGCCCCACAGGGGTGCCGCAGAAAGAAAGCAGTTGGCCAAGGGAGCCACAGACTCAGAAAGGTTGAAAACCTCTGCCCTAAGGAAATACTGTCCTATCTCAAGCTTTGCTAACCTGGTGCCCTCCGGGCTATTGTATCTGGGCTATTGTTGTGCAAAGAGGCACTTATGCCAATTTATGGGGCACCCCAGTTCTCTCTCTGCATGACCCATTCATTTTATTAATCAAACGGTTTACATTTCACAGCCCTTCCCACCGCTTGGGAAAAGTCTCAACAAACGATTCCGTAAGGTACCCGAAAGGTGTCAAGGAAGCATTGGAGGCTAGATAAAGCTCATAAAATTTGAAAGCCAAGACCAAAAGCCGGGTTTACCTCTCCTCTCCACTCAATCTCTATTTCCTAGAGGGCAGCTACCTCCATCCTTCAGGGGGGCGACCCCGGGTAACTTTTTGACAGTGTTTTTTTTTACTGGGGGTACTCAAAGGAACCTTTTAATTTAGAAGAAAAGCACTGGTTAAAAGTGTGGCGGTTACTGCAAGAACTTCGTGGGTGAGTTCCAGCACCTTCTTTTCGATAGGAAAAGGACTGTGGACAGGTAAGGGCTCCCAGGTAAAGGGCACCTCTGAGCGTGTGCAGAGTGCTTTTGCTCCAGCCCCTTTCGGGTTCACAATGCCTCTTCTGTCCGCTCCCTTTCCCTCTGGGGCAGCACCCCGGGACTCACCTGCAGGGCGCCCAGCTCCGCCGCTTGTCCGCTCCCTCGGGGGCTGCCGCTGGCGTTCTCGGCGCCCACCTGGCGCAGCAGCTGCCCGTCGAGGCGCCCCAGGCGCTCCCGCACCGCCTCCTCGTGCGCCGCCAGGTCGCCGGCCAGCGCGCCGAGCCGGCTGGAGAGGTCGTCCAGGCGCCCGTCGAGGAGGCGCTGCGCTCGCCCCAGCTGCTGCCGCTGCTCGTCGGCGGAGCGCTGGAGGCTGCCGAGCGAGGCGTTGTGCGCGCTCAGGCGGCCGCCCATCTCGCGCAGCTGCCCGCGGGTGCGCTCGACGTGCTCCCGCAAGCCGTGGCCCAGCTGCAGGAGCCCGTGCGCCAAGACGTTCACCTCGTCCCAGGAGGCTGCCTTGAAGGCGCGCTCCTTGCTGGAAGAACCGGCAGGAGGAGGAGGAGGAGGAGCGGCGGCCGCCAGCCCCGCCGCGCTCAGCACCAGCAGCGCCCACGAACGCATCGCCCCAGCAGACAATGAACTTGGTTAGAGCGCAGCGCGCAACAGTCGCCACCTCGCCAAGAGCGCACGGTTTGGAGAGGCTGCGCCGGACGCGCCCCCTTTTATAGACGCCGCCCCGCCGCCCGCGCGCACATGGCCTCGGCAGCTTCGCTTTGCGCCCCCCCCCGTCCCTGCCCTCCAGTCCCGGCGCTCCTCCTTTCTTTCGCAGAAAGACGGATCCTGGGAGACGGGAGCGCAGGGTGGGGCCCGGAAGCGCTGGCAGCTTCCCAGAGCCCTTGTTATCGCATGGCTGCTAACTTGTCACGTTGGGCAAGTTTGTTTTTTTCCGAGGAACGGACAGAACTATCTTTCCGCGTGGCGGAGAGGATTTTGTGTTTCTTTCGGTCGCCGCGACCCACGCGCAGCAGCGCCGGGTTACCAAACAGGACTTCAACATAATATTGATTTGATCTTGAAATCGGTTTGTTAAAATTGTGGGTTGGTAAAATCCGAAACGTATTTGGAGATAAATTGCAAGTGGGGCCCTTGAGATTCCGACTGCCTAGGGACCTCCACTGGGCTTAATCCGGCACTGACGCCAAGGCATTCTAGAACCAAGGGTGCCAACTTGAATAAAATATGGGGGGCATGTAAGTTGCACCCCGCAAAATGGATGACAAGACACACACACACAAACATAAACACCATTTGAATGGCAATGTCTATCAATTTTGGGGAGGCAGCCCCTCAAAAAAGGTCGTATAGTTAAAGCTATGGTTTTCCCAGTAGAGATGTATGGAAGTGAGAGCTGGACCATATAGAAGGCTGATCGCCAAAGAATGGATGCTTTTGAATTCTGGTGCTGGAGGAGACTCTTGAGAGTCCCATGGACTGCAAGAAAATCAAACCTCTCCATTCTGAAGGAAATCAGCCCTGAGTGCTCACTGGAAGGACAGATCCTGAAGCTGAGGCTCCAAGACTTTGGCCACCTCATGAGAAGAGAAGGCTCCCTGGAAAAGACCCTGATGTTGGGAAAGATGGAGGACACAAGGAGAAGGGGACGACAGAGGATGAGATGGCTGGGCGGTGTTCTCAAAGCTACCCGCATGAGTTTGACCAAACTGTGGGAGGCAGTGGAAGACAGGAGTGCCTGGCGTGCTCTGGTCCAGGGGGTCACAACGAGGCGGACACGACTAAAGGACTAAACAACAAGAACATCCGGTGCAATCTGCTGGTAGAATTTGATTCCCTCGTTCTGTCCTGTTCTCTTCCTCTTCCCACACTTGACCTTCAGGGTTGCAGGGGGAAGAGGGAGTCAGCGTGTAAAAGTTCAGGACAGAACAAACTTGAATGGATTGCGGTGACCAAATGAGGTGGGTTGGAGTGGGGGAAGCGGTTCACGTCATCAAGGAAGAGAACAAGGTTGTGGGTTTGTAAGGTTTTGTCCGGCCTGGCCTGTGTAAGGAGCAGAAAGGCAGAGCTGGTTTTCCAGGAGAGGGTGTGTGTTTCTAGGCACCCCCCCCCCCCCGTTAGCTACAGGAGGCAGCTGCCATTTTTATTACCCACAATGCCCTGAGTGAGATGCCACAGGTGAAAGTAGCTGATGCATTCCCTGTAAAACTTAAGAGCGGACATCCTTTGGAGCTAGGAATAAAAAGAGCCCGCTGGATAGGACCCTTGGCCCATCTAGTTTTTTATTTGTATTTTCAAATTTATACATTCCGCTAGTAAAAGCTATGGTTTTCCCAGTAGTAATGTATGGAAGTGAGAGCTGGACCATAAAGAAGGCTGATGGCCGAAGAATGGATGCTTTTGAATTCTGGTGCTGGAGGAGACTCTTGAGAGTCCCATGGACTGCAAGAAGAGCAAACCTCTCCATTCTGAAGGAAATCAGCCCTGAGGGCTCACTGGAAGGACAGATCCTGAAGCTGAGGCTCCAATACTTTGGCCACCTCCTGAGAAGAGAAGACTCCCTGGAAAAGACCCTGATGTTGGGAAAGATGGAGGGCACAAGGAAAAGGGGACGACAGAGGACAAGATGGTGGGACAGTGTTCTCGAAGCTACCAATGTGAGTTTGACCAAACTGCAGGAGGCAGTGGAAGACAGGAGTGCCTGGCGTGCTCTGGTCCAGGGGGTCACGAAGAGGCGAACACGACTCAACGACTCAACAACAACAACAAATTTGCATCTGGTTTCCTTTCTGGTGCAAATTGTCTCAAGCAAAAGCAAGCCACGAGACATTCTCTCTCTCTCTTTTTTAAAGAATATTAACATTTCCAAAATAATACAAAAACAAAAGAAACACAAAAAATAACAAAAATAACAAAAATACAAAATTGAAAACAATTAAAAACAAATACAATTTCCATTACTTATTTTCTATTAACTTGTTTCCCAGACCTCCTCTCACCTCCCCTTTTCGTATTGCAGTTCAAATTATTAGCTCAGCAAATCCTTATTCAAGCCAGCAGACATTCTCTGAGCAAATCCCTTCTTTTCCCCCTACACAGGGGATGTTTCTCACCAGAAACCTTGCTAGACAGCGTTTCCAATTAAAGCAGCCCCCAAGACTGCTTGGTCATCTTGAGTTTTCCCCTGCTTCCTTCATCTTAGCATTACTGGGTCCTCCTCATGTTTGTGGTTACGCTGACAAACTCTTGTGGAGATTTGAAGAACCAAATTTAAGATGGGGTGGTGGTGGAATGAGATTGCCAGTTGCTGGAACCCACAGGAAGCGGGGGAACTTCCTTTGACCTGGTTCTTAAGCTCTTAAAAACTTAGAGCAGGGGTCGCAACCTGCGGCCCACGTGGGCAGTTTTACCCGCCTACGAGCCGCCCCCGATTCGAGCCATCCGCTTGGTAGTCCCTGCGCACTGCGCTAAACCGGTGCAGTGCGGTGCTGGGAATCGTGTCTGTGCACGCAGACACCAAAAATCACCTCTGTGCATGCCCAGATGCCACTAAACACACACGCACAATCACACATTCGTGTGATCCAGTGCATGGAGAGGTCTCTGCAGGACTTGAAAATCGTGTTTACATGTGCCGAGATGCCGAAAATCACTCTGCACATGCCCAGATGCCACTAAACACACACGCACAATCACACACTCGTGCGATCCAGCGCATGGAGAGATCTCTGCAGGACTTGAAAATTGCGTTTGCATGTGCCGAGATGCCGAAAATCACTCTGCGCATGCCCAGATGCCACTAAACACACACGCACAATCACACATTCGTGCGATCCAGCGCATGGAGAGATCTCTGCAGGACTTGAAAATCGCATTTGCATGTGCCCAGATGCCGAAAATCACTCTGCGCATGCCCAGATGCCACTAAACACACACGGACAATCACACATTCGTGCGATCCAGCGCATGGAGAGATCTCTGCAGGACTTGACCGGTCCAGGCAGGTAAAACCTTTCCAACCACTGACTTAGAGAAACCAAATCTGACCGAGTAGTCCATGGGCAGGCAAACTAAGGCCCGGGGGCCAGATCTGGTCCAACCGCCCTCTAAATCCGGCCCCTGGACAGTCCGGGAATCAGTGTGTTTTTACATGACTGCAATGTGTGCTTTTATTTAAAGTGCATCTCCGGGTTATTTGTGGGGCATAGGAATTCGTTCATATCTTTTTCCTTCAAAATATAGTCCGGCCCCCCACAAGATCTGAGGGACAGTGGACCGGCCCCCTGCTGAAAAAATTTGCTGACCCCCTGGGTGCATACGACTCACTTGCTGCAACAGCTCCACTGCCTATAAATCTGCTTTTTTTAAAAAAGAAGAAGAAGAAGAAGTGGTTTGTTGTTTCTAAATAGCTTCTGTAAATCTGGGACTGTCCCTGGAAAACAGGGGAACTTGGAGCGTCTGACACAGTCTAAAAAGCCAGAGACTGTTGAATTAGCCAAAAGCCCAGGGTGTCTAAAGATATGCAATGAAGGGGCCAAGTGAGCCTCTTTGGGGGCGAGCGTCCCGCAAATGGGGAGCCACTGCAGAGAAGGCCCTGTTCTCGTGTTGCCACACTCCAGGAGGAGGCACACAAAGAACAGTTCTGAGCCGTTCCATCCCTTTGCTTGTGTCTCCAGGCACGGGTGCGAGAACACCCCTCCCTGGAGCCCTGGCAAGCGGCTGCGAGTCTGTGCAGGTGATACTCAGCCCGATGGGCAAGCGTTCCAATGCCCTCTGTGCAATTCAGATCGCTGTGTTCCTAACTGCGCCGTCTCTCGCAGCGCAGGCGGGGAACTGCAGTTCTTTGCAGCGGCCGGAGGGCCCATGTGGTTCTAATTGCGAGCATAGGCTCGCTTTCTCCCTCTCTGAAAGAGAGGGCTCATATTCGGAGACCCCCCGACTCCCAGCGCCTGCTGGCGAGACCTCAGATTTCCTTTGCTTGCGGCTGCCGGCGACCTTTTGCACAGTAACCTCCCAAGGAAGGAGGGAGTGTGGGAGGAATAAAGGATGTGCGAAAGCCCTGATTGCATCAAAGGCATCCAGGCAGTGCCAAGAACAAAGGGAGAGCCGTTCAGGGAGAGAAACAAGGCCTCGCTTCTCGTCCTGCAGGCAGCAATCGCCGTTTCCCTCCCTTGCCCCCTTGGACCCTCAAAACCACCCTGCGAGGTAGGAAAAGCGACAGGGAGCGGACCCTCCAGGAGTCCCTCTTTGCCAGGGACAGTCCCTGGTTCCTTACATTCCTTACATTTATTTTTAATATCTTCTACATACCCAAATGAACCTAATTTGCTCATTTTTTCATCTACTTTAAATATATACTCTTCTCGAACTGCAGGTTGTTACAATAATCCTGCCAATGTTTTTATCTCTTTACAATCTATCTGTAAAAATTGAATAAACCCTTTCCATTCTTTTATTTAAAAAAAGGTTTATCTCTACAGTGGTACCTCGGGTTACATACGCTTCAGGTTACAGACTCCACTAACCCAGAAATAGTGCTTCAGGTTAAGAACTTTGCTTCAGGATGAGAACAGAAATCATGCTCCGGCAGCGTGGCAGCAGCAGGAGGCCCCATTAGCTAAAGTGGTGCTTCAGGTTAAGAACAGTTTCAGGTTAAGAACGGACCTCCGGAACGAAATAAGTACTTAACCCGAGGTACCACTGTATTGTTATTTTTATATGTTGGAAGCCACCCAGCGTCGCTGGGGCAACCCATTCAGATGGGTGGGATTTCAAAAAAATGAAATTATTATTATTATTATTATTATTATTATTATTATTATTATTAAGGACATCCTATATTCATCGGGTAAATGTTGTAGCGTGTGCCGTGGTGTTATTGTTTTGTTTGTTATTGTACATTTTTGTGCTTTTATATTGTATACTCTTATCAAAGTGCATGTTGTTACTATAATCCTGCCAATGTTTTTATCTGCTTGCAATCTATCTGTAAAAATTCAATAAACCGTTTCCATTCTTTTATTAAAAAAAAGTTTGTTATCTCTATTTCTTATTCTTCAGGTAAGTTTCACTATTTCTGCATATTCCATAAGTTTTTGAATTCATTCTTCCTTTCCTGGAAACATACACGAATAAATTTCCTATACTGTTTCGGTAGTTCTGTCCCTGTAATTCCCCAAAGAAAAGCTTCTGAGTTTATTTTTTTACAAACGTTATTTTAAACATCCTTTTCAATTCATTATATATTATTATTATTATTACTATGGAATATACAGGGGTCAGCAAACATTTTCAGCAGAGGGCTGGTCCACTATCCCTCAGACCTTGTGGCGGGCCGGACTATATATTTTTGGGGGGGGCGGAATGAACAAATTCCTATGCCCCACAAATAACCCAGAGATACATTTTAAATAAAAGGACACATTCTACTCATGTGAAAACACGCTGATTCCTGGACCGTCTGCGGGGCCGAATTTAGAAGGCGATTAGGCCGGATCTGGCCCCCAGGCCGTAGTTTGCCTACCCGTGGAATAAAGGTAAAAGGTAAAGGGACCCCTGACCATTAGGTCCAGTCGTGGCCGACTCTGGGGTTGCAGCGCTCATCTCGCTTTACTGGCCAAGGGAGCCGGCGTGCAGCTTCCGGGTCATGTGGCCAGCAGGACTAAGCCGCTTCTGGCGAAGCAGAGCAGCGCACGGAAACGCCGTTTACCTTCCCGACGGAGCAGTACCTATTTTTCTACTTGCACTTTGACGTGCTTTTGAACTGCTAGGTGGGCAGGAGCAGGGACCGAGCAACAGGAACTCACCCAATCATTGCAGGGATTTGAACCGCCAACCATCCCATCGGCAAGCCCTAGGCTCTGTGGTTTAACCCACAGCGCCACCTGTGTCCCCTACCCATGGAATAGGACGTCCCTATTTTCATCACTGAAATGATAACACGTATGGATTTCCTTTACAGTGGTACCTCGGGTTACATACGCTTCAGGTTACAGACTCCGCTAACCCAGAAATAGTGCTTCAGGTTAAGAACTTTGCTTCAGGATGAGGACAGAAATCGTGCTCTGGCGGTGTGGCAGCAGCAGGAGGCCCCATTAGCTCAAGTGGTGCTTCAGGTTAAGAACAGTTTCAGGTTAAGAACGGACCTCTGAAACGAATTAAGTACTTAACCCGAGGCACCACTGCATATGGGCCCTTTTACTGCTAGGTGTGATTTAGCTGCAGGAAATCTGGAGCTACAGGAAAACCAAACACAGTTACCATTTTTAGGATCAGGAAACCTTAATTTTTATCTGTGAAAGGAAGAAATATCTTATTATAGGATGCACAGTTGCGTCAGGGAGGGTAAAAAAAAGCAACCCCCCCACATTGCCCACAAATTGATCATCTGACCTGAACATTCAGCGTAGCCTTTCTCCTGGGACAAAACTCCCTCTTCCAGGCTCCCTGCAAAACAAATTAATAGCAACTGCTCACAGCCACGAGCCTCAGCATGTTTTAATTGTCCTCCTGGGTAATGAAGCTTAGCTGGGTACGTGGGTGGCTTGGCTTCTCTGCGCAGGAAAGCTGATCCAGGCATCCGCAGTAATGGTAACCAAAATACATCTAGAAATAAATTTCTATTCGTGATGTATATCGGGTCAACGAACAACTGCAAGGGCTGGTATTGGGGCGGAACTTTCAGCAAGCCTTCTGAACCTTTTGTCCCAGTTGGAATCTGTCTTGGATTTGCAAGAATTTTATTTATGTGCTGTTAAAGGGCTGTATACGAAGACAAAAGGTATAGGTGGTGCTGTGGTCTAAACCACTGAGCCTCTTGGGCTTGCCGATCGGAAGGTCGGCGGTTCGAATCCCTGCAATGATGGGGTGAGTTCCCGTTGCTCTGTCCCAGCTCCTGCCCACCTAGCAGTTCGAAAGCACACCAGCGCAAGTAGATAAATAGGTACCGCTCCGGCGGGAAGGGAAACGGCGTTTCCGTATGCTGTGGTTTCCATCACGGTGTCCCACTGCGCCAGAAGCGGTTGAGTCCTGCTGGCTACATGACCCGGAAAGCTGCCTGCGGACAAATGCCAGCTCCCTTGGCCTGAAAGCGAGATGAGTGCCGCAACCCCAGAGTCGCCTTTGACTAGACTTAACCGTCCAGGCGTCCTTTACCTTTTAACTTTGTGGTTTCTTTTCTTCAGCTGCACCCCCTCTACCCAATCATAGCCGCGATATTGCGATCTAATTGCTTCTGTTGCTCATAGCTCAAATCCAGCTCATGAGCTCTCATAATACTATAATATTTCTTCAAACAGTCCGAAAAAGGCATCCATTCTCCTGTGAAACACGCTCTCAATTTTGCTGTTAATTTCACCACGTCTGCATAGGCCATTATCTTATGTATCCATTCTGCTTTTGTGGGAACGATATCTTGCTTCCATTGATGTGCATGTAATAATAATAATAATAAATTATTTATACCCCGCCCTTCCTGGTTCAGATAACCAGGCTCAGGGCGGCTAACAACAAATTTAAAACACTTAATTGATGCAACAAAAAACAGCGTAAAATACAGTACAAAATACGGATAACAATACATTCAGAATTCAAAAATCAATTTAGGGGGGGAAATCCATCCAATAAACATTAGATGATCACCAGGGCTAGCTGACTAAATTAGTCCTATTTGGGCCAGCAAGGAGACCAGGGGAGAATTAGCTGTGGGATCCCAGAGAGGGGAATCTTCATAAAAAGGGGAGGGGGGGGGAGGAAGGGGAACAAAAGATCAGGCTAAGTTCAAATTGAAAGCCAGGCAGAATAGCTTTGTTTTACAGGCCCTGAGGAAGGAAGTTAAATCCTGCAGGGCCCTGGTCTCATGGGACAGAGCATTCCACCAGGTCGGAGCCATCACTGAGAAGGCCCTGGCCCTGGTGGAGGATAGTCTGACTTCCTTAGGGGCCAGGACCTCTAAACTATGATTATTCATGGACCTTAAGGTCCTCTGCGGGGCAGACCAGGAGAGGCGGTCTCATAAATAGAATCTTAGCCGCTGTTATTACATACATAAACAACTTTAACATTTTTTGGGGGGGGGGGTTCTGTCCCTATAAGCCATAACACAGGCTTCCTCAACCTTGGCCCTCCAGATGTTTTTGGACTACAACTCCCATGATCCCTAGCTAGCAGGACCAGCGGTCAGGGGTGATGGGAATTGTAGTCTGGAAAACAGCTGGAGAACCCTGCTAAAGGGACGAAAGAAAAGAGGGGGGAAAGAAAAGAGAATAATAAGGATGAAATGCCTAAAAGGTGTTAAGTTTTTTGAAATATAATTTGGAAATGTATGTAATTTTGAGCAGCGAATAATAAGGGTAGTTAGTGAAACATCAAGGCAGCGGGGCAGGAAGTCGACTTTTAAATTTGTATTAGATGTGAATTGATTTGATGCTACTGTACTTTGTTTTGTAAAAATGGAAGGGGATAAAAATTAATTGGTGAGGTGAGGGGGAAGCCCCATCATGTGAGAAAATTTGGATTTGTAGTCTCAAAACATCTGGAGGGCTGAGGTTGAGGAAGCCTGCTATAACGCTTTGGACTTTTTTTATGTACTCCTTTTAAACATGGGAATGTAAAAAAGTGGTGGGAATGTGAAAAAGTGAAAAACTTCTGTGAAATGATATATAACGAGATGAAAAAGATATTGAAATATACATTTATTAAGAAACCAGAAGCATCTTTACTTGGCATTGTAGGAGATAATATTAATAGACAGGATTGTATTTTTTTTATATATGCAATGATGGCAGCAAGAATATTATTGGCACAAAAATGGAAGCAAGAACTACCGACGAAAGAAGAATGGAGGACGAAATTGATGGACTATGCAGAATTAGATAAATTAACAGGAACGATTCGAAACCTGCAGGACCAGAGATTCTTAGAAGACTGGAGTAAATATCTGAACAATTTGAAAAGCAATTGTAAAGAACAGATTACGCCAGTAGGACTGCAAGAAGTTTTGTAAGGAGGATTATATGAAATATTGCAAGAAAGACTATGAGGAGAATTATTAGTTAATGATAATTAAGTGTAATAGGTAAAGGTAAAGGGACCCCTGACCGTTAGGTCCAGTCGTGGCCGACTCAAGAAGGACACTGACAAACTGGAACGTGTCCAGAGGAGGGCAACCAAAATGGTCAAAGGCCTGGAAACGATGCCTTATGAGGAACGGCTAAGGGAGCTGGGCATGTTTAGCCTGGAGAAGAGGAGGTTAAGGGGTGATATGATAGCCAGGTTCAAATATATAAAAGGATGTCACATAGAGGAGGGAGAAAGGTTGTTTTCTGCTGCTCCAGAGAAGCGGACACGGAGCAATGGATCCAAACTACAAGAACGAAGATTCCACCTAAACATTAGGAAGAACTTCCTGACAGTAAGAGCTGATCGACAGTGGAATTTGCTGCCAAGGAGTGTGGTGGAGTCTCCTTCTTTGGAGGTCTTTAAGCAGAGGCTTGACAACCATATGTCAGGAGTGCTCTGATGGTGTTTCCTGCTTGGCAGGGGGTTGGACTCAATGGCCCTTGTGGTCTCTTCCAACTCTATGATTCTATGATTCTATGATTCTATGATTCTGGGGTTGCGGCGCTCATCTCGCTTTATTGGTCGAGGGGCCGGCGTACAGCTTCTGGGTCATGTGGCCAGCATGACTAAGCCACTTCTGGCGAACCAGAGCAGCACACAGAAACGCCGTTTACCTTCCCGCCGGAGTGGCACCTATTTATCTACTTGTGCTTTGATGTGCTTTCGAACTGCTAGGTTGGCAGGAGCAGGGACCGAGCAACGGGAGCTCACCCCGTCATTGCGGGGATTTGAACCGCCGGCCTTCTGATCGGCAAGCCCAGGTGGCTCAGTGGTTTAGACCGCAGTGCCACCCGCGTCCCTTTGAAGAGTAATAGAGAAATTAAGAAATGCAGAATAAGTGAGAATGAACGGAAAATCATCAGAGGTGTTGACGGAAGTCAAAAATATTGTATAAGATAAGAAGTGATGTTACAGTGGTAGCTCAGGTTAAATACGCTTCAGGTTACATACTCCGCTAACCCAGAAATAGTGCTTCAGGTTAAGAACTTTGCTTCAGGATGAGAACAGAAATCGTGCTCCGGCGGCACGGCCGCAGCGGGAGGCCCCATTAGCTAAAGTGGTGCTTCAGGTTAAGAACAGTTTCTGGTTAAGTACGGACCTCCGGAACGAATTAAGTGCTTAACCTGAGGTATCACTGTATATGAATGTCGGAAATGATATGTTGAAAAATTAATAAAAAATATATGAACATACTTAAAAAAAAAAATCAATCTGCTAATGCCACTCAAATGCCACCACCAAATGCTGCCACCCAGGAGTGCCAGCTTGGTCCCGCAACCACGGGTACCATGCAGTGAGGATGCCCCTGGGTGCCTTGCCCCTTTATGGGGAATTTTGTGGGTGCTCAGGCACCCAGGGAGTTGGCACCTATGCTTCCACCAGAGGACGGGAGTACCTGTGCGGAGCAGACTGCCATTGGGTGTCCTGAGCCAACGGAAGATTCCAGGGCCCCCGTGCCCTCCTGGCCTCCATTGCATGTGGCCTTGCCTGGAGCCCTCTGGCCTGCTTGTGTGATAGGGATTTTATGGTCTTAGATATATGGTAATGTTCGTAAGTGTACCAACCAAGCACGTACATAGATCAGCACAGGACGACCAACCTGGAACCATTTTGATTCCTAAACTGAGTACAGTGGTGCCCCGCAAGACGAATGCCTCGCAAGACGGAAAACCCGCTAGACGAAAAGGTTTTCTGTTTTGGAGGTGCTTCGCAAAACGAATTTCCTATGGGCTTGCTTCGCAAGACGAAAATGTATTGCGAGTTCCTGCGTTTTTTCCCCGCCCCCCCTTTTCTAAGCCACTAAGCCGCTTATCTGCTTATCCGATAAGCCGATAAGCCGCTAAAAGCCGCTAATAGCGCTAATAGCACTAATGCGCTAAGCCGTCAATGGGCTTGCTTCGCAAGACGAAAAAACCACTAGACGAAGAGAGTCGCGGAATGGATTCTTTTCGTCTTGCGAGGCACCACTGTAAATGTTTTCTCTGCAAGGTCAAAGTGGGAAACCTCCCCATTGTCTTTTCCTTCACAAATCCTGTCTTAAGGACACATTTAAGATATGACTAGGGTGTGCGCCTGTGACCTGGCCCAGGAACTAAGTATTTATCACTACAAAAGACTGGCCAGGATCCCCAGGAAATCCAATCAAGTAACCTGCCAGACAGGAGATAAACAACAACAGGAGAAAAGCAATATTAAAATTTCTGTTTTAGATCGCTTTTCTGTGATGTAGGTGTGATGTATCTGAGGGGTGGTCTTAGGTTACACCCCCTCTGTGATGTATGTAGGATGTTTCTGGAGGTGGTCTTGATCTACAGGATGGGAATTTCAAAAGTCTTTATAAGGCCTTGCACACCATTTTTCTGGGTTCCTCCTCCTCTCCTGTGGGTAAGGGGAGCACCCTGTTGCAACTGATCAATAAAGATCAAGCTTACTAGCTGCTTTGCTTCTCAATATTCTCTGGTTGGCCTCTGTTATTCTCTCCTACCAATAGGGAACCTACGTAAGGACTCTATATGGGCTCTTGGATACCCCATAAGGGAAAAGGACAATTTTTGTTTACAACACTTGCAACGTGTCCTTCCCCTCTGCTCCTCTTCTTCCGTTCGGCCAAAATCCTCCTCCGTCCTCCGACAATCGGCCAGGGAATCTGAGAAGCCAACTCCTTTTTCCAGAGAAGAGCTCGGCTCTTGGGTCCCATGGGGGACCAGCGATCTGGGTCACCGTGGCCCTCGGAAAAGGCAAGCCAAGGGCAACGCTGTTTATCTAGGCTTGTGTTCCAAACCCGGTACTGCTGACTAAGCCAACATGACAAGGAGGAATTTCCAACTTGGAAAAAGAAGCTTAACCCCTTGCTACACTGTCCAGATCTCTTTCTCTCTCTTTTTTTTCATGGGTGTAACCAGGATTAATGTTTGGGTGGGGGGCCAGGACACCCACCTCTCAACATGCGCTGTCTAGCAGATTTGGAATGGAATGTGCCAACAGTTTTTTTTTTTAAAAAAATGACTCTCTTTTGACCTTAATTGCACAGAAAAGTCTGTCAAAATCTCTCCACAATTTATACTCTTAAGTTACGTATTTTTATTTATTCATTTGATTTGGGGGGAGCTGTTCCCCTGGCTGTATCTGTCTGTCTGTCTGTCTGTCTGTCTGTCTGTCTATCATCTCTATCCAGTGGTTTTTTTCCTTAAAAAAAGGTTTAGGGGTACTCTCATTTTGACTCAAGAACATCACCATTTTATAGTTCAAATCGTGGGAAATATATACAGTAAATGGACAAAAGTACAAAGATTCACAAGATGTTTAGGGGTATGCGTACCCCTGCGTACCCCCAGATAAAAGCACTCTATCATCTATCTGTCTATCTATCTATCTATCTATCTATCTATCTATCTATCTATCTCTATCTATCATCTATCTATATCTATCTATCTATCTATCTATCTATCTATCTATCTATATCTATATCTATATCTATCATCTATCTACATCTATCTATCTATCTATCTATCTATCTATCTATCTATCTATCTATCTATCTCTATCTATCATCTATCTATATCTATATCTATCTATCTATCTATCTATCTATCTATCTATATCTATATCTATATCTATCATCTATCTACATCTATCTATCTATCTATCTATCTATCTATCTATCTATCTATCTCTATCTATCATCTATCTATATCTATATCTATCTATCTATCTATCTATCTATCTATCTATCTAATCTATATCTATCATCTATCTATATCTATCTATCTATCTATCTATCTATCTATCTATCTATCTATCTATCTATATCTCTATCTATCATCTATCTATCTATCTATCTATCTATCTATCTATCTATCTATCATCTATCTATCTATCTATCTATCTATTTTTATTTATTTTCTATAAATAGCAATGAAAGAACAAAGTTCCAAACTACATACAGCAACAAACAACAGCAACAACAATTTATTATTTATACGCCACTCATCCAACTTGGTTTCCACAGCAACACTGGGCGGCTTCCAGCATATATAAAAACATAACAAAACATTACAGCTTAAAAAGCTTCCCTATGCAGGGCTGCATTGTCCCGGAATTTGCACAGACTTGTCACATATCTCAGCGCTGGATTTCAGGGTGGGGCACGTGGTCCCCTTTCCCCTTGAGCCGAGGGGGTGCAAAACAACAACAACCTATATTTATATGGCTCCTTACTGAGAAGATTCATGCAAAAGCAACTGTACCAAAATGAATTATTGTGAAAATACTAAATACGGTATTTTGGGGGGAGGGAGGGCCACCAAATTTTGTCCTCATTTGGGGTGCCTTATTACCATAGTCTGCCTCTCAGTGGCGTAGCGTGGGTTGTCAGCACCCGGGGCAAGGCAAGTAATTTGCGCCCCCTAACCTGTGGATTTGTGCCCCTAACCCTAACCCCCAGATGTTGCGCCCAGTGAGGCCGGGCCCCCCTGACCCCCCACGCTACGCCACTGCTGCCCCTGCATATTTTGTGTAAGAAACCTTCATGTGGTTTCATGGTGTTAACTGAGAAATCTGAGGGCTCCCTTGGACAAAAAACAAGGACACCAGCCAGGAATACCAGAGCAAAACAGCAGCTAGTAGGCTTGGTCTTTATTGAAGACGGTCGCGACAGGACTCCCACCTGCCACCAGGTGGGACAAGATGGAAGCCCCTAACAAAAGAGAACCCAAACTTTTATTAGCTGCTAATCCCCATGTTACACTCCCCCAAACTACATCACTCATACATCACGGTTACATCATGAAAGGGGAGGTCTGGTGGCCGTAATCTGAGCATCCTGGACCCTGCCCCATGGTTCCCCTTGCCCTCCACCAAACACCCATCAAGTGAAAAAAAAGAGATATTTACATTTCCCTGTTTCCCAGCCAAGTGAATCACACCCTTTTGTCTTCATCTGGGTTTGTTATTTCTGGAATGGCTACCTGTCTGGCACTCAGGTATCAGGATGCCAGGGATTATCACTCAGGCAGAGGGGCTGCTGAGTAGCTGAGCTCACATGTCTATATGAATTTCTAAAGTTTTCCCAGTGAGACAGTACATAGATACATTTATCTGTGAATTCTTACATTTGGTATTGTCCAGCAAAGGCCCTTTGAATAGATAGGAAGAAACTGTGATGAAGTGCTTTGTGGGGACAAATCACAAAAGTCACAAAAGTGATTGTGCTGATTTTGGTAGTGGGCTGCATGTGCATGATATCTGCTGGAGGGGCAAACCCCCCAACCTATACATAAATTCCTGCAACAGTGGGCATTGGGTGGTCTCCTGTTTCTTGGTCTGAACGCTATACGTGCTTTGCAGACACATGGCACGTGTTGTGAAATGAAAATGGATTGTGTTTGCCTCTGGCTGCTCTGACCGGGGGGGGGGGGTCAGTCCTCCCCCCTTGAATCCTGACCTCCAGTGGACTAATGTAAAAAATGCAGGCCCACCAAGGGGAAAAAACTGTGGCAGTCTGCACCACATCTGTGTTTACTGCAAGGCAGCTGTGCTGGCTTAGGTTGATGGGAATTGTAGTCCCAACATCTGGAGGGAGTTAAGGCTGGCAAAGGCTGCTGGGCGAGACCTGTCACTCCTTTAGCACTCAATGAGTGTGAAACAGGATCAGCCCACCCATGAATTGTGAGCACCGCAGATTTGCATCATTTGACTGGTGAGACCACAGTGAAAGGACAACATTTACTTCAAAAGCCACAACGTCGTCGTCGTCGTCGTCGTCTTCTTCTTCTTCTTCTTCTTCTTCTTCTTCTTCTTCCATCTTTTTGTATTCAGTTTTACATTCTACATTTGAATTCAAACATTAATCATAATCAGTGCCGGATTTACGTATAAGCTAAACAAGCTATAGCTTAGGGCCCCACTCTCTTGGGGGCCCCTAAAAAAATGTAAAGGAAAAAATCTGGATGTTCATTTCCAAAATATAAGATAAAACAAATAAAGTAAAACCTACATACAGGAACAGTGTTTTGTCTTGTGTAGGCTCCTGTGATGTAAGTCATGGGCCTGCTAGCTTGCTAGCCTGCTCCCTAAAATATCCCTGGTTTGCTCTTTTCTATGTATAGGGTGCCTACATTCTGCATGGACTGGTTGCAACATGGGCAAATGACTTGAGATACCTATTAGGCCCATAAATGACCATGTAGTGTATATTCAACACAACAAAACAGCAACCATTTGCTGTTGACAAAGGACAGCTGGACATACAAAGGGCCCCTCATTAAACCTAAATCCGGCCCTGATCATAATCATCAACATTTAGGATTCCTTGAATCCTTAGACTTACCCCTCCATGGTTTCCATTATCAAACTTTTCCTGCTGCATCACATTTCTCTATTTTTCTTTAAATAGTCCTTTTTTACCCTAGTTTTTAGTACATTTCAAGCGTTACTCAAATCCTGCCAAAGTTCTTAGTTGTTTACAGTGTTCTCCTAAGCACATTGTGAATTTCCCCCCATTCCTTCTTAAAATTCTTCTCTTCCTGGTTTCTGATTTTCCCGGTCAATTTTTCCATTTCGGCGTAGTCCATAGGCGCCGACTCCATGGGGCCTGAGGGGGCCCGAGCCCCCTCAAAAATTCGTTTGGGGGGGCTCCGCCCCCCCCAATAATTTAAGAAAATTATTAGTTATATTATGCTTTGTAAAATCACAAAATTATGTTGGTATTTTTTATTTTCCTTGTTTGATGATAGTTACCTTTTAAAATACATTCAGTAATGAGTTAAAACAAAGCCACTCCCGATCTAGAGAGGGGGTGGGGTTGCGGGCTCTCGACCCATCAACAAGCGGGGATTCCCCCTAGCTCATTAATATTCACCGCCCAATATTAATATTAATATTGGCTGCCGCAAAGGGCGGGCCCTCACAGGTTCACTTAAGGTTGGGGCAGCCCGGGGCTCGCCCCTTTCGTTCCCCCAGCAGCAGCGGTTTGGAGGTCTTAGGCCCCCCCAATATTTTTTATAAGTCGGTATGGGCCCCCGCCCCCCCCCCCAATATTTTTTATAAGTCGGCGCCCCTGGCATAGTCCATCATCTTCATCAGCCATTCATCTCTGGTCAGGACTTTTATCTTCTTTCCATCTCTGGGCCAGAAGAATTGATGTGCTCCGGTGAGCAACCTGGCTGCCAAACTCTGCACCGGCTGAAGTTTCTGAACAGTCTCCAGAGGCAGCCCTACGCACAACGCATTGCAGTAATCTAACCTTGAGGTTACCAGAGCATAGACGACAGTAGTTAGTATTGAGAATTCCCATTCCACCTTAAGGAGCAGACGTGTGGAACTGTTACATGTCACATGTCTGTTTACATTCCAGCACAGCTTGCTGGGAACTTCCATTGCGTGTATAGCTTTTGTTTTTCCCTGTCTTTCTGAGAAGACACACACAGAGAGACGACATGTTTCTTTGTCCTGATTTATGATTAATAAATCCATAGTTGTAGTACGCTTTCACAAGCCTCACACCTGATACGGAAGGGGGGGGCATGTCTTCTTCACCTTCTTCTTCGCTACAATATATCCATTTATTTCCAATTGTCAATGTCAAAAGGGACTAAAATCTATAAAATTCATAGAAAATCAACGTGCCAATTTGCTCAATTTCTCTAGGACTCCATGACACCTCCCCTGTCCTCCATAATCCCTCAAGCAAGGTGTCAAGACCCTAATCCTGTCAAATCACTCTGCCAAGCCTTTCCTCCGGGCAATGCCAGTACATGGACCATTGTCTTCTCATCACTGGTACTCAGGATGTGCTTATCTGCGCATATCTCCAGCTCTGCATATTCCCCCCTCCCTCCTCCATATGTTAATCCTGTGTAACCCAACCTCTTCTTAATGTATTCTTATGTAATCTGTGTAACCCAACCTCTTCTTAATGTATTCGTGATGTAACTGGGATGTATTTTGCACTGTATTCTGGGACATGGAGGGAAGTTTCAAAAGTTCATGTCACCCCTTTCTCGCTGTTCAATCTCGCCTTGAACCTGTTGCGCAATAAACTTGGATCTTCTGCAGTTTGCTCCTGTCTCCGGCTGGCTCATTTTTCTCCGCAGGGCCCCACGGACTTAGTCCGACAAGCTGGGTGGCAGAGCAGCCTTGCACCCAGATTTTATCAAAACACACCTATTCTGTGTGTGCAGTTTCTATCTGCTGATATAGTGTGCCCTGGGCTTTGATGCCCGGGTCGCTGATTTACGTCGGAGCAGAGGCCGATGGGTCTTTGCAGCAGGACGGCTGGAAGGAGACGACCGAGCTGAGGCTAGCTGTGCAACCCTCTGCATGCTGACAGTTAGGCCATCCCTGTCCAGATAGGGGCGTAGCTGGGCCACCAGCCGAAGCCAATAGAAGGCACTCCGGGCCACTGAGGCCACCTGAGCCTCGAGCAATGGCAAAGGATTCACGAGGACCGCCAAGCTACAAACCTGCTCCTTCAGAGGAAGTGTAACCCCATTCAGAGCAGGCCAGCTCCCACCCATCCGGTCCAGGGAACCGGCTGCTACCACTGCCTCCATCTTATCTTTTAAGATGAATGAATGGAACTGAATGAGCATTGCAATGTGCACAGAACACAATCAAAAGTCAATTAGATATAATACAGGGGTACCTCTAGATACGAACGGGATCCGTTCCGGAGCCGCGTTCGTATCTAGAAGCAAACGTAACTAGCGACGGCACGTCTGTGCACGCACACGTCACTTTTCACCGCTTCTGCACGTGCGCGTGATGTCATTTTGAGCACCTGCGCATGAGCAAGCAGCGAAACCCGGAAGTAACGCACTCCGTTACTTCCAGGCAACTCGGATGTGCTCAACCCATGGTATGACTGTACACAGTTGAGGGTCCTGAATCCCCAGTCCAATAAAGGTAAAAGGTAAAGGGACCCCTGACCATTAGGTCCAGTTGTGACCAACTCTGGGGTTGTGGCGCTCATCTCACTTTATTGGCCGAGGGAGCCGGCATACAGCTTCCGGGTCATGTGGCCAGCAGGACTAAGCCGCTTCTGGCGAACCAGAGCAGCGCACGGAAACGCCGTTTACCTTCCCGCTGGAGTGGTACCTATTTATCTACTTGCACTTGGACGTGCTTTCGAACTGCTAAGTTGGCAGGAGCAGGGACCGAGCAACGGGAGCTCACCCCTTAATCTGATGGTCTGCTTTTTGGCTAGGAGCCAAAAGTTGCTGAGCGCTTTTTTTGGAAAGACAAAGAGTTGTCCAGCTTTTTCCCGGAAGCCAATGTTGCTGAGCTTTTTCTAAGCAAGCAAATGAAAGATATGAATGAATGGAAGAGAAGATATGAATGAATGAAACCGAATGAGCCTCGCGATATACACAGAACATAACAGGAAGCAGTAGTTGTTGTGTTTTTTAAAATTCTTTTTTCTTTCTTTTTCATTCTGGGGGGAAGGAGATCCCTGAGGGGCCAGAGATCTACCTGGAACATCCTGCGATCTACCAGTAGATCGCGATCTACCTGTCGGACATGCCTGTTTTAAAGCATCGACAACTAACCCAGGGTGAAGGAAACTAAACAACATCTGCCGTGGGCTGCAAAGAGTTACTCGCAAGACGGATTGAAAGTAGGTCACTGGGCATTCATCTGTCAAATGAAATTGGCTCTTGATGAACTGGTGGGATCGCCGCGCGAGCAAAACACACACATTCTCAATTATGCCGTCGAGCTGCAAACCCCGTGGAAAACAATGTCACAAGGAAAGCTACTGTATTGCAGCAGGCAGAGTGTTAGACTAAGACTCCAGAGACCCAGGTTCAAACGACCCCAACTCAGCCATAAAAGCTCATTGGGTGAGCTTCTGGCCAGTCGCCATGTTTCAGTCGGGCCTACCTTACAGGGTTGTTGAAGAAGAAGAAGAAGAGGAGTTTGGATTTGATATCCCGCTTTATCACTACCCGAAGGAGTCTCAAAGCGGCTAACAATCTCCTTTCCCTTCCTCCCCTACTCTGTGAGATAGGTGAGGCTGAGAGACTTCAGAGAAGTGTAACTAGCCCAAGGTCACCCAGCAGCTGCATGTGGAGGAGCGGAGACGCGAACCCAGTTCACCAGATTACGAATCTATTGCTCTTAACCACTACACCACACTGGCTCTCAAAAAGATTGAGAAGATTAAGTGTATGTTTAGGAGGGAGGTAGGGAGACATGTTCTATGCCTGCTTCCCTCTGGGGGAAAGATGGGATAGAAATTGAATAAACTTGTAGGGTTAATCATTTCCAGGTCTGAAAACTTGACTTCCAAGTTGTTAAAATTCACATTCAGAAAACGCCAAGTGGGAAATGCAACTTAGGCTATATACCAAGGGTGCCGACTTGAACAAAATATTTTTTTGGGGGGGGGGCAGGTAAACCCCACCCTGCATAATCGACCACATGACAGGGTTCAAATCAGGAAAAATAAATACAGTAAATGGACAAAATGTTTAGGGGTATGCGTCCCCCTGTGCCCCCCCAGAAAAAAGCACTGGGTAAATGCTTATTTCCTGAATCTCTTATGCATAGATAGTGTGCTCAGCTTAACTGATACTTGCCAGGCTGTATAGTGGTACCTCGGGTTACAGACGCTTTAGGTTACAGATGCTTCAGGTTACAGACTCCGCTAACCCAGAAATAGTACCTCGGGTTAAGAACTTTGCTTCAGGATGAGAACAGAAATCGCACGGTGGTGGCAGTGGGAGGCCCCATTAGCTTAAGTGCTGTCTCAGGTTAAGAACAGTTTCAGGTTAAGAATGGACCTCCAGAACAAATTAAGTTCTTAACCTGAGGTACCACTGTATTTGCAAAGGGAGCTGTAAGCCCCAGTCAAAAGACAACTGCAAAAAGCTTTTCCCATTTTCTTCCACCTTGCAGAGAAATATTTGAGGTCAATTTGGGAGAGTCAAAATGGCTTCAGGATTGCTCTCCTGTACTATTTTAGACACGTGGTTTATAGACTTACGTATGTCCTTGCCTTGCACATTGCTGAACATTTATTCTATATCTGAGACCTTAGAATTGTTAGCCGCTGAAAGGAGATTGTGAGCCGCTTTGTGACTCCTTAAGGGGAGTGAAAGGCGGGATATCAAGTCCAAACTCCTCCTCCTCTTCTTCACCTTCTCCTTCTTCTCCTTCTTCTTCCTGCTCATGGTTTTTCTGGGGGAGAGAACCCAAAGCCAAACCATTTCTCAGCTTCACGTTGCATGTCAACTTCTTCTTCTTCTTCTTCTTTGGCAATCCCTCGCAGCCGAGTAAGATTGTCTTCCATAAACGCAGAGTCCTTAAGTAACTGTGGAGGCCAATTCTGGACCCACACGTCCTTCCACAGTGGGGACAGTGGGACTGCAGGGAAATGCAGAAGACATGTTTTTTTCAACTGGGAGTGCCTATGCATTGACATGGGCTTAGCTATGGTTTGTCTTAAATTTTTGACACATGCAAGAGGCAGTTATGAAGAGCAGCTGTCTGCAGGGCCTCATTCAGCCCCTTAATCAATGCCTTAAATTTGTGCTAACGATCATTGGAGCTGTCGTTTCTTGCCAGCCGGGTGAGACAACGTCAGCCCAAATGACTTTTAACTTTCTGATTAATTAAAGTAGCAGAATGAGAGCAGGCCTGAAGACCACCCCTTGATCTCCAGCGACAGCTGACAAGACAAAGCTGTCCGGGCTGAGGTCTGCCGAAAGCCTTCACCTGCTCCCCTGCTAAAAAGCCGTCCGTCCCCCAACTCCTTGGAGCTGTGGGTCCTTAGTTTGTGGGTCCCTCCTTGAGATCTTTCTCAGATCAGTTGAGGTTTTGCAGAGGGTGCTGGGTGGTGACTGGGGTGGAACCCACAAGCAGTTGGGGGTTCTGGTGTGGGATAGTTAAGGAAGGCAAAAGCAGAGGGCAGGACACCGCTTGCAAACCCCCTATTGAAAAAGTGGGTGATAACGGGGTGACTATGCCTCTGAAGGGCCAGGTGTGCAGCCTGGGAGACATTTTGGACACACAGCTGTCCATGGAGGCGCAGGTCAGTTCTGTGTCCAGGGCAGCTGTCTACCAGCTCCATCTGGTACGCAGGATGAGACCCTCCCTGCCCGCGCACTGTCTTTCCAGAGTGGTCCATGCTCTGGTTATCTCCTGCTTGGACTACTGCCATGTGCTGTACGTGGGGCTCCCTTTCAAGGTGACCCAGAAGCTGCAACTAATCCAGAATGCAGCAGCTAGACTGGGGACTGAGAGCGGCCACCGAGACCACATAACACTGGTCCTGAAAGACCTCCATTGGCTCCCAGTACATTTCTGAGCACAACTCAAAGTGTTGGTACTAACCTTTAAAACCCTAAACAGGGCACAAGACCTTCCCACGCTGGAAGAGTGGCAGACGCAGTTGATGGACTATATGGAATTGGCAGAAATGACTGGCAGGATTCGAGATTTGGGAGAAGAGACAACGGAAGAAGACTGGAAAAAATTTAAGGACTATTTACAAAAACATTATAAGTTGTATGAATGTTAAGAATCTGCATGATTTGGAAATTCTTGCTCCTGCAACTAGATTGGGAAAATAGAAAATTAAGTTATAAGTAAGAAAAAGGTGAAATTTAAAGTTATTTTATGTATTATTCTAAGGCATAAATATTTGAAAAAAGGTACTTTAAATCTAGAAGTAAAATATTTTGAAAGATACAAATAAGACACGAAATAAGGTAATAATTTGCTGACATGTTTATTGTAAGGAACGCAGGGTGAGGGAGATGTGGGGAAGTCCAGTTAACAATGTAAAAATGCATTTTGAAAGTTGGATCGCTTTTTCTTTTTCTTTTTTCCTTTTTTCTGTAAATTGAAAATGTAATAAAAATTTTAATAAAAAATAAAAATAAAACCCTAAACAGCCTCAGCTCTGTAAATGTGAACAAGTGTCTCCACCCCCATCGTCCAGCCCGGACACTGAGGTCCAGCTCCGAGGGCCTTCTGGTGGTTCCCTCCCTGTGAGAAGTCAGGTTACAAGGAACCAAGCAGAGGGCCTTCTTGGTAGTGGTGCCCGCCCTGTGGAATGCCCTCCCATCCAGGAGATGAGTAACTATACAACCTTTAGAAGACATCTGAAGGCAGCCCCGTAGAGAGCCCGGACACTGAGGTCCAGGTCCAAGGGTCTTCTGGCAGTTCCCTCACTGCGAGAAGTGAGGAACGCCCTCCCATCAGGAAATAAACAACTGTTTGACTTTTAGAAGACATCTGAAGGCAGCCCTGTTTAGGGAAGTTTATTAATGTTTGATTTTGTGTGTGTGCTTTTAACATTCTGTTGGGAGCCGCCCAGAGAGGCTGGGGAAACCCAGCCAGATGGGCGGGGAGGAGGGAGGCTCCAACTGTGCCAGATCAAGGGAAGTAATAGTGCCACTGTATTCTGCTCTGGTCAGACCTCACCTGGAGTACTGTGTCCAGTTCTGGGCACCACAGTTCAAGAAGGACACTGACAAACTGGAACGTGTCCAGAGGAGGGCAACCAAAATGGTCAAAGGCCTGGAAACGATGCCTTATGAGGAACGGCTAAGGGAGCTGGGCATGTTTAGCCTGGAGAAGAGGAGGTTAAGGGGTGATATGATAGCCATGTTCAAATATATAAGAGGAGGGAGAAAGGTTGTTTTCTGCTGCTCCAGAGAAGCGGACCCGGAGCAATGGTTCCAAACCACAAGAAAGAAGATTCCACCTAAACATTAGGAAGAACTTCCTGACAGTAAGAGCTGTTTGACAGTGGAATTTGCTGCCAAGGAGTGTGGTGGAGTCTCCTTCTTTGGAGGTCTTTAAGCAGAGGCTTGACAACCATATGTCAGGAGTGCTCTGATGGTGTTTCCTGCTTGGCAGGGGGTTGGACTCGATGGCCCTTGTGGTCTCTTCCAACTCTAGGATTCTATGAAATAATAAACTATTATCATCCATCATCATCACAGTTATCATCACCTTTCTTCCATGGAAAACATTCCTACATCCAGGCAGGTTCTGGGGTTGGGGGCTAACAGCAGGGGTGGGGACCAGTTTACAGTGGTACCTCAGGTTAAGTACTTAATTCGTTCCGGAGGTCCGTACTTAACCTGAAACTGTTCTTAACCTGAAGCACCACTTTAGCTAATGGGGCCTCCCGCTGCCGCTGCGCCGTCATAGCACGATTTCTGTTCTCATCCTGAAGCAAAGTTCTTAACCCGAGGTAATATTTCTGGGTTAGCGGAGTCTGTAACCTGAAGCGTATGTAACCTGAGGTACCAGTGTATAGCTTAGGGGCCATCTTTCCTTGCCAGCAGGTTTTTGGAGGCTGCATGCTAGTGGCCGCACAGAAACCAATCCCTGTGCTTTGTCCAAGCAAGGGAAAGATCGCCACCATTTCAAGAGCACACCTGAGGCAGGTAAGACCAGCACGAGAAGAAAGGGCACCTGCTCTGCAAGCCAGTGTTTTTATTCTGAGACCCTGGAAGCTTTGCTCGACGAGGGGACGTCCTAAGGAAAAGCGGGACATTCCAAGGCATAGCTGTCAACTTACAGATTTGAAAATAAGGGACCAGCAGTCTCGAAAATAAGGGTTCAGTAGCCAAAATAAGGGATTTTCCAAGCACAGGTATGTTCAATTTCTGAGCCCCTCCGAGCCAAAGGCAGAAAGCCCAGCCAGCAGCCAAACGAAGCCTCAAGCGGTGGTTCCCACAGCGCAGCAACCCGGCAAAGGGGATGCAGCAAGGAAAACCACCGTCACCTCTCCGCTGGGAAGTGCTGAGCAAAGGCGAGTCCCCAGGCAAGGCGGCCGATTTGATCGGCACAAGGCATGCAAGCTCCACCCCCCAGTCGTTCTTAGACTCCTTATTGGGTGAGCAACGCAGCCAAGCAACACAGTTGGAGCCTCCCTCCTCCCTGGCCGGCAGAGAGGGAGGGAGGGAGAGGAGCTGCGTCCTTTGAAACCCGGGAAATTTAAGGGACGTCATCAATAAGGGACAGCAGCGGGACACGGCGCTGGGATAAGGGACTTTCCCGCCAAATAAGGGATGGTTGACAGCTATGTTCCAAGGTAAAATCAGAAACCGGGACGGCTTCTGTAAATCTGGGACTAGAAAATTGGGAGAGTCGGATGGTCTGCTTCTGCGGAGACCCTGCTCGTGGGTTGGCGACAACGCAGAAGCAGGCCTTTCCCCGAGACGGCGACCCCTTCCCCCTGAATGCCCTGGATCAGAGAACTTGTGAAGCAGAGGCCAGAATGACCTTTCAACGCCTCTTAAAAATGTACACGTTTGCACCAGTTTCTCCTGGACTCTGCCTCTTTGCTGTTTTGAAGAAGGCTCAGTTTGGGTGGGATCCAGTGAAAGTCATTCCACAAAGGGCAAAGACTACTGGCTGCCCAATAGAACTTCCCTTCCCTCTCCCCTCCCCGCCCCACCCTCTAAATCTGCTGGGGGGGGGTTCCCGCCACCCTCCAGAGCAGATTTTCAGAGGGCAACGTGGCAGCCCGGGCAGCGGCGGGAGGGGCAATGGGGACTTTTCATTTCACCTGCAGAAACCCTTCCGTGCGCAGGGAGAATTCATTGACGAACAGGCTTCCGTTTGTGATTATACGGTTGCATTATTATTTTTTAAATAGTTTCCAATGAATTTTATTCTTAAGGATCGTGATATGGAACTGTTATATGAACTTCCTTGGAGGTTGGAAGGATATCTGTCCTGGATGCTTCAGCTGAGATTCCTGTATTGCAGTGTTGTAAACAAAAATCTGCCCTTTTTCCCTTATGGGGTATCCAAGAGCCCGTATAGAGTCCTTATGTAGGTTCCCTATTGGTAGCAGAAAACAACAGAGGCCAACCAGAGAATATTGAGAAGCAAAGCAGCTAGTAAGCCTGATCTTTATTTATCTGTTGCAACAGGGTGCTCCCCTCACCCGCAGGAGAGAAGGAACCCAGAAAAATGGCCCGCAAGGCCTTATATAGAAATTTAAATTCCCTGCCCTGGAGCTCCAGACCACCCCTCCATACATCACACAAGGGGTGCAACCTAAGACCACCCCCCAGATACATCATACCTACATCACAGAAAAGGCGGTCTACAACAGAAATCTGAGTGCGTTGTTTATCTCGTCTGACAGGTTACCTGTTAATGCTCACTTGATTGGATACCCTGGGGAGCCTGGCCAGTCTTTTGTAATGATAAACACTTAGTTCCTGAGCCAGGTCACAGGCTCACCCTATTTAAACACAGACATGCCCTTAAGACAGGATTAGTGAAGGAAAGGACAATGGCGAGGCTTTTCCATTTTCCTTTGACCTTGCAGAGAAAACATTTGGTCAGTTTGGGAATCAAAAAAATGGTTTCAGGTCGGTCTTCCTGTGCTGATCTATGTACCTACTTGGTACATTTATGAACATTTATTATATATCTAAGACTTTAACATTCTTATCACAGCAGGGGGTTGGGCTAGAGGACCTCTGAGGTCCCCCTTCCAACCCTACAATTCTATATGATGCTTCATATTTCACAGGAAAAGCCAGATATGAAAAAATTAACCTCCTGGTGCCCTTTGTGCCACTCTCCCAGGCCAGAAAATGATGCTGTGTTGCTTCCCGGTACCCAAATTTATCCCTCCCCGCTCTGTGCAGGCTTGCCATATTTTGCCCCATTGCTCACGCCTCCCCATTCATCTGGAAAACAAGAGTGTTTTGGTGCTTAAATATAGCCGCTCCCAAGGCCCCAGGCACTGATAAAATGCCTTGTTTACGCCTCATGAATGTTTACTGCCGTCCTGGGAAAGATGGAAAGCTGGAGCTTTCACCCCGAGAGCTGCTGCTCAGACATGCAGACAGTTTTCGCAGACAACTTCCTCTCTGAAAGATAACGGGCAAGGTTTGCCCCCCCCCGAGCTTCCCAGACCTTATATTATATTATATATAATATACAGCGGTACCTCGGGTTAAGTACTTACTGTATTTTTCGCCCTATAGGACACACTTTTTCCCCACCAAAAATGAAGGGGAAATGTGTGTGCGTCCTATGGGGCGAATGCAGGCTTTCGCTGAAGCCTGGAGAGAGAGGGGGGTCGGTGCGCACCGACCCCTCTCGCTCTCCAGGTTTCAGGAGAGCCGCAGCGCCAGTCCCACAAGGTTGGGGGACAGTGGGGAGGCGGAACGCCGACATCTCGCTGTCTCCCGATGTGGTTTTGAGGCTGACGGCGGGGAGACGCGTGCATCTCCCGGCCGCTAGCCCCGCAAGCTCCGGGGACAGCGGGGAGGCGCAGCGCGTCTTCCCGCTGCCCCCGGACCTGGTCTGCAGGCGGGCGGCGGGGAGAAGAGCGCTTCTCCCCACTGCTGGCCCCACAAGCGCCTGGGGGGGGAAATAAAATTTTTCTTCTTTATTTCCCCCCCCAAAAACTTGGTGTGTCCTATGGGCCGGTGCGTCCTATGGGGCGAAAAATACGGTAATTCGTTCTGGAGGTCCGCTATACCCCAGGATCGATGGCTGTTGCATGTCAGCCGCAGCCAGGAGCAAAACCATCGCCGCATCAGCAGCGAGCAGCAGCTTTTGCTTTCCGGGGTTTATAAATATTGCAGGGGCGGCTGTGCCTTTTATCTCTCACTCTGCCTCCCAGGGAGCCTGAATTGGCGGACCGGATCCCATCTCGTCCTGCCTATCCCAGGCCGTGAATTATTTACCGTTTTGCTCCTCGGAAGCCATTTGTTGCAGGCCTCAGTTTCAAGCCAAAAGTTGCGCTGCAATCGAGTCTTTCAGGGGAAAGCTCCCACTGGAGTCCATGGTGCCTATTTCTGAATAGACACGTAGGGAATTTCTGCTTTTTATTTCCTTGTTCCTTGGAAATAACTGCAAGAGTTTTTAGTTGATTTTAAAAGGAACCAGTCCAGGTTTAAGTTCACCTAAATGGCCCTCAAAGAGAGAGAGGGGGGGGGAGGGGAGAACGAACGAACGAACGAAGACATAGCTTTCCGAATATTCCAAGCTGGCTCAAAACATCAAAACACACACAGAAAGAGTGAAATGGAACTAGTGTGTTTCCCCCTAAGATTACAGTCGTACCTTGGAAGTCAAACGGAATCTGTTTCAGAAGTCCGTTTGGCTTCCAAAACGTTCGGAAACCCAAGCGCAGCTTCTGATTGGCTGCAGGAAGCTCCTGCACCCAATCAGGAGCCGCGGAAGCCCCGTTGGACATTTGGCTTCCAAAAATAGTTCGCAAACTGGAAAAGTCACTTCCGGGTTTGCGGCGTTCAGGAGCCAAAGCGTTTTGAGAACTAAGCTGTTCGGAAACCAAGGTACGACTGAATGTTCTGAAAACCAAAGTAATTAGAAGGAAGGTAGGTTCCAACTTTATGATGGTAAGAGCTGTTTGACAGTGGAACAGACTCCCTCAGAAAGTCTCCTTCCTCGGAGGTTTTTAAGCAGAGATTAGAAGGCCATCTGTCACGGATGCTCTAGCTGAGATTCCTGCATTGCTGGAATCTAGATGACCGCTGAGGTCCCATCCAATTCTACGATTCCGTAAATTTAAAAAGACACAACACATGGAGCAGAATGAACCTGATTAGCAACTAGAAATTGACCCTAACTCAAATTCAGTTCACCTGGCAATTCTGAGAACTACGTCCAGGCGTGGTTCAGATTTTGAACCAATTCAGTGGACTTGGCCAAACCAAACTCATTCGTCCCAAGCACTGCGTTCAGTAGATTAATGAACGAAAGCCATGAATAGTTTTGTTTGGTGGAATTTTTACTCAGTGTCTATTTCAGGCATTGGCAAGCTCGGACCTCCAGATGTTTTGGACTACAACTCCCATCATCCCTAGCTAACAGGTCAGGGATGATGGGAATTGTAGTCTTAAAAAATCTAGAGGGCCGAGTTTGCCTTTGCCTGGTCTATTTCATCCTGCCAGAAGCAAAACAGCCCCAGAAAATAAACTATCAATAGTACCAACAGATACCAATTTTGGCCCAAACCCTGTTGCAAGGAATATTTTTTATTTTTATGGGTTTTGCATGTGTGTGTCCCTAGAGAAAGGGCGAGAAATCTGCCCATTTTTTTGGGGGGGGGGTCTCAAGTTCCCAAAAGCCCAAGGCAAGCTGGGAGTTGTAGCGTGGGCACAACCAGAGGGTGCCAGGATTCGGAATAATCCAGACCGATGGTTTATATTTGAGACACTCGCTCTTTGATCTGAACACGGAGCCTCTGCCACTCATCGATATATGCTGCGCATGGGCTGATAAAAGCTTTTCCCACCCCCCTGGCCTCGCCCACAAAAACCGATTCTAACCCCGTTTAAATTAATCATTAGCAGCACTCTTGCAAATACTGCAATTTGGTACTTAAAAGGCATCGTCTAGATGAAAAATTAATCACCCTAAATGATAGATGGGCTGGCCTCCTTGGCTGCAGGCTCTCTCTCTCTCTCTCTCTCTCTCTCTCTCTCTCTCTCTGTGTGTGTGTGTGTGTGTGTGTGTGAGAGAGAGAGAGAGAGAGAGAGAGAGAGAGAGAGAGAGAGAGAGAGAGAGAGAACACTATACCTCTCACTCTGGGGAGCTTCCTCGGCCTATAGAGTGAGATGAGCGCGCAACCCGAGTCATCCGCAACTGGACCTAAGGGTCAGGGGTCCCTTTACCTCCCTGCACCAATTCTTCATTTCAATTCCCTCTTCCTCGCAAACTGTGTGCGCTGCTGTTGAGATACAGAGAAGGGCATCATCTGTTCAGCCATTAGGCTTGGAGATTAAGGGAGATTGCAGTTTGCAGAAAGAAAACCCGACGTGTTGCGTGCAAAGACCATTGCTCCACCTAGCCTAGCTATGCCTGCACGGACTGGCAGCAGCTCTGCAGTTTCAGGCAGGGGACCTTCACGGCCGACACCGGGGATTGAACAGACAACCTTCTGCATGCCAAGCAAAGACTCTGGCCCCCCCCCCCCAACTGCAGCCCTTCATTGCAATCGGTGGAAGAGGTTTGTTAAAATTCAACAGTGCCCTCTTGTGCACCAAGAGTGTGCCTACATCTCGGCCGAAAAAGAATCTTGCAAAAGAGCAACTCTCCGGCTTTTAAAAGAGCCAGTGGGAGGAGCCCCTCCTCAAATAAAAAGCTTCATTCATTTGCTCCACAACATACCGTATTGGCCTGCATATAAGCCACACTTTCTTTTCCCGAAAGGAGAAAGTAAAGGTAAAGGGACCCCTGACCATTAGGTCCCGTCGTGGCCGACTCTGGGGTTGCAGCGCTCATCTCGCTTTATTGGCCGAGGGATCCGGCGTACAGCTTCTGGGTCACGTGGACAGCATGACTAAGCCGCTTCTGGCGAAACCAGAGCAGCGCATGGAAACGCCGTTTACCTTCCCGCCGGAGTGGTACCTATTTATCTACTTGCACTTTGACGTGCTTTCGAACTGCTAGGTTGGCAGGAGCAGGGACCGAGAACGGGAGCTCACCCCGCCGTTGCGGGGATTCGAACTGCCGACATACTGATCGGCAAGTCCTAGGCTCTGCGGTTTAACCCACAGCGCCAAAGCGCGGCTTAAATTCACAACCCTACAAAAACAGGCTTTTACGATATCGCTGCTGAAACAGACATACAGTCGCACCTCGGGTTACACACTTCAGGTTGCGCGTTTTCAGGTTACGGACGCGCCGAAACCCGGAAGTACCCGAGCGTCCGCTATACGGTAAAATGGAAGGGGTGTGAGTGGAATTTTAGGAGTGGCTTATATTTGGCTATCCTCTCCCCGCCACATTGAATTTTAAAGGTACGGCTTATATTCGGGCCAATACGGTAACACAATTGACACCTGTAACAACTCACCTTGAACACCTCTCTCTTCCTCTCAGAATGGCAATGGTGCCCTTACTCTTTCCCCTAAATTGGGGTTTCCCAAATTTGGGTCTCCAGCTGGACTACCACTCCCATCACCCCCAGCTCGCAGGACCAGTGGCCAGGGATGATGGGCATTGTAGTCTATAAACACTGCTGGAGGCCAAACCGTGCTAACAGGAAAGTGTTTCCTAACAGGGAAACAACAGCCCCAGCCCTTCTTGATCCTTTTGCTAGCTCTTAAAAGTGAAATAAGGAAATGAAAGCACTAAACCACAACTTTTAAGTTTGGGTTTCCTCCCGTTCTTGACTTAGGCCTCTCAGCGGCCCGGCAAAACGTCTCAGGGGTGGGCGAGAGTTATGCAAACTGAAGGTCAAGATTTAAAGGGAAGAAAGGACGGACACAATCTGAAACCAGGAAGAAAGGGACGATGGATAAAACTAGAAGAGAACTTTATATATAAATATATATATATATTGTTATTTCTGAGTAATATTAATGAAATAATAGATTGTGCCGGGAAGGAAATAATTGGCTTTAGCAGAAAGACTTGATTAAGTATAAATATAAATATAAATTTTAAACTTTAAAGTTTATGGTTTGGAAGGTAAAAGATAAAGTTAAACATAATATTTTTAAATTGAGATAGATTGTTAAGATAAATTATTTTTGACAACTATGGGAAGAATTTGCTGAAATAATGATTAAACTGGAATACAAAAAGGGAGGTATGAGGAGGTCTAAGACATAAGATAATGAAATAAAGTAATTTTGAATTTATATACTTTTTTCTGCCTTTTTTCTTTTTCTATTTTGTTGATGTTTTTAAATGCTTTTGTATTTTTGAAAATTTGAATAAATATCATAAAAAAAAGAGAGACTTATGCAAACTGTGGCTAAAGGGTCTGTGTGATCACACATTACGCAAAACCCAGTTAGAACCAGGAGCAGATCTACTAGGAAACTATACATGAGGCCCAAGTTCCAAGGGTCTCTCTGGGATCAGCCCACATTGTTTAAAAATCTTGACTTAAAAAGTGCATCATTTATAGAACAATTGTCTAATTTTCACCCACCGCTGGAGGTTTCTAAGCAAGGATGCTCTAGCCGAGATTCCTGCGTTGCAGAGGGCTGGACGAGAAGACTCTTAGAATCCCTTTGTTACAAGAATTTTAAGGTCCAAGATATAAATGTTCACAAATGTACCAGGCAAACACATACATAAATATATAAACCATGCGCCTGAAACAGTATAGGAAAACAGTCCTAAAGCCATTTTGACTCTTTCAGTGACCTCAAATATTGGATGGGAATAGGGAAAGCCTCCCCATTGTCTCTGTGCTCACAAATCCTGCCTTAAGGCCTCATTTGGGTATGAATAGGATGAGCCTGTGACCTGGACTCAGGAATTAAGTATTTATCATCACATTATTATTTTTTAAAATTTCCTTCCAGTAGCACCTTAGAGACCAACTAAGTTTGTTATTGGTATGAGCTTTTGTGTGAATGCACACTTCACAAATTTTTTTTATTTTGTTTCTACTATGGCAGACCAACACGGCTACCTACCTGTAACTATCATCACTAAAGAACGGTCTGGCTGTCCAGGTAAACCCATTAACAGGTTTCCTGCCAGACAGAATTCTGCTGTAGACGACCCCTTCTGTGATGTACGTATGATGTATTTGGGGGGTGGTTTTGAGCTACAGGGTGGCAATTTCAAAAGCCTATATAAGAGCTTGTGCACCAATGTTCTGGGTTCCCCTCCTCCCTGTTGCCTGGGGGTTGAGCACCCCGTTGCACCAGTTTAATAAAAGATCATGCTAACTAGCTGTTTTGCTTCTCAATATTCTCTGGCCCCATTATCCCTAGCTAGCATGACCGGTGGTCAGGGATGATGGAAACTGTAGTCCAAAAACAGAGACTCGAGTTGGCGAAACCCCGGTCCCAAGTGTTAGAGATTCTTTTCGGGTGGAAAATTATTTCCAGGTGACCTGAAGTCAATTTTACTGCAATGGTACCTTGGTTCTCAAACGCCTTGGTACTCAAGCAATTTGGAAACCAAACACTGCAAACCCGGAAGTTAGTGTTCTGGTTCACGAACATTTTTTGGAAGCCGAACGTGCTCCATTTTGAGTGTTACACTTCAGTTTTGATTGTTTCACTGAAGTTTGTGTGGTTTTGCCATTTATTTTGTGTTTTTGTGGCTTTTTGTTTTGTTTTCGGGACTGTGTAGAAGACAGTTCAGCTACTGATTGATTGTGTGACTGCAGTTTATTGCTTTCATCAATGGTCTCGTTAGATAGTAAAAAGTCTGGAACGGATTAATCTGTTCTGCATTACTTTCTATGGGAAAGTGCACCTTGGATTTGGAACGCTTTGGTTTTGGAACGGACTTCCGGAACGGATAAAGTTTGAGAACCACTGTATTCCTTTCGAACTCTCGCCTGTCTGGTTGCCAGCCAAGCCTCCATTTCAAATGTAAGCAGTATTTTTGTTTTGTGAAATGAAATCTTTCCCAGCCCTCATGGGACACAGAAGACATCAAAGAACGGATGCAGATCTCTCATAACGTTGCAAGGGTTGGTTTTTAAAAACTGAAGTCTTTTATTAAAAGTCTTATTCAAATTTCTCTTAACAAAAAGGAGATATATAAAAAAAGGACCGGAAAACCCCAGAAAGAACAAAAACAAAAAAACGCACGCACAAAAAACCGAGAGGGGAATCTTCATTTCTGGGTTTAGCTTTTGACCACATCATAAGGCCTGTTTTTGAACGAGGGCTAATATCTTAAAACTCAGAAAAACCATGTTCTGTTGTGAAGTGGGGGCAGGCAGACTATCCCAGGGAAGATGGAAACACAACTCTTTAATTTATTTGTGGGGGGGGGTTGAGGGGGGGCAAAAAGATGGTTACCTGCCCTGGGACAAGAAGCTGAACCCCAAAATCTCTAGCAATCCAGCTATTCCCCCCACCACCAAGCACCAAAGATCTGGAATTCAGTAGGGAAGAACCTATCTCTCTCTCCCCCCCCAATCTTGTAGGATTTTTATCGCCAACCTCATTCCTAGGCCCCAACGCCACGCCCAGATGTGCAGTCGTCGTCGTCTCCCCAACCCCGAAGGCGGGACCCCGAGACCGGCCCCCACCCAACTTGCTGCATGCTGCCGCAATTCCCTCCAAGAGAGACAAAAAGAAAAGAAAAGAAGAAAAAAAGAGATTCTGGACTGAAACTGGGCTTGACAAGGAAGTATCGCCATCTGTGGACACAGAATTTAAGGAAAGTCTTTTGTGTTTGTGTACGCACCAACTCCACTGCCCCCCAAACAAAACGCTATATATGATTCGGCAGCTCAATTTCGCTTCGCTCCTCGTTCATTCTTGTCCTCTCCCTCCCATTATTGTCATGTCTTTTGTGCAGCCCTTGCAAGTTAGAAGCCTCAGGTGGAATTTCCAAAACCGGGGAGGGAAGGAGAAAACAAAACAAAACAAAACAAAACAAAACACAGGAGTCGGGAAGACGACGACGACTCTGTTTTTCTTCTAAACCACTCGCCTTGTTAAGGATAAAGCAAGTTAAGGAGCGGGATTCAAGCCCCCACTGGGTGGGGGGGGAAAGGCGAGCTCTGAAATAATACGGCAGCCCTCCATCGGGGAGCAGGAACCCCCTCAAATTAAATTGGAAATCTGAGCAAATAATAAGGAATTCTCCCCGCAGGTCTTCGGTAACTCAAGTCAAAACAACTGGGGAAAGAATATCAGAACAGTTGGAAGGTTTTACAGGGAAACACCACATCCAAAATAAGCCCCCCCAAAAGAAAAAGTGTTGGGCTGACGACCACAGATCAGCTGGCTGCAATTCATGGCTTAAAAAAAGAGAGGCTTTTTTTTTCTCAAAAAAGAATAGTTAGAAAAATGAAACAGCATCCAGAGTGGTCTGGGAATCTGCCATGACAGCTGGAGAATTCGTCGCCGTCGTCATCACTGCACCCCGATTCCAAAACTGCCACCTGTGGGGGGGGGATGGTGGTCCCCCACCCAGCCCTGCCCCCTAGTGGCAGAGCAGAGAATTTGTGGTTTTTATGGGGGGGGGAAAGTGGTGTGGAAGAGAGACGGAAACGTGCTTGTCCGACGCACCATCCGATTCGCGAAGCCTTTGGTCACAAAATACCCAAAAACAGGAGAGGAGTTGAAGGGGCTGAGGTATTTGGGGGGGGGGGAGAAAAACTGTGCGCATTTTCGGGGGGGGGGGAGAGAAAGCCACCCGACAACGTCTCCTGAAACACCTGAACTGTATTCTACATTTTAAAAAAATATACTGTGGATGTCGCAGTGATACAAAGGGGTTGGTGGGCCCGGAAGCAACTGTGGGGGGCCGGGGGTCAGAGTGCGGGTGGGTGGGGGGGCCCACAGGGGCAGGAGAGGAAGGGGAGAGAAGAAATTTGTCGTCACAGTCTCACTTGCGGAACAGCAGGAAAGTCACAGTCCGTAAAAAAAACGGATCGTCTGGCTACGAGGAAGAGGAGCCGGTCAGTCGTCTTCGTCGTCGTCATCATCTTCGTCGGGGTCGTCTTCCCCTTCGTCCTCAATCTCTCGTTTCCGCTTCTCGCCCTGAGGGAGATCTTTGGGGGGTGGGGAGAGAAAATACACATATTTTAAAAAGGAACAGCAATGTCCACCCCTGGCAAAAAAATTATTTCTTTGTTCTGTATTTGTAAGAACAAGGCTGGGGCTAAACACTGGAACTCACTGGCTATCGAAATCAAGCAAGCAACTGCTGAAAATGTTCTAGACAAGCCTTTTAGGAAGCCGGGATAATTTTAATCTCCTGGTATTTAAACTTTTGCATCCATCGCAGCTGCCTTGCCCGACTCTCTGCCTCTCAATGTGTATTGTACTGTGGCTTGCCATTGTTTTATTGATTATAGTTTATATATTACTGTTAACTGTGGAGTGGATTTCCATTTAACTTTTATATGTTGATATTATTATATTATACTATTCTAATGATTGTTGAATGTTACTTTCTAGATGGAGGCCGCCTGTTTTAAAGTTATGTTTTATTATCACATTTTTGTATTGCATTAGATTGTTCTAAGATGTACATTTTTTGTTTCTTCAGCTTGTAATCCGCCTTGAGTATTGTAAGATAGAAAGGCGGTATATAAATTAAAGATGATGATGCTGATGACGACGTAAAAACCACCCAAGTGACACTCTGTGCAGTTTCACGGGCGCACTCTGCACGCCAACTTTGTAAGGTAAAAAGGTAAAGGTAGAGGGACCCCTGACCGTTAGGTCCAGTCGCGGCCGACTCTGGGGTTGCGGCGCTCATCTCGCTTTACTGGCCGAGGGAGCCGGCGTACAGCTTCCGGGCCATGTGGCCAGCAGGACTAAGCCGCTTCTGGCAAAACCAGAGCAGTGCACGGAAACACCATTTACCTTCCCGCCGGAGCGGTACCTATTTATCTGCTTGCACTTTGACATGCTTTCGAACTGCTAGGTGGGCAGGAGCAGGGACCGAGCAACAGGAGCTCAGCCCGTCATGGGGATTCGAACCGCTGACCTTCTTATCGGCAAGCCCTAGGCTCAGTGGTTTAGACCACAGCACCACCCGCGTCCCCCTTGTGAGGTAGGTTAGTGCAATCTGTGATACAGACAGGAGGCGGGGAGATTTGCTCAGAGCTACAAGAGTATTCAAACCGAGGACCTGGGATTTAAAAGCCCATGCCTAACCGGCCCTCAGATTATATTTTTTTAAAAAAATATTTTTATTAAACTTTCTGTTTTACCATTTAGACTGATATTTCTAAACTAAACTAGATTTAAATTTGATGATAAGTGAGATTAAAGAAAATTTAAAATTTTTTGGAAGAAGTGCTAGATTATATTTGAATGAGTGGACATGAGATTGTAAACAAGTTGATAATTTGTTTGGAAAAAATTTTTAACGATGTAAATGGGAGCGGGAGACGTGAGGGAGTCCAAAGAAGTGATGAAATTGTTGTAATAGAAGTAAGATTGTTTATTATGTGTGCATTTATATTTAAAAACCTTAATAAATATTTATTAAAAAAAAAAATAGACTGATATTTTAAGGTTGTTTAAATGAATAATGGCTTTCCTTCTTCTCTTTCCATGGTTCATTCTGAGTATCATGAATCCCTGCGTATTTTACACAAATTATACTTTTTAAATATTCCATCATTGCATCCATCAAAACTTATTTACACTGTTGAATTTCTCTTAACGCTGCCCATGTTTTCAAGTGTACACAATTCCCCCACCCCCGTATATCCCATAAACATTTTCTTCTCTAAACGTATGTTCTTCTTGTTCTCTTATTCAATGTTAGGTCTGCAAGCTGTGCATATTCCATCAGTTTAACTTTCCATTCCTCTTTAGTTGGGACCTCGCTCGTTTTCCATTTTGGGGCTAACAAAATATGGGCCGCAGTAGCAGCATACATAAATAACCTAAATATCCCTTGGATTAACTATCCTTTGGGAGGAAAAGGCTTGCCACCACTTCACCATCCCTCAGAGACCAGAGCGCTGATTTAAAAAGGCTCACCTTCGTCTTCATCGTCATCCTCGCCTTCCTCTTCCTCCTGAAGTCAAGAGAGGAGCAGAAGCTATTACCTCAACCCAAGGAGGAGACACAGCTCGCAACTTGCACAAATTTAACCTGTGCGCGTTCAGCTATTATTAATTCCACTTATAAACCTCCCGCCATCGAAAGGTCACAGGGCAGCGTGCAACATTAAAAGCACATTACAGAACATCAATAATGATAAAATGAAAACATGAACAAGCATACTGACAGGCAGGCAAAAGAATAATCGTTAATAACAGCCCTCTGCCCCACACGTTCACAGGCCAGAGTTTATTTAAAGCAGGCATGTCCAAAGTCTGTTTCGGGGGCCTAATCCAGCCCCCGATTTAATCTGGGACCCCTGATTTAATGGGTAAAGAGGAATGTTTTTCGCCTGGCGCTCAAAGACATGAAATGAGTGTCTCTCTGAGGAGAGCATTCCAGTCTGGGGGGAGCTGCTTGGAAGTTAAAAAAAAAAGAAAGAAATTCAAAGCGGGTGCCCAGGAAATCTGTTCGTCCCTGAAGCATAGCCCCAGTGCCAAGCTGAGAGTCGCTTGTATCTAACCCCCCCCCCAACCCTAGATTTTGGGGATAGGCGCTGTAGCACAGTGACAGAGAAGAGCACTGTCTTTGAAGCGCTGTTGAGCCGCTGGGGCTAAAATCAAGCTAGGTAAAGGGACCCCTGACCATTAGGTCCAGTCGTGGCCAACTCTGGGGTTGTGACACTCATCTCGCTTTATTGGCCGAGGGAGCCGGCATACAGCTTCTGGGTCACGTGGCCAGCAGGACTAAGCCGCTTCTGGCGAACCAGAGCAGCGCACGGAAACGCCGTTTACCTTCCCACCAGAGCGGTACCTATTTATCTACTTGCACTGGTGTGCTTTCGAACTGCTAGGTTGGCAGGAGCTGGGACCTAGCAGCGGGAGCTCACCCCGTCACGGGGATTCGAACCGCCGACCTTCTGATCGGCAAGTCCTAGGCTCTGTGGTTTAACCCACAGCGCCACCCGCGTCCCTTTTGGAGCTAGAGGGCCCCTATTTGAAACCAGCTCTTTAACCACAACAATGAGGACCAGCATCTTGCGTCCTCCTTTAGAATATGGTAAGAGCACGCATTTGATCTCAGGGTTAAGCGGGCTAGCCTAGATACCTGTACAGAGGAAAAGAATATTATTGTGATTATTTAAATGGCCTGGCTTTGCGCCAGGCAGTTTTCCCGTCTGAAGGATCAGCTACCTGCAAAAAAATATATCTCTTTTTTCCCTCTCTTTCTGGGGGAGGGATGCTCTGGGAAATGCGAAGTTAAAAGCGGGGGGGGGGGGGGGGAGCCGTCTTGCAAACTTACTTCATCATCAACCCCGTCCTCCTCCTCTTCCCCATCCAGATCTTCTTCATCTTCCTCGTCGTCGACTGCATCCTCGTCGAGTTCTTCTTCGTCTTCTTCATCTTCCTCTTCGCCTTCTGGGGAAGGGGGGGGGGGGGAGTAGACGAAATATATATATATTCCATGAGAGATCCGAAAAGGTGGTTTGAGGGAGAGGAAGGATTTTTCCCACCACAGCACGTAAAAAACAACGACAACAACCCTGATTTGCGTGAAGCCTTTCTCCCAGGGATAATCAGTTCAGAAGTTCCAAAAAGACAATTGAGCAGTTAATTGAACTAGGAGCAATGGATAGAATTAAGAGATTATTGTACTGCTATGGCAAAGCTAACGGGAGACTTGGGAATCAAGACAAGAACTTTGAAAAAGAATGGGAATTTAAAAAAAAATGTATTCAGGAGACCACTGTAAGCAAATCAAAACTTGAGCTGGACTCTTAAGACTCACCTGTAATGTAACAAAAACTATGGATGACTTGGGAAAAGGAAATTTGGAGAATGGAATGATATGTAGTTATAAACATTGTCACGAGGAACCACATAGGGGACAGGGCTAAGTCAAGAGATTCAGAAAATCTCAAGGGATGATTATATAAACTGCTTGATGGTAAAATTGTATTGGTAAAAAATATTTCAAAAAAGAGAGATCATTGTACTGTTATGGTATGGTATATAAGGCAGGCATCCCCAGACTCGGCCGTCCAGATGTTTTAGGGACTACAATTCCCATCATCCCTAACCGCTGGTCCTGCTAGCTAGGGATGATGGGAGTTGTAGTCCCAAAACGCCGAACTTCTGATCGGCAAGCCCTAGGCTCTGTGGTTTAACCCACAGCGCCACCTGCGTCTAGTTAGGGCACAGCAAATGGGGAAGAAATAGAAAAAACACCGTGGGAAATGGGGCCAGGAAGTTGACAAAAGAAAAGGAATAATCCACGATGCATTGGAGCGTACGGCGCGCGTTCGATTTCCAAAAACTCAAATGTCTTTCCCCGCATCCAACCGAGTCTCACCTTCCCCGTTCTCGTCGTACTCGTCTTCCAGCCCGTCCACTTCTGGGTCAGAGTCGGGCGCCTCTTTGTCGTTCGTGTCAAAGCCGTCGAGGTAAGTGAGTTGCGGAAGAAGGGTGAATATGCTCTCCCGGTAGCTGATGAGCGTCGTCACTTCGCAGTTGAAGAGGTCCAAACTTCGTAGGTGAGACAGCTTTTTCTGTGGAGATTCTGGAGGTGAACCGGGCGAACGATAATCGCATGACCCCCGTCCCCGTCCCCGCAAATCAGAGCCGTGAGCTGCAGTCAGCACGGAATGCTGCAGCAAAATTGTTCACCGGCGACAGGTTTGTTACTGGGACAAATTTAAAGTGTGCATAAACCACATTTTGCAAACCACCAGCTTCAGATTAGCAACAGTACGTAAAATTCATTAAAAAGTAAATGTTTTTTTTGCAGCTGGGGGGGGGGGGAGAGAGAGAGAAACGCCTGCTGGAAATGTAAAGAAATAGAAGGTACCTTTTATCATATGTGGCGGACGTGACATGTAAGGTGGTGAGAGCTTTCTGGGAGATGTTATATAATGAATCAGAAAAAAATGTTTAAAATAACTTGTTTTAAAAAAACCCGCAGAAGCTTTTAACATGTGCCATTAAGGTAAGACAGGGAATATGCAGAAGAAATGATTCTGAGGAGATATGGAAGGTGTTTGTGGAATTTGTACTGTTAAAACTGAAAGGGGTCAAACCATCACAAGAGGTGTTGAAATTTGGGGAGGTTGGATAGTTACAATGGAACGGTCTCAGTGGTGGGGCACACATTTTTATTCATGATTTTTAAAAACCTTGTTTTTGTCTAGGCAAGGCCACTCAAACGTCTAATTCTGGCACATTATGTCCATTGATTTCAATGAGTCTACTCCAAGAAACAGGACGCAGTTGGCTACAACCCCAAGACCCTGACCAACCCCCCTGCTAATTCAAGGTTTTGAGGCCTTGCGTTCCCACCAAACCACAACCGTGCAGTTCTTTGCAAACCATGAGGACTATGTACTTGACTTTGGGTTACAAAGCAAAGAGGCAGCAGCTGAATTCTGGCAGGAGAATGAAAGCACCTCAGAATCTGAGGATGAAAAAAAGGGGTGCACCCCCTAGGAAAAAAAGGGGAGAGGAGAGGGGCGACTTTGCCAAAAGAGGAACACACAAATATATATAGTTTCCTCCAGCCCTTTGAGAGAAGTGTTTAACTCACCAGCGGCTCCAAAGTGTTTATATCCTTGATTTTGTTTCCGCTAAGATTCAAGTGCGTCAAGTTTGGAGTTTTCTCGGCAAGGACTTCCAAGCCGCCGGAAATCCTATTGTCGCTCAGCTCCAGCTGCGGAGGGGAGAAACAGAAAAGCTTCAAGCGTCACATAGCGAGGAGTTCCACAGTTTAACCATGGGCTGCATAAACAAGTTCCTTTCTTTTTTATCAGTCTCAAACCTTCATATGTTCAGCTTCCTTGGGTGTCTGCGAGTTTTAGGGAGGAAAACTGTTTTCTCTCCCCACTTTGCTGTGTTGTCTCTTACCTGCCTGTTCTTTAAACCAGGGTCCGCCCTCCAAACTTGGGTCTCCAGCTAGTTTTGGACTACGAATCCCATCATCCCTAGTGAGAATGGTCAGGGATGATGGGAACTGTAGTCCCAAAACAACTGGAGACCAAAGTTTGGGAAAACCCTGAAAGCCCCCAAAAGCACACCCTTTTCTTTGTAGAAAAAAATCCGCCCAGGGTGGATTTGATTTAAATCACAATTTAAATCACTAGTAAGTAAGACCCAATTTAATTAGTATTTTTTTACAGAAAGACTCACTTCTTGCTGGCATAATCTTAATATTTACAACCAGATGGAAGGTTTCGGTTTTGGGAACAATAAATTTTCAGAGCCAGTTTTTACAGTTGTATCAGAAATTACTGATTCGGTTATACCATCAGAAATACACAGATAATGATGAAATCGTTGTGAGGTTTAGTAAGCTAACTGTTTATATTGGGACAAATTTTCTGCTGTACTTCACTGGGTGGAGAAAAACCAATCATTTCCTTAGTAACAATTTGTTCAACTAAAACAGTAACATTATAGCATTCCATGTTTCCATGTTTGTTAACTGATGTGGTTAAACAATTAAAAAACAACAACAACACACTTGAGTTTTAGCACACATGAAAAACTGATGAACAGCCTTTGGGCTTGCTTTAACATAACTTAAATAGAAAATCTTTAGAAAGATTTTTCCTCCAAAAGCATTTTATTCCAAAAATCCAATTTATTTATTTTTTAAAAAAATCCAGATTTAAATAATAATAATTAAAAATGCAATTTGATTTTTTAATTTAAAAAACCTTTGATTTATTTTATTTTTATTGGAAATTTTATTAACATAACCCCCCCCCCCAATACAGAAACCCACCCTCATTAAACGTGAACGTAACATGCAATGAGCATGACATTTAGCAATACAAACAACCAAATAAAAGACTTCCTTTATCCTTTATCTGGCCGACTTATTTACTTCTTATAAGGTGTTTCCTTTATTAAGAGTTTTCTAATTCCAGTATGCCACAGCTGCCGCTAGATTACTAATTGCCCAAAATTGGAAAAGTCAAAGCACCCCAGCAATTAGAGATTGGCAAATAAAGTTATTTGAATTTGTAGAACTTGCAAAAATGACACAAAAAAATTAGAAACCAAATAAATACAAAGTTTATTAACGACTGGAACAAATTTATGACATACATTGAAGGGAATTATAGGAACCTAAAAACTACAGCAGGTTTGATATAGATCTTAAGATGAGTAAATCATTGACAATTACTAGCTGCAGGAGAAATAAACTACTCATATTAAGAAGCCTGAAACCGGGAGGGATGGAAGTTCATAGGTGTGCAGAGGAATGATTTAAGTATTTAGAGATATAAAGATATAAGTGAGAAGACAAAGAATGGTAACGGAAACTGACGCTTTTTTTTACGTTATGTTCAGATATTTATTTATTTTTCTTTTTGTGTTTTTTGCAACTGTTGTAACTGTTGATTTGTTTTCCTTTTTGGTTATTTAAGTGAAAATTAATACAGTGGTGCCTCGCAAGACGAAAAGAATCCGTTCCGCGATTCTCTTCATATAGTGGTTTTTTCGTCTTGCGAAGCAAGCCCATTGACAGCTTAGCGGATTAGTGCTATTAGCGGCTTTTAGCGATCAGCTGTTAAGCGGCTTAGCAGCTTAGGAAAAGGGGGGGGAGCGAAAAAACCCCGCGGGAACTTGCAAGATTTTTTCGTCTTGCGAAGCAAGCCCATAGAGAAATTCGTTTAGCGAAGCGCCTCCAAAACGGAAAACCCTTTCGTCTAGCGGGTTTTCCGTCTTGCGGGGCACCACTGTAAAAAGAATTATATAAAAAAAGAGTTTTCTAATTATAACTTAAATATCCACAAAGTCTCCTGAACCCTTCCCTGTCTCACAACGAGACCAGCCTACCTTATAGGGCTGTCGTTCGAATCTCCGCAGGCCAAATGCTTCCCAACCCCCCCCCAACAACCCTCGCACCCTTTCTCTCGCCCCAAACCTTAAAACCAAAGTCCAACAACAACAACAGCTTGGCCCTCATTTCATCAAATCTGGCCCTCTCTGAAAAGAGGCACCCCTGTCTTATAGGAAGATGGGAGTTCCTGGAAGGATCCCTTTAGCTTTACACCAACTTACCTTGCGCAGTTTATTGAGTTTGGGGAGGTTGGCGACGGACAGCAGGTTCACGTTGATCATGCTGAGGAATTCGAGGTTTTCGAAATCAGGGGAGAGCCCTCCAATCTTGCCGTCGTCGGAGCGGCAGTTGTCCAGAACCAACTCCTTCACCTGGGAAATTGTGGTAGAATTGCAAAATGATTTGAATTGTGCAGGATGTTTATGTTAGCCAGATTTAATACAGTGGTGCCCCACAAGACGAACGCCCCGCAAGACGAAAAACCCGCTAGACGAAAGGGTTTTCCGTTTTTCGAGGCGCTTCGCAAGATGAATTTCCCTATGGGCTTGCTTCGCAAGACGAAAACGTCTTGCGAGTCTTTTTCGCTTTCCCCCCCTTTTCTAAGCCGCTAATAGCGCTAATCCACTAATAGGGATGCTTCGCAAGACGAAAAAACCGCAAGATGAAGAGACTCGCGGAACGGATTATTTTCATCTTGCGAGGCACCACTGTATGTTTCCCTCGATGATAGTGAGAGGAAGATATTTAGCTCTCCCAGAATCAGAGCGTCTCTGCAAATGTAGGAAACAGAACTTGATACTTTGGAGCATATTTTGTTTTCTTGTGATTTTGGCATTTATGCCAGAAGACAATTATTAAAGGCCTTGCAACTCAATAGGCTGATATCTACGCCACCAACAGTTCAGTACCTGCTTTCAGACAGTAATGATCAAATTACTTTAATAGTGGCTGAATTTCTGAGTGCTGTCCATGTAGAAAGACTGGGTCATTATAAAGAGATTCAGTGGTTGTATTTGTATTATTTATGCAAATTGATTTTCTCTGGAGTTAAAGATCTGACTGGGTCAAACCTTGTTATGTTGAGCTCGTACTTTGCACAATTTGTATACGGTGTCTGTTTGATAATGTGTGGTTTGCTATGCCTAATAAAGGATATTTGAGAACCGCAATAAAGGATATTTGAGATACCTCGGGTTACGAACGCTGCGTTTTCGGGTTGCGGACCCTGCCGGACCCGGAAGTACTGGAACAGGTTGCTTCCGGGTTTCGGCACTTGTGCATGCACGCAAAAATGACGTTGTGCACATGCGCAGAAGCGCCGGATCGCGTGCCGTGTGTACGCAGACACGGTGCTTCAGGTTGCGAACAATGCGGGTTGCAAAGGAGCCTCCCATACGGATCACTACCCGAGGTATGACGCCTTGGTACTCAACTAACATGGAACCCCAAACACAGCAAACCTGGAAGTTAAGTGTTCCGGTTTGCGAACATTTTTCGGAAGCCGAACATGCTCCGTTTTGAGCGTTACGCTGAGGTCTGTCTGTTTTCACTATTTATTTTGGGGTTTTGTGGCTCTTTTTTGTGTGTGTGACTGTGTGGAACCCAGTTCAGCTACTGATTGTGTGGCTGCAGTACATTGTTTATTGCTTTCGTTTTATGGATCAATGGTCTCATTAGATAGTAAAATTCATGTTAAATTGCTGTTTTAGGCGTTTTTTAAAAGTCTGGAACGGATTAATCTGTTTTGTATTACTTTCTATGGGAAAGCGCACCTTGGTTTTGGAATGCTTTGATTTTGGAACGGACTTCCAGAACGGATTAAGTTTGAGAACCAAGGTATGACTCTACAGTCGTACCTCAGAAGTCGAACAGAGTTTGTTCAGCTTCTGAAATGTTTGGCTTTTTAAAATAATAATAATAATAATCTGATTTTTATCCACCCTGGGACAGCTGCATATTCCTGCATTGCAATGGCACAAGGTCACACAGGTAAGGATTCGAACTCTGGTCTTCCAGGTGCAATTTCTGAAAAAGACCCAGGGGCCTTGATTTCACCCCCAGCTCTTAAATCCATAGATTCCAAGAAGTGGACCCAGTTCTCACGACACCTTCGCCACGAGAGATGGCTCAGGTCTTTGCTTTTTCTGCAGAAACAATATACAGTGGTACCTCGGGTTACATACGCTTCAGGTTACAGAGTCTGCTAACCCAGAAATAGTACCTCAGGTTAAGAACTTTGCTTCAGGATGAGAACAGAAATCGGGCTCCGGCGGCACGGCAGCAGCAGGAGGCCCCATTAGCTAAAGTGGTGCTTCAGGTTAAGAACAGTTTCAGGTTAAGAACGGACCTCCGGAATGAATTAAGTACTTAACCCGAGGTACCACTGTATATATGGCCTTTGGAAAGGCGAGATTTGCTTTGCCTCCGGTTTTCTTTCGTGTAATTATGAGGGTAAATGGGAGGGACCACCTCGCAGGACCGTCGTTAAGAGTCACAGATAAAACACACACTAAAAAAAAGATTTTGGGTGTTTGAAAAGAGCAGCATTGCAAATCAAACAGGCCTTTGTGCTAAAGATCAGGAGCTGGGGGGACTCTGTACCAAACCTGTCTGTCCCCCTCAAAAAAGAGAAATTCGCCAACCCCAACCCATCAATCTCCAGAAAAAAGTTTTTCATTTATTCAGGAATATATTTTCAGCCAAGCTCACAGAGCCGCCTGGTGGCCGCGAGCCGCAAAAGGACTCCGGCAACGTAGTTATGGAAGCAACAGCCATTTCCCAATGCAAAAGGACTATTTTTTTAAAAAAGGGCTTTAAAAATACTCCCAGAAAACACACAACGGTTCTAAGGCCTCCCCCCCCCCACTCTCGTTTTTAAGCTGATTATCAAACATTGCAGAGAAAGTTTATCTCCCGATGCACAGGCTTTGTAATAGTTTTAATTGGAGTTTGAACAAATGCACAATTAACTGGGCTCAAGTGTTGTGAACTCACGATATGTAGGCCAAACGGCACCTTAAACCTAGGCTGCAGGACCCCACAACGAGGTGTCTACGTGAATTTCTCAATCAAATTTATTATTATTCATTTCATTTCTATGCTGTTTTGTATTTTAAAGCCGGGAGGAGAGATATATATCTCAAAGTGGTTTGAAGCACATGAAAACACCCAATACAGGGGTCAGCAAACTTTTTCAGCAGGGGGCCGGTCCACTGTCCCTCAGACCTTGTGGGAGGCCAGGCTATATTAGGGGGGAATGAACGAATTCCTATGCCCCACAAATAACCCAGAGATGCATTTTAAATAAAAGGACACATTCTACTCATGTCAAAACACACTGATTCCTGGACCGTTCGTGGGCTGGATTTAGAAGGCGGTTGGGCCGGATCTGGCCCCCGGGCCTTAGTTTACCTACTAATGATTTAATACAGTGGTACTTCGGGTTACAGACACTTCAGGTTACAGACTCCGCTAACCCAGAAATAATACTTCGGGTTAAGAACATTGCTTCAGGATGAGAACAGAAATCGTGCTCCGGCGGTGCGGCAGCAGCAGGAGGCCCCATTAGCTAAAGTGGTGTTTCAGGTTAAGAACAGTTTCAGGTTAAGAACGGACCTCCGGAACGAATTAAGTACTTAACCTGAGGTACCAATGTACGTTTGTTTTTGTATAATGTATAATTTTATAATGTATGTTTTTGGCCTACAACTCCCATGATCCCTAGCTAGCAGGGCCAGTGGTCAGGGATGATGGGAATTGTAGTCTCAAAACATCTGGAGGGCCGAGGTTGAGGAAGCACGATCTAATTTAACCAAATAAAGAAAATTCAAGCTTCCAGGAAAATATTTCAGATCCTTCTCTAATGGACATTTTTGCTTTTCCCTATTGATTGACCCACTTAATTTATAGAAAAACTGAAGCAGGAACAGGCAACACGTGGCGAATAATCGTCTAACAACTTAATTTATAGAGCTGCCCCATAGCACAAGGGCTCTTGGAAGCCACTGGGGTGACAAGGTTAAAATGTCTGACATTCCTCAGTGGGTTATGCAAACTGAAATTCTGAAACTGCTTTTTATGGGTGCTGGGAATGGGACCCAAACGTTTGGGTACCACCGCTCTGGAGGATGCCACAGAGCCTAGGACCGATCAGAAGGTCGGCGGTTCGAATCCCCGCGGTGGGGTGAGCTCCCATTCCTCAGTCCCTGTTCCTGCCAACCTAGCAGTTCAAAAGCTTGCAGTTCGAAAGCACACCAGTGCAAGTAGATAAATAGGTACTGCTCCGGCAGGAAGGTAAACGGCATTTCCGTGCGCTGCTCTGGTTTGCCAGAAGCGGCTTAGTCCTGCTGGCCACATGACCCAGAAGCTGTATGCTAACTCCCTCCGCCAGTAAAGCGAGATGAGCGCTGCAACCCCAGAGTCGGCCACGACTGGACCTAATGGTCAGATGTCCCTTTACCTTTACTTTAGGCAACCTAAGGCCTGTGGGCCGGATACGGCCCAATCGCCTTCTCAATCTGGCCTGACAGTCCGGGAATCAGCATGTTTTTACATGAGCAGAATGTGTCCTTTTATTTAAAATGCATCTCTGGGTTATTTGTGGGGCCTGCCTGGTGTTTTTACATGGGTAGAATGTGTGCTTTTATTGAAAATTCACCTCTGGGTTATTTGTGGGGCATAGGAATTCATTCTTTCCCCTACAAAAAAATATAGTCCGGCCCACCACATGGTCTGAGGGACGGTGGACCGGCCCACGGCTGAAAAAGGTTGCTGACCCCTGAAATTAGATGGACCAACTTAAGGTAGCTTTCTGCGTCCTTACTTAAATCTGCTCTGACTGGCGTCTCGCCCTGCCGCTTTCCGACAGAAAGGCAACAAATGGCTCGCTGGGAAAACACTCACCCCCCTGGCAACTCTTTGCGGGTCAGCAAAGACAAGACCAGGCTATGCGGACAGACTCGGCACAGCCCGATTTTGGCAGGAGTCACACAGCTTCTGCAGCAGCAGCCCCACAGCCTGGGTGAGTCAGCTGTACGGTATCATGGCTGAATGACCTAATCCTGGCCAGCAGCAATGCCGCCGAACCAGCTGCGTTAGCAGACGGCGAGAGCAGCAGCCGCATTCCTTGCACTGCGAAAACCAAGCTGTTTTTCTGCCTCTTCTTTAAAACCCAATGGAAGGTGCAGCCGTCCGGATACAGCGAACCCAACATCAAAATCGGGGAAGAATTGGGTTAAGGAAGCCAGCACGCTATTTTGGCAATGATTCTTCAACATTAACTTGGTTGGACTGGACATGTTGTGTGGATGCCCGATTATCGTATTCCAAAGCAACTACAGTGGTACCTCGGGTTACATACGCTTCAGGTTACAGACTCCGCTAACCCAGAAATAGTACCTCAGGTTAAAAACTTTGCTTCAGGATGAGAACAGAAATCGTGCTTCGGCAGCGCGACAGCAGCAGGAGGCCCCATTAGCTAAAGTGGTGCTTCAGGTTAAGAACAGTTTCAGGTTAAGAACAGACCTCTGGAACGAATTAAGTACTTAACCCGAAGCACCACTGTACTCTATTCCGAACTTTAAAATGGGAAGCGTAATTCTGGTGATCAACAAAAGAGGTTCAAAGACTCTGTCAAGGCAAATCTAAAAAAATGTAGTATAAACAACAATTGGGAAACACTGGCCTGCGAGCGCTCCAGTTGGAGAACAGCCTTTGCCAAAGGTGTCGTGGGCTTTGAAGACACTCGAACTCAGGACGCAAGGGAGAAACGTGCTAAGAGGAAGGCACGCTTGGCAAACCCTCACCAGGATCAACTCCCGCCCAGAAACCAATGTCCCCACTGTGGAAGGATGCGTGGGCCCAGAATTGGCCTCCACAGTCACTTACGGACTCATTGTTAAAACCGTGTTCATGGAAGACAATCTTACTTGGCTACGAGGGATTGCCAGAGAGAAGATGGCCGTTTAGCAGAAGCTTTGTAAGCCACAAGTCTTAGCACTCCCTTATCATTTGCTTATGGCATTTCAGAGAATGATTGTAGGGACCCCATAGGGTCATCTAGCTCAACCCCGCTGCAATGCAAGAATCCTGCACACAGCTGGAAGCACCAACGTTCCGGCTAACATCCAGGCGCACGGATCCATTTCACCACTAGGGAGATGCATTTGTGTGCCCTTTTATAGCCCCCCCCCCCTGCCCTGCAAACGGCTTGTGGCTTCCAAATGGAGAGGTCTCTGCCCTCTAAAAATCTAAAACAGACATGGCACAAGAGGAAAGAAGAACAGGAGGGAGGAAGAGAAAAGCAAGCACAAAGCTCTTAACAGTTGCAGCTTTTTTTCTAGGTTCTGGCTGTTGTAGCATAAAGGCTGCATGTTCGAAAATTCAGCTTTGATCAGGACTTATGCCAGGGATCTTTTTCCAAGAAGGGGGTGCTGAGCAACACTTCCCCTTTCAAGTGCACCCCTCACCTGCCATTTATACAAACATAAACCCAAAATCGAAATCCTCTCATTAAAAGAACAGGAGGCGTCAATTCATCCTTCCGTCACCAAAATCGCTCCCAACCTCTCTCTCAACCTGCCCCACAACATCTCCAAATTGTGCCAACGTTCCAGAGACTTTTCCTGCGCTAAATGTCCAGATTCTGCAACAAGAGGAGGACAGCAGAGATCAGGGAATTGGTTGGGCTGACAGAGGGAGGTTTGGCCTAGAGGTTTAAGGCTGCAAAGAGCTCCCTGTCTTGTTGGTTTTTGTTTTGACAACTATAACTCCTATCGGGATGCGGGTGGCGCTGTGGGTTAAACCACAGCGCCTAGGACTTGCCGATCAGAAGGTCAGCGGTTCGAATCCCTGCGACGGGGTGAGCTCCCATCACTCGGTCCCAGCTCCTGCCAACCTAGCAGTTCGAAAGCACGTCAAAGTGCAAGTAGATACCGCTCTGGCGGGAAGGTAAACGGCTTTTCCATGCGCTGCTCTGGTTCGCCAGAAGCGGCTTAGTCCTGCTGGCCACATGACCCGGAAGCTGTACGCCGGCTCCCTCGGCCAGTAAAGCGAGATGAGCGCTGCAACCCCAGAGTCAGCCACGACTGGACCTAATGGTCAGGGGTCCCTTTACAACTCCTATCAGAAAGGGCCCCCTTCAGAGAAATGTGATTTTGAGCTCCAGGAAGACTTCGCCATCTCCCCCCCCCCCCCCGAACCAGGGTAGATTAAAAATCAATAGTGTTTTTTTAAAAAATGTGGCCTTGTTTCAAGTTTTTCATGTGTGCTAAAACTCAGTCTAAGGTGTGTGTTTGTTTTTTTAAAAAAATCGTTTAACCACATCAGTTAACAAACATGGATAGATATGCTATGCAGTGGTACCTCGGGCTAAGTACTTAATTCGTTCCAGAGGTCCGTTCTTAACCTGAAACTGTTCTTAACCTGAAGCACCACTTTAGCTAATGGGGCCTCCTGCTGCTGCCGCGCCACCGGAGCACGATTTCTGTTCTCATCCTGAAGCAAAGTTCTTAACCCAAAGTACCATTTCTGGGTTAGCGGAGTCTGTAACCTGAAGCGTATGTAACCCGAGGTACCACTGTAATGTTATTGTTTCAGTTAAATAAATTGTTAAAATTCTTATTAAGGAAATGATTCATTTTTCTCCTTCCAATAAAGCACAGCAGAAAAGTTGAGCAAATATAAACAGTTAATTTATTAAACCTCACAATTATTTCATAATTACCTGTCCGTGTATTTCTGGCGGTATAACCAAATGATTTAAATCAAGTCTTACTGACTAGTGATTTAAATTGATTTGATTTAAATCAAATCCACCCTACTGCAAACTGCTCAATTGTATGGAGCTGCTTTGCCACACTAGGGACTAGCGCCATGGGAAGGCGGAAGGACTGTAAAATGCAGAGTGGTTTTGATTTAAATCAAACCAATTTAAATCGCTAGGCAGTAAGACTTGATTTGGGAAGCGGGTGGCACTGTGGGTAAAACCTCAGCGCCTAGGACTTGCCGATCGGCAGGTCGAATCCCCACGGCGGGGTGAGTTCCCGTTGCTCGGTCCCAGCGCCTGCCAACCTAGCAGTTCGAAAGCACCCCCGGGTGCAAGTAGATAAATAGGGACCGCTTACTAGCGGGAAGGTAAACGGCGTTTCCGTGTGCTGCGCTGGCTCGCCAGATGCAGCTTGTCACGCTGGCCACGTGACCCGGAAGTGTCTTCGGACAGCACTGGCCCCCGGTCTCTTAAGCGAGATGGGCGCACAACCCTAGAGTCGGACACGACTGGCCCGTATGGGCACAGGTACCTTTACCTTGATTTAAATCACTTTCTTACAGAAAGACTCATTCGCACTGGTATAATCTGAATATTTACAACCAGATTTAAGGTTTCATTTTTGGAACAGTAATTTTTCAGAGTCCTTTTTTTAACAGCTATATCAAAAACACGGATTTGGTGATACTATTAGGAATACACAATTATGAAATCATTGTAAAGTTTAGTAAGTTAACTGTTTATATTTGGACAACTTTTATGCTGTCCTAGTGGAAGGAGGAAAAAAAATAACCATTTAAACAACATTTAACTAAAACAGTAACATTACAACATATGTATCCATGTTTTTTAACCGATGTGGTTAAACAATTAAAAACAGCAACAACTTAAGACTTTAGTTTTAGCACACATAAAAAACTTAAGACAAATCCTTATTCCCTGTTGAATAGCCTCTGGAGTATAATGTAACTTAAATAGAAAACTATCCTTAGAAACATTTTTCCTCCCAAAGCGTTTTGCATTGTAAAAATCCGATTAAAATCGAAAACATCCAATTTTTTGATTATTATTTTTTAATCACTGGTTTTTATCCACCCTGGTATAAAGCAAAGCCTCAAGGGTTCAGGGGAGACAGCTCCACAAAGCTCTGGAACAGCATTTTCCAAACTTGTGGTCCCTCTAACAGTGGGAGGCGCAGCTCACATCATCCTTAGCCTTTAGGACCAGTGGAAATTCTTTTTCGTTTTTGCTCCTTTTCCCTTCCTGTTCTGCTCTGGTCCTTTGCATTTTGTGTGGGTTAAGGAGATGCAGATGAAAGAACGTGTTTGAGAGGAAGAGAAAGGAAGATCTCCCAGAATGGGAAAAGGTACAGGACCCCTGGACAGTTAAGTCCAGCCAAAGGCGACTATGGGGTTGCGGCGCTCATCTCGCTTTCGGGCCAAGGGAGCCGGCGTTTGTCCACAGACAGCTTTCCAGGTCATGTGGCCAGCAGGACTAAACTGCTTCTGGCGCAACAGGACACCGTGACAGAAACCAGAGCGCACGGAAACGCCGTTTACCTTCCCGCCGGAGTGGTACCTATTTATCCACTTGGACTGGTGTGCTTTCGAACTGCTAGGTTGGCAGGAGCTGGGACACAGCAACGGGAGCTCACACCGTTGCGGGGATTCGAACCGCCGACCTTCTGACCGGCAAGCCCAAGAGGCTCAGGGGTTTAGACCACAGCGCCACCCGCGTCCCAGGATGAGGCTGGGGAACAAAGGGAAACCCTCAGGTGGAAGCTTCATAGTATAACAAGAGCTGGAAGGGACCCCAGGGGTCTTCAAGTCTAACCTTTTGCAATGCAGGAATCTTTTGTACAAGATCTCGAACCCAATACCTTGAGATTAAGAGCCTCAGGCTCCAGCAGGCTGAGCTATCATCCCTCTCTGTGCGGGAAAAGTTAACGTTTACCTGCGAAAGAGGACTTTGTATTCTCCCTCCTTCTCCTTTGTTGCTGTTTAGAAATGCGGTTTTTTATTGTAATTTATTATGGAACGCCTTAATACAATTTTTAAAAAAGGAATTGTAGTCCAAAACTAGCTGGAGACCCAAGTTTGGGACACCCTGCTTTAGAACAGCCTTTGGAAAACCCTGTTCTAGAACAGTGTCCTCTAAATGTTTTGGGCTATTACTCCTGTGAGCCCCAGTCAGCACTGTTAGAAACACAGATATACAGTTATACCTTGGTTCTTCAACGGAATCCACTCTGGAAGTCCTTTCGACTTCCAAAACATTCAGAAACCAAAGCATGGCTTCTGATTGGCTGCAGGAACCTCCTGTAGCCAATCGGAAGCTGTGGAAGCCCAGTCGGGCATCCGGGTTCCAAAGCACGTTCGCAAACCAGAACATTCACATTGCGGCGTTCGGGAGTCGCAAGGCATTCAACAACCAAGGTACATTAAACCTAGGTTGGAGTAAGCGGAATGTTGAGGTGCCTTTTCCAATGAAACTTTATTCTTAATTTCTAGACTTTACATTTTAAAGGAAAAAAATCTCAAAGCGGTTTTTCAACTCATTAAAACCTCCAATAATCCACTCCAGAATAAAATCAATGCCAGATTCAAGGAATATATTTCAGATCCTTCTCTAAGGGACATTTGGCTCTCCCCCTATTTATTTATTTATTTATTTACCTACATACTCAATTTATAGCGCTGCCCCGTAGCAGGAGGACTCTAGGAAGGCAGGGTGGGATAGTGGTTAGAGCGTCAAACTGACCTGGGAGATGAGGGTTTGAATCCCCACTCAGCCAGGAAGATCACTGGGTGACCTTGGAGCCGGTCACAACCTCTTGATCTGCCTCGCAGGGTCACTGCTGGGATTAACTGAGGAGGGGGGGTGAACCATGGACTCTTTGGAGAAAAAGGTGGGAGATTAGGGCAACAAATACCGTCTTTTTCGCTCCATAGGGTGCACCTAGTTTTTAGGGGGGGAATAAAGAAAAAAAAAATCCCCCCCAACCCCAAAGAGCAAAGAAGCTCCCAGAGAGGAGCTTGCCGGGCTGGGGGTGGGGGAAGCCTGAGCCCGACTCCAGCCCCCAGAACAGGCTGCTATCCACAAGCCTTTGGAGCCCGGCGTGAACTCCAGCCGCGCTCTCCAGGCTTGCGGATAGCTGCCTGAAGCCTGGAGAGCGAGAGGGGTCGGTGCGCACCGACCCCTCTTGCTCTCCAGGCTTCAGCGAAAGCCTGCATTCGCTCCATAGGACACACACAAATTTCCCCTTCATTTTTGGAGGGGGAAAAGTGTGTCCTATAGAGCGAAAAATACGGTAAACTCTTCTGCTGAGCTGCTTAAGGAAGCTGGAGGGACCTGCCAGGGGGCAACGTCAGTCGCCAAACTGGCACCCAGAGATCTCTGTGTGGTCGCAAACGGACCCGTGCCAGTCGCAAAATGCACATGGCTAATTTCTAACACTGCTGGTCAGCCCAGCCCCCAAAGCTGATTGGGGGGGGGGTTGTACTCCAAAACCATCAAGGCCGTTCCGGAAACACTACTTGTGGCAGACCCCTGTCAAGGGCAGCAGAAAAATATTTGCCGTGTCCTCGTCTGCTAAAGCTCATCCCACCCAACAGAAGAGCTCTCAGTAACTTAAAAGCCCACACCAATTCAGACTGGCCCCAAATTTGCGGTGTCACCTTTTGACCAATAGTCCCTAATGCACTTTCAAGGCAGGGGGAAATGGAATGAGTCCAAGCCGAATAGACACTGGTTTCCATCTTGACCCAGCCACAAATGTTATGAGCGAGCCCTATCCTTATCCCCATTTCGCAGATGGAGTAGCCAAGGTCATTGCTAACTGAACTTACTGGGGGGAGAATTACGGAAAAGCATTTCCGCACACCTGAAATGTTCTAGGTTGGAGTTTCCCAAACTTGGGTCTCCAGCTGTTTTTGGACTACAACTCCCATCATCCCTAGCTTGCAGGACCAGACGCCAGGGTGGCATATAAATAGTATATTATATTATTATTATTATTATTATTATTATTATTATTATTATTATTACTACCACCATCTATAACATTTGAAGCAAACACAATGGGTTGTTAGTCCTACTCGGAGCAGACCCGCTGAAATTAAACTGCCTTTTTAATTCAGAGCCACTAATTGCAACGGTTATAATTTAGTTGGATGCAACCCACTGCAATTTTCTCTCATTCTCTCCCCCCCCCCTTTTGCCTATTTTAAACTGCAAGCTCCTTGAGGACAGAGACTCATCATCTAAGGAAGAGAAGGATCTGAAATGTTTTCCCTGAAGCCTGAATTTGTTTCATTCCAGATCATTTGACTGGACGTTTTAATGTGTTGTAAACCGCCTAGAGACAGCCCTCCCCTTTTAAAATATAAAAGCAGAAGAGAAACCGAAATAATTAATAAGGGTAATAATAAAGTTCACCGCAAAAATGAAAAAAACACAGACACCTAGTCATTCCACTGTGGCAACCATAAGCAAGGTCTAAGGTGCAAGTTTGGCGACTAGCTTAAAAATCGGGAGTTTCTAGCACCAAATAGAGAGGCTGCCCCCCCCAATCACCCTGTCTCAACAATGCGATGAATACATAGGTTCTCAGTGGCAGAACAACTGCTTGGAGTGCAGAAGACCCCCCCAGTACACCTGCTAGGCATGCAGAAAGCTCTCAGCTGGAGAGCTGCTACCATCCAATGAAGACAATGACATGACTCAAGTTTTACGTAGTTAAGCGTGGCTCTTTTTAATTTTTAAGGGAGGGTGTTTTCTACGTGAAACACGCTGAAATTATTCTTAAACACAGGTACAATGATCGCAAACTGCCCCCTCCAAACAGGATTCCCCTAGAGGTGCCTGTTTATAGGTCCTTCCCTCAGAGAACTACAATTCCCAGAGTTCCTTGCTGGGGGGAGCCATGATACTGCCCAAGCTATCAGTAGTGGAGGAGGCAGTCCTGGCTCCTCCCAAAAGAGGCGGTGGGGGGGGGGGCCGCCAAGGCTTAACCCCCACAATGGCAGCCACACACACAGGAAGCCTGGAAACCAAGCGAAGCAACAGCAGAGGACCACTGTCCACACCTGGCAAGCCCCCCCCCTAAATACACAAAACACCCCCCCCCAAAAAAGTGGCTGATCCAACCTGCAGCCAAGGAACCCTCAGTAATACAGGTCAGCTTGGCTCCTGGGTGCAACCCAGCCAAAAGCATTGCTCAAAATGGACCAGAAACCCTAAAAACACACACACAGAGAGAGAGATTGTGTGTTTGTGGTGTTCTGCAAGACTTTTAACAGCAGTTTCAGGACCCCCCCCCCCGTCCAAGTCAGGGTCAAGGCTCTCTTTCCAATCTCCTGGGTGCTGCCATAAATTCAATTGGTTCTAGTGTGTGTGTGTGTCTCTCACCGCCCTCCCCCCCACCCCGCCTTTAATTCAGCCCAAGCCACGCTCCCCCCCTGCTGCTAGACCATCTTGGATGACCCTTTAAACCCCCAAACCATAAAAGGCCCCCTCGCTCCGCCTTGGCCTCTCCATCCGCCTGCCTGACCCAGTCCCCATCCCTCCCCCCCCCCTCCAAAAAAAAGCTACACGTGGACGCAGCTCGGCATGCATCCATTCCGCCCCCCCCCCATCCCCTTCCTTTCCCTTTCTGCTTCTCTCCCAAAACCAAGAGGGGTGGGAAAACTCTTGAGATTTTAATCTCAACCCCCCCTTTTTTTTACAAAGCAGCGCCTTCTTTGGCGAGGCGCGCAGCCACCCAGCGCCAAACCCCCTCTTTTCCTTTGCGCTCTCAAAAGATCCACTGTGGTTTTTCTCCTCCCACTCCCCGAGGTGGTAAAATGGGGGGGGGGGGTTAGGAGGAGGGAATTAAGCGGGTGGGAAACAAACTCTTCGCTCACTGATCGCCCTCCTCCCAGCACCAATAGCTATATATATAATCGTTTGGGGTTTTTTTTTTAGTAAACGCGTTTCCACGTGCGCAGCTGGCGAGGGGGGGGCGGGAAAGAAGAATTGTGCTTTTGGGAGGGCGCAAGGAAGCGGTTTATGGAAGGGGGGAGTGCCTATGGGTAGGGAGGAAACTGCCGCCATCCTTGCTCCCCCCCCCGACCCAAGATTGCATTAAAAAAACACACCACAAAAACCCCACCATGTGCGCTTTAGTTACGCATCATTTATAGACCGGGTAAAGCGAGCCCGGAGAAACGAAGCCGGGGGAAATCACAATTCACAACTCTGACCCACGTTCCCGGGATGGAGGGGGGCGGTCCAAGGCCTACAGGGCATTTCTTTCTCCCTTTGGGGTGGGGGGGTTATTCCGCTCTCCTTTCCGGAAAACATTCAAATGCCTACTCCAACATTCCTGGGGTGGGAATATTTTTTAAGGTACCCCCCCCGCGGCCACATAACTACCCCACTCACCGAGCTCTCTCTCTCCCCCCGTCCCCGAAAAAAAACCAAGCAATTCACCCCCCCCATTAAAAAAAATCCTCAACTAGGCGTGGGAAGTAGCCAAGCAGGCCTCGGTTCAAGCCCCCAAGCAAGCGTTAAGAATGTAGGGGAAACCAGATTTCCCCCCCCCTTAGAAAATTTACAAAATACATGGGTCAAGGGGCGGGACAGGACTCCCCTCCCCCCAAAAAACAGATCTCAATTTGATTATTTTATTTTTAAACCCGCCTGTTCCAAGAACCCCCTAAAACTTATCTTGTGCGTAAAAACACACTTTTGGAGAGGCGAAAGGCAAAGCGGCGCATGTGTTGCTGTTGGGGTTTTTTTTGGGGGGGGGTTCTTAAAAGGGGTCGCCAAAAAATAGGTCGAGCCCCCCCCCTTTTCTCTCCAAGAGACTGGGATGTAAAGGATCGGGGAGGAAAGGAAGAAGGCGCGGAAAAATGAGAAGAAATGGGGAAAAGGGCACTCCAAAAACTGCAAGGCGAGGATGGGTTTCCGTGCGCCCAGGAGCGCGGCGCGCGTCTCCAACATGTCGGCCGCGCACACGTGTGCGCGAAGCGGGCCGGAGGCGGGGGAAGGCAGCGGGGCCTGGGCCGGGGGAAGGAGGGAAGGCTCACCTCGGCTGGCTTCTTGTTCCGCAGCTCCAGGTTGAGCCGTTTCTTCATCTCCATGGCGGCCGGGCGACGTCTCCGCGCGGCGGGGCGAGTCTCGGGCGAAGAGAAGGAACAGCGAGCTGCGGGCTCCTTCCCGGCGCCGCTTATATAGCAGCCAGGCACCCAAGGCAACAAAAGGGAGGCGGGCGGCGGGGGGGGGGGGGGGAGCCGACGGAGCCGGGAGAAGCGCCCCCTGGCGCCGGAGAATTGCCGCTGCGACGCGCCCGCCTCAGAGGAACCCGCCGGACAGCGTCCTCTGCTGGCCGCGCGGCGACCTCGTTTTCCTTTCAACGGGAGGATGAATGAACACAATGGATTGGAATGAAATGAATTTATGAATACGGTCCCAGACCAGCACCCCACACACAATATCACAGATCATAAAAATATCAGAAATACAAGGGACAATATGAATATAACAAGGCTCTAAATATAAAAATTAAAATTAATTGTTAGCGTGTCCCCAGTAATTAACATTTAGGGGTTTGAATATTATGGGCTACCACATGCTTCCTGCCATTGATTGCAGACGCACAGAATTTAGCTACATTTAATGTAGTCTTGGGATTCTTGTCCTCTAACAGTAGTTTTAAACTATGGTATTCCAATTCTTTCCTGGACTTTTGCAACACAATGGATTGGATTGGCCTACACTGGTCGTGCGAATAGGTAAAGGGACCCCTGACCGTTAGGTCCAGTCGTGGCCGACTCTGGGGTTGCGGCGCTCATCTCGCTTTAGTGGCCGAGGGAGCCGGCATACAGTTTCCGGGTCATGTGGCCAGCAGGACTAAGCCGCTTCTGGCGAACCAGAGCAGCGCATGGAAACGCCGTTTACCTTCCCACCGGAGTGGTACCTATTTATCTACTTGCACTTTGACGTGCTTTCGAACTGCTAGGTTGGCAGGAGCAGGGACCGAGCAACGGGAGCTCACCCCGTCGCGGGGATTCGAACCGCCGACCTTCCGATCGGCAAACCCTAGGCTCTGTGGTTTAACCCACAGCGCCACCCGCGAATACTGCAAATACTGTACTGCTGATAATAATAATTTTAAAAGGTGGGGGGACTCACCACAAATTTCATTCATTCATTTGTTTGTTTGTGTATTTAGGGCCCAGTTGCAGTGTTGTATCCTCACCCCAACACCCCAACTGTGGGAAATGTAAGATTGGATGAATAAACTCAAACAGACAATGATCTGTATTCGAAATGGCCACAAACTTTATTGATTACAGACATAGGTGGAGTTTTAGCTCAGGAATTGGGTGTATATATCTGTCCCAGCCCTCCCCAACCAAAAAAATCAAATATTTAATTTAAACAAGGGTAAGGTTTCCCCAGGGTTTCTGCTCAAAACCCCCTCTAATAATAATAATTTAAAAATCCTATCACTGTTAGAAAGAATATTATTGTTATTATTAGTACGCTGCCCATCTGACTGGGGCAACGCAGCCACTCTGGGTGGCTTCCAACAGATATGAAAACATAATAAAACACTAAACATTTTTTTTATTAAATGTCTTTAGTAAAGGTAGAGGGACCCCTGGTAAAGGGACCCCTGACCATTAGGTCCAGTCGTGGCCGACTCTGGGGTTGCGGCGCTCATCTCGCTTTATTGGCTGAGGGAGCCGGCGTACAGCTTCCGGGTCATGTGGCCAGCAGGACTAAGCCGCTTCTGGCGAACCAGAGCAGCACACGGAAAGGCCATTTACCTTCCTTTAGATGTCTTATCTCATCTCCTTGATGGGAGGGTGTTCCACAGGGCGGGTGCCACTACTGAGAAGGCCCTCTGCCAGATTCCCTGTAGCTTTACTGGACAGTGGGGAGACGCTTCTTCAGGTCTACTGGGCCGAGGCCATTTAAGGCTTCAAAGCTCAGCACCTACATTTTGAATTGTGCTCAGAAACGTCCTGGGAGCCAATGTAGGTCTTTCAGGACTGGTGTTATGTGGTCCCAGCGGCCACTCCCAGTCACCAGTCTAGCTGCTGCATTCTGGATTAGTTGCAGTTTCTGGGTCACCTTCCAAGGTAGCCCCACGTAGAGCACATTGCAGTAGTCCAAGCGGGAGATAACCAGAGCATGCAACACTCTGGCCAGACAGTCTGGGGGCAGGGAGGGTCTCATCCTGTGTACTAGATAGAGCTGGTAGACAGCCGCCCTGGGCACAGAACTGACCTGCTCCTCCATGGACAGCTGTGACTCCAAAATGACTCCCAGGCTGCGCACCTGGTCCTTCAGGGGCACAGTCACCCCATTTAGGACCTGCCTGCCCCCTGTCACCCAGAAACAGCACTTCTGTCTTGGGATAAAACTAAAGAATAAACTAAGGTATATGGGGAATGGAAAATATTTAAAGAATACTTTAAAATGTACTGTACAAACAATAAGATACTTGCAGAAATAGGGTGATACTGGCAACCAAGAATTACCTAAAATATAATAATGGATTATATTTCTATATGCAAAAATAATTTGAATCTGTGCAAGGAATACAGATAATATAAGTAGTATAATGAGAAGTATTGGAAGTTATATATTTTAATCTGTCATATAAGTGTAATATATTGTATTTGTTTATGTTTGTTTCTTTATCTTTTCTTATTTCATTGTTTCTATTCATTTGTATCGTTTTCTGTTTTATTTGTTATGTAACTCATGTATATTTGTCTACATGAAAATTTTCATTAAAAAAAGAGAATAAAGTAAGGTTCTAGACCTCATGGTTCTGAATAAAGAACTGGTTTAAATAGCTCAGTTGGTTAAAGTGTCGTGCTGATGACCCCAAGGTTGCAGGTTCGATCCCCGTAAAGGACAGCCTCATATTCCTGCTTGGCAGGGGGTTAGACTAGATGATCCTCAGGGTCTCTTCCAACTCTCTGATTCTATGATTCTAAGGGTAGGAAACTGGAGTCAACCAAGTCAATCTGATTGTTGGTCATAGAATCATAGAATCCTAGAGTTGGAAGAGACCACAAGGGCCATCGAGTCCAACCCCCTGCCAAGCAGGAAACACCATCAGAGCACTCCTGACATATGGTTGTCAAGCCTCTGCTTAAAGACCTCCAAAGAAGGAGACTCCACCACACTCCTTGGCAGCAAATTCCACTGTCAAACAGCTCTTACTGTCAGGAAGTTCTTCCTAATGTTTAGGTGGAATCTTCTTTCTTGTAGTTTGGAGCCATTGCTCCGTGTCCGCTTCTCTGGAGCAGCAGAAAACAACCTTTCTCCCTCCTCTATGTGACATCCTTTTATATATTTGAACATGGCTATCATATCACCCCTTAACCTCCTCTTCTCCAGGCTAAACATGCCCAGCTCCCTTAGCCGTTCCATCGAGAGCTCAGTACTGTCTTCAGTACACCATGGGTAGGCAACCTAAGGCCCGGGGACCGGATGCGGCCCAATCGCCTTCTCAATCTGGCATGACAATCTGGGAATGAGCATGTTTTTACATGAGTAGAATGTGTCCTTTTATTTAAAATGCATTTCTGGGTTATTTGTGGGGCATAGAAATTCGTTCATCCCCCCCAATATATAGTCCAGTCCCCCACAAGGTCTGAGGTACAGTGGAGCGGCCCCCTGCTGAAAAAATAGACACCCAGGAAGTAGATACCCAGGGTTACAGGATTGAACCGGGGGGGGGGGCTTTTGCTAGCAGAATCCTTGGGCAAAGCTGGGCTCTTTTCTCGGCCAACTTTACGTAAGCCCAACACACCTTCTCAAACAGGCAAAAAGGATTTGTGTATAAATGATCTCTGTGTGTGCTTTTCTGTTGAACGTCCATTTGTGATCTGGGCCTTTGCTGCACAAATTAGTCTGGATGAATACAGTGGTACCTCGGGTTACAAATGCTTCAAGTTACAGACACTACTACTACTACTACTACTAATAATAGTAGTAATAATAATAATAATAATAATAATAATAATAATAATTTATAATTTATATCCCACCCATCTGGCTGAGTTTCCCCAGCCACTCTGGGCGGCTCCCAATCAAGTATTAAAAACAATACAGCGTTATATATTAAAAACTTCCCTGAACAGGGCTGCCTTCAGGTGTTTTTTAAAAAGAAGATAGCTGCTTATTTCCTTCACATCTGAAGGGAGGGTGTTCCACAGGGTGGGCGCCACTACCGAGAAGGCCCTCTGTCTGGTTCCCTGTAACCTTACTTCTCGCAATGAGGTAACTGCCAGAAGGCCCTCGGGGCTGGACCTCAGTGTCTGGGCAGAATGATGGGGGTGGAGAAGCTCCTTCAGGTATACTGGACTGAGGCCGTTTAGGGCTTTAAAGGTCAGCACCAACACTTTGAATTGTGCTCGGAAACTTCAGGTTACAGACTCCGCTAACCCAGAAATAGTACCTCGGGTAAAGCACTTTGCTTCAGGATGAGAACAGTAATCGTGCTCTGGCAGCAGTGGGAGGCCCCATTAGCTAAAGTGGTGCTTCAGGTTAAGAACAGTTTCAGGTTAAGAACAGACCTCCAGAACAGGGGCGCCGACTTATAAAAAATATTGGGGGGGGCGGGGGCCCATACCGACTTATAAAAAATATTGGGGGGGCCCAAGACCTCCAAACCGCTGCTGCTGGGGGAACGAAAGGGGCCAGCCCCGCGAGATTGTTGATGGGTCGAGAGCCCGCAACCCCACCCCCTCTCTAGATCGGGAGTGGCTTTGTTTTAACTCATTACTGAATGTATTTTAAAAGGTAACTATCGTCAAACAAGGAAAATAAAAAATACCAACATAATTTTGTGATTTTACAAAGCATAATATAACTAATAATTTTTTTAAATTATTGGGGGGGCAGAGCCCCCCCAAATGAATTTTTGAGGGGGCTCGGGCCCCCTCAGGCCCCATGGAGTCGGCGCCTATGCTCCAGAACGAATTAAGTTCTTAACCCGAGGTACCACTGTACTCCCCTTCATGGATCACTGCCTTGCCGTGGCGAAGGGGCTTGAAGAACTCAGAGAAGCTATGAACTATGCCGAGCAGGGCACCCAAGATGAACAGGTCATAGTGGAGAGTTTTGACCAAACGTGATCCACCTGGAGGAGGAACCGGCAAGCCACTCCAGTATCCCTGCCAAGAAAACTCCATGGACAAAGACAACAGGCATATAAAAGTTATGAGTGCCTGGCGTGCTCTGGTCCATGGGGTCACGAAGAGTCGGACACGACTAAACGACTAAACAACAACAACAACAACCACTGTACTAGCAAAATTCAGCCTGAGGCTGGGGGAGCTTGCAAGATGGCCCAGGGCATGGAGGAGAGGAGGGGGCCTCCTGCTTTTCGCCCCAGGTGAGAGGTGCTTGTGGAGTCAATGGCTCCATCCTGCCCTCTTTAAGACATTGTCTCTGTTCAAGTCCTTGTGCCCCAACTGGTGAAGTGGAGCAATTCAGGACTGATTGTGGTGGAGATCTAATCAGGCATGATAAAGTCAGGCAGGCTTAATGGGGAGGAGACACAACAATGGGGCATTGTAGATGGGGTGTGGTGGCACAAAGCCCTGGCTTTTGAAGCCCTCCGCCCCACCCAACACATTAGCTTTCAGGAGGAGTCCCAATGCTCAACCATCAACCAGGTTCAGGTGGGTAGCCGTGTTGGTCTGACGCAGTCGAAATAAATAAATTGTCCAGCTTTGAGACCAACTAAGTTTGTTCTGGGTATAAGCTTTCATATGCATGCACATTTCTTCAGATACCTTGGAAAAAGTGTGGCATAGTTTCTTTGCATATTCAGTAGGAAAGGTGGATTGTGTTGTTGTTGTTGTTTAGTTGTTTAGTTGTGTCCAACTCTTTGTGACCCCCTGGACCAGAGCACTCCTGTCTTCCACTGCCTCCCGTAGTTTGGTCAAACTCATGCTGGTCGCTTTGAGAACACTGTCCAACCATCTCGTCCTCTGTCATCCCCTTCTCCTTGTGCCCTCCATCTTTCCCAACATCAGGGTCTTTTCCAGGGAGTCTTCTCTTCTCCTGAGGTGGCCAAAGTCTTGGAGCCTCAGCTTCAGGATCTGTCCTTCCAGTGAGCACTCAGGGCTCATTTCCTTCAGAATGGAGAGGTTGGATCTTCTTGCAGTCCATGGGACTCTCAAGAGTCTCCTCCAGCACCAGAATTCAAAAGCATGAATTCTTCGGCGATCAGCCTTCTTTATGGTCCAGCTCTCACTTCCATACATCACGACTGGGAAAACCAGAGCTTTAACTATACGGACCTTTGTTGGCAAGGTGATGTCTCTGCTTTTTAAGATGCTGCCTAGGTTTGTCATTGCTGTGTGTTCCTTACCTTTTGCTATCACTGAGATATATATGAATGTATCACTGAAATGTATAAAAGTGTTTCTGAATGTATCCTTACTGTTGCTGAGGGGTTTTTTTAGGATTTTACCCAGGAAATAAACTGGCACTGGGTCCGGATTAATCCGACCGGCGGGCCGAATTAGGCCCCCTAAACAGACTTTGGACGTTCCTGCTCTAAGTAGTTAAAGAATGAGCCTAGCTGCGCATTTTCTGCAGCAACAAAGGTTCCCCCCCCCCCTGCAGTCAGTTTTGCAATTTTGTGTCAGGACCCTCTGAATTACTGAGGACTCTTCTCCTGCTTCCTCCTTCCTCCCCCTCCCCTCCCCAGAAGTACTTGAGAAATTCTTCAAATTAGTATTACTTTTTTTATTCTGAAACTGGGAGGTTTTCCGTTTCATTTCTGCACATTTGCATATCTTACCCTGTGACTTGATTTTTCATTTTGCTTGTGGGCTGCGCTACGGAAATCAGTGCTAAGTGGACTGATTTTGTTTTGTCGCGTTTTAATAATAATGTCGTTGCAAATAAAATCAAAAGCAACAGACAAGCGAAGGATGCGATGACTCCTGACTGCAAAGAGGAAGTGGGTATTAAAAAGTTGTCAGTGCCATAACTGCTGTCATTTCAAGCTGGGAAAGGGTTGCTGATTAAAGGCAACTATCCTGGGTGCAATTTTTATACATAAGTTTTAAATTATTTTTTCAAACATTTTCACAGTCACCTTCAAATCAAATACATTGTTTCGTAAGTTGATTTCCCGTCCTCGCCACAGTGGTTTTACGCAAGCCTTTTCTACTGCATTATATCCTGGGTGCAACTTTTATTTTATTTATTTTAAATAATTTTTGTTAAATTTTCTGTCTTACCATTTAAAATACTCATTTTACATCCTTAAGATATCAATGACTCCCCTTCTTCTCTTTCCATGGTTCATTTTGCATATCGTAAATCCCTACATATTTTACAAAAACTATACCATTCGGTATTTTATTATTGTATCCATCAAAACTTGTTTACACTGTTCTTATTAGGGATTGTGGGAAAAGACCTGCCAAAGAAATTTAAAAATACAGTGGTACCTCGGGTTATATACGCTTCAGGTTACATACTCTTCAGGTTACAAACTCTGCTAACCCAGAAATAATGCTTCAGGTTAAGAACTTTGCTTCAGGATGAGAACAGAAATCTTGCTCCGGCGGCGCGGCAGCAGCAGGAGGCTCCATTAGCTAAAGTGGTGCTTCAGGTTAAGAACAGTTTCAGGTTAAGAACGGACCTCTGGAACGAATTAAGTACTTAACCCGAGGTACCATTGTATTTTTATGTATGTGACAACGGCAACTAGCGTCTTAATAGCACAAGGATGGAAGAATGAGGAAATCCTGACAAAAGAATTGTGGCAAGAAAAACTGATGGACTATGTCGAATTGGCAAAATTGACACACAAACTACGTGACATGGATAACTGTGATTTCAAAGAACCTTTTATGAAATATTTGAAGAAGCAACAAAATGAACTGGACTCTTTGGCAGGTTTTGAATAAACATTCACAAACTCTTTATTGTAATATATAGATAGTTAATTTGAGGACCTTTACAATGCTGTAACATGCAGATAGAAATATATGTTGAGAAACCAGAGAAAGGAGCGGAGGGAAGTCCAGGGGTGGGGTGGGAGGTTGAGTTTTCTGTTTAGGGGGGGAGGGGGAGGGGGAAATGGAGGGAGGAAACAATGTGGATGATGTATTTTTGTTAAAATTATTGTGTTGAAATTTCTAATAATTTTTTTAAAAAAACAAGAAACTTGCTTACACTGTTGCATTTATCTTAATGCTGCCGGCATTTTCAGCTGTACACGATTATTTCCCATCTATTCACTGAACGTTTTCCAATATTCTCTAAACGTATGTTGTTGTTCTCGTATTCTGTATGTTAAGTCTGCAAGTTGTGCATCTTCTCTCAACTTAAGTTGCCATTTTTCTTTCGTTGGGACCTTGCTCGTTTTCCATTTTGAGGCTAACGAAACATGGGCCGCAGTAATGCCATACATAAATAACCTTTTTCTGACACCTGGGAATTTCAGTCTGAATTATACCCAAACAGAAAGGACTCTCCTGGGCGCAATTTTTAAACCAGCTTGGAATTGCTTCTAAGTCATTGTGCTAACACTCTTTCCAACAGCAATGTGTTACACTCCACCATGAGGAGGAATATGGAAACAGATTTACGTACAGTGGTACCTATGGTTACATACTTAATTCGTTCCGGAGGTCCTTTCTTAACCTGAAACTGTTCTTAACCTGAAGCACCACTTTAGCTAATGGGGCCTCCCGCTGCCGCCACACCGCCAGAGCACGATTTCTGTTCTCATCCTGAAGCAAAGTTCTTAACCCAAAGTACCATTTCTGGGTTAGCAGAGTCTGTAACCTGAAGGGGATGTAACCTGAGGTACCACTGTACTGCGGTCATTACATACCAAATAGTTTTCTTTCCTTTTTGAAATAATTTTTATTTGATTTTACAAGTGTAAAGGGACACGGGTGGTGCTGTGGTCTAAACCATTGAGCCTCTTGGGCCTGCCGATTGGAAGGTCGGCGGTTCGAATCCCCGCGACGGGGTGAGCTCCCGTTGCTCAGTCCCAGCTCCTGCTAACCTAGCTGTTCAAAAGCACACCAGTGCAAGTAGATAAATAGGTACCACTCTGGCGGGAAGGTAAACGGCGTTTCCGTGCACTGCTCTGGTTTTGCCAGAAGTAGCTTAGTCCTGCTGGCCACATACCCGGAAAAACTGCCTGCAGACAAACGCTGGCTCCCTCGGTCTGTAAAGCGAGATGAGCGCAGCAACCCCAGAGTTATACAGTGGTACCTCGGGTTACATCCGCTTCAGGTTACACACTCCGTTAACCCAGAAATAGTGCTTCGGGTTAAGAACTTTGCTTCAGAATGAGAACAGAAATCATGCAGCTGCAGCAGGAGGCCCAATTAGCTAAAGAGGTGCTTCAGGTTAAGAACAGTTTTAGGTTAAGTACGGACCTCCAGAATGAATTAAGTACTTAACCCGAGGTACCACTGTGTACCAGTCGCTGGAATGCACAGGAGGGGTGAGTGGTCTTGTGTTCGAATCCTGATCAAGGGTTTCCCAGGGGCATCCGTGTGGCCGCTGTAGGAAAGGATGCCAGACTGATCCAGTTCTCCTTAGTAACACTTTGGGGACCTCTGCTGGCATGCAGTGAGTTACACAACTGCACAGCTCATGGTGCTGTCTGAAAAACCAGGCAGAGAGTCAAGGAATCGAGGAGGTCAACTGAACCCACAGTCTCCGAAATTAAACTCCTATCCTTCAGGAGGCAGCAACACGAAAGAAACAGGAATGTTGCTGGAATCTGTTTTGTGGAATTGGAAGCAGGGAGCTCTTTGAAGAACCCCTCTATTCTGAAATCCACCAGAAAGGCAATCCTGGGTGCTTTGCAAAACATCAGCGGTACGCGGGTGGCACTGTGGTCTAAACCACTGAGCCTCTTGGGCTTGCCAATCGGAAGGTTGATGGTTGGAAACTGCAGGACGGGGTGAGCTCCCATTGCTCTGTACCAGCTCCTGCCAACCTAGCAGTTCGAAAGCACACCAGCTCAAGTAGATAAATAGGTACCACTGCGGCGGGAAGGTAAACAGCGTTTCCATGCACTCTGGTTTCCGTCATGGTGTCCCTTTGCACCAGAGGCAGTTTAGTCCTGCTGGCCACATGACTGCTTTCTTTGTCTTGGAGGCATCATTGACCATAGGAAATCAGAGAAAAGAAGCTATGTGAGACAGTCTATCTGACACTCTGGTGTTACTTAGGTAAAGGTAAAGGGACCCCAGACCATTAGGTCCAGTCGCGGACAACTCTGGGGTTGCGGCGCTCATCTCGCTTTATTGGCCGAGGGAGCCGGCGTACAGCTTCTGGGTCATGTGGCCAGCATGACTAAGCCGCTTCTGGAGAACCAGAGCAGCGCACGGAAACGCCGTTTACCTTCCCGCAAGAGCGGTACCTATTTACCTACTTGTACTTTGATGTGCTTTTGAACTGCTAGGTTGGCAGGAGCAGGGACAGAGCAACAGGAGCACACCCCGTCATGGGGATTCAAACCGCCGACCTTCTGATCGGCAAGTCCTAGGCTCTGTGGTTTAACCTACAGCGCCATATAAACAGCCTTGAGATTTTTTTTTCTTTAAAACATGAAGTGGTATATACATTATTATTATTTAACATTTTCCAAGGGAAAGCCAAGGAAAAGATATAAATATACTAGGGATGATTTCTTGCAGGCTAAAGGAGGTGGGAGGGATGATTAAGGCCATAGAAGCATTGCATCTTGGAAGGGACCCCAGCGGTCATCTAGTCAAACCCCCTGCAATGATGGAATCTCAGCTAAAACGTTCATGACAGATGGCCATCCAACCTCTGCTTGAAAACCTCCAAGTAAGGAGAGCCCACAACTACTCGTGAGAGACTTTGGCCACCTCATGAGAAGAGAAGACTTCCTGGAAAAGACCCTGATGTTGGGAAAGATGGAGGGCGCAAGGAGAAGGGGACGACAGAGGACGAGATGGTGGGACACTGTTCTCGAAGCGACCAGCATGAGTCTGACCAAACTGCGGGAGGCAGTGGAAGACAGGAGGGCCTGGCGTGCTCTGGTCCAGGGAGTCACGAAGAGGCGGACACGACTAAACGACTAAACAAATAATCAATAAACAATATTCTGACACAATTCCCTGGTCTCTCCAGATGACTTGCTGCAAGGTGAAAAGCTGTAGCTATGGCATCATCTGTTGACCTGTTTCTCCTATAGGCGAACTGATGTTTATCAAAGTCTGGTGGAAAGCATGACCTAAGATATTGAAGTACCAATCTCTCAAAGCATTTCGTCACTACAGATTAAAGGAACATCTGATGTTTCACTTGGGAAGGGTGGCGTTGTCTGTGATATTTACTCGGAGTCGAGTGTGAATTTCATGCTCTTTATTCAGCTCATGGTAGCAATGAATGAAACTTTCCCCAAAACGTCTAGCTATATATATATATATATATATATATATATATATATATATATATATATATATATATATATATTTGCTTTCGTAGATTTTCACGGGTACAGGAATGCAGGTTTTGGTGTCCTCGGGTGTCTTCCCGTGTAAAAGTTGGGGTGTCTAGGCGACGTTTCGACGAGGTCTCACTCGTCATCTTCAGGCTGGTGCTTTCGGCTTCTTGTTACTGGAACAGAGCAGGATCTCAGTGTTTGAGTTCCTATAAATACTGTAGAGGGGGTGTGGTGTATAGCCTCCAATGTTCTGGGCAGAGAGGAAGTTCCCAGGCTAGTGTGCCTTTTCTTCTTTTGTTCCTTCACAAAGTTCAAGAGGTCAAGACACAAAGACTTTAACAACTAATCCACACCTAATGACCCACCTAAGTGGTACTCAGGATATCACTCAAGAAATCACTCAAGATATCTCTCAAGTAATTAAGGAACAAAAGAAGAAAAGG